>NC_088362.1:76028701-76133701 GCF_034508935.2 Berghia stephanieae
AATAGAGCTCATATTGCCAAACAATATTGTGTATAATATGTGCTTGCTTTTGTGGGGAAGATTTTATGTAACTGATTATTGTGATAGGTTTTTGTTGTTGTTGTTGTTGTGTTTTGTTATGACAGGACTGTCAGTGTCTCGATCGAGCTGTTGTGAGTAATCTTCATGTTGTGTTCGTTCACTGTCTCCCGCGTAAACGTGACGTCATCATTTCTTCCCTTTAAAAGCTCGCGACACCTTTCATTCTTTCTCTTGAACACAGTCTTATTCAAAACAGACATACTATTCGCCTTTCGTTGAATCTTCGCCAGATCCGATCCGCCATACTTTTGGTATGTTATAAGAATCAGGCTATACCGGGACGATTCCCGAAGTGCTCTAGAGCATTTTTTTAACCGCCCATATATGTCCTCTACATATATGGAGAACGCCCACTTCGGTGGAGACTTTTTCTGAACTTTTTCATTATTTTACACATCGTGAACGAGATTGGGAAATCCGTTCACGACACTTGACTGTTTGAGTAAGAAATGTCTGTTTTGTGTTGGGTGGGTGTGAAGTTTTGGGGAAAATTCTGAAAATGGCTGGTAAGGAGAGGGTTAAAGTCCGACCTTGGCACAAGCAAAGGATACCGCTTTAAAGGATACACTCTAAGGTTTACAACGTAATATAAATTCAAAACTAAGAACCATAAAAGTACATAACAAAACAAGATGATTTACAATTAACAAAAAATAATCTCTCAAAAATTAAATAATAGTAAAAATACAAAGATGTGTACTAGGCTACACATAATATTTCTTTAAAACTATAATATACCATTTTTAGGAATAAAATCACCCCGACACAATTCAGCTTAGAAACATGTTACATTTTGGATGTGCGGAATATCAATATACAGACCCTCGGGCCATACATTTTCAATAACATTCAAGTGAGGATAAAACGGAAATAATAAGTTTTTATGGAAATAACCGGAAAAGAACAGAAATAGAATCATTGAGCATTGCTGGTAGTCAAATTAAGATTGTAAATGGTGAAAATGTCAGGAATTTAGGTGCATATTTAGATTCACGATTTTGTATGGACGTTCTTGTTAGTAAAGTTGCTCAGATTTGTCATCTTCATCTCCATAAAATTCATAGAATTAGACATCTTTTGGATACTGAGACTGTCAAAACATTAATGACATCATTTGTACTTAACAGAATAGATTACTGTAACGCTCTCTTACAATCGTCACCAAAATATATAATTAGACAGCTTCAGAAAGTGGAAAATAGAGCTGCTAGAATGGTGACTGGTTGTGGGGTGAAAGAGCATGTAACCCTGATTTTAATATCTTTGCATTGGCTCCCTGTTAACAGCCGAATTATGTTCAAAATTGTATGCTATGCTTTTAAATGTTTTAATAAGACAGCTCCTGTTTACCTACAAAACTTGGTTAATTTCTATGTGCCGGAGAGAGAACTTAGATCCAGTGGTCATGATCTCTTCCAGGTTCCTCGCTGTAGATCGTCTTTTAGTGAGAGATCTTTTAGCCAGTCGGCACCCGTCTAATGGAACCAACTGCCTTTGTTCCTCAAAAAATGTCCAACATTTGAAAACTTAAAAAAAAAACAACTTAAAACACATCTCTTTAGGAAATCATTTGATGTTTAACATTTCTATTAGGCCTACATGTTAAAGATATCCTAAATTTTCATCTTGTAGCACAGTGCGTGGTAATTAAATTACAAATTGATTAATGCTATTCCAATATGATAGATTTTATGCTTAAATGATCGATTTATTGTTTTATTTGCATTGCAAAGCGCCTCTGAGCACATTGTGGATCTAGGCGCTATATAAATTCATTCATTATTATTATCATTATTAAGTCAATTCAAGAATTGTCTCTTCCTCATGCTCATTCTCTTCCACAACTATCTCCCCCACCCCCTACCTCTTCCTCCATAACCATAACACCTCCTCCTCCTCTTCCACCTCCTCCACCTTCACCTCCTCATCCACCTCCTCCTCCTCTTCCTCCTCCACAACCTTAGCTTCCTCCTTCATAACCATAACCTCCTCCTATTTACTTATTTAGTTATCAATTTTATTTATTCATTTTATTTATTTATTATGTTGGGTTTTTTATTTTTATTTCATCAGCAGTCAACTGATTTCATCCAGCCAGCCAAAGGACATATACCCCCGCCCTATCCCTTGCCAGCATATCAGCCCGCTCCACCCCCACCCCCTTCCTCTGTCAACCAGTCCAACACTACGGTCGTCTTGAACCAGCCGGGCGGGGGTTCAGGTCCTAATCGCCTGTTGGTGGTGGCGAAACATCAGCTCAATGCCAGGAAGTGGAATTCTGGATTATGTGGCTGTCTCAATGATCTGGGTGGATGTGAGTGGTTTGCTTCTAGTTTTTATTGTTGTATCTACACTTTACGTCTATGTGGTCTAGTGGTATGACACTCGCTTTCGGATCGGAAGATCCTGGGTTCAAGCCTCGCTCGGCGCATAGAGTCCTTGGAGAAGGCTCTTTACTCATATTCTCTCACCTTACTCAGGTGTAAAATGAGTACCTGGCCGTTAACAGCGTTGTCTCTGTAGAGAAAAAAAATGTATTATCGCCTGAAAGGCATGTCCCGTCCTACATGTTAAATGTTGCTGTTGGCTAGATACCACTTGTAAAGCACTTTGAGCACGTTTAGTGGATATTGTGCTATATAAAAGCTCAATTAAAAAGTTGTTGGTAGTGGTGGTGTCGGTGGTGATGGTAGTGGTGGTGGTGCTGCTGCTGCTGATGATGATGATGATGATGATGATGATGATGATGATGATGATGATGATGATGATGATGATTACGATTATTAAATAACCATTTGAGGCATTTGTTCAGTTAACTTTTATGACTATTAATAAGAAACGAACAATGACCACGTGAGAATAATAATAATAATAATAATAATAATAATAATAATAATAATCATCATAATCATCATCATCATCATCATCATCATCATCATCATCATCATCATCATCATCATCATCATCATCATCATCATCATCATCATCATCATCATCATCATCATAGCGCTGAATACCGAGGCGTCAAAGCGCGTAAAGTTTACAACCTTTGGATTAATTGAGCACTGTTAATTAACATGATAGAAATGACCAGTTCCATCCTCCTCTATCCTAACCAGGTGTCCTGGGTACGTTGTGTCTTCCCACCATGATGTGTCGTTTGGCCAATCGTCTGGGAGAGTGCGCCTTGGTCACATGTTGCGCGTTTGGTGGTTTTGGCGCCCTTCGAACCAAGCTTAGGGTTATAGGCGGCATCAAGGTGAGTTTTTTATTTTTTATAACATTGTCACCATAAAAAAGTTCAGTTTTATTAACAAACAAACAAACAAATAAAAATAATAATAACCCCCTCCCCCACCATAAAAAAACAAACAGCAAAAAAAAACAAAAAAATTAAAAAAAAAAACAACAAACAAAATACAACACCCCCCCCCCCCCCCCCCCCCCCCCCAAAAAAAAAAAAAACCCAACAAAAACAACAAAACAAAACAAAAACAACAAATATAAACAAAACACAATGAAGCTGAATGTATCTGTCAGTATTGTTACATGGTGACTAAAAACCAGAAACAAAGCCTACACAACTATGATTAGGGACCACAAAGGCATTTTCGTGGATAAAACAAAAATCACACTTTTATTTCCGTCACGAGACGCAATCATATCTTTTTCTAAACTTTCAACAATTTATACTCCAACCATCAAATATTGTACAAAACCATTATTGGTATCATTTGTAAGGGGTAATTTTAAGCTTTATTTCTGTTCCACTTTAAAGCAAAATGCTGTTGTAAAAGTTTACAACACCAAATGTGATGGCTCCACTCAGATCACTTGATGATCCGAAATTGGCAAAAGTGTAACTGACATATAATATAATAGTGACACATAATAGTGTAATCACTGTAGCAAGTTTTTCCCGTTGTGTGTCAAAGAAGTTTCACATTTTTGCACTTTGTCGACACCAAAATTAAGTGGCTGTTGTTGTCTGTTATGTTTACCTTGCTTTGACATCTAGATCTAGATCTTCTTCAGAGAAATTCGATGTTAAAATTTCTTAATGCAGGCACTTGACAATGCCAAAACTGAAATGTGAAGAACGAGCCAAGTTGTTTGAACATTTGAAGCTGGTTTCAGTATAAACAGAGTAACTGGTATTTTTAACATATCTCGAATGTCAACTTATCGCTTTCATCAGTTACAGATCTTCAAAGGCAAGGACGGCCATGGGCAACCACTGACCACACTGATGAAGATATTGTCTACATGCATGAAGAAGACCCATCGAAAACAGTCGTTGTCACAGCTCAAGAACTAGGCCAGTACAGCAGGCATACTGTGCGATGCAGACTTCTAGAGACTGTTTTGTTACATACGTGCCAATGAAAGATATAGCGCCCGAAACATCCAAAAAGTAAAATATCCCGTGGATGTCATTGTATGGGGCGATATTGCAGGAGGAATCAAATCCCCGTTGGTACGACTAAACGGGCGATCAGCAACACATCCAACAATCATTGTAACCACACGCCATTCCTTTCATCAATAACCCTTGCAATAATATTTATATTTTGGCCCAGGACAATGCCCCACCACTTAGGGCATAATATGCCACCTAGTGCTTCTTCAAAGACAACAATATTGAAACCTTATTGTGGCCAGCCCTGTCATCCAGTGGATCAAATGTGGTCTTTAATGAAAAAGACACTTAAACACCGCCAAGTTCCAAGAGACAACGATGAACTTTATGCTATTGTGACTGAAGTTTGGACAGAGATTACCGCAGAAAATGTCAAAAAGCTTACAACGTCCATGAGACATCGGATAACGCGCCTGCAAGATTCTGAAAGGGGGCCTCACCAATTATACACACACACACACACACACACACACACACACACACACACACAACCAGAATAGCATACAGAGAGACGATTAATTAAGGTGAAAAAATCTTCCAATATGAGAGCAGCACATTTTACTGTTCCCTTTCGGCTAATAATCCAAGACAAGACTAAGGCAAAAGCAAGCAACATCATTCCAGGGCAAGTCCATAAAGCAGCGTGGAGAGGAAAAAGGTGCATGGGAAGTAAAGACACGATGACTTGGGATGATATTGTTTCTTAGGTGATTTTTTTATGCTGCCGATTCGAACAGTGTGCATATCATTCATGATCTCATGTTGAATTTTGAGAAGGAAATATCAATCCTAACAAAAAAAAATCAAGTTTACTGTTATTATCAACTTTCATTTTCTTCTCTCCCAAAGGGTTCAATTTGTGACGACTGCCTGATGACGACATGTTGTGGCCCATGTGTAGCCTGCCAGATGTACCGAGAACTTGATGACATGCAATTGTGAAAATAGAATCTGGCTACCATAGCTCACTGTTCTCAACACAAATGCTTTTCTATAATTAACCATAATTAATCTCATGCTTCAATAAGACAGAAAGCATGCCCCTATCTCGTTTTCATTTTCAGCTGTGTTACAAAGATATAAATCTTTTTACTTAGAATTAGAATGTCGATGCAATTACTGACGGTATTCCATGGAAGGTTGGTGGACGTTCATTAGAGAAGAGCCTCACTTCTAAGCTTTACTTTGGGAAACAGTCAAATGTATAGTAATAATTTTGGGAGATGATATTTTTTTTTCGTTGTAAATCATTTCTATGTTATGCACTGTTGTTTATGTTGTTTTTTTTTACATTTGATTTGTAGACATTTGAGTGTACTCCTCTTAGTCGAATCTTGTGCTGGTGTCTGGGTGAGACTTTTAGGTGATCTCAAACTAAGTACACTGATAGTATGCTCTTGTAATCTACATCTGTTCCCTATTTGAACCATTCCCCTTTGGGGAAAAAATTAGACGTGAATACTACTTTTCCAATTTCTCTCATGGGGAATTTTTTATTGGTTTTTAAAAATTATTTCCCTCTGCCCTTTGAGTGTGAGCCCTTTGGCGGAAGTCGTGTACCAATGTCTGGGTGGGACTTCAGACTTTTCAAGATTAAAAACAATCACAGCTCTTAGATCTCCAGTTATTTTCTTTATAAAATAGATCCTCCTGTTACTTTTTCTTGGACACTTAATGGCGAAGATAGAAACCAGACAAGAATCTTCGATTTCATGTCATCCTACATTTGTAGCAAGGTAATACCGTTAAAAGTGTCGCAAATGCCATTTGATTAAAGAAAAATCTTTTAAAATGATCGGATTGACTTTATGCTTAACAGTTGGATTATTGTTAAAAGACCAAATATAATGAAGTTATGTAGAAGATAAAATATGCAAGAATTAATCGTTTCTGAAGAATTGCAGCTACATATAAAGTAATATGTATTCATTTGTATTAGTATTTACTCGGAAGGAATTAAATATCAGATTGTAACAAATTGTGTTGTTTACCTTCTTAGTGTTACGATTTTCCCATACAACTCTTTTGTGTTGCTCTATTATTTCCAACTGCTTGCCTGAGGACTTCGTTATACCTTGCATGATGGGGTTCCAAGTGGATGCTGCGTTCTATGTTTTTAGTGCGTGTGGATTTCAGTTAATATTGGGATCTCGTTATCCCACCCATCTCCGATTTCATACGCTAATTTTGTTCCGATGGTAGCATGGCCTGATTTGTTCGTTCTATTGCTGGGTGGGGTTCCTGACCTCCCATAGTGGGCTGGGAGGCACTTACTGTCTTCTATCCCCTTATATCTGTTTTCCAACTTGCTTTCTGTCTTTGTATTGGAATGGGATTACTTGGTTTTGTCCTGACCCTGTCCGGAGTCCTGGATAGGAGGGAAAAAGTCAAATGCATAGTTATAGTTTTGAGAGATATTTATTTTCCTTGTAAATCATCTCTCTGTTTTGTATTTTTATATTTGTTATTTTGAATGCATAATGTAAGCATTTGAGTGTATTCCTCTTTGTTGGATCTTGTGTTTGTGCCCGGATGAGACTTATAGGTGATCTCAAATAAAGTACATTGGTGGTATGCTCTTGGAATCTACATCTGATCCCTATTTGTTTCCAATTTCCCTTTGTCTTACTTTCTCTTGGGTGCTTTTATTAGAGTTCTAGAACTTTTTAATATCCCATTTTATCAAGCGCCGTAAAACCTTTAAAAACATACAAATCGTTCTCATTATTCTTGGTTTCATACTTCAAATAGCATATCGTCAAAATTCTTCAGAAACGTATATTTGCAGGAGTAAGAAATATATTTAGATAGGTCTGTATTATCTCCCTATTTCAGTACAATAAAGAATCATTGCTATTGTAAGTCAGTTAATTTGTGCGTTCAGTTTGATTATGGAGGCTGTATAAATTCCAAAGTAGTACTTTGAATACGTACTATTCTCATTTTCAGGATTTGGTTTATTATTCACATCCAGGCCACGGACAGCCGCTGATGGACTTTCTCCAAGGGCAGAGATTCTCTCTTCCCTTCCCCTCCCCCCCCCCCCCCCCCCCCCCCCCCCCCCCATTTCATTGGATGTCAGAACAACTTCACTCTGTCTAGATAGATCGGTGCCGTTATCCTATCTGACCTACCGCCTCGACATTTCCTCTCTGCCATTTTACAGACTCGAGACAGTCCACGGTCGCATTAATAATGTTGGATGTCCCGAAAAGGACAGATTTCAGATTAATAGTTTGTCCTAAAATCTTGCCTCGTCGATTTGGATTGGTGCTGCTGCAGTGCCGACCATCTTTCCTTTCTGTGACAAGACGCTGGAGCATACTTCTCGGCACATGTTGAACTAGACTACAGCCTGGTGTCTCCGTCCCGTGCACTCTATCACCTGTTGAAAAGCATGTCCAATCAATGTGAAGAAAAACACCAGCTCCAAAATGTCAGTGATAATTTCTAGTTGGCTTTTCCACCTCTATCCTCAAAATGAAAAAAAAAAAAAGTATTGCCTTGACGCACATATCTTGTAGTTTGGCAACCTTTCTTTGGGCAGCGTAGCAGGGTTGCCAATTTGGCAGATTTTCTGCCAAATATCCTTTTTTTTGGCAGAATTTGAAGTTGTCTGGCAGAGAAAAAAAAACGGTTTGGCAGTTTGGCAGATATTTGGCAGATTTATTTTCCACGTTTTCCATAGCAATTTTTATGTATTAGTGATTTTTTAAACTTGGGAAATGAAAAAAAAATTATGACATCGGCCTTTCGAATTTTTTGTTTAACAAAACTGATGAGTTTTCAAAGGGGGTACTATAAATAGTACGGTTTGGCAGGTTTTTGTGGTATTTGGCAGATTTTTAAAATCCAGTTGGCAGAATGCCTGAAAATAATCTGGCAACCCTGCAGCGTAGCACACTGCGAAAATCAGCTCCAGCCTTGTATTTCCCTGGTCAGTTTCATTGTCTCGGTGACAAGGATCACATGCGTTGATATCTGTCAGCAAGTTTTGATCCATCAAACATGCTGTAGCAGCTTTCTCAACTGGGATGATGGTGGTGTATAAGTGTTTCAAATGCATCGTGATAGTTGGAATTGAAGAAAATGCAGAGAATCAAGATCGACATCTTTCCCTCTTGTCCAATATTTATTAGCCAACCAAAACTACATTCATAATCTTTCCATATATGGTCGTTATGGAAATAATTGAAACCCAATCTTGACAGTGAAAGTTAACATCAAGCGACAGTTACTTATATGCCGACATGTAGTAGTAGTAGCATTGTCTACTGATAGTACTGGTCTGCTCACAGCCAAAGCTCGATACACTCTACGGGGCCTTTCGTTTTTTCTCTATATAACAGTACCCCTGTCGTCAGGCTGTAATATGCAGATGTCGGTGACAATCAAAGGCATTCCTTTCTCGTCTTTCCCCCAACCGTTTCCCCATCGGGTGGGGAAGTGATGTCACTTTTACGTCATCAAAGAAATTCCTTAACTGACCGGCTCACCAGTAAGACGACCGTTCTCCCGACTATGCTGTCTTTAAAGTAATGGATACGGTTAAGATACTGCTATTTACTACGAAGATAATTTTTCCCACACAAAAACGGTCAAATTTCACCCATATCCACAAGTTGCAGCTTGAAAAGGAAAGGCAACTAGTAGAATACTGCTATTTTGCTAGGAAGAAGTGTCAAGAAGTTAAGTCATATTTGGTATGTGGGTAGTGCTGCCAGATGGCCACGTGTATGATCAAAATTGACACACAGAGAATCGCGTATATATTATAAATTAAAATTTTCTTTAAAAAAAAATTTAAAAAAGTCTTTTCCTAGGTTAGTCCATAAAAAATCAAAATCGATGTCTTTTAAGGAGGTCAAAGTGTTTGAAGTGTTTGGCCACATGAGGTTCTATTTGGTCACTTTTGCAGTCTAAATTGGCTTCAAAGAACTCTGGCCATCTGGCATCCTTGTTTGTGAGAACAGAAGTATAAAACAATCTGAATTTAAATGTTTGCCTCTTTAGTTTGTGAACTTCCAAAGCAAGCTGTTGTGTACAGTGACTTCTTATATAGGTGTCGCTGCTTTAGTCTCATCAGTCCTGTTGAGAGCAACGACGGGTGTGACTCAGCAGACTAATCCTTGCATGGCAGCCTCTACCGCAGTTGTTGCACACGTAGTTTGTGACTGTGTGTTTGGTATTTGGATCTGCTGCCTCTCTTTCCTCCTTGTTCTCCTCTCCTCAAACTTCATCTTTCTCCTCTCCTCACCCCTCTTCACTCCCTCCATCATCGCATATATCCAGCCGCTGCGGTCGTCAGCAAGCGACTCTCAGGTGTTTGAGTCGATTCCTGTCAATTTCATGTCTCGTTTGCAGACATCATAGAAGCGCAGAGCTGGACGGCCAGAAGCTAGTTCATCGTACATGATGTCTTTGGGTATGCGTCCATCGTCCATCCTGTGTACGTGACCAAGCCATCGCAAACGTCGCTGGCAGAGCATGAGATGCATACTGAGGGAGTTCGCTCTTTCTAACACTGCATTGTTAGTGAGTCTGTCCTGCCACCTGTCCTGCCGACATGTAATATGTATCTTTTAAAGGTTCAATCACAACTCGACAATTGTTTTCACTCCAACCATCGTTGAGTACAGACGATACAATTTATACCCCATTTCATTTTATTTGTTTTCAACGTTTATTTGTTTATTGTTGTGCTGACGAAGGGTTTGTACCCGAAACGTCCATTGTTTGTATTGTTCCCATCCGAAGCATCTCCATTTTCACTCTTTCGTTGGTTTCTAATGTACCGCCATACCCGTTCATTAAGGCTTAGAAGGCCAAGTTATCCCTTGTTCCAGCTGGTTTTACTGAAGATTATATATCAGGCACTGGTGTAAGATAACGGTCTCAAAAAGTGTGTATGAAACGGTGCCAGACAAATCAAGAAAGAAAAAATACAAGAAAAGAAAAAATCCTAAAAAATTAGTCTTACTCCACCAGGGATCGAGCCTCAGACCTTCTGATTACCAGTCAGGCCAGGCGTCCAACCATTACACAGAGATTACCCGATAGTTGGAACGATTTAATGCCTTTATCTTCACAAAGTTATGCGTCTTCGCTGTGAATCCTCGCTTGCATCACGACACAAACCTTGAACACGAGAGGACGAGGAGGGGACGAAGACATAGTAGCTCCAGTCTTATTTTTGAAAATATTAAATTGAGAAGTTAAGGAACTGGCAATGGTGTAAGATACAGATCTGTAAAAGTGAGTATGAAACAAAGCAAGAACCTTTCTCAGGACAACTGAATCTCGATGGACTGGGGCGGGGAGAAAACAACTTGGAAATGGATACACTATAGTTTGGTCAGGATATGATGACCAGCATTGAAATGGAGTTGCACTTATACCCAAATTTAAAAAAAAATAATAATACAAAACTGCTTTATTCATTTCACAACTCAAGATACACACAACTGTCTGTTTTTTTAAAAACCTGCTATACCTCATAACTCAATATGCTGGAGGATGACTTTGTTTTAATTGTTTTTAAGGGTTTTAGGCGCTTGCAACACATTAAGGTCATATCAGCGCCAGTAAAAAGGAAGAAAATGGGATAGTAAAAAGTTCTCGAATTATAATTAAAGCACAAAAGAAAAGGTGAGACAAAGGGGAATTGGTTCAAATAGGGAACAGATGTAGATTCCAAGAGCACACCGCCAAAGTACTCGGTTTGAGATCACCTAAAAGTCTCATCCAGTCTCACAGCACAGGTCCCAACTAAGAGGAATTCACTCAAATGTTTACCAATCATATAATATAATATGTAAACTAAACATAATACAATGCATATCAGAGAGATGATTTACAAGGAAAAAAAATATCATCTCCTAAACCTATAACTACAAATTCGACTGTTTCCCTCCCAGCCAAGGAACTCCGGCAAGGATCAGGTAAGTAATCTCATTCCAAAACAATGACAGGAAACAATTGGAAAACGGGTATGGGGGGATAGAAGACACAGCATGTACCTCCCTGCCCACTATGGGAGGTCAGGATCCCCACCCAGTTTAAGCATCTAGATATAAAGTGAACTGCGCCCCACAGCGCAAAAGACATTAGGTAGTCAGTGTTATGTTGATTCAGTTTCAGAGGATAAGAAACAATACAATCTGAGCAAAACCATCCAATCTCAACAAGGATTTTTACGGCGCTTGCAACACATTCAGGTCATATCAGAGCCATTAGAAAGAAAGAAAATTGGATAGTAAAAAGTACTAAAAGTCTCACCCAAACACCAGCACAAGATCCCATTAAGATGAATATACTCAAATCAAAAGATAAAACAATAAATAAATGAATAACAGTACATGACAGAGATGATTTACAATGAAATAAAATATCATCTCCCAAAACTATAACTATACATTCGATTGTTTTCCTCCCAGCCAGGGTCAGGACAAAACTAAGTAGCCTCATTCCAAGACAAAGACAGAAATCAATTGGAAAACAGGTACAGGGGTATAGAAGACGCACCAAGTACCTCCCTGCCCACTGTAGGAGGTCGGGAACCCCACCCAGAGCAAATGGATAAAAGATCAAATGTGACCCATCGTCTCAAAAGGGTATTATGTCGGGATGAACAAGATGCTGAAATATCAATTTTAAGCTTAACTGGTCAAGAAAAGGGAATTTCGATTTTCAGCACTTTAAAATTCTATATTTTTTCTCCAATAATACATACATGGACTCAACCCAAGTCTGATGTTTTTGGTCATAGATTCTATTCTCAGCACTTTTATCATCCCGACTTACTACCGTTTTGAGGCGGCGGGTCATAAATGTGAATTATGCAGATATTTTCATCTGAATCCCTCTCTGATACCCTAATGGCAAACACCTCCACTAAATATTTTAATACCAAACAACATCGACATCAAGGGAAAAAAACCCACAAAAACTCTAGACTATTAGAATTTGATTTTATTTCTTCTTCTCATCTCTTATAGCCCATCCGACCCATTGCAAATAGAAATAAATATACAAGTCATGTTATCATTTATTCTTTCATATAAAACGTCATTCAGAAACAAAAATAAATATAAATTAATCGATTTCATTCCATTCATACCAAATGCATTACAAAATCTCTTTATTTTTCAGGAATGAAACGTGAAATATGCACATGCCATCAACTGTTTCTTCATTAAAGACCTGTCCAGAAGCAGTCCGATTGCACTATTGACGAGGGGAAGAGCAAAATCATCTCTCAACATTTATTGTTATTTTGCTTTGTTGAGATGTTATAATTATATTCCTATTCATTTGCAAAAGAAGCTAAAGTAACCTAGTTTCGTTAACATATATACACCACCTTATCGGGAGAGATGCGTTTAAAATTACTATTCGAATTTATAATGCATACAATATAAATGAACTATTCCTAAAGCATATTTATAAAAAGATGTGTAAATAACCAACAGTGGCAACAATTAAGAAAGAAAAAAATGACAGGCCACGATGGTGAGACCACTTAATTACACTTTTCATACTCAAATAATATTAGCCATTCTGATGAATTATTTAGGTTACTGTCAAATGGGGTAACTACCTCAGATAGAGGAGTTTTTTTCCTCTGTGGATTTGAAGCATTTATGGGCATTCTCAGCCCTTTTTCCTTATCCTTGCTAAAAAAATAACTCATGATGGAAGAGAACAAAACCATGCCCCTTGTCTTTAACAGACTGATTCGGACAGTCCGAGCAGTCATTATTCAGTAAACAATGGAATTGATTACTAAACTTAGTGAGGTAGACAAGTATTATTCTTTGATGTTATGCGTAGTAAAATACTCACAAGTCTACTTACCAGATCAATCATACCAACACACAAACTTATAAGTAACCTTACACATTTATAGTTTGATTGAGAGAATCTAATGAGAACTTATCACCCAATTGGCGGGAGGTTTAAGGGTGTGTCACAAATCCAAAGCACTTATTGGTTAAAATATTACCATTGCGCCAATTGTTTTGATAGTTTTTCAAACGTTTATCCCACTTGCAACACATTTCGGTCTTTCAGTACCAAGAAAATTATACACATTTCGGTCATTTCAGTGCCAAGAAAATTATAGATAATGATTAAAAGCTCAAGAGAAAAGATAAACACAAAGGGGACTTCTTCAAATGGGGGAAAAGTTGTAGATTCCAAGAGCACACTATCAGTGTTCTTAGTTTGAGAAAGTCTCACTCAAACAAAAGCACAGATCCCACCCAATTGCTTACAAATCATATTCAAAACAGAAAGTAAAACAGTACATAACAGAGAGATGATTTACACTGAAAAAATATATTCCAAAACTATAACTATACATTTGACTGTTTCCCTCACAGCCAAAGTCTTCAGGGCCAGGACAAAACGAAATATTTTCATTCCAAGACAAAGACAGACAGCAAGCTGTAAAATATATTTCAGGAGATAAAAGGCACAGGTGACCACACTGCCCACTATGAGAGGTCAATAGACCCCACCAGGATTTACCCAATTTGACAACAACCAATTTCATTCACATTGAGTATTGAGTATGTATCTTTTTGTTCTTTAACAAGAATCATATTCTGTATTGCAATTTATAGAAAGAAAAAAAAAGTATGAACCTTTAAAATAATGGTACACACAATACAATGTTTTTGATACTTCGGTCGAACAAAACCAAACACTGATATTAATTTATAACAGTTTTAAAAACGAACCCAACTTTATGAATTCATTGATATTTTAAGAATTGGAATTTTACTCCAGGAAGGTCTCAAGTAGTCCTATTTAATTTTTAAAATACAGAAAGCAATCCATTCATAATGAAGAACCCGACTTTATCCATTTGCAGAAAGGCATCATTTGAGATGGTACAGTAATTTGTTGACAAGAGTTGCCAACATGATAAACAAATAGTGCATGGAACCAAAATAACTTTTGGTCATTGCAGCTCGCTTTTGACACAGTCCAAAGCTAAGACAATAATTTTCGAAAATGTTAAAACCCCGCACTCTTAAAAAATCTGAGTATCAAAAGGAAAATCTATTTTAAAAAGATAAACAAACAATTATATCCAAAAAAAAAAAAGAAAAGCTGAAAAAAAAACCCAAAGAAGCCCAACCATTTATCCTCCTCCACTTTCCGTCTAGCAAGTAATTGAGAAGCTTGGTCTAAATTACAGCTGTCCTATATTACTTTGTGACCGACTATTATTGTTATATCTAGAAAGGGGCAAACAAATAACATTGTTCCCTTCAAGCTATCTTCCAGGGCTGCCAACAACTACTACTACATACCACTACCGCTGCTGGCCACTTCAGTTACTGCCCCTCCCTCCCTCCTTCCATTAGAATTACTTTGAGAAGAAAAACATAAGTGCTCTTTCATGCTTGCATGCTAAAAGACGTCTTTAAGATAGTGTGTTATACTCATTCTGACCAAAGACAAATTAAAACTGATATGGTGAGGCACTAGCCTTTATATTATCATACAGAGCGATAAGACTAGCCTTTATATTACATTGGTGAGAGACAAGATGAAAATTCATCTCAAATTCCCTGTCCAAAACAATGTAATGGTAATAAATGCACTTTCATACTCTTTCATCATACCAGCCAGAACTAAAAAAAAAAAAATCAATCACGCATCCTCTCCTGCAGCTCTACCGCCAGTGCCAGACAATTATTCCATCCATAACAAAGCTGTACCCGATTCTTCACAGCTTGACAGAATAGGTGAATACATAATTTAAAACATTACATTTAGGACATTCATTTATATCTTTTTACATCATAACCAACAAATAAGTTAAGCAAGTTGGAGGAAAAATGTAAAACAAGATAAAAAAAGCTTTAAAAAAAAGTTTTCAAACAAATGAAGAGCATTTCCCTCTCAACTCATTTTTCACGAAAAATTAGGATTCATGGTGATGTTTCAATATCATTTAATATCAAATGCTGGAAAAAATCTTCACTATTGACATATATGAGCAGGAAAGCTTGGGTCATATTTTAGTCCAAGAAGAAACACCCTTCGTTTTTTGTGGGAGAATATGAGATGAAAGATATTATTGATATAAATTAAATACCTTACACAAGTTGACAACACACTCTGAAAACCTTCCTGACTGTTTTAAGACAATATCCCAGCAATTTGAGGTCAAAGGCATAACGTGACCAAAGCCTATATTACACAGCTAAAGAAAAGACAGTTCCTGAGAAGTCAGAAAAGTCTCTGTCTACAAATAATTTGATGAAATGACTCATATGATCTATGGCTTTATTCTGAACTACAGTACAATGAGGTGTTGTAATCACATCATGATACTGAACAAAATACAGCATCTCTATTTTGTGACTCGCAATGCCAGACTCGACAAAGTATTTCAATATCGCAAAATTCAGGATGGGGCCAAAACATAAGGCAAATATGCATTTTTAATCCTTGTGACCAAAATATTGTTATTCTCTGTTTGATTAATGTTATATTTCTTGCTGTTTAGAAATAATCTCTTATTTCAAAAGGCTTATCCTATATGTATTTTAAATCTGAAAGCTATCATTGTGAGATGCTACAGGGTTGTAATTTTGTCTCACTAGATTTAGACAGAACAATGCTCTTTAAAAATAATATGCGTTGTTCATGTTTTGTGTTAGGGTTGAATCTTTGTAATGCACCCATAGCCCTCCAGTTGAAGGGATGTTTGGTGCACTATAGATCTATACCAATATTATTATTATTATTATTAAAAAGAGAGATACAAGGATTTAAATATATCCATTATTCTTGAGGTCTTAACATTTTATTTTCAGTGTTGTTCGTTGTTTCTCTGCACAGCTTATCATAATAAGATGAAGTATTCAATCAAAATTGGTGCTTTCAGGATATATTGTACATTGTTTTGATGCAAACATAACTTTCACAATGTGACATGACAGGAACTGTACTTTTCCTAAGAAGAAGTAGACTTTTATCTTGTGTCTAGGTACATTAAAAAAAAATCTTGCAAGTGACCAGAACACCAAACGAAAAATAATAAAAATTTAAACAACAAAGTTAAGAGATAAAAAAGAAATAAAGAATTAATACATCGTCAAGTACTAGAAAATGTCAATATACCACTAAAAAAAACAAAGTTCAAGACATGTCAACCCTGCAATAAAAATGCATGAAAAAATATCAGGGTTGGCAGGTCTGAGCACCATTCGCCAACAAAAATATGAGAGAAGGTTTGGAAATATGATAGGATGAAAAACAAAATAAAATAACAACCACAAAAAAACAAAAAAAAAACACATAAAACATCGTATTCAATGGACAGTGCACAGCACTAAATGATTCCATACAGACCTGCTACAGATGACAAAACACACCGGCATTACTTTTTTCTATTCTAAATTTCTTTAAGCAGTTAACAAAGATGAAAGGTTTCCTTTATTTTTTAAAGAGATTTATCATTCTTCACTCTTAGGAATCGACAAAAGCAACTCAATGGAAATAAATCAACTGGTAATTTTTAAAAAAAGAAAAAAAAGAAATTTTTTTCTTTTTTTTTACTACATTCTGTTCTACAAAGATGAAAATTCAAAACCTGCAAAAATAAATATGAATTTGGCTTAGTGACAGGTCAGTTAATATTGGTGAATGACGATAGATTGTCATGAGAGAATGGCATTATTTAGCAATAAGACACATAATATTTTGGTATGAAGGGATCATGTTATAAGAGCCCCTGACACAAACGTGAAACCAAAGCTTACTCTCCAAAGAGTCGCAATCAGATATAAGTTAGCATGTGATGCATTTAGCCTGTATCTATTATACTCAACATGACTGACTTGCTAAGAGGTGAGTTTGTGACAAGTAAGCATGAAAATAACTGGCCTAAAACATCCCCGTTACATTATAAACTTAATCTATTTCTTTCATGGGTATCTTATAATTCACATTATATATATACAGTCTAAATTCTTCCTTTACAAATTGCATACTTTCAAGTTTTACTCAATCTACAAGCTTATAAACTACATAATAAGTACAAATTAAAAGACTTGGATAGATTATCATCCTCTGACAGTTATCTATACGGTGAAAAACAGTCTGATACCCAGTGCAACAATCCATCTTTAAAGATGGTTTCTTGTTAACTTTCAAATGGGAAACTTGCAACTCATTATAAAATTTATTAACACAGAACGTCAAAATTTATTAAAGAGTTGTCATCTTTCTTTAAAAAGATTTTATGAGAAGCTGTAAAATAAAAAGCAGACATCATTTTCTAAAAAGAAAAAAAAAACAGGATAAGAGGAGCTAAATCTAAATAATTGATAGGAAATTACCCTCCTTTACTACCAAGTTCAATGTACTGTGTGGATATGCCAGCCAACCATGATGGGTAAACTTAATTTTAAGTCAGAAGTTAAGTTTCACTGTGTGTGAAAAGACTTTAGAAAATCAAGACAGGGAGATAATCGATACTACACACAAAAATTAATACAACACTCACCTCAAACGTCGATATCTAAGTAACCAGAGGTCATAACAAATTGATACCCAGACCATTCAAAAGTCAAATCCACAACATCTTTGAGATGCATTGACAATGAACAAGGGAAAAAATGGAAATTGGTATTTCCAATTAAGAATTTTCATTTTCAAGTTTCTGTTAAATTGATCCGTGTAAGATATGGGAATCCCCTTTTCCTCGATAGAAATTTAATTAAACACATAATTACATCTCACTGAATGGAGTTGAAGCAAATGTTGTCATAACAAGCCATAGATATGGAAGTTCCAAAGCTTACATAAGAACAAACATTTCAAACTCTTGGATATCATGACACTGGTTGGCCCATGAAAAGAGCAGCCAGGTACTTTTTAAATAATTGATGACCTGATTCAGTGTTGCAATAATTTTTGTGTCGAGTATATGATCTGTGACTCGATTTAAGTGACAATAGGTATAAATCAGACAATGTGTTCCTTATTATGAGGTTTATAAATATCTATCAATAGTTTCCAACTATATTAACATATATATGATCAAATAACAACAATTGAATTCACACGCCCCCTGCCTCTCGGACTATTATATTCTTTTTAACAAATCAGGGGAACGTTCAATATATGTATCATTTTGAACTGAAAAGTTCATTTTTAGTTATTTTTTCTATGGACGCAGGGGGTGGGGGATGTGAGTTAAACAAATGTGTTAATTAACTCTCTCTCTCGAGTAAACTATGATTAAAAATAGAACAATTTTCCATTCATGTGAACTCGAGAGGGTTAATTAACTCACAATATTTAGGAATACCGATAGATACTTATCAATCTGGCACTTAATGCATGATAGAATTTTATACATAATTTAATCCGATTCATCTTCTGAATTGTAATCTGAATCATCATCATCATCAGATTCTTCTTCATCGTCATGTTCCTTGTCATCCTCATCTTCAGAAATATCCCATTGTGGATGGTCCTCGACGACCTTGGCTTCTTTGACTTCAAACTGGAGAGGTTGGGAGAAAAAAGATAATGGTTGAGTCACAATTATAAAATCAAAATTAATAAACAACAATAACAATGTCCTAAGCACTCCCTTCTTTAAAAAAAAGGAGAAGAGAGAGAAGTAAAAAAAACTGCCTGAAAATTAGATTAAAAAGAACGAGTTACTGATACAAGCTTCTTTATCTAAGCTCAAAGCTCAAAGTTCAAAATCTGTATTGAAAAATTAAAGTGGAATTTAACGACACAGATTTTGAGGCCTGTTTTTTTCACCAATTTCCAAGTAAGACCCACTTTTGGCTGCTGTGACTTTATAAGAGGAAGTGACGTCATGACTTTGGAATCCTATTGCAGCATTTGTAGGATAATGAAACCCGACAATGACTTACCTTTTAAACTTTTACTTTCTATAGATTTAGAAAGACCACACTAGCAACTTAATATTTGGGTGTACAAAACTATATAAAGATTTACACTTGTTAAGATAATTTTCCAATTTATTTTGCTAAAGTTTGAAGCATTTGTCTCCCTCAACAGGAAAGCTTTCATTATAAAAAATGTTACCATAAAAAGATCTCTTTAGTCAATTAAAGCCAAACCAATTGTTAGCCTACCTTGATGTTATGTGATTGATCAAAATCGCCAAAATAGGCATCTGACTTTAAAATGACAACAAATTGGTAGTGACCAGGTTTATGAGGAGCTGAAAACTTCAATTGGACCTGATTTAAGGAAAAAAAGAAAGATTAGAAGGTATAACAAACATAAACAAAAACATAAGTGTAATGACATCCAGCAATTATATGAGCGGATTGACTATTCATTGAATTAAATGAGAAGAACATGTGAGCACTATTCATTTAGTTATTTTTCATGATGATGTAAGCTTGTTACCTCTTCCTCATCCTTGAGTGTGCATACATGTACAGGGGCTGTAATCAACATCTGTTGTTTTCTATCTGCTACAAATAACCACCAACCTTCTTGCTTGTCCTGAGAAAGGAAAAGTTTTTGTTTACCATCTGGTTTCAAAGTATTTTATAATTAGATTATTTCAAAAGGCAAAACTTTTGCTCTTCAGGACTTATTTAACTAAACACAATGTCATTGCTGACCTCATGTCAAGCAATTATTGCCTTATTAGGCAAGGCAACATTTTCAGAATTTCCCACTGGATAGATTGGTCAGGGTGACCCAGTACCATGCCATTTAAATCCACAAACATCACATGATGAGATTTTTTTTCTTTCTAAGGATTTGTAATAACAAAGTGTATGTCAAACCAGCCTCTAATCTTGGTGATCTGAAAACCATAATAAGGAATTCTGTTGCCTCTGTGAGACCATGATTTCGATAATATATATCACATGGGAGGAGCCAAGAAATAGACTAGATAAAGTAAATATACTTTTATACACAATAGTTTGCAGTACTGTACTTATCAGTGTTGTATGACATTTGTTTTTCACTGTAACTTAATAACTACTTGCTATAAGTTTGTGTATTACAAAAAAATTAAAAAATCAATATTTATTTTTCAATGAGATGCCAAAAACACTAAAAAAAAACTCGTTTTCTGGCTGTTTCAATCTCACCTGGAACGGTAATAGAAAAAAACAACAAAACCCCTTATTATTAAAGACAAATACAGTTCTTAACGCTCTCCTTACCAGCTGTAGGAAAATCATCACGTTCGTTACGATACAACCAACATATTTCTCACTCAAAATTTCTTTTGTGCATCACAAAATTTGAATAAATATTTTTTGTTACAGTTATGATAACTTAATGCTATGTTGTAAAGCTTGTTTTGCTGAATAAAATTATGTTTTGCATGAACTTATTTCTATTGAGTTAAAGCAAAAAAAATCAATTTTATGTTGGTAGGATATGACGTTTTGGGGAAAAAACTGGAAAACCGCTGATAGGGAGTTAAAAGAAATAAATAAAACAGAACCAAACAAACAATTTTAAAAGTCAATGACTTACCCCAGGGAAGTAAGGACAATGTACCATATGACTTTCTTTCTTCTTTGTGTCTAAAGAATTTTCTTTTTTGGATTCCATCTTATAACTGTCCCAGTCTTCATCTTCATCCTCATCATCTATTTCCTCTTTTTCAACCACTTTCTTGGGCTTGGACTTATTATCATCCTCTGAAATGTTTTCCTCCTCTGAGTTTTCATCCTCTTCATCTGTTGGGTCTGGTTTTGATTTCCCGGCTTTAGGTGAGTCTGGTTCGCTTGTCTGTGGACCAATTGGATATAAGATAAAATTAGGCCTCTGCGCACTGCTGACAGGCTGCTGTTTCATCTCTATATAAAGAGGAATGAAGAGCGCTAAAATCCCTGAAGATCATATAATCACCAAGAATTTTTATTTATTTTTTAATTATGCTATTCAAATTATTTTGCCGGCAATCAGTTTTTATCCAATACTTTAAAATATAAGTTATATTAAACATGCAACACATTCCATAAAAATATTATTTTAAAAGTCTTTAAAAGACGTCAACTTGTGATTTCCACAATTTGAAGTTGCATCAACATGACTGACCAGAGAAACTTCAGTGAAAATTGTGGGAAAAAAACCCACTTCAACTTGGAACCCCCAAGTTTCTGATAATTGTAATATCAAAAGAGCAAAAACTTACATTAACCTCTTTGGCTTGTTCTTGTTGTGGGGCGACTTTCTTTGTCACTTGCTTGACTTTCTTCTTTGGCTTATTGCTACCTGCTTTCTTCTTCTGACCTCTTTGTTTCCAAGGCTTGTTGGCATTTTTATTGGGCTGAAACGTGAAAAGGTGAGTCACGAAGACAAGTTAGCACTGTGCTCTAATAAGAAAAGTGGTGAGGCATTCAGAGCCCATAAATAATAGAAAATAGCCTGCAAAATTCAGTATTTTACCTCGAAGGGTTAAATAGATTGCCAAAAATATTATGTTACCATATAGTTTTTACAAAATATCTATAACAATTTACGTGTATCATAAGATTGTTAAAGACACTGGCAAAAAAATTGTGGATAAGACACTAAAGATGAAGGATGACATTGTTCAGACAGAAAAACAGAAATAAAGTGTTTCCTTGTAAGGAAGTATGAATCAAAATAGTATTAACATGGTCTCAGCATATTATCAGTTTTGCAATATTTCCTGAAGCAAATATTCTGATTACAAGATTGGATGCCTGATAACTTTACTCAAAGAGCATTAAACTATTCCAGTTCTTGTTTTGTTTGTCTTTCAGTTAGAATTTGTGTTTCTTTGTGATAACAAATGGAATGTATAATTTCTGATTCAAAACTATTTGTTAAATATCTGTTGAGCGTTAATTGTGCTGCAGCCATGTTTAGTAGACAAAAGTAAAAAAGCACCTTTTTCTCCTCTTCATCCTCTTTTTCCTGTAGTTGATCTTCATCTTCCTCTCCACCAGGCATTGCATCTCCATCGGAAATCTGCAGCTGATCTCCTGACATGGCATTCATAGAGCCTTTATCATGGAACAATACTTCCATATCTTGACGTACTAGCTTGACAGTTACTGTAACAATGGACCCGGCCGTGATCGTATCATCTTCTTCATCCAAAACTGAGAGAGAGAGAGAATAAAACCATGGATTAAAGTTTTAGATTGAACCAATGACACTTGTAATGTTAATAATTGAGGATAAAACGTCTAATTACACGAGCCCACTGATGTTGATATTTCTTAAAATTGTTACAGGGATGTAAGATGTCTAAATATTAAGTATTTTGTGAAATAAAGATTTCCACTATTCATATGTTAAATACAGTAGATTTGGCTAAAAGTTTAAATGACATAAAAGGCACTGATAACCACAGTTTAGAAGTAAGTCCCCAATGTCTGTTCTAGAATTAAAATGCATTTATTTATCTATTTTCAAAAAATGAAAACTACATACCCTTTGTGAGTACTGTCATTTTGACTTGGGGAAGCTGGGCAATGACTGTCAACAAATCAGCATATTCCTCATCAGTCAGCTCTCTCAACATTGCTCTACGTTCATCATCTTTCATGGCAGCCAATGCTCGAATTCCACGAATATTTCGCTAAAAAAAATAAAAATAAATAAACAACCCAAAAATTAATGAAAAATGACCAAAAATAAATAAATAAATAGGAAAATCATTCTACACTTCAAAGGATTGTAGACAGCACGGTGTAAGAATAAGTAACACAGACTATTCTTAATAATGACAATTGCTCCTTTCACACTCTACTCGGTTCCAAAACAAAACAAGGAATTGCGATTTACTAAAACCAACCACAACCTACTTCTACTTTATGTGCACTTTCCTAATCTATGCTATGTGTACTTATGATAAATATGTCTGTTGACAAATTTCATTCTGCCTATTACTGGATATAATTAACAAACTAAGGCTCCTGTTCCTCTTTAAAATATTATTTCAGAATTAATACAAAGTTATCTGTCATGCTCTCTATTCACATAATTAATTCCACTCAATGAAAACTCACAGAAATAACAATAGAAGTAGGACAGTTGTAGAAGAATCAGTGGAGTTAACAGTAATATTCATTTGATCTTGTGAATAAACGCACACTCTCTCTCATTCAATATTTCAAATCTCATTTCATGCTGCTCTTTGTTAAATTAAATGTCTTATAACATAAACTTATCATGCTATAAAAATTATTGTTTGTTTTGTTTTTAAGGGTTTTACGGCGCTTGCAACACATTTAGGTTATATCAGCGCCAGTAAAAAGGAAGAAAATGGGATAGTAAACAGTTCTAGAATTATAAATAAAGCACTCAAGAAAAAGTAAGACATAGGGGAACTGGGAACAAATAGGGATCAGATGTAGATTCCAAGAGCACACTATCAAAGTACTTAATTTGAGACCACCTATAAGTCTCATCCGGACACAAGCACAAAATCCAACAAAGAGGAATACACTCAAATGCTTACATTATAAATTGAAAATAAATATAATAATACATAACAGAGAGATGATTTACAAGGAAAAAAATATCATCTCCCAAATCAATAACTATGCATTTGGCTGTTTCCCTCCCAGCTAGGACTCCGGCCTGGGCCAGGACAAAACCAAGTAATCTCATTCCAAGACAAAGACAGAAAGCATGTTGGAAAACAGATATAAGGGGATAGAAGACACAGTATGTACCCCCCTGCCCACTATGGGAAGTCAGAAACCCCACCCAGTAAAAATTATTCATCATCAAATAATAATAATAATAATAATAATAATAATAATAATAATAATAATAATAATAATAATAATACATGGCATTTATATTGAACATTTTCATCACTGTATAATGCTCAATGCACGTTACGTTACAAATAAATATCATTGGCGGGAATTGAAAATCATGGTTTCAGAGGGAAAAGCGAATCCACGAAAATTCAGGGCACAAAACGCGCAAACTTTAAGGATGGACAGGGGGTGAATATATTATGTGACACTCATGATTCATAACAAAAAAAACCCCGTTTTCACTGATTTCATCAATATAATAACTAGTATAACAGAAAAACAAAAACAAACTATAAATTTAATTAAAAACATTAAAAAAGAGAGAGAGAAAAGAGAAAGTGATGATTGTATTGTGGTGGTAGTAGTGATAGTATTTATGAAGATGTGATGGCAGTTGTAGTAGTGGTAGTAGTCATGATGATGATGATGAAGTAGTAGTAGTAGTGGTAATAGTGGTAGTAATAGTAGTAGTAGTAGTAGTAGTAGTAGTAGTAGTAGTAGTAGTAGTAGTAGTAGTAGTAGTAGTAGTAGTAGTAGTACTGATGATAATAAAGTGGCGGGTGTTGAAGTTCAGGTACTTGTGATGATGATAATGTGGTGGCAGTGGTTGTAATAGTCGTAGTAGTAGTGATGATGATATGATGCTTTAGTAGTAGTAATGATAAAGTGGCAGTTGTTGTAGTAGTGATGTTATGGTGGTATTGATGGTTGTAGCAGTGGTAGTAGGAATGATGATGAGGTGGTGATGGTTATTGTAATTGTGTTAGCAATTATGAAGTGGTGGTGGTGATGGTTGTAGTAGTGGTTGTAAGGATGATGATATGGTGGTGATGGATGTAGTAGTGGTATTAGGAATGATAATGTGAAGGTGGCAGTTGTATTAGTGCTAATAGGGATGTGCTGGTAGTGGTTTAAGCAGTGGTAGTAGTGATGAAAAAAAAAACTAGAGCTTTTATATAGCACAATATCCACTAAATGTGCTCAAAGCGCTTTACAAAGGGTCCCTAACCAACAGCAACACGTACCATGTAGAACGAGACATAGCGTCTGTTAGGCGATATTACATTTTGTTTTCCGACAGAGACAATGCTGTTGACGGCCAGGTACTCATTACACCTGAGTACAGTGAAAGAATGTAAGTAAAGAGTCTTTTCCAAGAACTATGCGCTGAGCGAGGCTCGAATCCAGGACCTTCCGATCCAAAAGCGATTGTCATACCGCAAGACCACATAGTCGAATAGTGATGATGGTTGTAGTAGTGGTAGTAGGGATGATGATGTGGTGGTGACAGTTGTAGTTGTGCTAGCAATGATGATGATGATGATGATGATTAGGTGGTGGTGGTTGTAGTAGTGGTAGTAGTTATGATGTGGAGGTGGTGATGGTAGAGGTAGTGGTAATAGGGACGATAATGTTGTGGTGGTAGTTGTACTATGGTAGTAGGGATGTGGTGGTGATGGTTGTAGTAGTGGCAGTAGTGATGGTGGTTGTAGCAGTGGTAGTAGGGATGATGATGTGGTGGTGATTGTAGTGATGGTATGGACCTATAATAAGATCACCAATTGTACTATCCCACACAGCTAAAGACAAAAAATAAAATAATCTTGACCAGTTCACACCCCCCCCCCCCCCCCCCCCCCCCTTTCCCCTTAGGACCATATCATAGGCATTCAAGATCACCATGGGTCTGACATTTGGCGCCAGTCTGTCTAGACTGATGTCATAAAAAGGGAGTGTCACCAAATTTGATGAAACCTAGCACAGGTGTCAAAATATGACACAAGAAGTGATCCACAGAGGACCATCATTATCATCACTGAAAATAGAAGGTTTTAAGTAAGCAAGACTTTGGTTACATTTAAGCAGGAAACCGCTAAATAGTGGGAAATTCCCACCTATGAAATATACAAAATTTACATATAAAACGTATACCACAATGATATCAATGGTAGCAGTGTATCTCATAATGTATGAATATCATGAAAATGTAAAAATACAAAGGTAGTGCATTTAACAATGATTTAAAACTATCAATATATTTTTGCCTCTCTTATCCCTATGGGAAGGTTTCCACACCAGGGGCCCAGTGTGGGTTAAGGAATGGCAGCCATAAAATTTATAATTATAATTATTTCTAGGAGTAAGCCTTGTTTTGTCTGTCGAGGATCGTAATATCCAATTTGGTACATATATGTTTAGCATGCTTTTGATGTAGTCAGGTGCATCGTCATTTTGGCTTTTAAAACTAAACAGCAATTCTTAAAATGATTCTTTCCTTGACAGCTCATACAAAATAGGCAGGGAGTGTGCCATTCTCTTTTGTCTTGTCACTAATTTAGCTGCACTATTCTGTATGACTTGCAGACACGAAATTTTATCATGGCTTATGTGAGATAAACGGCCATTGCAATAGCCTGGATGTGATACAACAAGAGTTGTGACAAGTTTCAATGTTGCATCTTTAGTAAGGAAATCTCTAATATTTAGACTATGAAAAATAAATAAGTAAGTACCTTTTTATTGACAAAGTTTCGCAACATATCAGATCTAATATGTGGCAATTGCTCCAATGGACTTGATCTCTCATCCAAACCTTGAATGACCATCTGACTGGCTTTCATGATGTTTTCTATGGTCAAAAGGTGAGGCCGATGGCTTACTGAGATAACAAAATAAATAGTGCATTGATGTAAAATTAGTTACTATATTAAAAAAAGATATAAAACAAAGATAAAATTGATTTCTTTCAAAAATACTTGTTCACACATTTTTCTTACATTGTCAGTTTCATTTACTCATATGGTTAAACATTTTTTTAAAATACTGTGTTTAACAAAATGAAACTTACAAAAATAAATAAAAGGATTGCTTCTTCATTGTCAAAACATATGATTTTATAAACGCAGACACTACATCCAATATGATGCACAGCAATAATCACATCAGTACCCTTGATTCCTGACTTACCCCGTCCTGACATGGCCATAGCAACAAGCCCTGCACAAATATTAACCATCTCATTCAACAGGTAAGGACATTTCTTGAGCATATACCTCTGATCTGTTTTGAGAAAAAAGATGCATAGAAACAGTCAAACTGATGGCAATTAAAAGTAGTGACTCATCTTATTAATAAACTTTTATTATAATGTAGGTTTAAAGTTGGCAACTCTATTTCAATCAGAGTAGAAACTGAGAGAATAAAATAAGACAAGATATTGAAAACAATAACTGAGAAAGAGCAACTTTGTCATCAAGAATAGTGAGCAATTTAAAAAATCGTTTTACTTTTGTTCAATTTTGAGAGACAACCATATTGATGATTCAACTTCTCTTATACAAGATCCATGTTGATAATTTTTGGAACAATCATCTTAATTGTTTAATTTTCTTGCATGTTATACAGGAAGTATATCTTACAATAAATCGGTGTTCTTAGGTACAGCAATACGCCTAGTTTTGATGAACTGATTAACTCATCATCTGTAGCCAAAGATTTATAAACGTCAAGTATTAAAATCTGATTTTCCTCACAGTTTAAAAAAAACAAAACATCTGATCTATGACTATGATAAAAGAGTTAAAAGAGCAAAACAAAACTAGATAAAAGAAAAAAATAAAACCTTCAGTAAGATGTAGAGATGCCATGTCAGTGATTTACACATTGATTTCCCATTTTTCATAGACATTATGTCCGGAAGAACGAAATTCCTTTCTACATAAATCACACCAATGATCACTAAAGCGCCTAAAGCTGAATTATTTTTCTTTCAGAAATAATTGCTTTATAAATAAACTATATAATTACATTATCACTATCATGAACAAAGACAAGGTACTATCCAAAAACGATTTTGGTTACCTTTTGCCAAAGTTTGAGGATTCAATGGGACCCCTTGGAAATGTGCTAGGAGGAGGCATCTGGCTTTTACACTGTATCCAAAACACAATGGCCGTTCCTTGTTTTTTTCTTGCAAATTATTCAAGTGCTTGAACAGCTGGGAGGATAAAAGATAAAAGCAAAAATAAAATTTAATGATATAATACAGATGTCAATTATGCTGAACATTTGAACTCCCGATCTTTTCAGTTTAATATAAGCAGTTGTATCAAGTTTGAAAAAAAACAAAATAGCCCAACTAATGTTTCAGATCACTGTTAGTTAAGCAGTAATATCATTAGACTTCCACATTTTATTTTTATGTCATTACTAAACAATTATATAAACAGACATTTGATTTGAAAAATATATCTCAACCATGGACAAATAAACAACCTTCACTGTCAATCAAACATATAATTTAAGAATTGAGACAAGTAGAGCATATTAAAGCTTTGGTAATATTACCCACCAAAATTAACTTTTTTTAAAATGGTGAAATTTGACCTTGTACGGTTTAATATCTTTTAAAGAACTTTTAAAAATGTAAAAGCGATAAAAAAAAAATTAAAAAAGATTCTTAATTACATTTACTCACCAGAGGATTAGAGAAATTTATGTAAATAAATAAAAGTTTTAATTGTATTGAGAACACAACCAATATGTTTAAAATAATATGACTTAAATATTAATCAATGCCCTTATCCAAGCGATAACTTATATAAAACAATAGAGGGAAATGAAATTAACACCATGCATAAGGATGTCCTTTTTGATGCTCTTTATAAAACAATAGAGGGAAATGAAATTAACACCAGGCATAAGGATGTCCTCTTTGACGCTCTGAACAAATATGAACTTGATTTATTGGATCATTGACAACCAAGTGAAGGGACCATACTAAAAACCCCAAAAAACTTGTGGAAAATTTTTTAAATGTTGAAATGAACCGAAGTAACATGTCTATTCTTAATTAAGGACAAGAGGAAGTTGACCACTTAGCCGATGGCTCATAGACTGAGGTCAGCTGGTCAGTATTGATCAGCATCTTGGTAATGAATCATGTAGATGAGATCATGGAATAGTAACGAAATATCATATGATTTTGATTGGTTAATAGTTTCGTTTTGCCCTTCATCTGAATTGTGACAAATTTGGGCCTTATCAACCCAGAAAACAAGTCATCCCTTGCACGGATGTAAACAAATGATTTCAGAAAGAGAGCTGATTTGAATCAGAACAAAGAAAGCCATTTTCCTCAACATTTTTGTTGCACAAGTACCTGTACAAACACACATTAAATGAAAGAGGGTCATAGCTTTGATTGCATTGTGTTTTACCCTTCATAATAGACAATGCAAAGCTGAAGTCCCGCTTGACTTGAATTTCACAAGTATGATTGATAACGTCATGAATTTAAAGCAAGTAAACCCAGAATTCACTACCAAATCATAAACTATACCTGGATCAGCATGTCCCTAGTTTTATCCTTTCACATTAACTACTTTAAGTTATAATTCTCAGGTAACACCTATGATAAAGTCTAGTTCTCATCAAACTCCAACTTTGTGGGTTTAAAAAAGAAGTATTATCTATCAAAAAAGTAAAGAAGTCTATTGAAAAGCTGATTTTAAAACCTTCTCATTTCTTACCATTGGCAGTTCTTCATTGTCTGACATCCTTTCTATAACTTCAGCATTGTGAGTCCTGTCAAATTCACACGATGCCCCCAAGATCATGATCACACCTTTAAAAATTCAGGGAATAGAAATGCTATTATTATCAATTTCCATATCAAAATTTAAATTCAGGCCAAGAATCACAGTCTTTGTATTGAATGTTATCTTATAGCCTGACATTTCCTTAATAATTATGTTGCAATACAAGGCGACCATCACAGTGAAAGTGAAAAGAGAGATGTCATTAGTTATGCTTAGGGAGACAAAAGACCCCATTGATTGAATTATTGGATCCAACTCACTGTTTCACTGTTTACTTTCTTTTGGTGGTCATTGACTTGAATTGTGATTTCCTCTTTTGACCTATGTCAGGCCTGTGAGTTTGCAAAGGCTATGATCCAACACACACACAAAAAAGAAACAAACCATTGCAGCAGTTTCATACAGAAATATATAAAGTATTTATTTATGCATACATGTCTGTATAAAAACCTAGACTGTGCTCATATCAAATGAAATAATCCATATTTCTAGACAGATGATCCCATGCAACGATTTTTCTGAAGGAGAATTGACTTACGTTTTAACAAAATGAGCTGCGTCTTATTGAAGAAGTAGTAGTACAGACGGGTGGTGTCAAGAAGTACTTGGTCCCCGCTGAATTTGATGGAGCGATACCACCAAACTCCCTGTCAAAATGTAGTAAAGCAGAAATAATGAGGACATGGCCACAGTGGGAGAAAGACACAACAATATTCATAATAGGCCTTGATCAACATGTGTTATGATTATCATTGGAAAAACAAAATTGTTTGATCCTGAAATTAAACTGTATGTCTCGGACTCAATTAAATATTTTGCAACTCATGACAAAATATATTTTTGTTAAAAATCAATTTTGATTTATAAAATTATCATTGTGATTTATGTTTTTGAAGGAAAACTTACCACGACAATGGGGAGCAACACAATAAACACAAGACCATATACTGCTAGTACCTGAAATGTTAATAATAATAATAATAATAATAATAATAATAATAATAATAATAATAATAATAATAATACTTTATTGCATCCCAAAAAGGAAATTTTTTGTACAGACGTGTTATAATTTACACATAAGATAAAAATACAATGGAAATAGGATGTATATATATAAAAAAGGAGCAGCTCTATAACCAGAGCTGCGCTTTATAATATGAATAATTTCAACACTGTAAAATAGTTAAAACTGTCACTATAAATTGAAAATTGAAAAGATTGCAAAACAAATAAATTAATAAATTAATATTTATATTTTTAAAAAGTAAAAATGAGAAATAATTATATAAAATGATTATTGCTTGTTGTTATAAAGCCTAATACTGGACGGCAGAAAAGATTTTCGGTGTCTCTCTGTTTTCGTTGAAATAGAGAAAGGGCGACCACTTCTTTCTGACATAATAATTGATGGTCTTAGTGGATGATACTGGTCATTTAATATTTTAGTTATTTTATTTATACAAAATTTCTCGTATAAAAGATCTACATCGTCAACATCATTTATATAGCGTTTAATGGATTTTTTAATATTTGAATTTATTTTGTTCCTTTCCACTGCTAAGCAATTGCCTCCCCAAGCTGTTATACAAAATGACAAAACACTTTCGATTACTGCTCTATAAAATAATGTGCAGAGGGTTTTATCTATTCTAAACTGAGAGAGTTTCGATAAAAAATATGTACGTCTGCACATCTTATGCCTAATTATTTTCAAGTGTTCATCCCACTTGAGCCTGTCATCAATCGTTACACCAAGGTATTTGTAGTGAGGAACTCGCTGGACGAATTGGTCCTTTAATTTTAACGGTTCTATCGGTTCCTTCACTCTCCTAAAGTCAATCACTAGCTCCTTTGTCTTGCTTATGTTAAGCTCTAGGTGGTGGGCATCACACCAAGACACAAATCTATCAATTTCTTGCCTATAAGCCACTTCGTTGCCATTTGTTATGAGGCCTTGAAGAGCGGTGTCATCTGCAAACTTTATTAAAGGTACACTCAGGTTTTGACTTCTACAGTCATTCGTGTATATTGTGAATAATACAGGGGACAATACACAACCTTGAGGAGCGCCAGTATTTGTAGTTATACAGGAAGATTTGTTTTGCCCTAATTGAACATATTGTGCTCTCTCCGTAAGAAATTCGAGCACCCAAGCAATTATATACTTGTTTAAATTCAGACTAGTCAATTTATGAACAACCAACTGAGGTTGCATTGTATTGAACGCTGAAGAAAAATCTGCAAAAAGCAATCTGCAATAGCTCCTAGCGTGATCTAGATGCCTGTAGATGTTGTTTGTAAACAGCAAAATGGCATCCTCTACGCCACGTCCTGGTTTGTAAGCAAATTGATGACTATCACTCAATGGCATAAACTGATTCCTAATTTTAACAAGAACAAGTTTTTCTAAAGATTTCATGACTATTGAAGTCAGTGCAACAGGTCTGAGATCGTTCATAGTTTCAAGTTTTTCTTTTTTTGGAACAGGAATAATTTTCGAAGTTTTCCAAATTTCAGGGATTGAAACGCATTGGAGGGACCAGTTAAAAATATGTGTATAAATGGGGGAAAGCTGGTGGGCACATTCTTTTAATAGTTTTCCTTTCAATCCATCCGGCCCAGCAGCCTTCCTCTCGTTTAGTTTCGAAAATACGAATCTCGTTTCCTCTTCACTGACCTCAACAGCCATTTCATCTTCCAAAGCCCTGTCTAATTTATGTTTTTCATTTTCAATATCAAATTTGTTTGCTGTGTCGAAACGTGAATAAAATTTATTTAAAGTTTCAATTTCGATATCTTCTGATATAATCGTGGGCTTTGGATTATAGTTCACAGCAGTTTTAAGCCCCCGCCACGTGTCCCGTATATCCCCAGAAGAAAAGCATTTTTCAATTTTATTTTTGTACTTGTCTCTACAACTAGATATTACCCTCTTTATCTCTTTTTGTTTTGTTTTCAGATCTTTTTTGTTTCCACTAGTATAGAGAGTTTTCTTTTGGTTCAATAAAAGTTTTAGATCTTTTGTTATCCAAGGCTTGTTGTTAGGATAATATTTTATTTCTTTTTTACAAGACACTAGCTGTTCACAGAATTTTAAATACTCACTCACACAGTCATTCAGCTCATCCACACTATCACATGATTCGATAAAAACATTCCAGTCAGTGCATTCAAAACAACCACGCAAATCTTCACACACACTTCCGTTCCAGATCTGTACACTTTTCTTTACTGGTTTTACACGTTTAAAAACAGGGCGGTAGGTGGGGAGTAGCAAGAGCATGCAGTGGTCAGATAAACCTAATGGGGCACGGGGTAAACATTTATAACTATTTTTAATATTACACAGGAATAAATCTAATGTTTTTTTGTCCCTTGTCTCGCAGTCCACGTATTGATGAAGTCCCGGAGAGTAAAATCGTTACATTGGTTAAAATCGCCAGTGACCATCAATACGGCATCGGGTGACTTAATTTGAATGTCCTGTATTTCTTTCCTCAAAATATTTTTCGCTGTGGTGTTGTCTGATGATGGTGGAATGTAGACGATGATGATGATGACATGAGTATATTCCCGGGGTAGGTAATATGGTCGTGACGAAACAGTAATAAATTCAATATAATCGTCACAATATATTTTCTTTATCTGACAGTTATTGGGGTGGCACCATTTGTTGTTAAATTAATAAAAAATTAAATAGAAATTAAAAAGGTATCAATTTAAAATTCGAGATATATCACAATAACGTTTTTTTTTCAGTCTTTTATAGCACAAAATATTTTATTGAAAAGTTACAAAAAGGTTTTGGATCAAGATAACTGCTAAAATCAATTTACTGATTTGAAAATATTACCAATTCACAACGGCACTTTCAAGTCATTAAAAAGGCCATCAACTTACCCACATGGAATTTTCTCTTTCAACAATCCATTTCGGAAGGGCTATACCAAATCTGGTGGCTAAGAAAATAAAATGCAATTGAAGCCAATACAATAATTAGTTTTATCAATGGATAATTAAGGAAATATAAATGCATATTTAAAAATCATTTACTTTTAATTGATACAAATATCTCTGGTGCAGTGACAAAACACTACATTTGTGAGCATAGGAAACAGGTCATGTTTCTTTCAAAAAGAATTCTAAATCCTTAATTTCAAGTCAATCCTCATGTTCATTTGACTTTGTTAATAAATGACTACTTTAAAAAAAATGTCATTCAACGTGGCTATGCCGTCTCCCTTTTGGATCGAATGGTCCTGGGTTTGAGCCTCGCGCAGTGCATAGTTGAGTCCTTGGAAAAGAATCCTTACTCACATTCTCTCACTGAACTCATTTCTAAAATGAGTACCTGGCCATTAACAGTGTTGTCTCTGTCGAAAAAAAATTGTAATATCGACTAACAGGCGTCATGTTCCGTCCTAAATGTTAAGTGTTGCTGTTGGCCAAGGACCCCTTGTAAAGTCGCGAGCACGTTTAGTGAATAATACGCTATATAAAAAAATAAATATCCACAAAATTTAGAATAAAATATGTTCTTCTGATTTAAGCAGACCTGCCAGCCCTTCTCATTCCAAAAGCGGAATCATAACGTCAGAAAATAGGAATTTCTTATCAATGGATAATTCTGTATCAAAATGACCACCAACTTTGCCAACAAACACATAAACACAGTGTTCCGGGCTGGAACTTCTGGACATCTGGCAAAACTACATATCAGACAGGTAATGCAATGGGGAAGGGGGAAAAGAGCACATTTAATATTCCTACTTAGCTCCCTCTTGGCAATCATTAACACTTTCTTTTTTTAATCGCCTTTTAACCCCCCCCCCCCCCCTTCCCTTTGTTTTTTCTCATTACCACTATCGTCATTTTTGAACATAGGAATTTTTGGTGTATTAGAGGAAAGGAAGAAAGAAAATAGGAATGACTCCTTCAAAACTGGAAGGGTTGATAGGTATATGATTTGAAAGTCATAATAAATTAAATGAAAAATCCAGATTACAATTGACCATTGAAATTCAAAATATACAACACCATTTTTAACAAAAGATATGTTATTCCCAGCCTTAAAATGTAAATTACTAACGAAACTACTTGTTATGTTGACAGAAAATAGAAGCTATCAAATTGGTGAACAAGGTTAATTAGCTGGCAGTGAGACCCTATACCAGCGAGCTTTTTAAAGATTAAAAATGCCATGAGGAGCATGATCGTGCACATATGATATTCCAGAGTAACAGCAACAGTATGAATTTAAAGAGACATAAACTTTGTTTTATACTAACTTGCAACCTAGAGCGGGATGGGGAAGGTTCCTTCTCTGAAGTTTCTTACTACGGTGTTCTGATCTAGATTTTAGAATTTTGAATTTGACCAAAGATGAAACACATTATCTGTCAGCATGCGATCTTTTTGAGATTAAACAGATGTGACAGTATATACTTTTGCTTAAAGTTATTAAAGTAGCTACTTACCCTCTGGCCCATCTGGATTGCCAAACTCCTCCCAGTTTTTACGGGACTCGTCATCAGTCAACCTGGGATTTTAAAATAAATGAAGGTTATTTCATTCTAACCTAATTGCTTCTTTGGGGCGCTTTGTCACTTTTACATCCCCATGTACAGTCTTTAATAAAAAAAAAAGGGGGTGGATGGGGGGGGGGGGGGGGAGGAGAGAGAGAGAGAGAAGAGAGAGAGAGAGAGAGAGAGAGAGAGAGAGAGTGAGAGTGGGGGGATGAAACTATATTAAAAACTCTAGTCTGAATAACACAATTTGCACAATTTGTCACAGGTAGCATTCCTTGGTTGTGTCCAACAGAGTGAACAACACACATGGAAACAGTATTTAGACCTATAAATGAGCTCTATAAAAATTGACTGAAACTCTTCGTAATTCGTTGTAACGGAAAAATCCAAAGAATCGAAATGAAAGGCAAAACAATGGCAGAAAACTAATTTGCGCAAGAATTAATTAGGTACCCAATCTGTGAAGACACTAGAAACGGTCAACCAGTTTGTTTATAATTTGAGGCAATCGAGATGTACTGTAACAATCCCTAACTTCCGATTTGAAGGTGCCTACATAACGCACTTCAGGCTTTTGCATTTTACTTTTTTCATACTTTTACTTCCCTCCAGGTAAATGTGGTCAATTTTGGCTTAGACGAAACAGTGAAATTTATCCCTCGGCACAGTCAAAATTGGCTATCATTGGGATCACGACAGGTTTGGAAAGTGAAAAAATAATTTCACGATGGATGTGTGAAAATACGCTGGGATGTGTTCAGACACGGCAATTCTAAAAAAGTGTCGCTTAGCCTTGGCAATATATCTACCGTTAATATAAACGACCCATGAGCTATGCGTAGCACTGTGGAACATTCCTAATTACTTTACGGTCATTCGACTACGATTCATGAATTCTTTCTTTCCTTTTTTAAAATATTTGAATTTGACGAATTGACTGATTTCAGTTAATTGACAGAATTTACATGTTTAAGTATTTCAAAGGGCTTGATGATTTATTTAAGTGTAAAAAGCTCACAAAAACACAAAATACACAGATATCAGTAAACCACAAAACACATATGAACGGGCCCTTATAAATAATTCTTCGTCAATGATCAAGGGACCAAATAAACTAGCAAATGCATTCACTCAATAGGTTGAAAGTTAAACTTTTGTAAACTAAATACAATTAACTTTCTGATTTATAACAGACAAAACAAATTATAACATACGCAGCATAAGCTTTGGCAATCCTCATAAATTTCTTAGGGTCACCAGTCTCCCTATCAGGATGGTAAATCAAACTTAGCTTTCTGTATGCTTTTTTGATTTCAGCAGCAGAGGCACCCTGAAAAAATAAGATAGACGCTTATAAACATATGTTAATATCCTTGTCAATGGATACCTAAGGGAGAACTCTTTTGAAAATCTAAAACCACAAGACTTATATAATAAAAAGAAAATCAATAATAATAATAATAATAATAATAATAATAATAATAATAATAATAATAATAATAATAATAATAATAATAATAATAATAACAATCACATATAGCTCATTTTGACTCATGAGCAAATGATTCTGGAATTTTAGCTTCTATATTAATTACCCAGACGCTAAAATTCTCAACCTGAATCGCTCTTTCCGCTCATCTACTTCCCTGTACTTGAACCGTTTGATTCCTAAGCCGAACTTTTCATGACATGATTTCGCACATTCTGCTCCCTCTGTGAGGAATGCCCTTTCAGCAGACACCAAAATTCCCTGTCCTCCTTTAGAGCCTTTTTGAAGACACATTACCTCTTTTCAGTTTTCTGTGAGTGATTTTATTGATTATATATATATATACATACATATATATATATTCATCTGTCTTTGTATAAGTGCTTCCGAACACATTTTGTGGAAAGGGGCACTATAGAAATAATGCATTATTATTATTATAAGGGAACAAGGCCACAGACAAAGGGAACTCAGAGAGTAAAGACCCTACAATCATTATTAAGTATGAGGTTCCTGTTAAGCTCTCTGTTTGCAATTGAAAGGTAGATTTATAAAAAAGAAAAGAAAACTAGATCATGAACTTCCAAAACCAACAGTCAATTGGATCCATACCCTGTCAATTTCAAGCTCCAAGAATGGGTCATATTCCACATGGTCAAGTTGTATCATCGACACTTTCCATGCCAGCAGAGCAAAGATGATCCAGCCAATGACAAAGGCAACTTTCCTGGAAAAATCGAGATATATCAATTTTCTCTTTGCCATTACATCACCATGAGTGCCAAATAACAATTTAACCATTAACCAAAAATCAATCTAAATCAAATTCCGAGCAGCAAATTACGGTCAATTGCTTTCAATGTGCTATAGTTGCTTTTCTCATTTTTAGTTTATCTAAATAATCTAAATTCAATCAATAGCTGATGACCACTTTATAAAAAGTGACTTTTGAGACTGACTGATGTGAATTGTGAACCCTGAAATAAAACACACTTTATCAAACAGTCACGATTAAAATGATCTATGAACATTGATGAAATCTGCATTTATGAAGTGGAGTGATCTTTGGTTTGGTGAAATTAATTCAAATTCATACATAACACAATGATACTTAAATTTTTTAAAATTGTAAAATACTTTAGATCCATTTTCCCTGCAGAGTAATAGAAAAAAAATTATAAATCGTGCATTTATTAAGCTTAAACTTAAACACACAATATAAGCTAGCAGTTTGATCATTACCTATCATGAACACCTCCTTTCCCCCTTTTTTTTTTCCTAAAAAAATGATGGTAATAAATATTATACTGATAGTGGTCGTGACAATTGTTGCTGATGATGTGTGGTGGTTGTAGGAATGTTGGCATTGATGAGGATGTGGTGGCTGTGGGAGCGTGGGTAATGTTGTTGATGATGATGATGATGATGATGATGTGAATATATTGATAATGAAATATAATTTTTTAAATAGTGGTGTTAGTAATTATGATGGTAGAAGATGTAATAGTAACAATGCTTTGAAGGTGGCAACCTCATATAAATGTTTACAATTTTCCACTGACATATCTTCATGTGAAACAGATGGGGATGGTTTAAAGTCATACTTACAGAAGTGTTGGTTTTAACGTCGAGCTTTCTTTGGCTATCAAGTCCCTCTTGTCCATACATCCTGGACAATTACATTTCTTTCTATCTTTATCTAATTCTGTTGGCAGAATGAAAAACATGTGTTATCCATCCAGTCTTAAATAAACCTAGCTAAACAAATAAGACTAAGACCTGTTCTTGGGTTATTGAAATGAAACCATCCCTAGCCTCAACAATATTAAAATATTTTCAATATCAGAGGTCCTTGCAACTTAAAATAAATGAATGAGGACAAAAATAAGAGCTTGAAAATAAAGAGTGTATGATAGCATGGTTTTACTATATAACTGATAAAATTTTTCACTGTGACACAAAACCAAATGTTTGTCAGGTCAACCAATGTCAGGCTTACAAATGTTTAAAATCATTTTCAATGTGACTATGACTGTGACAGTTTGAAAGTGAAGAAACAGGACATTTTTTTTTCACAAAAAATAAATAAGAATTGAAAGTAGGCTTTACTACATCTTGATAACTTGGTATATCTGATGAGAATCTGGTAAGGTATCAAGAACACATGAATGAACTCTCGTCACCCAGGCCAAGCTTGCCTTTAACTTAAAATATAGTGATTTAAAGCTCTTCTAGAGTTCAAAGAGTAATCATTTAGTTGGCATCTGTGTGTTGTGGTATGACCTCCTCTTACTGGAAAGTCCAGTTGAGTCCTTGGAAACGGCTCTTTACTCGCACTCTCACTGTGCTCGGGTGTAAAATGATTACCTAGCCGTTTACAGAGATGTCTCTGTCAGAAAAAAATGTAACATCGCCTAACAGTAACAGATGCCATGTCTCCTCCTACATGTTCAGCGTTGCTATTGGTTGGAGAGCTGCTGAAGAGCGCTTTGAGCATATTTAGTGGATATTGCCCCCCCCCCCCCCCAAATGCTCATGTAATTTCTCATATTTGTTTTATGAGATATCAAAGTATGATTTCAAAGGTCTTATCAAATTTTGTTGGGACTTAAAAAAAATTATTCTTTTGACGTGAAGACACTCTGCTGACTATCTCTGCCTGTCCAGTTTACTAAAGTTTATTAACCACTGCCACCAAATTTAGAAAGTGGGCACTTCACTACATCTTGTGGCTGCCACTATAGCAAGATAAAACTAGTTTTTTAGAACTTTAGCAGCCCTTTTTGTGGTCACTATTATCATCTAGAGAGGTGGGCCTTTGGCCTACCAACCTCCGCTGCACGTCCAACTCGCCTTGAGCATGCATTCACGTAAAATATAAAGATTTTAAAAAAAAACCTACCTCTGTTTCAAAAACTAGCATCTTTCACCTTTCTAAGAAACATTTTGATTTTTCAGAACTTTAGTTCGTTAAAAAATACCGGCCAATCTGACCCGTTGAGTCGAATGAAAACGAAATTTTGTTGTTTACACGGTTCAAAGGAAATGCCGTAAATAAGCTTTCATGGACTTCCTGTGTTGTTTTTATAGTGTCACGTGACCGTTTTGAGAAATTTGTCGTCTGCTACAAATAATTAGACCGGTAGGGGGTAGGTATTTTCGTTGGAGCAGAGAAAAAGTGAGTATTATTTCTTGGACTTGTAGAGAGGCCTAGGGTCCACCAGCAGTCAAGTTTATTGAATAAAAGAAAAAAAGGCCTTTTTACTGCACTAATGCACCAAATTGCATACCTATCTATGGACACTTTGTTCCATATCTTTTTCCCAATAAACTTTTTTAAAAACCTGGGGCCAGGGTTGCTAGTTTGGCCTCCTGGTGGCCAAATTTGAGAAATTTGGCCTTTTCCCAAGCCATTTGGCCTCCCAAAATTTTGGTTTGGCCACTTGGCCTCCTGTAACCAACTTTTTGGCTTCCTCTGACTTTCCCCGTTTTATATCGTTTTACTCTGGTACCGGTAAAACTTATTTTATTTGGCAATCTAAATATCTAAATGCAACACGTGCTAACGCCACAGATTGCATTTGCTAATGCTTCTATATATACGAATTTTCCTTATCCTATCTAAATTGTTTAACAAATCTAAAGAGTTTTCGTGAGGCTAAGGTGGGTTTGGTGGTATTTGGGCTCCTGCCGAGGAATCTGGCCTCTTGCTATAGCTAGTTTGGTCTCTTACTCAAAAATGATCTGGCAACCCTGCCTGGCTAGGCGGTACCTTGATAACAGAAACGATACCCACACGATTTCGCGAGGAATTAATCATGAAAACAATTAGGATATAATTTCAACACAACTTTTGAAATTCATCAAGGATTGTCCATTACCGAATGTTTTTTGATAGAAAACAAATGCATCTTCAAATCTAAACTGCTTTTGACGGTAAGCGGTAAGTTTTTTATTTATTTTTCGGTCCAAACGAATGATTTATCCTGGTATAGAAGCTAAGTATTGGTAACACCGGCCCACCTCTCTAGACGTCTATACTAGAGAGCTGAGCCGGTGTTACCAATACTTAGCTTCTATAACCAGGACAAATCATTCGTTTGGACAGAAAAATAAATAAAAACTTACCGCTTACCGTCAAAAGCAGTTTAGATTTGAAGCTACATTTGTTTTCTATCAAAAAACATTCGGTATTAGACAATCCTTGATGAATTTCAAAAGTTGTGTTTGAAATTATATCCTAAATATTTTCATGATTCATTCCTCGCGAAATCGTGTTTTTTTTTTCGTCTGTCCAATGGTTGGTGCCCCCTAGTGCCAAGTGCCTGCCGCCTGCCGCGCAAAACAAAGGTTTTTTAAAAAGTTTATTGAGAAAAAGATACGGAAAAAAGTGTCCCTAGATAGGTATGCAATTTGGTGCATTAGTGCAGTAAAAATTGGTGCGCAAAATTAGTTCGTAGCGGATGCAAGACTGTGTGTGTGTGTGCGTGTGCATGTGTGTGTGTCTCTTTCTTTTTTTCTTTTTTTTTTGGGAGTGCCTACGTACACAGTAACGGGGCATCTAGCCTCAGGATCTACGTACACGTAAACTGGTTTACCGTTGCAACACAAGCAATAGATGGTCCTCGCTGTCGTGACCGCGCGCGCTCGTGTGTGTGTGTGTGTGATGTGTGTGTGTTATTTAAAAAAAATAAAAACAATTTTAACCATTAATGGCGAGATTCCATCTTACACTCCCCAAACTCCAGATCTTAGTCTTAATGTTATCATTAAAAGACAAGCTTTGCGATTTATAGTTTAATTGAAGCCCGAGTCGAAATATACTCTTACTACTGCTCTCTTGGTGGAAACGATCTATTCTGCATAAGCCATCTGGAGAAAAAAATCAGTGTCACTGTAAAAGGTTAAAATTTCACGAAGTACGCACCGTGAACCCCGCTGTAACAATCCTTTTATCTACGTCATCATGCAACCCATTGTTTCTTTTATCTTTTCCCATTCCCCCTTACTATCCCCCCCCCCCCCATTCCCCCGCCCATCTCTCTCTCTCTCTCTCTCTCTCTTCTCTCTCTCTCTCTCTTGTCATAGTGTTATCCCTTCCCATCTCATTGTAAAATGAAAACGTCCTGCTGTTTGCAGATACATGTATGATTGTTTTGTTTTTTCTCTCTCACTCGGCTAGGATTAAAAACCAAGACATCAGGTAATTGGTGTCTAATGCCAAAGTATAGATTCTCTCTTTGGCCAATTTAGTCACGCATGTGGCAGCCCAGCTATTTATTATGTTCTGCCTATAACACACAATAAGTGGGATTTTGGGGTGGGTACGAAAGAAATCAAGGTCATAAGTAACCGTGCACAAGAGCTGTATAGGGAATTGGTTTCTGGGGGTCTTGCAAATACCAAATATTTTATGGAAAGCTCTTTCGAACTCCAAGACGTCTGGTTTGTTTTGCTATCTTGGAACAAACGAAACAGAGATGTCTTGATGTGTGACCTAGTTGTCTGATTTTGTGACCTGGATGTAAGGTTTTGTGACCTTGATGTTTCCTTTTGTGTGTGCAAGCCATGCGGGTAAGTACAGCGATAGCTTGCCAGTTGAGGAAAAAAAAAAAGGAAGAAGCAGCGTATCCGCATTTGAAAAACAAAACAAAAAAACCTGAAAAACAAAACAACTTAACCTTTTAAAGGCGAATATCAATCTTACTTGGACCAAAAATAAAATCTTACCGTTTTCATCAAAAGACAAAAAACAAATTACAATTTAAGAATTTGAGCTTTTATAGAGGGCAATATCCACCCAACGTGCTCAAAGGCTTTTATCAATATTCTTACTGCTCTTATGATGGAAACGTTTTTTTTTTTTTTTCTGCATTAAAAAATAATATAAATGAAGACTATTATTTGAAAACAAAAAAAAATCAGTGTCACTGGCAAAGGGTTAATTGCAGTACTCATGCATCCTGTGAGACTCCTACGGCACTTGCTAATCATAAAAAAGGAAATAGCAATCAACAATACTAAGGTGAAAAAAAAAGAAGAAAAAAAAAAGGTGGGGGGGAGCAAATCCAGTAGCAATGCAACCTTTTAGCGGCGAAATTCGATCTTTGACCTAACACCAAATCTTCTATCATCAAAAGAAAGTAACGGCAAAACGATTATAGACAATTGAAGTCCGAGTTGCGATAGTCTGACTGCTCTCTTGGTGGAAACGCTGTATTCCCCGTTAACAATAATAAAGATAAAAGCAAACTATTATCTAAAAGCAAAAAATTAGCTTCGCCGTTAAGGGGTTAAGAACACCTGCAACTGCTGCCAGCATCCTTGAGATGCTCTACGTCACACAAGGTCACCAAGCGACACGTCTCCCTTTCTTCTTCATGCAACACCCCCCCCCCCTTCTCCACTCTCACGGTGGTGGTGGCGGCGGATAAAAAAGGCCTTTTTTTCTTTTATTCAATCAACTTGACTGCTGGTGGACCCTAGGCCTCTCTACAAGTCCAAGAAATAATACTCACTTTTTCTCTGCTCCAACGAAAATATCTACCCCCTACCGGTCTAATTATTTGTAGCAGACGACAAATTTCTCAAAACGGTCACGTGACACTGTAAAAACAACGCAGGAAGTCCATGAAAGCTTATTTACGGCATTTCCTTTGAACCGTGTAAACAACAAGATTTCGTTTTCATTCGACTCAACGGTCAGATTGGCCGGTATTTTTTTAACGAACTAAAGTTCTGAAAAATCAAAATGTTTCTTAGAAAGTTGAAAGATGCTAGTTTTTGAAACAGAGGTAGGTTTTTAAAAAAAATCTTTATATTTTACGTGAATGCATGCTCAAGGCGAGTTGGACGTGCAGCGGAGGTTGGTCGGCCAAAGGCGAGGCTCTCTATAATTATAATGACCTCATGTCTATATGTGAGGCTTTAATTATTTAATTTTATCATTTTAAAGGATATAAAACAAGCTTTCATTTGATGTATTTCACTCTTAATTCAGGGTCTGCCAATAATCAAAAGTCCAGGTTTTTTTATTATTGCCAGACAAGTAGGTGTCTGCTGTCAATAATCAGTTTTTATTAACCTTAGCCTTAGCCTTCAGACATGTCTGAGAATAATGATCCATGAAGGGATATAAGCTAGCCTACCCAACAAGAGAACTTACCTGGCTCTTGAACAGGCCAGAAGAAGTATGTGCATGGAATGAGGACCAATGCCCAAAAAGACAGCAAGAAATAGAAGAAAGTCCCTCCTTCTTCGTCGTACTCAAACTGCATACCTGCCATATTGAAAGTAAACGTATTACTTTTGTGAAAAAATATCGATAGGGACAAATTCCCTAATTCCTAAATCGGAATTTTATCGAACGTAGATGCAACAAAGAGAAAAATATACATCGATAGTAGTGATGATTTATTTATCGATTAATTATTGTTTTTGGGTAATACTAAAGGGCTAAACAGTACTTAAAATGAATGCAAAAATCATAGATTAAAATACAGAGACCGGTTGTACAAAACAACAGTCATATAGTTGGCGAGGAATCCGCACCGAACTTCATTTCATGACCTGAAGAAATTGAGCATGAGTAATTAATCAAAATTAGGTATATTTCCCCTCTTCCTCTGCCTTGTCAGGCGTTGCGCAGCAAGTGATTGCTCCTCACTTTTTCACTTTCGTATACTCAAAGACAGATGAAAAAAGAATCCATATATTATTATTATACATCATGAATCATATATCTCATCTTCTAATTTTTACGATTTCAATATTTAAACATTTGTGGAGATATTGCTTGTCAGCCCCTATCGAGTAACCTCTGTGGTGTATTTCTTTTGGTCGGTAATCAGGACATCTGAGGAAGGGTGATTAAAAAAAAAAAAAGATTCTTAACTTGTATTTTTCTGTCTGCTTTGGCATTGCATAATTAACACTTTATCAGGTATTAGAAAATTGAGCTGGAGAAGGAACAAATCAAGAGAACAAAATGCATGACGAAATCCCGAAAAGATAAATGCAAAAATGTGCTTTATCGGGGGGGGGGTCATTATAGCTTAGTTGGTAAAACACTCAAGATTTGATATAATACCTCACTTCCCTGCAGAGACTCGGTAGCTGAGTCTGTTAGTCCTGGCGGAAAGTATTTTGCAAGAGACTAGCGTCCTATATAAAGAATAGCAAGCAATTGGTCTTGTCTGTTAACTCTATCGAAACCGGGATAAACTCCGGTTCCAAGGTCTTATAGATTTGAAAGACTAATATTGTACTTTATCTGGCATTACATCATCTCTAATTTTCTTTCAAAATGACAATAGTATGCGATTCATTTAGACGTACCCTTAAATAAGACACGTCACAACTAAAAATAGTAACGAAAGAGTGAAAAAATAGTATACTATGTAAATCAATACCGTTTAAAAAAGGAAATTTAAAAAAAAATCATAAAAATAAATGTTGCTCAAATTATGAATAAATGCTAGATTTAGAAATAATGAGTATTGTACCTTGTATCAATGTCAGTTAATTGCCGTTTTTAGAAATTAAATTGATATATTATAATATTAGTTCCCGTGCACTATTGCAGTGACAACAAACACTTATATTGGACTCTTTTCTTTTACTTTCGTTATTGTCTTTTTTCTCGGTAACTAACTGGTCAGGATTTCGGGCCACAACCACCAGCCGATTACCGACTCAAAAGCTATCTCTCTTCTCATTTGTATGGCATCCCAAACAAAGAGAGACTTTGGGTCATTCCATTCTTCAAATGTCCAAGAGCTTCTTTCCATTCCTGACGTATGCGTTTTATGTTTATTTTTATTTATTGCACTTCGATCTGCACGGCGAGGGCTAGACTGACTCACTCTGAGTCAGAATGACAATCCCTCGTCTTGACTACTACCATAAAACACTTTTGGTTAGTTAAGTAGGGGGTTTAAAGAGAAGAATGAAATTCAAGGGGATGATCTTCCTGACGGAATTCCACTCAAACAATACAATGATGCTAAGCAAAATTTATGGCTAAATGTTCATTGGCATATATATAGACATAGATCTCTCTCTCTCTCTCTCTCTCTCTCTCTCTCTCTCTCTCTCTCTCTCTCTCTCTCTTATATATATATATATATATATATATATATATATATATATATATATATATATATATATAATATATAATAATAATAATAGATTTTTATTGTCCATAAATTGGCAATTTGTCATTTAGTTACACTTGTTATAACTATAACATCTGACAAAACCTTCTCCCAGATGGTAAAAGACTAAATTCATGGTATAAAATATGTTTTTTTATTGTTGATAATTGAGAATGCTTTCCTTTCTATTGCTTTTCCATGAATTCTTTCGACTCCATCAAGAGGATGATTTATTATTTTTTATGCCTCTTTGATAGATTTTGAAATTTTATATATATCACTTCTTAAAATAAATGTGAAAGAACAGGATGACAGGAACTCTATGTGTGTGTGTGTGTGTGTGTGTGTGTCCGTGTTTGTTTTTGTGTATGTAAGAGAGAGAGAGAGAGAGGGGGGGGGGGGGGAAGAGAGAAAGTGAACAAGGGGAAATTGTTCATTGGTGTGTTTATGTGCATGTGTGTGTGTGTGTGTGTACATGCACTCATGTTATTAAAATATATTTAGAGTATATAGTAATAGTATTAATATGTGTAGCTTAGTTTCATATGGGAGAAACAAAATTGAAATAACTTGGCTCCTTATAGTTTATGGCTGACTGCTTTTTATGAATGGTTCTCACTGAATTCTAGCGGTCGGACTTTGTCGTTCGCGATTGCATGTGGTTTTGTGTATTGGTGCGTTGTGTCCTGCTGGCGGGTGTTTTTAGCATTTTGGACAAACTCACAGCATCGATAGTTATTCCTCACATACAGAGAAGATAAATAAGAAGGAAAAGAAGGGGGTGAGGGGGGGGGGGGGGTGAGAGAAAGGACAAGATTCTTACTCTGAGAAAGAAAAGAGGGAGGAAGTTTGATGTGCAAATCTCATTATCTCATTTTATGTAACTTTACTATAACAAAATTGCATGTTATGTATATAATATGAAGAGAGAGAGAGACAGAGAGAGAGAGAGAGAGAGAGAGAGAGAGAGAGAGAGAGAGAGAGACTGGAGGGAGCCCTATCAAGATGGGCGGGGTTACTACAGTGGGCAGGTTCTATCCCCTTATATCTGTTTTCCAACTTGCTTTCTGTCTTTGTCTTGGTGTGAGATTGCTCGGTTTTGTCCCGACCCTGGCCGGATCCTTGACTGGGAGGGAAACAGTCAAATGCATAGTTATTGTTTTGGGAGATGAAATTTTTTTCCTTGTAAATCATCTCTGTGTTATGTGTTATTATATTTGTTATTTTTAATGTATAATGCAAGCATTTGAGTGTATTCCTCTTTGTTGGATTTTGTGCTTGTGTCTGGATGAGACTTATAGGTGATCTCAAACTAAGTACATTGGTGGTATGCTCTTGGAATCTACATCTGATCCCTATTTGTTCCCAGTTCCCCTATGTCTTACTTTTTCTTGGGTGCTTTAATTGTAATTCTAGAACTTTTTACTATCCCATTTTCTTCCTTTTTACTGGCGCTGATATGACCTTAATGTGTTGCAAGTCCCGTAAAACCCTTAAAAACAAAAACAAAACAAGAGAGAGAGAGAGAGAGAGAGAGAGAGAGAGAGAGAGAGAGAGAGAGAGAGAGAGAGAGAGAGAGAGAGAGAGCGAGAGAGAGAGATGGGGAGAGCGAGGAGAAAGAGAGAGTGAGGAGGACCACAGGCTTTCTCTCTCATAGCTTGTTACAGGAAATAATATAATATGCAGTATGATGAAGATGGTGATGGTGTTATAGGGGAATGGTGAAAGTGAAGGATTGTAACGAAAATATTAATAAGGTTGTTGTGATGATGATGGTGATGATGGTGATGTTGTTGTTGATGCCGGTTTTTTTGGGGTTTTTTCTTTTCCGATGACTACGATGTTACTAGTGTGCATCTGTGTGAGTGTGTCTATGTCAATATTGTATTGTTATAAATGTGTAACCAAATGACAAATTGCCACTTTTTTGAGGACAATAAAGATTTATTATTATTATTATTATTATTATTATTATTATTATTATTATTATTATTATTATTATATATTATTATTATTATTATTATTATTATTATTATTATTATTATTATTATTATTATTATTAATTATTATATATATTATTATTATAAGAATATACTGCCTTTTTTTTTTGATAAAACATTTTTTTCAAAATTAATAATTTTGGTCCTTTAAAAATGGGATTTGGCTTTCTTTTTTCTTTGGCACTGACTAACAAAACAGGGAAAGCAGCTCACTCAACAAGGCCCACTTCTTTCTTTCTGAAAGTGCATAACATTATATGTTACTGGTTTCACCAGTCTGCTACTGTTAGGTAACAACAACAATGTAACTTGTTTGGACTGATTGAAACATGATCCACCCTGCTGTGACTTACTTTCTTTGGTGAAAATGGTGAGGTCTAATGTTAAGTCCAGATGTATAAGAGAATGAGTTGAAAAAACAAAATGAGTGCTGTCTTTAATTACAGGTTTAAAATTAAGAGATGAGAAGAGTTCTCTTCATTGCTGAATGAAAATTTTAATGAATTAATATTACTTGCACTTGCACCAATTATCAAATCAAAATAAATTGACCTTCTGTAGTTTTTGTCAAAATTTCCTGATATTCTTTCTGTGACACGTTCCTGATGTTTCTCATAGGTAGACTACCAGAGTCCTAAAATTCCCATTAAGTTGCCTTCCTTCGATGATCTTTGTGAATGGGAGACTGATGGATTAGAGGATGGAAAGCTTACTGTCTGTGGACGAAAAGCCAGAAAAAAGTATTTTTTGTTGGAGGTAATGTGACATTTATAATTGTGGTTCTCGCCTCGCTCGGTGCATAGTTGATTCCTTTGAGAAGGCTCTTTACTCACATTCTCTCACCATATTCAGGTGTAAAATGAGTACCTGGCCTTTAACAGCATTGTGTTTGTGCGAAATATCGCCAAACAGGCGTCATTTCCCTTCCTTCATGTTAAATGTTGCTGTTGGCCAGGTACCTCTTTAAAGCGCTGTGAGCACGTTTAGTGGATATTGCGCTATATAAAAGCTCAATTATGATATGATATTGGTTCTAATCATAATGGTTGTATGTTTAAGCTGATAATTATGATTTAATTTTTTATACTGATTGTGATGATAATGCAAATAGTTGAAGATGCTGCTTCAATTTTAGCAAGTGTAATGTGCGATTAAAAACTAATTAAAAGAAACCTGTTAATTGTGAATATCAACATGGTGACAAATAAGATAAACTGGTATGATGTATTAGATGTCTTGAACAAAGAAACATCAACCATAATCTTAAGTAGAAATCACACATCTCAAACAAGGAAATACAATGATCATCCTTTTACTTTTAGCACAAAATCTCAGCAAATGCCCCGTCTCAACACACTCACATACAACTACAGGGTCTATACTTGAATTTGCCAAAAGAGTTGGAGAAGGAAGAAGAGTAGGATGTGAAGAAGGAGAAGGAGGATTTGAAAGCAGGCACAACTGATGGGAGGCCAAAACAGGTGGCAACCCTTTGAAGTAGTACCATAATTCACGCCCCCCCCCCCCCCCGCTCCCTTTTTACTCTCTCTATCTCTCTCTCTCTCTCTCTCTCTCTCTCTCTCTCTCTCTCTCTCTCTTTCTTTCTCTCTCTCTATCTCTCTCTCTCTTTCTCTTTCTTCTCTCTCTCTCTCTTCTCTCTCTCTCTCTCTCTCTCTCTCTCTCTCTCTCTCTCTCTCTCTCTCTCTCTCTCTCTCCACTTTATACTATTATATGTTGAAGTTTGTTAGCAGAAACGCGATTATTACTGAGTATATTCTTAGTTTGTCTTTTTGTTTCAACTTCCTCACTATCCTCAACCCTCTTGCCCCCCCCCCCCCCCCCCCCCCCTATTGTTTGTAATTGCAGGAAGATTGTTGCTTCTTGAACCATGGTGCATTTGGTGGTGTTCTCAAACAAGCAATGTCAGTTGCACAGGTGGATAAGTTTTTTTATCAATGTCTTAGATTTCTATAATCAAGATCTAAATAAAATGTAAATGTGACCCAACGCGTCAATGCAGAAAACTGAGTTTTATGTCAAATATGACTAAGACTTGTAAATTCCATAGAACAAAACTCAGTTACCCCGATGAAGTGATTTATTTTATCTCCAACTTTTTAGTAGTTCATTTTAAATTTGAATTTTGATAGTCAATTGATCATAAAATTTGCAGTTATAGATTATACCTGCACAGAAAGGAGATGTGTTATGAGATGATAACAGAAAACTTTAAAAACTGGGAAATTACAGTCCTCATAAAAAGTTCATGGATTGTTATTGTGTTGATAGATTCATAATAATAGGTTTTCTTGAATTTTTACAATGTATGTAGGATGAAAGAAAGAAAGAGGCATTCAAACTTTGCTACTTTAGTTACAGCTATTGCCTGTTTTGTCTATTTCTACCTTCATCTTCAATGGCGAGTTTAGCAATGGCAGGAGTATTCTGAAAGACAACCATTGCGTTTTTATGACAGAGAACTGATTCCTTTGCTCGTGATGGTTAGTCGGGAACTTGCAAAATTTGTGGGTAAGTGTTAAGCGTTATCAGTTGTTATTGGTTTTCTTCCCCATGAAAAAAATACTTATTAGTTCTTACGCAAAATAAAAACTGATGAACTGATCTTGGAGTTAAACATTTATTCGAGCCATTCATGTTAGTCCTTTATTCAATTAGAAAGGAGAAGAAGAGGAAGAATAAAGGAGGAGGTGGAGGAGTTATAACAGTAGGAGCACGATCATCTCACTTCAAAAGTATTTATTTTGTTGTTGTTCTCATTATTATTATTATTATTATTATTATTATTATTATTATTATTATTATTATTATTATTATTATTATTATTATTATTATTATTATTATTATATTATTATTATTATTATTATTATTATTATTATTATTATTATTATTATTATTATTATTATTATTATTATTAGTATTGTTATTATCATTATTATTCACTTTTGAAATTCTATTGTTTTGTTTTGTTTTTATGGGAGTTTTTTTTTTAGGTGTTGTCGTTTTTGACTAAGCCCTATCATATGTAAGTGCAAAGACTTACAAACAAACAATATTGGAACTTGTTTAAAAGAGAAAGTAACACAAATTATGCATTCCTTTTCTGATTCATACTGATAAAAAAAAAAAAACTAAGCAGGTTTTAAAAAATATTTTTAAAGACAGGTATTTAAAATCGTAAATCATAAAATCATAGGTTAGAATGTCATTTATATTTTCACTGGCTTGATTGGGGTTTTTTCAAGTCATATTTCTTATCATTCTTTATCCGATTAACCATTTTTATCAAGACAGAATTTACAGTCATGTGACTCGGGCCTTATTGTATACTTTTCGGTTTCTGGTCTCCTTTTATACACTGTAAGGTATAAAATCACTTTGTCAGGAAGTCCCTGGTTTGAGTCCTTCTCTGGAAAGTGTAATGTTGAGTACTTGAAAATGGCTCTTTATTCACATTACATCACAGCTCTCAAGTGTAAAAGAGTACCTGGCCAGTAACAATGCTGTCTCTGTCAAAAAAAAAAGAATTGTAATAGCCGAGCCCTTCATATGCGCCATGCCTCATCCTAAAAGTTGAGTGTTGGTGTTGTCTTGGGACCCTTTGTAAAGCACTTTGAACACCTTTTGTTGATATTTAAAGTAAAACCAAATCTTGTGTGGAAAGGGCTAAAGACATTCAACTCAAAATCATTGGTATTTATGTTACATATTGATCAGATCCAAAGACGGTACAATATGATAATCATCTAAAACGCAAAAATTTGACTTTTTAAATCAAGTGCTGCTGGCTCAAGAGGAAATTATTTCAATAATTTTTACCTTTAAAGTTCTCAATTGGTTGATTAAATATGAAGCATTTAAATTTTATCTTTTGCTCACAGATTTATAGTTTTAAACTTCAGGCATTCTTCCTTTTCTTTACCCGCAGGTTGTGATGCAAAAGACTTGGTCCTCGTCAACAATGCCACGTACGGGACCAACTCAGTTTTGTCCAGTGTGATTTCTGGTCCTCAAGATGTCATTCTAACATTTAACAACACATATGGTAATTTTTAGATTTGGTTTGAGATTGGATTTGTCAAGTTGTCATTCTAACATTGAACAACACGTAAAGAAACCCCCCAAAATTTGAGCTTTTATATGATGTAGTATCCACTAAACATGCTCAAAGCGCTTTACAAAGGGTTCCTGACCAATAGCAACATATAACATGTAGAATGTGACTTGATGCCTCTTTGGCGATATTCCAATTTTTTTTTCCAATAGAGTCAATGCTGTAAATGGTCAGGTATTCATTTTACACCTGAGTACAATGAAAGAATGTAAAGCGACTTTTCCAAGGACTCAACCATGCGTCGAGCAAGGCTCGAACTCAGGACCTTTCAATCCGAATGCTGTGTCCTACTACAAGACCACATAGCCGCACATATGGTCATTTTTACATTTGGTTTGAGTTTGAGATTTGATAAATGAATATGCTAAATGTGACCCCATCTCCTCAAGATGTCATTCTAACATTGAAGAACAACACATATTGTAATATTTTGATTTTGCCTTTTACATATGATAAATGGGCATGTATAAACAGTAAAGTATTACTTATCTCCATAAAACGGTGTTATGTCAAGGAGGTTTAGAAATTAGAGTTGATTTCATGTTTTATTGAAGACAATAGACTAAGTATCTTAAAATTTAAAAAAAACCCGATCTCACTTTTCTGGTCAATTTATTCTAAATTAATTTTTGGGCATCTGATTCACCCAATATGATTCTATTTTGAGACAAGTCACAATTGGATAATTGTTATTTCATCTTTGTGCGCAAGGGGGATGCAAAGAGCAACTTGACATAGCTCTTTTTTTTAAATCTATTTTTTTCTTTTTTTGTTGAATACAAAAATGAATAAAAATCTGATTGAGATTCCAGTGGTCAACACGTTGTGACTCAAAAGATTTGGTACTTGTTTATGATGCCAATAGGTGCAGTGTGATTTCTAGTCATACATGATGTCATAGTGAGATATGTTTTAAGGCCAAATTCACTACCATTACTTATGATAATCTTCAGCCTGTGAAAAGACTGAGATTACTTAGTTCAGTTCTCCGTGTCATCCCATAAATTCATGGTTTTGTCTTATACTTTAAAAAGCATTAAAGTGTGTGACTTGTAATGTAGGATCTACTTCAGTTTATTGTTTTGACTGCTTACCATTCTATTAAATAGAGAAATATAATTTCATTCCTTCATCCGAAAAGCAAATTTTTAGAGATCTTTCTGGAATAAAAGACTTATTAATCCCAGTGTCAGCTGCAGTGCAGTGTCACAAAGTGAGCAATAGGAGCTAAGTTTCTTAGTCAAGGGGAAAAATGATATGCCAACAGCAGGGACCTAAGTCAGGTCCTTCTGGTGTTAGTACAAGGCCATCTTTCCCCCTATGACGTATTAGTTTTATTAATTTAGAGAGACAGAGAGAGAGAGAGATAGAGGGGGGGGGGGGGGGGGGGGGGGGGGGGGGGGGGGGGGGGGAGCAGGCAGGCTGTCATGATATTGTCAAATCATGGTAGGTTACAAATGACTTTTAATACCCATCCTCAGGAGCCGTGAAGAAACTAGTCCAGCATCTTTGCCAGAAAACAGGTGCAGTGAATAGAGAAGTTAGTATCAGCCTTCCAATAACAGATAAACAACAGGTAAGATAGTTGTGGAACATGGCAAGCAAATAAAGCAGAGTCCATATTCTTCCACTTTATAGCGGAATTCCACCATCCTCGTGAAAGCTCGTAAAATCCTCCACTTTTTTATCCTCCATCCCTTAAGCCTGTTGATTTGCCATTAGAGGTTAGAAATTGATTTTATGTCTCAAATGATGAATAATTTAGTGTAATTGAAATAACAAGTAAATAAATATAAGCTAAAATTACGGTGTCACAATATCAAAAACATTGTTGTAGGCCTATTTATTTGATATTCTACGGGTATTGCAGCTATTTCCTTCTTTTCAACTATGTTTTCCCCTTTTTCAAAGTTCTCGAATGGGGTCTCTGGTAAAGTAGTCCTTATGGCCCCTCTGTCCATTCTAGCTGGTCTTCCAGGTCTGGTGAAAAGTGCTTTGTAACAGACAGGTGTTCGTCTAATGAGTAGCTATAATGATGTGAGACCTTATAGTCCAATTTGGCACATTATTGTGCCAACGGAATAGGCTATTGTCCTTGCAACGCTACTGAAATGGATAAATTCTGTACTAGCTTCATGCATCTTCATTCTCTTAAAACCACCACAAGACAGTGGGGCAGCGTGGCTCAGTGGTACGGTCTTTGCTTCATACCCGAAAGGTACCGAGTTCGGTTACCTGCCGCTGCGCTGTGTGGCCCTGAGCAAGTCACCTTGTCCTAGCACAATTTGTGGCGCTGCACTGCGGCTGATGCCTGGGTTATTCCAGTCTTCCCTTAGAATAGACCCTAGAGATCAAATTTCCCCTATAGGATGAATAAAGGGAATTTTATTTTTATTTATTTTTAAGTACTGCTACACACAAAATCATTAATTTGAGACAAAGATCTGAACAAGTGTGTATGAAAGGTGCCAAACAAAGCAAGAAAGAAAAGTAGAAGAAAAAAACCATCCCAATTAATTTGAGACCTGTGCATGTGTGTGTGTGTCAGTGTTTGTTGTTTTTGTGTGTGTGTTGATACAATTGGAAATGTACTGAACACATGGAGATAGTTTTGTATCAGGTTTTGTGTCTATGTTATGTATGTGTATTTTATGCACGTGCGTATGTTAATATACCCGGGTGAGGATACAGAATTGTTGTATATGTGCATTATGTATAAATGTGTTTGTATTTATTTATGCGAATGTTTTTTTGTTTTTTTTTATTGCGTCATAGCCCATTTAGTTTGAGCAATGTTTACCTCACATGAATTTTCATTTTTGGACAATAAAGATGATGATGATTATACACATTTTGTCTTGTTATAATTATTTGGGCACTTAGGACTAATGCAAGCACTGCACTAAATCATCAATTCGTTTTCTTTATTTTTTCATTTTTCAACTAACCCTAAATCATACTCAGGTAGTAGAAAAACTCAGATATCCAAAGCTTGAATGGAAAGTGGTGGGGAACTGACAATTGACTAAACTATTTTGCTCAATATCGTTTTATTTTTGTTTTTTTTTTATGGTGGTAAATGTGTGTGTGTGTTTATTTTTATTAATTTATTTATCTTATTTATTTTATTTTTCTCTATAAATTTTTTCTCTCTCATAAATCCAGATCTTGCATGATCTGGAAATAGAACTGGAGAAAGGGGATGTAACTTTAGTGGTAGCAGACCACATTCCCAGTAACACCCCCTTCATCATGCCCATCAAAGACATCATCGTAGCTTGTCATGTGCGGTATGTTGTTAAAAATAATTTAGAACAAGGTTTTTATTCTCACCTATTTCTGCCATGATAAGGGAAAAGACTGTATATGACTTAGTGATGTTAAAACTCATACAGTCTTTGTCTTTTTCCTTAAGACGGAAGATTTGTTAAGCTATGATTATTGTGATTTATTATCAATGATAACACTTAGATACTTTCAAGCCTAGATATTTATTTGAATAAAATTCCACTTTGTTCCATTTGTTTTCCATTAATGCAAAGTATGTGGCTATTTGTAATATTTTGCCTTAATTTGTTTATGATTGTCAATTTATCCCTATAGGAAACTGCATTATTTATATTGTATATGTTAAGAAACATCGAGAGTATCTAGTATAAAATTGATTTGACCCTTCTCTGCATTTAATCAATTGCTAACATTTATCAGTTTAGCATGGTAACTGTGTCATGTAAATGTCAATAGATTAAAGATGAAATTCGTGACATTATTTTTCTTGATTGTTTTCCTTTTCCTTTAAAAATAAAATCTTCTTCCTCTACAGAAAAGTTAAAGTTTTTGTAGATGGTGCCCATGTGCTGGGAAGTCTTCCTCTGTCCCTTCGTGACCTTGACCCTGATTTTTATGTGTCCAATGCTCACAAGTGGCTGTGTTGTCCCAAGGGTGCTGCATTTCTCTATGTGAAGTCTGATTACCAAGCCCTTGTAAGACCTGCTGTCGTGTCTCATGGCCTTGGGTCAGGTTTCAACTCAGAATTTGTATGGGCAGGTGAAATATATGCGATTATATATTCTCTTATTTTATCCAACTGCGACCCCACCCTTTAAATAGTATTATTTAGTTGAATCAAACATTTAAAAAGATTAATTTGATATCTTAATGTGAATTAAACGCAAATCAAATTAACATCCTCTTGAGGTAATGGATATATATATATATATATATATATTTGTTTTTAATGCAGAAAGAAGGGAAAAAAAGGAAAAGCTTAATTTATGTATCTATTTCGATTAATAAGTAATAAACCAAAATGAATATATCAGCTTAAAAAAAAAAAGAATAAAATATCAAACACAGAACATTTCAGGCTCAAAACCCTTCTTCAGCCAACAACAAAAATACTCAATAAAAACATAAATACATTACTAAAAAACCAGATTGACGACTAAAAACTCTGTACGTCCTCTCTATGGAAGGAAATTCTTGGACATTTTTTTGAAGCTGTTATAATCATTTATGTTTATTACTTTCTACAGTCCACAGCTTTTAGCATCTTAGTATCACTTTGAACATTTTGACTATGCATTTTAAAAGTCTGTTTCTCCCTGACATTTAACAAGATAGAAGTAAGGAATTGTAAGTTTTTTTTAATATGCCATCCTCACTATAAGTTAGAATTACCTTTCGGTTCAAATCTCATCCTATTTATGATTTTTGGAAGTTCTAAAGCAGAAAAGGATGGCTGTTTCTTCTTACTTACCTTCTTATCCTCGTGATGCTTGATCTTTACATAAGACCGAGTTATCTCTTCTTTTCCCTATGTCTATTATCCTCTCATGTGGCATTGTTTCTTTGTTTTGTAATAAGGCTGATACATCTTGTCCTTTTTGATACTTTTGACTGTCCCATCCTTTTCCACTTTTATGGAGCTGATATGAGCTACAAGACTCGTGTAAGAGTCACTATTTTTTAGAAGCAAAAACAAAAACCAAAATGCATATAGTAACAAAATTTGCATTTCTTAGGCCTTTAATATTTTTTTTTTCATCAGATATATAACACATTACACACACTATCCCAAATAAGATAAGATGTGAATGAGCCTCCAATACAGGCTATTTGTATTGTAGTAACTGGTAATTTGATTATCCTTTGTTGGCCTGAGGAATAGAAACTTTGAGTTTGTTAGAGTTACCCAAATGCATGATATTTATAAAAATTAGTACAGACACCATTTATTTATATTGAGTGAGACTTAAAAATATAACATTTTCTATTTTTTAAGAGTACCTACATTATTTCAGGCTTGCACGACTACAGTCCTATGCTGACCTTACTTACTGTCATGTCATTCTGGGAGATTCTTGGGGTTAAAAAAGTTCAAGACTATATGCATCAAACAGTCTGTCATGGTGGTAGGTTGTCTTTAACCTTTTATAAGTGGGATTAGATTTAACCATATGCTGAAACCAACTCTGTTCTTACAAAGTGAGCAGTAGCAATGATGCATTTCCAGTAGTCTCTCAAAGCCAACAAGCCACAACATATTTTTTTGCCATACATAAAAATGACTTACTTATGTGAAAATAAAGCTTATTCAGACCTTAAAGATGATGCCATGATTTTTCTTTTTTTTTTTTTTCACAAATTGAGTGAATACAACTAGTGGCCCAATTCTACTGCAAAACCCAAACTTCCCCAATCGCCACAAGATTCTGGTTATGAGGCAGCAGAGAGATAGCATATTCATTGTATAATTGATTAAAACTTTCAACAGAAAAATATCAATAACTCTGGAACCGTTTATCGTAGTAGAGGAACAAGTAAGGTATCAAATTAAATAATATTTCAAGCCCCATCCACCCAATTGAGGGGTTTTAAGTTTGAAAACTTTTGTATTAAGTTACATGACCACACAAATAAGTTTTGTTAAATGCTTGTTTTTGCCAATATCTGATTTGTGTGACCTAGTACGTTTTGATCCCGACCTCTCTAAATTTATACGTTTATTCTAGTTTTGGTGTTCAGTTTTATTTACCTTCATTTTCCATTTTATCCCTGTTTGGGATAAAAATCCTGTTTTGCTCTTCAAATCCGGTTGCATAATCGCGTGTTGCAGTCTGTTATCCAAAATTGGGTGTCTTATATAGTAGTAATAGTATTTTGACCAATTTTAGCTCTAAAGTAGGGTGTTTGTCTCCTTATCTACTTTTGCTACCGTTACACGAATATACAGTGTGTGTTTCTTGGTGAGTAGATATTGTATTGTCTCGGTATTGTCTATAGATAATTTGTCATATCCCTGTTGTTATTGTTTTTAAAAAAATAATCTCAGTCTTTTGATAATGTCAATGGCAAAAGCCTATAAAATTAACTAACTTGTGACTTGAAACTTTTAACTCAACAGCTAAAATTTTGACACAAGCTTGGGGAACAACTCTTGCTGCTCCTGAACACATGTTTGGTATGTAGTGTTATCATTGATTTCTCATTTTAACATTTCATCATAAGTGCCATCATTGATCTCATCGTCATTGTCATCAGCATCATCATCATCGTATCATCATCATCATCATCATCATCAATGTCATCATTATTTTTTTGATTATCATTATCATCATCATCATCAGCATCATATTTTACACTCATTCCATCTCCAGCCTCTATGGCTCTGGTATCCCTGCCACCATCATTCCAGTCCACCACCTCCTCTCTTTTGGATTACAGCCATGCTGAAGAGGTCCAAAACAAACTGTACCACCAGTTTAATATTGAGGTACTTATATGCTGTTTTATTTGTTTATCACTTATCCTTCTTCCTTCAGGTTGCATCGTGCTCATACAAAATAAAATGGTTTAAAGTTTTTTCTCGTGCCATTAGATAAAATTTAATGTGACCCTTAATTTGGTATTATGTCGAGGTGATCTAGACTTTTGATAATTGAATTTAAAGTGAAAACAGAATAACAAAACTTAAGAGTTAAATAGTTTATGGGACAACATTTGTTCATCTCAATGAGACATATTAACCCTCTCCTTACGAATTCAAGGAAAATCATCACATTCTTAACTATTCAATGAGCATTTTTATTGCTCAGATTTGTTTTGTACATCAGAAAATTTGTAGAAAAAATCTTTGTTATAGCTATAAAAATTCAATGTGGTTTTATAAAGCTGATCTTGACAAATTATGTATAATGTGTACTTCCTGATTTTGATTTTGAGAAATCATTTTTTTAAATGGATAAGATTTAATTCAAATATCAAGGTAAATTTTCAGAATCTGGTTCGCCTTGACAGAATACCATTTTTAAGTGATGAGTGACAATCACATTTTAAAAAGAAATTAAGGCAGACTACCCATTCAAATTTTAACTCTGGTAGAATAAATTATATTGTTACGTCCCTTGTCACTGAATCCAGTGTAAAGAGAATTGTGGATTCAATTGAGGATATAATATTTTTGCCGAATTCAATTGAATAGTTATAATTAGGATTATTATTTTATTTTGTTTTTCATACTTGAAAATTGCTAAAAACTTTATTGGATATCTGATAATTGAGAAGTTAGGGGTTAGGGTTGGAGTAATAGGCCATGGATGTACAATATATTATAAATAAGATCCATTTAATCCATTCTCAGTGAAAAATTTGTTTAAAGGAGTTTCCTGAGAACAAGGGAGTCATCAGCCACAGTGCATCGCTGCAAGTCAACAATAGGGAATAAGTTGGGGGGTTTTTTAGAAAAAAAATTATATGCTATTAGATTGACTCTAATTTGGGTTCTAGGGGTATGGGTGCAATCTGCAGTACTCTGAAAAAACATTTATTAAAAATTTTGGCCATAAAACTCGTCCTTCAAATATTGATCGATTAAAATGACCTTCAGCTTGTCAAAATCTCTCAAATTTGGGCTTTCTGTGACGGTTTGAGAGTTTTTGATAAGATGAGGGTCATTTAATTGATCGATTCCTTAAGAACGCGTTTTCTGGACAAAATTTTTAATGTATGTTTTTTTTTAGAGTACAGAAGTAATGCCTTACACTCCTCCTCCCCCCCCCCCCTCCCCCCAGTCATCTCTACCCCCCTCTCCCTCTCTCCAGCACTAATCTTGATAATTGTGATTGTATATCTTTTACAATTCATTTCTAATCACTTTTGTTTGCAGGTTCCAATTAAATGTTTCCAAGGCAAATTGTATGTCAGGCTGTCAGCCCACATTTACAATGAGGCCAGTGATTATGAAAAGCTGGCAAAGGCCGTACTCATGATTGTGGAGAAGAAAGGCAACAAATTAGACTGATGATTTTGACTTTGAAACATGACCAAATGCATGACTGACGACTGTGTTAAGTTATTTTTTCTTTGATCTATTCAATGAAGTCTTATTTCATACAAAGGCAACATTGGTATCGTCATGAATTCAATTTTGATACAGCTGAATCTGTGATCCAAGGAGTATGCTGTCGTAATCTGAAAAACACATTTTAACATTTTTGGTTAGTAGAAAACTTGTTCTTCAAATATCTTGCCAAAAACTTTCAAACCTAGGACTTTCTTGATCCAAACCTGTCAAATCTGGGACCTCAAGGAAATCCCAGGTTTGAGAGTTGTTTGACAAGATCAGATTCATTTTGTTCCATCGATATTTGAAGGACAAGTTTTCTGACCAAATTTTTTTAATGTATTATTTTTTAAAGAGTAAGGCAGTTTGGAGCTGACTATTGTTGGATGGACAATTAAGTCAATGGCCAAGTTCAAACAAGATGTGACCCTCCTTAATGATCTGGTATTATGTTTGGATGAACCAATTGAAATGAACGAGTGTAAAGACAAAATTATTGGAATTAAGACATTTAAGTATTTTTCAGTTTAGAAAACTTCATTCTTTCTCCCAAATGAAGTTATTTAATTTGACTGAAATGTATAATCTAATCTTTAAATTCAGTTTTCAGTGTGATGTTTGCAAAGACATAAAATTGGATCAAGATGATTTGTCACATATCTCATTTTGTAATTAGTCAAGCCACATTCATCGGGTTCAGTGTCTGGATGTGAAATTATCATGACAAAACTGTAAACCTGGTTTTATCCCCATCAATACAAGATATGTACTAGCAAAACGATAATTTGAAGACAGAAGACCAATACTGTCTGCGGATGGATTACATTGAAGTTTCATGACAATGTCAGGGGATGAATCCATGAGATCTCATCAAAGTGGTCCATAAATGGACTGAACCTTGTTTGGAAAAAGTTTTTTTCAATAATTGTTTACCTGTAAAGAATGTTGTTGTCTTGGATGGAGGTGTCCATGTGTTATATTTCAATTAGAAATTATTGAATGCAATGAAATAAAAAGTATTCTATTTTTGCACAAAATTATCCCATTCGTTATTTGTTTTACAATTTAAAAACAAAGGTTTGTAATTTTAGCCAAAGATAAATCCTTGTAAATGGGAATTTAAGACTACACACTGTGATGAGTTGTGTAATTTTATCAAATTACAATTTTTGTTTTTGTTCTAGACAGATGAGTTTAGACCATATCAGCATATTGGAAAAATATATCAAGATCTGGAATTTACAGTTCTAACAAAAGTAAAATAAAGGAAAAGATGTCGATCCTTAGAACAAATTCATCCGTATTTCTCAACGAAACGTATTTACGCTGGACATATAATATAGTCTCTGCTGTGAGGGATGTATTCATATGATATATATTTTTTTCAACTAATGGTCACAATAACTTAATACAGTTGACTCTCTTTTGAGAGTTATAGTTGTTTTTGTTCGTTGCGTTAAAAAAAAATCATATATTGTAAGCATTTGAATGTATTCCTCTTAGTGGTACCGTGTGCTTCTGCTGGGATGGGACTCTCAAGTTATCTAAAACTAAGGATATTGGTAGTTTGCTCTTGTTCCCTGTTAGAACCAGGTCCCTTTTTAAAAACTTTTTCTGAGGAATATCTTATTAATTTAGAATTTGTTTTTTTTACAATCCCATCTTCTTTCTTTATACTGGCAATGAAATTACCAAAAAGTGTCACAAGTACGTAAAACTTCAAAATATGAATTTTTAAAAATGAAACAAAATAAATAAGGAAATAAATAAAATGAAATAAAATAACAAAAAAACAAAAAACAAAAAAAAAAACGTAGGCGTGGATTAAGGCCAGGATCTCCTTGGTCTTATCATTGCCTTTGACTCAAGAGTTTTCAAGGTCCCAAACTCCACGTCTTAATTCTAATGTTACTGTAGTGCAGTGACTAATCATACAACAAAAACTATTTGCCTTGTTTAGGGGTGCTTTACACATGGGATTGGTTATAAATTACTTTGAATTTGATCTTATTTAATCGAAATGAGAAAAAAAATCGACCAAAATATTACTACCTGGAATTAAGAAGTTTATGCAATCATGAACTACTGTAACATAATCGTCATCATCCATATCACCACTACTACAAATACCACAACCACCGCACCACCAATATTTTTACAACCGTCATCATTCCTACCACCACAACTACAAAACCACAAAACATCATCATCTCTAGCACCACTACTACAATAACCACCACCACACCATCATCTCTACTACCACAACTACAACAACCACCACCACACCATCATCTCTACTACCACTACTACAACAACCACCACCACATCATCATCTCTACTGCCACTACTACAACAACCACCACCACCACCTCACATCATTCCTACCACCACTACTACAACAAAAACCATCACATCATCATTCCTACCACTGCTACAATAACAATCACCACCTCATCATCATTCCTACCACCACTGCTACAAAAATCACCACCACATCATCTAGGCCTATACCACCGCTACTACAACAACCACCAACTCATCATCTCTACTACCACTTTTACAACAACCACCACCACATCATCATCTCTGCTGCCATTTCTACAACAACCGTCACCACATCATCATCCCCACCACAAATAACAACCGTTGTCATTCCCATCACCACCACTACAACCACCACCACATCATTATTCCTACCACCACTACTACAACAACAACCACCACCACATCATCTATACCACCACTACTACTACAACAGCCATCACCACAACACCATCTTTACCACCATTAATACAACAATCACCACCACATTATCTTCTCTACCACCACTACAACCACGACCACATCATCATACCCACCACCAATACTTTTACAACCGTCATCATTCCTACCACCACTACAACAATAACAACCGCCGTCCACCACATCATTTCTACCACCACTTCTACAATATTCACCACCACATCACCTTTCCTACCACCACTACAACAAAAAACTACCACCACTACTACAACCACCACCACATCACTATCTCTACCACCACTACCTGGGTGGGGTTTCTGATAGTGCCGCGCTGAGGACCGGTCCTTTAGCTGAGAACCGGGGACTGGTCCCAAAGTGGAGAACCGTTGGCGGTCCTTACTTCTCATAACCTTTCAACGGTCCCAGCGATTTTCGCGCCATACTACTGCCCCAGCGATTCTTTGCCTCGGTCCTTTTGCCTATCTTCCACAAAGCACCACCCATCCCGCTTAATTAATCGCACCCACCCCCTTTGCTATACAATAAACGACACAGACGACTATCTCCCTCCACTCCGCAAACCGCCCTTTCGTGTGTGAGATGGGGGGAACAGGAGGCGCACGCCTTGGACGATTCCATTATACGGGGTAAATTTCAAAATTTACCACACCATAGTGATCGCAATGACAATGATCTATGATGAAGGCTCTTCTCTAATGGGTTATTGTTTGAAATGAATGTGACTACTAAAGATGTATGTGTGTGTATGTGTTTCGAACCTAGCAAGTCCGATTTTTTGTCTTCTTTTGTCTATCTCTTGTCACCACTCCTTTCTATCGCATTGTCGTTGTCATTTAAAAGAATACATTAATATTAAAATTTCGTTTGGTGTTTTAACTAATCAAATAATATGAGTTTCACATATTATATCTTCCTTCCAAAATGACAGTTATAACGTCTGTATTTTAAAAAAGGTCAATAGAATATTTGGGGGCCCCGATAGCTCAGTTGATAGAGCAATCTTCATACGAAAAGGCCAGAGATCGATCCCGGGTGCAGTCGAGCTTTTTTTCTCTGACCTCCCTGTCTACTCAGCAGTGAATGGGTAGCTGGGTTTGTTAGATCTGGCGAAAAGTACTTTGGGATAGACTAGCGTCCTATCCAAAGGTAGAAATAATTTTTAAAAAATTAAAATCAAAAAATAAATTGAGCTTTTATATAGCGCAATATCCACTAAATGTGCTCAAAGCGCTTTACAATGGGTCCCTGACTAATAGCAACACGCAACATGTAGAAGGAGATATGACGCCTGTTAGGCGATGTTACAATTTTTTTTCCGACAGAGACGACACTGTTGACGACCAGGTACTCATTTTACACCTGATTACGGTGATAGGATATGAGTAAAGAGTCTTTCAAGGACTCAACTAGGCGCAGAGCGAGAGTCGAACCCAGGACATTCCGATCCGAAAGCGATTGTCATAACACAAGACCACATAGCCGCACAAAAATAGAAAAAAAAGGAATGGAGACGAAAAACAAAAACAAAACAAATAAAAAAACAAACTCTTCCCGTACTTTTGGTCCAGCATGCCACAGACACAAAATATTAACAATCCCTTTTCCCTAACACTAACATTGACCTGACCCGCTCCATCAATCTTCGCAGACACACACACACACACACACACACACACACGCACACACACACACATGCTTAATGGATAGTGTTATAGTACTATTTTCATGTTTTGAGGTAATAAGCCTTCTCCGCTCTCACGTTCACTTAGCGGTTCTACAGCCATCTACTGCAGGCACGGTCCCATCGTTTGACGGTCCCAATGTCGAAAAAGAACCGGTTCTTTCACGGTCCCAAGTCCCAACGAGCCTTGTGCATGGCCAATGTCGAAAAGGAACCGGTCCTTGCGGTTCTTATTTCCCAGGGACCGTAGAACCGGCGGTCCTAAACATGCTTATGACCGCTCCGCACTAGTTTCTGACCTCCCATAGTGGGCAGGGAAGTACATAATGTGTCTTCTATCCCCTTATATCTGTTTTCCAACATGCTTTCTGTCTTTGTCTTGGAATGAGATTACTTGGTTTTGTCATGGCCCTGACCGGAGTCCTGGCTGGGAGGGAAACAGTCAAATGCATAGTTATTGTTTTGGGAGATGATATTTTTTTCCTTGTAAATCATCTCTATGTTATTGTTATGTATTATTATATTTGTTGTAATGATTGTATAATGTAAGCATTTGAGTATTCCTCTTTGTTGGATTTTGTGCTTGTGTCCGGATGAGACTTAAAGGTGATCTCAAACTAAGTACATTGGTGGTATGCTCTTGTAATCTACATCTGATCCCTATTTGTTCCCAGTTCCCCTTTGTCTTACTTTCTCTTGGGTGCTTTAATTGTCATTCCGCTCTCACGTTCACTTAGCGGTTCTACAGCATCTACTGCAGGCACGGTCCCATCGTTTGACGGTCTCAATGTCGAAAAAGAACCGGTTCTTTGACGGTCCCAAGTCCCAACGAGCCTTGTGAATGGCCAATGTCGAAAAGGAACCGGTTCTTGGAACCGGTCCTTGCGGTTCTTATTTCCCAGGGACCGTAGAACCGGCGGTCCTAAACATGCTTATGACCGCTCCGCACTAGTTTCTGACCTCCCATAGTGGGCAGGGAAGTACATAATGTGTCTTCTATCCCCTTATATCTGTTTTTCTGTCTTTGTCTTGGAATGAGATTACTTGGTTTTGTCATGGCCCTGACCGGAGTCCTGGCTGGGAGGGAAACAGTCAAATGCATAGTTATTGTTTTTGGAGATGATATTCTTTTCCTTGTAAATCATCTCTCTGTTATTGTTATGTATTATTATATTTGTTGTAATGAATGTATATTGTAAGCATTTGAGTGTATTCCTCTTTGTTGGATTTTGTGCTTGTGTCCGGATGAGACTTATAGATGATCTCAAACTAAGTACATTGGTGGTATGCTCTTGTAATCTACATCTGATCCCTATTTGTTCCCAGTTCCCCCTTGTCTTACTTTCTCTTGGGTGCTTATATTGTCATTCTAGAAATTTTTACTATCCCATTTTCTCCCTTTTTACTGGCGCTGATATAACCTAAATGTGTTGCAAGCACCTTAAAACCCTTACAAACATAAAAACAGTCCTCCGAAGGACTAGTTGCATACACATTTCCAAGGATTTTTGAACCGGAAAAATAGGGATAGTGACGTCACGACTTTTCTCTATTAGTTTTCACTAAATTTTATGAATCAAATTATAAACGGTAAAGGTCACACATTGTTTTGTGTGTTAGTACGTTATATCCGGCTGATGGATGTAAACAGTACACAAATAGATCCATCAAGGAATATATATAATCCATCAAACAGGATGTCTGTTGTCAACAGGTATCACCCATGTGATATTTGTCTCCAAAGTGAGCAAATTGGGGGTTAATAATCTTGCCCAAGGAAAAAAACGAAAGTGTCTGAAACTGGGATCGAACCCGGGACCTTTCCGGATCACAATGCAATGCTTTAACATCTCGACCATACCGCTGATAGATGTTGTGAGTATTTTTCCTAAACGCATAGCGTCAATGAAAATTTGGTTTAGATGAATGCCTTCATTGATGAGAGTGAGTTTTGTTTCTGAAAATTTTTACTGCTTTAATTTCTTAAGTCTTGTTATTTAATTTGGGCTTTAAAACTCAAATGTTCTCACCAATATAATAATATATTATTACTGCGGCGGGTCACTGATTATAATGTTGACCCTATTATACAGTATTATACTCCATAGTCTGAAAAAACAAAACAAAAATTTTAATCCACAAAACCAGCAAAAAAGTAGAGCATTTATATAGTTCAATATCCACTAAACGTGCTCAAAGCGTTTTATAAGGGGTCTCTACCAAACCGCAACAGGTGATATATAGAACTCTCGTTCAGAGACATAACGCCTGCTTGGTGATATTACATTTTTTCCGACTGAGACAACGCTGTTAACGGCCAGGTACTCATTTTACACCTGAGTATGGGTGAGAGAATGTGAGTAAAGAGTCTTTTCCAAGGACTCAACTATGCGCCGAGCGAGGCTCAAACCCAGGACTTTCCGATACAAAAGCGATTGTCGTACCACAAGACCACATAGCAGAACAACAACAACACATTTTAACATTTTTGACCAGAAAAAAACTCATCATTGAAATCGATTAAAATGACCCTCATTTTGTCAAAAACTCTCAATCTTGGGACTTCAAGGAACTTCAATGAAGTCCCAGGTTCGAAAGTTTTTTGACAAGAAGAGGGTAATTTTAAATGATCGAAATTTGAAGGTCGAGTTTTCTGATCAATAATTCTAAATTTTTTTTCGGAGTACGACAGTAAATATTGTATGCCTTGTCATAATATATAATATAATCCTTTAAAATTATGTCCATTTGTCTCCATGACAACCAGTCTGCGATTTGATAAACACATATCAATCCATTAGACAGATATCCAAGGCTGACCTCATATCATTACTCATGAACCCTGTCAGATTTGGCTCATTTAGTAGATTAATCAACTCACAAACTACTGACAGGTTTCGAATACGAGTACAGTTGCATTATGGTCTACCTCATTAGTAAGTCCACCCAGCAGAGATTGGGGAGCTAAGCCAGCCCAATGTCTGGCGGAACATGTTTTTTGATAGTCTTGTCTAGCACGTATTCAAGCAAGAAGATCAGCAACTGAATCTCAATATCGATGAGAATCTTCAGGCACTGCAGTCAATTTGCAACCGAGGGTTCCAGTCCGATGACAAAGATAAGAAAGGCTCATAAGTCGAATAAGTCAAGACAATCCAAAGTTCATCCTTTTTATTAAGCGAACTGTTGATCATATCTTGGCATTAAAAAAGCATAGGCTTTCTGATTTTTTTTCTTGTTTTTTTTTTTTCACTAGAAAAAAATCAACCAATACTAACTGGCTCAAATTCTCATCAAAGGCGTCTCCGGTTGGCATCCTTTATAGAAAAGATTTAATCTGTTTAATGTTCTTTTTGAAAACTGCCCTCTCCTAATTGAAAAAAAGGGGTGATCCAGGTCACGGAACATAATATGAAAAACAATTTATCTCCGGCTTTAAATCGGGTTCTGAGAGTTTAGAATTAAGGGGGATTGTGGGTGAAATTTCAATATTCTTGGTAAGATTATCAATTTCACAAAACATTTGCTATGAATTTCTTGGTGTATCCCAATTTTTTTTATAACTTTACCCACTAAACAGAAACACTAATTTTATTTCCCAATTTTCTTCATGTTACAATTACATTCCTGATACGCTTCCCCATTTTTTTCAGAATGAATTTTTCATGAGTTTCCTATCGCAAAGGTACATAAAACTATGTGATGGCTAGGCCTATTCCTTCAAAATGTGACATGCTGTTTATAATAATTAATATCTTGAAAAATATAGAGGTTTTATTTTATATAATGATTAGAATTTTAAAAAATATTTTGTTCTCTGAAATGCCTCTTTTTCACAAAACTTTCCGCATTAGGTCATGCCCATGGCTAAAATCAAAACTCCTTATAAACGAGTCCATTTTTTAATAAAATGTCTCTGCATTGTATTATTTTAGATAACAATATTGAATACGTACGTAATAAATTTCTAGATATCTTTTATGGTTTTTGAGAAAAATGTACCAAAATTTTACAGATATTTAGTTGTTTACTTTTACAAAAACGTACCCTTTTCATGGTCCAAATAACAATTTTACAACTTTTCTATTTTTATTCCTCAACGCAGAAAGTATCTAGTTTATAGTCCTATCGTTTAGTTAATACTTGTAAGTGAGTCATTTATTTATTTATTTATTATTTAAAAAAAAAAAAACTGAGCTTTTTTTCTTCTTTGGGTTTATATCGATATGGACTTACTTGCAGGTCTGATAACCTAATTCATTATGGGCTCATTGCTGTAATAGAAATCTAAAAAAATGATGCAAAATATTGTCCAATACAACGTTAAACTAGGCCCATAACTGAGTTTGGATGTCAGACCTGCATAAAGTACACGTCGCTTTAGGTAATTCAAAACAAAAATTGGGTCCTCTTAAAGTTATTAAAGTTGAGCACAGTGCCCAATATGGATTGTACACTAAACACGGATCTTGGAGATGACGGAAGAACTATCATGCATGGTATTGTACATACAAGTTGCAACTTTGTACTGAATCTGCCCCCTATTGTGAACAAAAACAACATCAAGAGAGGATAACTATCCACTATGTCGGACACAACTAAGGGACACATTTGGTGACAAAAGCATTCCCCTAATGGAAATAAATAAAACAATCTGAGAACTCTATAGTGTACAAACTTTAAGCGACCTGGATCTTCCACGGACCGACAAACCGATTTGGAGAAGTGTCCTAAATAGCTTAATAAACTAACTGCTTTCCGCTCCAGGTATGAAATGAACTGGCCCTTGCATTGCTGCATGTAGCAATGCAGATATAAATACCGTAATTGATTTACTTCATCGTTTAAGTATTAACCATATTATGAAACAACTAGATTTGTTTCATAATATGATTAATACTTAAACGATGAAACAATCAAAGTAAAGATACACACAAACGCGAACCCCCCCCCCCCCCCACCCCCCCACCCCCCCCCCCCCCCCCCCCCCCAGTATCTGGTGATGTTTCATTAGACTTAGCTAGTCTCTAATATTATGTGGACAGTAATGGAAAGTTGAGCCGAGTATAGAGCAGTAAAGTTAGGTGCCCCAAACGTAAACAATAACAAGTTGCTAGTGATTTCCGTTAGGGACCGGAATAATTTACGCACAATATAGGTCTCCCAATTTTGTAGTTTGAGTTGTAAGCAATACACTTTCAGTATTGAAAATATGTTTACATAAAATCTAACAGTTGCAGAAAGAATAATATAAGGCTAAATTATTATGAAAATCAGGCTCCGAATAATTCTCGTTTTGTTCACACCAGCGCAATAATTTGCTCTGGTCTAAAAATAGATAGACTGTAACTTTTGATAAATTTTAGAAAATTTTACCTTTTGTTCCATAAAATATCCATATCTAGACATTATTTGATGCATGGTCGAGTATTTATGAATATGTGTTTCTTTTGCCACCTAACAGCCAAATTTTAAAGGTTATTTTTTTCTATTATTTACATTGGAACGTGAGCTGTCAAGACAGGAACATGTGGTTTGCCACGTGCTTCTCGACCTTTGTTTACGTTTGGGGCAGCAAACTTTACTGTTCTATTGGCGATGTTCTAGGTATCGTTGAGGCTCCTGGTATCGATGGTGGTAAATGGCAAAATCCGATTATGAAAGAGAGAGTGAGGGAGAAATGCGCTTTTGTCTTCCCCCCCCCCCCCCCCCCCCCCCCCCCCCCCCCATTATCACATAGACGACGGAACTGTGCTTGGACGTAGCTTTATAAAAGAGGCCTAACTCATTGTTTTCCACAATATAATACGAGGCAGTGACGCTTTAAAGTCAAAAAGATAAAGAGGTGAGTGTCTGAATTGTTCAATGAAATTGTTTTAAAATATGATCACCATCAGGTCGGTTTGTGTGATAAGCGCGCTTGTACGTGTATATATGCGTTTGAGTGTGTGTGTGTGTGTGTGTGTGTGTGTGTGTGTTTGTTGAGACAATAGTTCAACCACGAGGCTTCGGTGAGTTGTTCCTGGTAAGAGCCGAACGGAAATGTGCATGGTATATGGCTAGAAAACTGATAAAAGAGCCGATTTTCTTACCTTTGCTTTGATCTTTGTGTGTGACACTTTACATAAAGCGTCTCACTTAACTCTTTGTGACGGATTAAATTGTCGTAAGTTTCTGGACATGAACTCCTGCAATAACGTGAGTAATGGTTTAGAGGTGCTTGTCTGAACCGATTTAGTGTGTTGATGAATTTTGAGAAAAGATCCGATTACGTCATCATCATCATCATCGTCGTCATCATCATCATCATCATCAGCAGCATCATCATCATCATCATCATTATTATTATTATTATTATTATTATTATTATTATTATTATTATTATTATTATTATTATTATTATTATTATTATTATTATTATTATTTTGAAGCGGGCACTGGGAACGAGTTCGAAATTTCAAACGCAGCAGATTACGAATACTATTATTATAATACCACTCCCGTGACTTCACCCCTATAATTTCTTATCAACATTTATTCTTTTTTACACCGATTAGTTCTTGAGTTTGACGATTTGACCATAAGAATTATCATTGTGGTATCATTACGCATCAAAATCTATTTTTATTAAAACCGGCTGCTTGACAGTTCCTGTTATGTTGTTGTTTTTTCAAGGGTTTATAGGGACGCCTCACACTATTTTTTGCTATTATGCTATAGTAAAATCCTGTTTTCCTCAATACCAAAGAGAAATAATAAAACTATTTCATTCATTTGATACAATCATTTAGTTGGCAATGAAAGACATTAGTGGGAAATCGCAACTTCATTTCAATAAAAACTACAAAACAAGCCGCGTAAAGAAAAAAACCCTTCGCACCTAAGCGTTTTTACATTCATCTTCTGAACAACAACAACAATAATAATAATAATAATAATAATAATAATAATAATAATAATAATAATAATAATAATAATAATAATAATAATAATAATAACAACAACAACAACAACAACAACAGCAACAACAAGAATAAAGTACTTACATGTCACGTTTGGCTTCGGACCCTCTTAGAAGGTTTTCGTTACATAAAGGTTTGTTTTGTTTTCTGTTTCCACGGTACAACTATAATATAATTTAATATACAGATGGCAAATCGACCGGTCGGCTCGCTGCCACCCATTGTCTCCTCTTGCTGGCGGAAAAGCCTGACAACTTCTCCCCCAGTTTTGAGGAGTTGATATCCCCGCCCCTCGAGGAATTGAATTCGTCCAAACCAACTTCCATCTCGTATAATATGCATCTCTGTCCGAAGTCAGGGAAGCTACTACAAGGGTTGCCGGGACTTACTTCGGCTCGAAATAGGGGCACCGTCCATTATGCACTTGAGAGGGATATCTACTTTCCCTCTCTTTTGATTCGATTTAGTCACTTGTTCGTAATCGTATATCCCCCCCCCCCCCCCCCCCCCCGGATATTAGCGGGCTGGATTGCTGCCATCATCGTGCCCCATTTTCCAGGCAGCGCTGCCAGCGTTCCCGACACTATATGCATGGACTTGCGAAGTTTTACATCTTCCTTCTCAACGTTCTTGCTTCTACCCCACACTGGAGCGCAATGCTCCGCAGTGGAATAGCATACTGTCAAGGCGGACGTCCTCAGGAGCGCTTGATAAGCTCCCAAAGTTGTTCCCACCAGCTTCCTCAGAAGACTGTTTCGTTTCTCTACCTTCCTGGCAACTCCTTCGAGATGGACCCGATAGGTAAGACTGCGGTTTAGCGTAACCCCCAGGTACTTCGGATTCGGCTCATATGGGAGAAGCTGGTCCCCTATGAGGACATTCAGTTTACGGGTGTGCCAGCCACTGCATTGATAGAATGCTGCGCCCAAGGTTTTTGAAGTGTTCATCTTCAGGTACCACTTGTAAACGTATGATTTGAATCTGGTAACGTCCTCACTGAGTACGCTCTTGAGACGGGTCCACGCCTTACTTTGAGTAACGAGCGCCCAGTCGTCTGCGTATCCCAGTCTCATGAAGGAAGTGTTTTCCATGTCGCGAATGTAGACGTTAAACAACATTGGCGCCAGAACAGATCCCTGAAAGACCCCATGCCTCAGTTTCCTGACTTTGCTCGTGGTGTCTCCCAGGGCGACGTAGAATTGTCTTTGCCCTAAGACTGAAGAGAACAATTTCAAGGGTTTTTTTTTGCACCTTATGATCTTTGCAAGTTTGAGCATAAACCCATTGCTCCAGACCGTATCGTACTCCGCTGCCGCTGATAGGTCTATAGATACAGCACCAGTTTACTTTTTCCTTTCGAACCCTGCTTCAATCATCTCTGTAAGGGTAATGAACTGTTCCGTTGTGCACCGCCCGGCCGCTCAATAGAAACACGCTCCAAAAGTTTGTACAGGCAAATATCTTAGCGTGCTTCCACACCTGTGGAATATAGGCCATCTATACCTGTTGCTTTTCCGTTCTTTACACCGCTAATGGCTGTACCCACTTCTCGGGGACCTATGGGGATGTCCAGTTCGACTCTTCGTCCGCAGGTAGCGAGTCAAAAATCGTACAGTATGCCTTGCGAAAGACTGATTCGGGACCCGTTTGCTACGGTTCTTTATATCCTTGGCAATTGTGTCTGCCTCACATCCCGGTGCTGTCTTTGCGAAATTCCGGATAAAAGCTCATTTTTTAACTATGGCTCTCGATATTGAAGGACAGTGTGTTTGTCAGGTCGCTGACCCCGATATCACATTTTCCAGCTGAAGTTGAGTTGGGACGTTCGCTGATTTCTCGACCTTGCCGACGACCCTGGCGACACAATCGCGGTAGTATTTGGCTAGGTGGCCGACCGCTTCGCCATTAAGAATGCGTTCTGGAGTTGATCATTGTGCTGTAGTAGTGTGGAGCCCGGGATGTCCGAAGCCATTTTGGCACCGGGTTGGATCTCCATTCCGTCACACATCAGGGCGGACCGTCCAAGGCGCTCGCGTATCGTTCGACATCCGGGATGGTCTAGTGTCGGTCAATCTGAATTACACATTTGCCCCTGATATGCCTCAAGCACTCCCACCGAACGTCAGGGCGGTGTTCCATTAGGGGCAATCCAGGTGATTCGTTGTCACATTTGTGTACAATCGCGAACTCGCCCGGTAGCTTGTCAGAATACAACGCTCAACCAGATGCCCTGCGGTTTCGAGTTTTTGTCGCATCATGTGAATGTGGGACAGGTGGAAATTTTTCACAGATGTCAGGTGGACGAAGTTAGAAAGGTTCTCGACGACAGTCTGTTTGCAGCCACCCAATGCCTCCTCTTGCTGGTACAGAAACCTGAAAAATTATCTCTCAGTTTCGAGAAGGCTATATCCCCACCTCCCACACGAGACCGAATTTTTCTAAGTCAACTTCCATTGCGTATGTGTAACCCCGTCCGGAGTCATATGAGCTAAGTAAAAGCGCTACCGGCTCGTGCTGGGGCTTCACCTACCTATTATGCGCCTGAGAGGGCAGTTCCCAAGTTCTCCTCTCTCTCTTTTTTCTATAGCCAGCTGCCAGGTGATCGTCTCCCACCAGCCATCAGGGTGGAGTTGGGGGGGGGGGGTGCTGCCATTATCGCGCCCCATTCTTTATATGCTGTTTCCAGCATTGTCGACACTATATGCATGTTCTTGCAAAATTTTACATCTATCTTCCCAACGTTCTTGCTCCTACCCCACACTAGAACGCAATACTCCGCGGTGGAAAAGCACAGTGCTAGGGCGAAAGTCCTCAGAAGCGCCTGATTAGCACCCCAATTAGTTCCCGCCAGCTTCCTCAGAAAACTGTTGCTATCTCTATCTTCAAGGCAACACCTTTGCGATTGATCCCTTGGCTGCAGTCCAGTTACTTCGGATACGATTCAAGCCCCCCCCCCTCCCGACCATCCTTATCATAATCAACATCACCATCACCACCACCACCACCACCACCACCATCATCATCATCATCATCATCATCATCATCATCATCATCATCATCATCATCATCATCTTCATCATCATCATCATCATCATCATCACTATCTCTTATCAAGATCGTGTCAATGCCCCTTGTTTTAAAACTAATTAAGAAACTAAAGTTTACATATTTACAGTAACGATGTTTATGCATTTAACCATTTTCGTTATTTCCAGTCTAGAATTAAACTAAAAATCAACATTCTTGACGACAAAGACGACGACGAAAAGGACATCATCACAGAAACGAACCACTTCAGTATGAACGGAAACAACTCCATACCAACCCGACCACCAAATGATACAACAGGCTTACGCCCCATGCCGCCCAATCTTGATCCTCCAATTCTGCCTTTTTTATTGATGGCCGTACCTGATGACGCCCCCATCTCCAAGCAAGTTTTCAATATAATCGAAACCGTCATAAATGTATACATTATCAACGGGCTGTCCGTGATTGGATCCATTGGCAACATCTTGAGTATCATCATCTTGTGTATCCACGGCTTCAAAAGCACAAACAACATCTTGCTCGTCTCAATGGCGGTAGCAGATTTGCTGCTTGTTTTGACGATGCCTTTGAGGAAAATTTCCCTCATCATCGGACATTTCGACATTGCCTTGGGAATGACTGTTGAAGGTTTTGTCGTCAGTTACCATTTTTTGACGCTGAATCGAGTTTGGTCTCTGATCTCCAACACGCACGTGGCCATCATCGCTTTTGAGAGAGCTCTCGCTGTTTACTTTCCTTTCCGTGTAAGAAGTTGGGTGACAGTTCGTAGAATGACTGTCCTTGTGATCATGACCCATGTGGTCTGGTATTTAGCACTGATACCCCTTTTTACAATGTTTGACTTGCAGTGGAATTTGCATCCAAAGCTGAATAAGACTGTTGCCGTTCCGTCAATTACTTCCTTCTACAAAGAGCGAGAGCTGCTCTTCAATCATTACAACAGTTACTTCATCAATATCTCTGTCGGGGCGTTTCTTCTCTTTGTGACGCTTTTCTGTTGCATAACCATTTCAGTCAAGATCTGGAGGATGGGAAAAAAGAGGAATTTTCTTTCAGGCGGGTTTAGTGGCAACACCAAGGTCTACCACGAAGGACAGGGTGAAAACAGTGGAATAGAAAAGTCGTCAGTATCAAAACAGACGTCTGTGAAATCAGATTTTTCAGTTGATCGAGAAATGCAGCAAAGAGCTTCTCCAATTGACATAAAAGCGCTGAAAATGTTGATGGCTGTGTGTGTCACTTTTCTTGTTCTTATTTTCCCGACATTCCTCCTTGCCTTTTTCCAAGGTCTTTACCCGAAACTTCGAAATCCATACTGGCACAACGTCAACTTTGTTGCGACTTCCGTCTCCATGCTCCTCATCTTGATCAACTCAAGCATCAACTTTATCCTCTACATAATGTTTTCCAGCAAGTTCAACAGGACATTTGTTGATATATGTTCGTGTAAGATGATGAGAAAGAAGAAATAAGACTCAAAAAAAAAAAAAAAGATTTACAACATAAAGTAAAATGAGGAAACTCTAGCCACACGATGAATCGGGAGGAAATTTGCGGAAAATTGCCGTTTTGCATAAGTTCAAGTACCATAAAATAATTTATACATTTATACAGACTGATGTTAATATTAATGTGCTATTATTTGCTATAATCATACATTTTCCCAAAATCTAAAGACCATAATTCTAGATCATTCTTTACAACACCCGAAACATACTTCCTAATTATTTCACTTGCAATCAATTGTCATTGCTATAAAATGGTTAAAATGTGTTACTACATATATTATTCGCACTGGTCAATTGTATCATGCTGCTTACCGGATGTCGATAGCACTTCATCAGACCACTTTGTTTTGCATTTTAAAAGAGGTGGGTCATTTTCAGCTCGGTTTCAGATCCGGATCAATCAATAAAAGCCTATCAACATCTTTCCACCAAATCTTCTTTTTTCTTCAACTATACCATCGGACTTGGATGTGATCCGATGTATTATAACACCCAACCGATTCTTTTATGACCTATTCCAAGCCAGTCTAAACCACATTTTCCTATGATCCCAATCTTTGATTCCTGTAGAATAATCTATAACAGTAGCTTGCAACCAGTCCTAAACAGTTAGATATTTTTGGGGAGGGTGGTGTGTGTATGTGTGTGTCTGTGTGTGTGTGTGTGGGGGGGGGGCGGGGGTTGCAATGAAATATAACGAGAATTCAATCTAATTTCATTTCCCGTATTATTCCACTGCTTTCCTTTAACCAGTCAACTGCCGTACTCTGGAAAAATGCGTTTTTTAAAGGTCTGGCCCGAAAACTCGTCTTTCAAATGTCGATCGTCGATTTAAATGACCCTCACATTGGCAAACAACTTTCAAACCTAGGACCTTGCGAGGTGGCAGGTTTGACAGTTTTTTGCAAACGTGAGGGTTTTTCCAGAATACCGCAATTAACTTATTAACTTGAGACAAATATAAATGCGATGGAATAATAGAAAATGTTACCCATTGCCTCAATCTGGTATTACTCATGGGTGAACCTGATGTCGTAAAATGAACTTTGATAAAATAATCAGATGAATGCATTTTTAAAACACTTAAGTATCATTATTTTGATTTTCCCCATCTATATTATCCTAACATGGTATGTTTTTGGGCGATGGGCCACAAATAATAGTATAGAAGGAGCGAAATTGATGTCACTCAACTTTTAATTATTGTTTTTAGACGGACACGTTAATGATACGTTATCACTAAATTATGTCAATCATATTATAAACGTGCGAGTTTACAAAAAGTTTTGTATGTTGCTACCTTATATCCGGCTGGTGGATGTAGTGAGTATTTTACCTAAGCGCATAACATCATCAATAAATGGTTGAAAAACTCCACCCAGATATGTGAATGTTTATCAAGATGGCAACATAGACAGCTGTGATATTGAGAAGTACATTACCTTTCTAGCTAGCATTGTGGTTGAATGTTGCAACAGAACCAAGGACTAATTAGTCCAGGGGCGAAATGGCCGGGAGACTCGGTTCAAGTCCCTTTATCAGCATCTCCTTTTTTTTCCCCTGAGCAAGAAACTTAGCCCATGTCGCTCACTTCGCAGTGCTGCTCTGCGACTGGCGACTGTCTTATCTCGGTTTTTTTCTCTCTTTGACATGAATAGAATTTCCCCTAAGTATGAATAAAGGGAATTTGTTTTATTTTATTGTTTTTAAGACCATCCAGTCGAAATATTCACTTTTCTGTGCGTGGCTGAGCTCCCCAGGAATGATTGGGTAACACTGAACAGAGCACGGGCAAAACTTAGGAGAACCGATGGAAGCATGGAAAAGTGGGGGCTGGCCGAGACCAGCTTGTGTACTTATCGGTGCCCAGAGAAGACGACGGAGCACATCCTTAGAGAATGCCAGGACGGGCCCAACTGCACTGATCATGATCAAAGAGTCTGTGCTCCCCAGATGCTGTGGAGTGGGTTCGGTGTTAGGGCGAGACAAGCTATGATGATGTGCGTGGCTATGCTATTTCCACATTATGTTATACACCGTGTTAAAGAGAGTTCAGACATAAGACCAATACTGCCGTACTCTGGAAAAAAAAAACATTTTAAAATTTGGCCAGAAAACTAGTCCTTCAAGTATCGATCGATTAAATGACTCTCATTTTGTCAAAAACACTCAAACCTACGACTTGAAGGAAGCCTGGAAAGTTTTTATCAAGATGCGGGTCATTTTAATCTATCTATATTTAAGGACGTATTTTCTGACAAACAGTTTTAAAATGTGTTATTTTATTAAGAATAGACTCTATGTCAGAGTATACAATGAACTTATTTTCATGTCTGATAAACCAAATTATTAAGGGCTCATTGTTTTAATGGAAATACTCTCAAACCAACGCAAAATATTGTCCATTGCAACAATGTTAAATCAGGCCCATAATTGCCTTCGGTTATCAGACCTTCAAAAAATATGTGTACGTCCGTTCAGATCTACGTCTTCACGAAAAGTCAGCCCCTCACCACCTCCCACCCACCCCCTCTTCCCATTATGTCACATGAAGTTTGCTCACACAGCTGCCAGATGTCATAATTTTATTTTTTAAAATATAAGATATGAAAATGAACAACTTTTTGTTGATTATCTTGTGACATTAGATAATGATTGGTAATCAATGAAGATCATAGTCACTACCGTTGTTGTTGACATCATTAGTATTGTCTGTTGATGTTGATTTTCACTCTCACTGTTCATTGTTATTATTGCTATTTTTATTATGATAATGATAACGATGGTGGTAGTGATGGTGATGATGGTAGTAACGGTGGTGATAGCGTTAATTATGCTATTGATTCTGTTATTATTATTGTTATTGTTGCTATTATTAGCATTATTATTAGTGGTAATAGTGGTGGTGCTAGTGGAAGTGGTGGTAGTAGTGGTGGTGGTAGTAGTGGTCGTGGTAGTAGTAGTAGCAACGGTAGTGGTTGTAGTAGTGGTAGTAGTGGCAGTAGTAGTAGTAGTAGTAGTAGTAGTAGTAGTAGTAGTAGTAGTAGTAGTAGTAGTAGTAGTGGTAGTGGTGGTGGTAGTAGCAGTAGCAGTAGTAGTGGCAGTAGTGGTGGTGGTAGAGTAGTAGTAGTAGTAGTAGTAGTAGTGTAGTAGTAGTAGTAGTAGTAGTAGTAGTAGTAGTAGTAGTAGTAGTAGTGGTGGTGGTGGTGTTAGAAGTAGTAGCAGTAGTAGTAGTAGCAGCAGCAGTCGTGGTAGCGATAGCAGGGGGGGGGGGATAGTAGTAGTGGTAGTAGTAGTAGTACTAGTAGTAGTAGAAGTAGTAATAGTCGTAGTAGTAGTGGTGGTAGAAGTGGTGGTAGTGGTAGCAGTAGTGATGGCAGTAGTGGTTGTGGTAGTAGTTGTAGATGTAGTAGACGTAATAGTAGTGGTGGCTGTAGTGGTGTTAGTAGTAGTAGTGGTGGTGGTAGTAGTAGTAGTAGTTGTACTGGTGGTAGCAGCTGTGGTAGTAGTTGTAGCGGCAATAATATTACTCTTGCTGTAAGAATATTTCATGGTTATATAAATCTTATGTAAACAAATCTCATTGTACAGTGTAAAAAATCATTGTCGTCATGTCATATCTTATGTTGATCCATAAAACGTGAATTATTTGAGTTGTACCAAGGTCTAAAAATCTATTAAATAACTCAACTATTAATTAAATCTTTAAATGATTTTACATAATTATTACCACCATTATAATTATCATTATTTTATATATTATTATTATTATTATTATTATTATTATTATTATTATTATTATTATTATTATTATTATATTATTATTACTGTTATTATCATTATTATTTTCGTTGTTTGCCTTGCTTTATTATTGAGTTTACTTATTTGATTTGTTGAAAAAATATATTCTTGTATGAGTTACATTGGCAATTGCCTAAAATGAACGTTTTTGAACTTTTTGAACTTTGATTAAAATGTTATTTGTGTTGTAATTTGAAAAAAAGAGTAATCCTTGTTAATATACTAAAATGTTGACATTTCCTTTTGGTAAATTTTGTCTTTTTTGTTGTACATTATCTACCTGGTACCCAATTGTGATTTGTTATTTGATAAAAGATCTTTACGGGTATGTACTGTTTTGATAATGCATTATATAATATATATATATATATATATATATATATATATATATATATATATATATATATATATATATCTACGTCTTCACGTGGAGTCAGCCCCTCACCCACCCCCTACCCCTCTTCCCATTATGTCACATGAAGTTTGCTCACACAGCTGTCAGTTGTCATAATTTTTTTTTCTTTTAAATATAATATATGAAAATGAACAATTCACTTTTTGTTGATTAAAATGTCATTTGTGTTGTAATTTGAAAAAAAAGGGAAATCCTTCTTGTACGTATATAAACTAAAATGTTGACATTTCCTTTTGGTAAATGTTGTCTTTTTTGTTGTACATTATCAACCTGTTACCCAATTGTGTTATGTTAGTTGTTAAAAGATCTTTACGGGTATGTACTCTTTTGATAATCCTATATATCGGGTGCGAGAAAATAAAAACTCCGGACCATAACTGATGCAAGTCTGAAATTTCACCACAATCAAACCAATTTATAGCCTTTTATGTTAACAAGCTTTCAGGAAATATATTGAATAATATTAATTTGACGATTGTTTTAATAGACGCATCTCAAAGTTGCCATATCGAAGATTTTGACGAAATTCTCAAATTCTGATGCGATCCGTCCATCCCTCATTTTGCTTTATGACTGCGCGTAGCCTTTTTCCCCCATGGTCCAATTAATTTTCTATTGTGTTAAATTGTGATTCTATCCCATGCATTTTAAATTGGCTCTTTTAACTCTGCTTCTGTGTAAACTGTTATAAAACTCTTCTAAACCATATTATTGGACATCAATGACTAAATGCCGTAATCAATTGGATTCAAGTCAGAACTCATTAGAGTTCACTCATCCTTAGAAAAAAATCGAAAATTATATCTGCGGCACTGAACATTATGTAGCATTGTTAGAAGAAAAATAAACATATGATTCCAGACTTTGTCCCAATCGCTCATCTGATTTTCAATCAAACGGAGCATTTTTTACACTAGTAACACTGCGTTACTAAAATAAAACGCAAGTTTGGAAACTTTCAATATTGTGATTTTTATTCGACTTTGGTATTGCCGGCATATTTTCTTAAGCAATAGAGCATTGTTATAAAACTTGGCAAAAATTAACTTGAGGTTTTGTTCTTGTTGCGTATAATATTATTTCTGTACTTCGTATGACGTAATGTCATACTTTGTTCCGTTTTTCTTTCTCGCACCCTATATACATGTATCTTTGGCGTTAACACTTTGTTGTTATCAATAAAGAAATCATGGGTTCAAATATTTGTCTCTCTTGGAGTTTTGATTTATTATATTAATTTGTGTTTTGATTTTAAATATTATCGGAGAATATCATGGTGATAAAGAATGGATTTGATGATGAGAATTGTAAATATGATGATGATGGTGATGATGATAATGATGATGATGATGATAATAATGATGATGATGGTGACGATAAAGACGACGACGATGATGATAATGATGATGATGATGATGATGATGATGATGATGATGGTAATGATGATGGTTGAGGATGATGATGATGTTGATGATAATTATGATGACGACGATTATTGTGGTGGTGGTGGGGATGGTGATAATAATGATTAAGTAGATGACAAACTGTTTAGTAGATTAAGTGTGAGAGTAGTAGTAGTAGTTGTAGTAGTAGTAGTAGTAGTAGTCCTATAAATATTGCAACAACTACTACTACTACTACTACTACTACTACTTCTACTACTACTACTACTACTACTACTATTACTACTACTACTACTACTACTACTACTACTACTACTACTACTACTACTACTACTACTACTACTACTAACACCACCACCACCACCACCATCATTACTACAGTAATAGTAGTAGTGGTATCACTAAGTATTGCAACTCCTCCTCCTCCTCCTCCTCCTCCTACTACTACTACTACTACTACTACTACTACTACTACTACTACTACTACTTCTACTACTGCAGCTATTAATTCTACTACTACTTCTATTACTACTACTACTACTTTCTACTACTATACTTACCACTTACTACTACTACTATACTATACTACTACACTTACTACTACTACTACTACTTACTACTACTACTACTGCACTACTACTACTAACTAACTACTACTATACTACTACTATACTACATACTACTACTACTATACTACTACTAACATACTACTACACTATTACTACTACTACTACTACTACTACTACTACCTACTACTACTACTACTACTACTACTACTACTACTACTACTATTACTACTACTACTACTACTACTACTACTACTACTACTACTACTACTACGACTACTACTACTACTACTACTACTACTACTACTACTACTACTACTACTACCACATCTATTACTACTCCCGATAGTGCCGCTACTAGAGAACAAATTGTCATGCTATAAGAAAACCAGAAAAACCCATTGTTTCACGTGGACAGCAGTCCTAATGAAGCATAGCGATCTGCTTTATGACAACCAAGAATACACCCAGAGTCGCAAACTTGGGAAATGGTAATCTACATTGATTTTTTCCATGCCGGATGTAAAGAAATCCCAAAGTTACACAGAGTTTGTATGTGATAAGCCATTAGGAAGATTAAAACCACACAACAATGGTAGCTCCAACACATGGAAATATAGAAACGATATGATTCGTGATGCCTGTCTAGGTGTATTCGATAAAAAGATGAACATAGTGCTCTCTTTCAACCAAAAAATAAAAGGTAAAGAGAGTAGCATGTCTAAAACAGACATTGGGAAATCCCAATTCAGTACCCATAACATCTTCATTATCAACATGAACGAAGTCTACCATCGGTCGTTCAACTTTCAATTCTCGGAAACACGGGTTCAAGAAGAGGGATTATAATATTGCTTAAAAAATAATTACGCCTTTTCACAACGGCAACATAAGATCCCGTCACCTAGGCAATCCATGAAGGAATATAGATAATCCATCAAACAGGATGTCTGATGTCAACAGGAATCACCTATGTTGTCCCATTGCTTTTAAAGACTTGATTAAAAACAATAGTCTTTATATATATATATATATATATATATATATATATATATATATATATATATATATATATATATATATATTTATATATATATATATATATATTATATACATATATATATATATATATATATATATATATATATATATATATATATATCTATTTGATTATAGTATATTTTTCTTGATTGAAGTTGGAGAAAACAAATGTGTAAAATAGTATGACTTTATCTAATAATGTCAGAAGTATTAAAATTTATTTCCTGTGTGGTTGTCAAAACTTAGCAGAAAGTTAATATCAGTTGCCACAAGAGGTAGTAGTAGTTTCGTATGGCTACAACTCCACGTAATTTCGCTTCACCCAATCCGCGAAAGCACTGTCCGCCTCATGAATCATTTGGTAGCCGCCTAGGGGTGCTGTTGCGGGGCACTTCACAATGATGTGGTCCATATCTTGGCAAGGGTCATCGCATGCTGGGCATTTTGGAGACAATGCATAACCCCATCGATGCAAGTCTGAGGCTGTTCTACCATGCCTAGATCTTATTCTGTTGCATGTTGACAAGAGGTGTTTCAGAGGAAACGATATAAATGTCGTTCTTTTTAGTGAAAATCCACAGACTGAAATTGTCTAGATTTACTTGCATGCAGTTTGTCTCTTTTTAATAATAGAATTAGTGGATTAGTAACAATCCGTATCACAGAAAATAGACGTGATCCGTATCGTGCATTATATTATGTTCTATTTTTTGGGTTCCCTCCTGAATCCAGTTACCGATTGTGCGATACTTTTATTCTGCCAAGATGATATCAGTCATGCGTGACAAGAAATCGTGGAAAGATGGTACGATGTTGTGTTTGGTACTGAAGTCTTCAAGAGTTCTAAGACTGATTCATAAAGCCTGATTAGGAAATTGTTGACGATTTAGGGTACATGATGGTCGAATCGGTACCACTTCATTTCAAGCGATATTGAAGGTGATAAGCGATAGGAGACTGACCACAGAACTCGATTTTGACATTACACATTCTTGGATAAGACAATGCTCACAACTTACCTTGTTGGACTCAGATGTGAAGCGTAATAAGTATTGAAATGCGCTGTAAGGATGTGATTTTATAAATCTACTTATTTTTTGTTGTTTGCTGTTAGAAGACCATTTAAAAAGCATCGGAGCGTAAACTCCTTTAACTCATAGCTTCATTCATAGACTGGCAATGGCCAAAAATGACGTCAATATTCAAGAATACACCACCTAAAGAAAGCAAATCGTGAGTTGCATTTAATAGTTAAACCAAGGAGATGATTTGTATCCTTGAGCACTACTAACAACAACTCACTAAGTGCTGCACAAACCTAAAAATGACGTCAAAATAAAAGTCCAGGTGTCAGACTATAAGTTAACGAAGGCTAGGATCGGAGTAATAGGCAAAACGGCTCGGGCTCATGCTCGTTCCTAGTTCAGAAAAGTGAGTGGAGCAGGCACTTATGTTGGTAACAACAAGATATGAAGTGAGTAGAAAAGTGCCAGAAGACAATAGAGAATAAAAAAATTTTTCGAGGCGGTGGTGGGGTTTGAACCTGCGACCTTATTGGTACGACAACTCCGCCTGGCAGGTGAGAGCGTGGCTCTACCGTGTGAGCTATCCACGAACACAAAAATATTCGTTTCAAACCCAAAGTCATTTCTAGATCCCTCTCTCACCCACTTCTTGAGATCGCCGATTCGTTCACCACCATCGCGAAGTAATTTTGACCAGCAGTTAAGCTTAATAGCCAATATTCTCATCACAAACATATAACATAGAAACGATTGAGACATTGAGTATGCTCCGGTGTATGGGGTGAATTTTTAATTCATAAAAGTGAGTGGAGCAGGCACTTATGTTGGTAACAACAAGATATGAAGTGAGTAGAAAAGTGCCAGAAGACAATAGAGAATAAAAAAATTTTTCGCGGCGGTGGTGGGGTTTGAACCTGCGACCTTATTGGTACGACAACTCCGCCTGGCAGGTGAGAGCGTGGCTCTACCGTGTGAGCTATCCACGAACACAAAAATATTCGTTTCAAACCCAAAGTCATTTCTAGATCCCTCTCTCACCCACTTCTTGAGATCGCCGATTCGTTCACCACCATCGCGAAGTAATTTTGACCAGCAGTTAAGCTTAATAGCCAATATTCTCATCACAAACATATAACATAGAAACGATTGAGACATTGAGTATGCTCCGGTGTATGGGGTGAATTTTTAATTCAGAAAAGTGAGTGGAGCAGGCACTTATGTTGGTAACAACAAGATATGAAGTGAGTAGAAAAGTGCCAGAAGACAATAGAGAATAAAAAATTTTTTCGCGGCGGTGGTGGGGTTTGAACCTGCGACCTTATTGGTACGACAACTCCGCCTGGCAGGTGAGAGCGTGGCTCTACCGTGTGAGCTATCCACGAACACAAAAATATTCGTTTCAAACCCAAAGTCATTTCTAGATCCCTCTCTCACCCACTTCTTGAGATCGCCGATTCGTTCACCACCATCGCGAAGTAATTAAGTAAGCTTAACTGCTGGTCAAAATTACTTCGCGATGGTGGTGAACGAATCGGCGATCTCAAGAAGTGGGTGAGAGAGGGATCTAGAAATGACTTTGGGTTTGAAACGAATATTTTTGTGTTCGTGGATAGCTCACACGGTAGAGCCACGCTCTCACCTGCCAGGCGGAGTTGTCGTACCAATAAGGTCGCAGGTTCAAACCCCACCACCGCCGCGAAAAAAATTTTTATTCTCTATTGTCTTCTGGCACTTTTCTACTCACTTCATATCTTGTTGTTACCAACATAAGTGCCTGCTCCACTCACTTTTCTGAATTAAAAATTCACCCCATACACCGGAGCATACTCAATGTCTCAATCGTTTCTATGTTATATGTTTGTGATGAGAATATTGGCTATTAAGCTTAACTGCTGGTCAAAATTACTTCGCGATGGTGGTGAACGAATCGGCGATCTCAAGAAGTGGGTGAGAGAGGGATCTAGAAATGACTTTGGGTTTGAAACGAATATTTTTGTGTTCGTGGATAGCTCACACGGTAGAGCCACGCTCTCACCTGCCAGGCGGAATTGTCGTACCAATAAGGTCGCAGGTTCAAACCCCACCACCGCCGCGAAAAAAATTTTTATTCTCTATTGTCTTCTGGCACTTTTCTACTCACTTCATATCTTGTCTGCTCGTTCCTAGTTGGAACTTTTCTTGCCAATCCCCAGGCAGGCTAAGAAAATCCAACTGCCCAATAATTACTGGGTGGACAGGAGGTCAAAAGAATATCGACTGCACCCTGGATCGATCTTGGCCCCTTTGTTTATAAAACCAGTGGTCTATCAACTCGCTATCGGGACACCCAACGTTTATAGTCTGTTAACAAGAATTTCGTGATAAATTATCACATTATTGATGGTCTAAAAACATCAACAAAGAGCCGATTGACGTCAACTTCATTCATTTTATTACTGATTTTTATTCAACTAAGATGATTCGCAAACGATTTAGTGCTCTTTTGAAAATGATAAACCTTTTAGTTGTGATTGTCAACACACATTTGTTGTATCTTATAATGTTTACCCCCCCCCCCTTCCCCTTATAATACACGTATCTGTGGATATCTGATTGATTTTCAAAGAATAATAAGACAACTGAGTCATTGATAACAAGATTTCTTGTTGTCCAACGAATGCATATATTTCTTGATAAATGTAAACGCCCTGCTTTGTTGATTTTGAAAGTTGTAAACATACCTATTGTTTTGTTGGATATAAATTCGCGAATTGCGAACACTTTTTAATTGATCATTTTTTCAATGTGACCTATGATTCGAGCACATGGTAAAATAATATATAGATCGTCTCCATTGGTATCCATTGTGTCACACTGGTGAGTACGAAAAAAAAAATAATTACGTCAAAATGATAAGAATTAAAAACTTGAAGCTTTTAAAAAAAATAATAAATCCACCAAACCAACGAAAGTATCTGATTCAACTTCAGTTTTGAATGGTAAGCATAAAATTCCACTTTAAGAATCGGGTTCATGCCAGCATAATACCGTTTTGAGACGAAGGTCCGGGTCCATATTTATGATTGTGTGTCATGAAAAAGGTAAATGATTCGACGATCTATGTCACAATATTCAATGGTAGTGTTCCCAAATTGTAATAATATCAATAATGATAATGATAACAATGATACTAATTATAATATTAATAATAATGATAATAATAATGATAATAATAATAATAATAATAATAATAATAATAATAATAATAATAGTGATGATGATGATGATGATGATGATAATGATATGATGATGATGATGATTGAGTGATGATGATGATAATGATGATGATGATATGAATAATAATAATAATAATAATAATATAATAATAATAATAATAATAATAATAATAATAATAATAATAATAATAATAATAATAATAATAATATAATAGTAAACTAAAAAAAATGATAATAATAATAAGATTGACAATAATAATGATAGTAATAATAATAATAATGATAATAATAATAATAATAATAATAATAATAATAATAATAATAATAATAATAATAATAATAATAATAATAATAATAATAATAATAATAATAATAATAATAATAATAATAAAGCACAACACACGGGCGTATTATCTGGAAAGACTTCATTAATATTATGCATTTCACAGTGGTTTATATTGGCTCTCGGCGAGGATTAGTCATGGTCTCAATGAATGGACCTCGTCTTTCTTTCAGCCTTCAATTATTAAACACGGCTTATAGTTGTAGTGTATGAATATAATGATATTGAATCGATTGAGTTATTCATGTATCCATACTAAATGAATGTTGATCACTTGTAGCTGATTCATTGAGATTCGAGATCAATAAATGTAATAAACCAGAAGGTATGCACGCACTGTGGAATTTGGTCTGGAGTTAAAAATAACTGTAGTCTAAATCCAACTTGGAAGTAAAACGTTGTTTGAGTCTTTGTCTTATATAATTTATTTCTCACCATGTTAGTCATGTAGGAAAAGTACGAGTTGTTTTTCGATTACTGTTAATTAATCCGCGTTTCGAAAAAAAAAAAAAAAAGGCTGTAATGCTTTGGATTTGTCTCAGACGAATAAAGTAATCTGTCTCCATGGATTAATTTACTGTCTGGAGCAGTCGTGTGTTAAATGATTTCTGTTCGGTTCATAGTTCATGGATTGTTTGTAGTATCAGGGTGAAATAGGAGAGGTAAGTACCATGATTCAGGACAACATCATTTAGGTTGGTAACGACGTGTACTAATTTGCAGGTCTGATCACCCAAATTGTTATGGGATGATTGCTGTAATGGAAATACTCCCAAACCAACGTAAAATTTTGTCCATTACAACAATGTTAAATCAAGCCCATAATTGCGTCCGGTTATCAGACCTGTAATCAGCACGTCGGTTGGTTATAAACCAATAATGTGATCAGAATTAATTTAGTGTTTGGGAAAGATCTATAGAGAGAATGAATATGAAGTGACTCAGCTCTTTGTTGTTGTTTTTAGACCGTCAGGTGAGTGATTAGTTGTCACTAAATTCTATAAATCAGACGATAAACGGTGTGTGTGTGTGTGTGTCTGTGGGCAAGCGCGCGCGCGCGCGTGTGTGTGTGTGTGTGTGTCTGCTCGATCTGATTGACAGAGCTGGTGAGCTTTTGCTTCAAGGCATAAAACCAATAGGACACCTTCAATCCCAATGAATGGCAGAAGCCATGACATCAAACCTTCCTCTATTCCGATTCAAAACTCATTGGAAATGTGTAACCAGGTTACATATCAAATCATAACTATTTTGGTAGCAGGATTGATAGGCAGTTTCTTATGATTACGGGGTGGAAAAGAGCGAGGATGGATTATCTTTATTGACGACTAGCATTTATTTTGGCTAGAAAATAAGATGCCATCACTCTGAAACCAGAAGATCAGTTACACAATGTATTATCCAGTTCTCCGAATGACTGATTTCACACTTCCAATGAGATTGGAATCAGTATTTTGACATCACACTATTGTTCCCTATTTCAGTTCACAAAATGTGAGTAGATCATGCCAAAAGCAACCAATTCTAATGGGAGCGATCTATACTAAGGTTTTCGTCCAACCGAGTCATGCTTTGTTGTTGTCCAACGATTGGATATTTCTTAATAAATGTAAAGACACTACTTTGATTCTGAAAATTTGCAAACCTACTCATGAGTCAAGCTGAACAAAATACCTATTGTGATGTAAGAAATTTCGAAAACTGTGAACAGTTTTCACTATGTGGGTCACTTTGGGCACATTTTGCATATAACTAATAACCTCGAGCACATGGAAAGGTATAGATCATCCCCACGTAGGCTATGTTTGATTGTCTGCCAGATGGAAGTATACATTTTTATTATCTTTATTCACAAAGAGTAGAAATTTTGTTGTTGTTGTTCACTTCAAGGGTAATTCTATGGCAAACCTGATACACCCAATGTGATCTGTCCAGGGTAAGGCACTTATCACTCAAATCCGACGTGCACAATTAGCAGGTCGGGATAAGTAAACGCAATGATGGGTTTGACTTAATTAACATTGTTGCTTCTGTTTGAGAGTATTTGCAGTGCAACAACAATGAGCCCACTTCAATGAGGGTTATCAGACCTGTATATAAGTACAGGTCTCTCAAATCAGATCTTGTTGCGTGGAAGATGGGTGCTCCGTCAATTCTAACGTCGTCAAAACATGTTTTTTTCATCTTGACCAGAAACCTTTTACTCTAAATACATTATATCAATTAGGAAGACCTAACAACTTGTCAATAAGTATCAAATGAAAGATACGTCACTGCATTGTGGTTGGCGTCTAAATAAATTATCTCGGTCTTTTCTCGAGTTAGGCCCAAGAGAAAAACAATTACCCACATGGATGACTAAATTGACTTTTCTATAATCCTGTCTGATCGATTCTGTATCAATCTCTAAAATGTGACCCATTGCCTCAATCTGGTGACTTTTTCAAGTCGAATTGATAAGTATTAGAGAATATATATTATTTGAAGTCTGAGAAACAAAACTCATTCCCCTTAATGAAGACATTTATTTATTCTGCTGTACTCTGGATAAACACGTATTCAAACTTTGGCCAGAAAACTCGAACTTGAAATATCCATCGATTAAAATGATTCTCATCTTGGCAAAAACTCTCAAACCTGGGATTTCGCAAGATGAGAATATTTATATTATTATATTATACAATTTTATTATATTCAATATCAGATTATATACCCGACAATATACCGTGTTGAGACCGCGAGTAACAAACATGCGGCTTTGTGATATGACACTCACCTTCCAATCAGCAGGTCGAGGCTCGTTCCCAGGACGGCGCAAAGTTGAGTCCTTGGACTCAATCTCTCTCGCCGCACTCGGGTGTAAAATGAATACCTAGCAGATATGGTAAGAACGTTGTCTTTTTTTTCCAAAACAAATTGCAATAGAGGCGTCATGATCCTTTGTAAAAAAGTTTTGAGCGCGTCTAGTGGATATTGAGCTATATAATCATCTCAAAATTTAGCGTTTTAATAACTATCAAGGCTAACATAATGTAATGTTGAGTTTATCTCTGTCGTTATGAGATTATTTATTCATAATGGTGAGAACGGGTAAACCGTATACAATACATGAAGGATTACTCAGAGGAAGGGCTAAATCTGGCAAAACGCTTTTTAAATATATAATATATTTGTGATTTGAGCATTTGTATAGATGCAATATTCTTGCTCAAAGCGCTTTACAAGGAGTCTCAAGCCAACATCAACACTTCCTTCAATTATCGATCTATTAAAATGACCATCTTGTCAAAGACTCTAAAACCTGCGAGTCCTTCTTGGTATTTTCTGGCCAAAATTTTAAAAATGTTTTTTCCCCCATAGTACGACAGTTCTGAAGGATTAGGCCTGTCACTTTTATGAGAATCTGTTAATACGAAGCAATGTAGCCAAGAAATTATTATCTCTGTTATGAGAGGAAAAGTCACGCTCTTTATGCACTTGATTCGTATAGGGTTTATCTTATATCAATGGAAAGTATCAAATTGTCAATCTGAATTGTATTGCTAATGGTGATGTTAAAAACTGATTTACGAGCACTAAATGGTGGCCATAAAAATATTATTTATATTTTAATTGATTTCTTTAGAATACCTTTGGCTTTATGTCATCGTAATGAGAGTGAATTCTGGCATACTGGTGCTAATGGGCTAGCCCGCTTGTCCGTGACTGGGGATTAACGGGGTAGGTTTGTTTGGTGTGTTCGTAAGCATGCATGTGTGAGTGTATGTGTATTGTGTAAGTGTGTGTGTGTGTGTGTGTGTGTGTGTGTGTGTGTGTTGTATCAGGGTTAGGTGGTGACAGGTAGGCTACCAATGACCATAATGCCCAATTACTTGTAAGACTCCTTCCGCACTAGGACAAAACTGTCCCAGGACAAATTTGTCCTGTCCTACTGGAGAAAACTTCTATTCAAAAGGGGTTCCGCACTAGGACAGGACTGTCCCGGGACACACCTGCGCGAATGCATTATTTTTTTTTTTTTTTACAAGATTCAAAAGTTTATTAGTAGGCAATTGTCAATATAACTCATACAAGAATATAATATTTTCATCAACAAATCAAGTAAATAAAATCAATAATAAAGCAAGGCAAACAATGATAGTAATAATGATAATAATAGTAATATAATAATAATAATAATAATGATGATAATAATAATAATAATATAATAATAATAATAATATATAATAATAATAATAATAATAATAATAATAATAATAATAATAATAATAATAATATAATGATAATAATAATGATAATAATGATAATTATAATGGTGATAATAATAATGTAAAATCTTCTAATTAATAGATTAGTTATTTAATAGTTTGAATTATAAATTAATAATTTAAAAAATAATTCCTTAGTACAACTCTAATAATTCACATTTTATGAATCAACATAAGATACGACATGACGATAATGATTTTTTACACTGTACAATGGGATTTGTTTACATAAGATCAAGAGTAATATTATTGCTGCTGCTACTACACACAACAACAACACAACTACTTACTATACTACTACTACATACTACTCTACTACTACTACTACTACTACTCACTACTTCTACTATTACGACTACTACATCTACACACAACAACAACTACTACTACTACTACTACTACTACTACTACTACTACTACTACTACTACTACTACTACTACTACTACTACTACCACACTACAACTACCACCTCTTCTACCACTACTTCTACTACTAAAACTACTACTGCTACTACTACTACTACTACTACTACTACTACTACTACTACTACTACTACTACTACTACTACTACTAGTAATGGATGAAATAGAGGTTGCATATTTCTGTGCTTTACTACGTGGGATAAAAAGACAAATTGAAAGAGAAAACAATATTGGGTGCATCCTATAATGACCCAAAGATTGCTCAAGGGTCAATTCCGTTGACTCTATAGTGATCTCCGATCTTATCTTAAAATGACTCTCTTGGAATCACCTCATTTTACCCAGGTGCAAATGAGTACCAGTTCGCTGATGAAAGTAATCTTTGACGGACTAGCATCATTCAAGAGGATAATAGAAAGTCAGCATGGCTCGGTGGTACGGTCTTTGCTTCGTTGCCTTGAGTAAGTCACCTCGCCTAGCTCAATTTGCGGCGCTGCACTGCGGCTAACGCCTGGGTTATACCTCGCCCTAGGTCAATTTGCGGCGGTGCATTGCGGCCGACGCCTGGGTTATTCCAGTCTTCCCTTGGAATAGACCCTCGAGAAAAATTTCCCCTATGGGATGAAAAAGGGAATTTTATTTTTTTAAATTTTAAACTGTTATCTGTCTGCTCAACGCTACAGCAACATGGATAAGTTCCGGATTTATAAGCTTAGGAGGCAAGATGGCCCATGGTTAGCGCGTTGTACTCTGGACTCAGAGGTTCTGTGTTCGATTCCGACCGAAGCCATTTTGTACTTTCTAGAGCAAGAAAATTTACTCCAGTCACTCACTCCATTCAGGTGTAAAAGGGTACCTGTCAAGCTGGGATAGTAATCTGCGATAGACTAGCGTCCTGTTCAAAGGTTTTCAAACAAATACGTTAATTGTCCGCTTCACGCTATTGAAACCGGAATAACTCCTGCACCATTGGCTACAAGGCTCTAAAGGAGTTACTTTGTCTTACAATGAGTCCAAGTGGCTCAGAAGGACTTACTTAAAAATATTTTCATTGAGAATTCCCGAAATAAATAACGATAAAGATAATTGATCCCACAAGGTACCGAATAGATGTGCGACCGGTTTTAGACACGTTACTGCTGTGTCACAAAGTGTGACACTTCTTAAATTATATTTATAAACATACGTTTTTAAATTGCCGAAAATGTTTATGTTGCTATGCCTTCTGTACGTGGTTTCATCACATAGAATTATTTTTTGATTTGTTCTTGCTTTTTTATATTCAGAATTGAAATAAATAAATAAATCATAACTGTGAAATTGAATGTAAGCTTCAGTTTAATATACGAAAACAGATAAAATGGACGTTTCGGGTTTCCCCTTCATCAACAACACATGATGAATTAAAAACTACAGACGAATGAGATAATGTGGTAGTGGCGTTGTTAAGATGCATAAACAAAAACATTGATGGGCAGGAAATTGTATGCTACTTTGTGAGGAAGCGCGAATTAAAACAGAGCAATAGAAATGTATAAAAGGTGCGTACTTAATTATGTTAAAAGAGGGGAGGCGGGTAGGAACTATGTAATGCAGTATAGAAGACAGTGAACTAAAATAAAGTGTGGACTATTGTTGGAAAATAAATACAATGGAATTGGAAATAAATACAAAATGTAAGGGATGTAGGTATTAATATATTAGTGCATTAGCAGCAGCAGAAGCAACAGTATAGTAGTAGTAGTAGTAGTAGTAGTAGTAGTAGTAGTAGTAGTAGTAGTAGTAGTAGTAATAGTAGTAGTAGTAGTAGTGTAGTAGTAGTAGTAGTAGTAGTAGTAATAGTAGTAATAGTAGTAGTAGTAGTAGTAGTAGTAGTAGTAGTAGTAGTAGTAGTAGTAGTAGTAGTAGTAGGGAGGAGGAGAGGAGGAGGAGGAGGAGGAGGAGGGATGCAGAAAATAAAGACAGGCATTTCAATTTTGACACGGCGCCGCCAAGTCTGGGACTTTTTTGTCCTAGTGCGGAAGTCTGCTATATTTTTCTACTATCACAAACGATATGAACACGGGACTGGGACAGTCCTGTCCCGTTGATTTTGTAGCATTTCACAACGGCTTGGGACACAACGGGACTGTTTTGTCCCGTCCCAATAGGTGCGGAAGATTTCTCTAAATTCTATATGTTACAGATTTGGGACAGGACTGTCCCAGGACAGTCCTGTCCTAGTGCGGAAGAGGGTTAAGTTGATTAGTCTTTGTGTATCTGAACGACAAGCAAACATTAATTACAATACAAGTTATATTGTTGTGTTCATGGATTTGATCACTCTCCTTGGAGATTAGCGTTATCTACATGTTTTGACGTCCTTCATCGTTATATGATGATGACTTGTGAGTTTTCATTTTAATTTTTAGTGCTACTCTTAGTTATTATTGTGTGTGTGTGTGTGTGTGTGTGTGTGTGTGTGTGTGTGTCTATATAATTTATATAATACTATTTTATTTGACAATAACCATCGGTTTTGCTTTGGTCATCGTCGTTATCATTATTACCGTTATCACCATCATAACCATGATCATCACCACATTAACATTGGTGGTGACGAATGACTGTAAGGTTTGGTAAACGTTTTGTTTTGGGGTTGTTTTTGTTTATTTAAAAAACAATTGGGGGGGGGGGGGGGGAAATTGTATCTCATGTCTATATCTTTGGGAGTTCAAATTTTTGAAAAGTTTATTCCCAATGCCTTTAGGCAGTTCAAGTTGAATTTCGTACATTTCTGTCGTACTCTGTAGACAACACGTATTCCATTTTTTTTTTTCGAGAAACATCGGAAATGTTCTATTATGCGCTTGGAGGCTTCTCTAATATGTAACCAACCATCATCTGTGGCTATTATCGTGGTGGAAAAATACACTAAGTACATCCACATCAGACAGCATAATTTGAAAAAGAGGTCTCCTTTGAAATTTGCAATGTCAATTTTAATAGTTTGCTTTATGACAATTAATTTAAAACGTAACTTTACAGTCACTTCCTGACAATTAAGAAATAGAAATAGAATAGAAAAATATAAAATTTAATTTGCTGTTTTTGGTTCTTTCCTGACTCGATTGCTGTTTGTTGCCGAGAAATGCGCATTTGTAAAATATCTTAATTTTGTAACCCAGTTCATACTTCCTCATATACATGAATAATGACATAAACGTAGTTTTAACGATTTCACATTATCAATGCGCTTCATAAAGTTGTTTTATCTACGCAGCAGGTAAAATGAAAAGAAATCAATTTCATATTGTTGTCATTGCATATTAGTCCCTGTAAATTTTATTTCTATGGATGGGGAGGAAAGGGGTTGGGGGTGGGGTGATGCATGCACATTTCCTCACTTACCAAGAGATACATCGCCTGATGCAGTTTGATAGAACTGTCAGTAATCTATAAATTAATCGCCTAGAATGTTGCTTGACTTACGTTGTTTCAAGACAGGACATTCTGCTGATAGCTGATTGGTATTCAAATAAATGACAAAAATGCCTGATAACCAAACACATTTCGAGTACAAATCTTTTGGTTGGATTATTCACTGAACAATGGAAGAAAAAGTGGGGGGTGGGGGGGGGGGGGGGAAGAATGGTCCTAATAGTTCTGTAATAGAGCACTCCACTTACAAGCAAAGGGAACGGATTCGATCCGAGTTGCAGTTGATATTTTTTTCTAACCCCTCTGTATAGCTGGAAAGGACTGGGTAGCTGGGTCTAGTAAATATTGAAGAAAGTTCTTTGCGATTGACTAACGTCATTTTTAATCGACAATAAACAATAACTACAGCCCGTTTAACGCGACAGTAACCGGTATAAACTCCCGCTCCATGAGCTCTTGAGGACTGAATGACTTAATGGCTGAAAGAGGGTTTGAACCTGAAACATTCCTTGTTAAGCACTTTGATCTTTTCAAGCTCTTATATTTTCTTCCGCACGATAATATCAATATTGAAAGAACGTGTCATACCCAATGCGCAAAGGCAATGTCAATTTAGGACAAAATTATTTACCGTATATTAAATCAACCTGACTTGCGCAATTTATCGGTGACAGAATGGCAAATCTCCGAAGACTTCGTTAACCAGTCACCTGGCGTGCTCTGGAGAATCTCGTATTTAAAAATTTGGCCAGAAAAAAAAAATCGTCCCTTAAATATCGATCGATTAAACTGACCCTCATCTTGACAAGAACTCTCAAACTTTGGATTTCGTGAAGTCCCCGATTTGAGACTTTTTTTTTTCCAAGATGAGAGTCATTTAAATCGATCGATATTTGAAGGACGAGTTTTCTGGCCAAATTTTTTAAATACGAGTTTTTCCGGAGTTCGGCAGTGAACTGGTTAAAGCCAGACTCATTAATTAAAAGATGATTGATGATAGATGGGGTTTAAAAAACGATCTTTGGATAAAGGAATAATATCGGGCCTGGGTGATTGATTTGTGCCAAATAAATATGGTAATATTCTGTCAATGTTGTTTATGGGATGATGTTTCTTTATCATATAACCCCCCCCCCCCCCATAAGGTATATATATATATATATATATATATATATATATATATATATATATATATATATATATATATAAATCCATCAATATAGTTGATTATCTACTTTTCTATACAACTATCTGTCTATCTTTTATCAACGTATCTATCCATCCACCCACAAATCAATCAATCAGTAACCAATCAGTCAATCTATCAACCCGTCTATCTGTCTATCTATCCATCGAGTATTGCTCAACTAAATGATCCTATTAATATATTTTGCAGTCTATATTCTCGCGACATTGAAATGTCCCAAGCCATGATTTATTATTCTTATTTGGCAACCAAAAATTAAATGCTTACGGCACATGGTGGTAATGCATAAATAATATACTATATTACAAAATAAACTCTGAATATAACAAACTGTGAATTTAATTGTGTGGTGAACCAATTGCGAAATGCACACAGCGTCGAGTAACAAATTTTGGTAGCCCAGCTCTTCCATGCATACTGAGTTGTCAATCCTCAGTAAATAATATCACACGCCCAAAAAGAAGAAACTGGGAAGAAACTGGGAAGAGAAGGTGGAATGTGTATTATATCCGATGGCTCATTATATATATATATATATATATCTATATATATATATATATATATATATATATATATATATATATATATGGGAGGAGTGGGGGGGGGGAGAGAACATTTTGTATATGTTTACTGTTTATTATCTTTAAAGTAACACGCAAATAAGAAAACAGATAAATGCAAACAGATAAAAAAAAACAGTTCGATTAATCAATTGCACCAATGAGGAAAAATATATTGCCATGAAGGAAAGCATTATTACCGTAACATTCTCAAAGAAAAGATGATTATTTCTCCCTTTTAACAGTAAAAAAAAGTTTTAATCTGAGGGAAAGGAGGTTAACCATTTTGCTTTTAGTTGTAAAGGTCAATACATGTATAAATTGGGTTTGTAGCCATAGACCTAAATTATAAGTATGTAATATGATAAAAAATAATTAATTAATAGATAACAAATAGATAAATAAATGTAAATAATTAAAAATTAATAGACATTTAAAAAAAAAAACAAAAAAACTACCAAATGACGGTAAATTTTGTGACATAACTTTGTGAGTATTTTCGTAACAACAATGAGCCTATAGCGGTGTGTATACATATTAGAGGTCTGACATCCGAACCTACTTATGGGCTTAGTTTAACACTATTGTAATGTACAATATTTTGCGTCATTTTTGAAGATTTCCATTACAACAATGAGCTGCAAATAAACGCACGTCGGCCCACAGCAATTCGGATTATCATACGCCGATCTGAACTCAAGTAAAAAGTAAATCGATGTTGTTGTTTTTCTTCTAAATTTAATAGTTCACAACTCAAACTTATGATACTTATCTTTAAACGCCATTAATCGCTACTTTGACATGACATTTTTAAAACAGAGCTATGTGAAAAATGGAAGCAGAGATTTCTTAATCGAAACAAATACATAAAAATTAAGAGAAAATAAAACCCAACAAAACGCAGGTTATGTAATAAACATTAAGCAACAGCAATCTTACTTGAATTAAATTATAGAGATTGCTTTTATACATATGTGCAGGTTTATGGTCTTGTGGTATGACAAACGCTGTCGGACCTGTAAATCTTTGGTTCGAGTCATGCAGGTATAAACCCAGTACTTAGACTGTAATAGCGTTTTGTCTGTCAAAAACAAAATTGTAGTATTGTCCGACATGCGTCATATCTCGCCCTGCATGTTATGTTTGATTACGTTTTATGGATTTGCTCTAGATATATAAAGATATAAGCTCAAGTTTTATGAAAAATTCAACAGTCTATAGACTTTTTTGTCGTAAATATTAAGATACAAAAAAAAATAAAGTTTAACTTCTGCTTTCGCAGAGCGCGTATTCCACTCCTATGTATCAATTGTAAAAGGTTGGCACCTCTGCATTAGCAACCCTCCGTCAAACAAATTTATTGACTTGGGCCCAAACAAATATATTGACAGAAGCACACTAGTGTATTATTGATTTCCAATTCAACATTGGCAGCATTTCCTCTGGCTTATTTCTGTTGACGGTTCTCACACGTTGCAGTGTGCAGTCATTAAGATACATTCGAATATTTGGAAGAGTTTTAAAGCTGTCAACTAATGTAATTTTATTCATAAGGAAGATATGTCATCGAGTATAGAGATTATTATTCTTGTGTTCCAAGCATCTTACTGCAGAATGAATAAATTGCTTAGGTGAACACTGCACTTTTAACTCATTGGACGACCATTTGCAATTGAAGGCATTTGCGCAATTTTGATAATGATAGTGATTATGATGATAATGATTCTAATAATGATAGCAGTGATATTAATAATGGTAATAATATAATAATGCTAATGATAGTGATGATGATGATGATGATGATGATGATGATGATAATAATAATAATAATAATAATAATAATAAAAGTAATAATAAAAGCGATAATAATAATACAAAATAATAATAATAATAATAATAATAATAATAATAATAATAATAATAATAATGAATATGATGATGATGATGATGATGATGATGATGATGATGATGATGATGATGATGATGAGATAAGATAAGATAATAATAACAATAAAACAACAACTCGTATTCCATAACTTTTGTCAATCCACATCACGAATTGCTGGACAAATCATATTGAATAATACAATATTATCTTATTTTATTAAAGGCTGAATAAAGGAATTATCCTTTAAATGCCTTATAAAATAATTTATAATTACAAAATAGCATATATAGCTTGTATTTATCATTCACAGACAGTTTTACACAACTGAATGTAAGGAAAAATATATCAATAAGCAATGTAAAGTCGAAAATTATTATCATAAATACTGAAATTATTGAAAATTCTTCATGATCGAATGAATCAGAAATGTACAAGATTAATTGTATAATGAAATATTAATGAAAACAACAATCATGATGACTTGTATTTTACTTGTCAACATTTATAAACCAGTCTATAAATCATAAAAGTCATGGAAACAATTATATCCTCATGACAATGAAAATGTTTAAAAGATAAATAAATAAACGGATACATAATTAAATAAACGAACAGACAAATAATTGAATAGATAAATAAAAAAATAGAATAAAATAAAATTGAATTAAAAAATTAATCAATTAATTCATTAAAAAAAAAGTAAAAGTAAAATAAAACATATTAGTCATATAATATGGGGGAATTAATTCAGTAGATCCGTTGCCATTATTAACATGTTCAAAATCAAATTGAATTAAGAAATTAACCAATTCATTAATTTTTTTTAAAGCAAAACAAAATAAAACGTATTAGTCATATAATATGTGGGAATTAATTCAGTAAATCGGTTGTCATTATTAACATGTTCAAAATACAGTCAGAGATCATGAGTTTGGACGGACGTGTACACACACACACACACACACACACACACACGCACACACACACACTCATATATATATATATATATATATATATATATATATATATATATATATATATATATATATATATATATCTTCTTCTTCTTCTAGGTTCCATGCCTGGTCCAGGCTTCGGATACTGCATGAATTATCTCTCTCCATTCCTCCCTGTCTCTTGCTTTTTCAAACAGCTCTTGGATTGTTAGGTTGGTGAAGCCCTTCAGTTGGTCTATGAGTGTTTTTCTTTGTCTCCCCCGGGCGCGTTTACCAGGTATTTTTCCACAACTTGCCAGGTATTCATTCTTATCTTTCCTTACTATGTGTCCGAAAAAGGATAGTTGTCGATCCACTATTAAGGGCATTAGTTTCCTTTGTTGGTATGTTTGTTTTAGCACTTCTTCGTTCGTTTTGTGTGCGGTATACGATATTCTCTGCATCCTTCTCAAACACCACATTTCAAAAGCTTCAATGTTCTTTTGTGTTTCTGCATTTGTAGTCCAGCTTTCGCATCCGTAGAACAAGATTGGCCACACGTAGCACTTCAAGACTCGGAATCTAATCCCGAACGACATCTGTTTGTTTTTCAAAATGTTTCCCAGGTCCATGAAGGCCTGTTTGGCTTGAGTTATTCTTGCTCGTATGTCTCGGTTACATCTTCCATCTGTTGTCACTATTGAACCTAGGTATTTAAAACTTTCTACGTTGGTAAGCTGCTCGCCGTGAATCGTTATATTGCAGGTGTTGTTGTTTTCGGGGTTTTTCTGTATTACCATGCATTCTGTTTTGGTGATATTCACTTCCATTCCCTTGGCTTCACTATCTACTACCACTTTGTCAACAATCTTTTGAAGTTGGATTTCTGATGTTGCAATGAGTACCGTATCGTCTGCGTATCTTATATTATTTATGTTGTGACCTCCTACTTTTATTCCCTCCATATTATTTATGCCCCTCATGATTGTTTCTTGGTATAGATTAAACAGATCTGGTGAGGCAACACACCCTTGACGGACTCCTTTCTTAATAGGAATGGAATTTCCTGTAGAGTTTCCGATTTTGATAGATGCCTGCTGGGTGTAGTATAATGTTTGCATGAGTCTGAGGTCTTTCTCATCAGCGCCAACGGAGTGCAGTTGTTTTAGTATTTCTTCGTGGCGTACTCTATCAAAAGCTTTTTTGTAGTCGACAAAACAGAGGTATAGTGGGGTCTGAACCTGTATAGCTCTTTCACTTAAAACACGGAGGAGGTATATTGCGTTCCTTGTCCCTCTGTCAGGTTGGAATCCATATTGTTCTTCTGCGATTTCGGGGTTAATCTTATTCCTTAGCCTGTTGATAATTATACGCAACAGTATTTTGTTGATGTGACTTATTAAACTTATAGTTCTAAAATTTTCGCATCTGACTGCACCTGCTTTCTTTGGCATTGCTATGAAAATAGAGTTACAGAGATCTTCTGGAATTTTCCCAGTATTGTATATATTGTTGAATAATATGTGAAGTTCATCAATTGCTAGATCTCCTAGGCTTTTTAATACCTCTACAGATATTTCATCAGGGCCTGTTGCTTTACCATCCTTCATTCGTTCCATGGCATGTTCAATTTCACTTTTGGTGATGTTTGGTCCGCTTAATGGTTCTTTGAATTTCAGTGGTGGTTCATTTCTATTTGGATCATTGTACAGTTCGCCTATGTATTCTACCCATCGGCTTTCTATATGTTGTTCTTCAAATAGCAGTTCCCCTTGTTTGTGTTTTGGATACAACTTCCTGCTGCTTTGCTTTTCCTTTTCCCTGATAGTTCTTTTATTCTTTGGTGAGCTTGTTGGGGGTTGGGTTTGTATTCTCTTTCGATTTCGCAGCATTTCCAGTCTAGATAGTTCTCGTGTGCCTCGATGCATTTGGATTTAATGTGGTTGTTCAATGTTTGGTATTCTGCAGACCCTCTGTTGCATTTTCGTCTTTCTTCAAATAGGTTTAGAATTTCATTTGTCATCCATTCCTTTTTGCTGTTTGTTTGAGCTATTAGTAAATGCTTTTCTGTAGTTGCTTTGACACACTTTTGGAATATATCAAATTGTTTTTCACATTTTTCGTTATCAGGTTCACTTTGGCTTTGTATCATGAGTGCATTTTCAAATTCTTCTCTCATTTTTGTTTGTATGCCATTGTCTTTGCATAACCTGTAATCCCTCTTTATTCTACCAGCTGTTCTCTGAATAGCTTTAAACTTTATCCTTACTGTACAAACAACTGGGACATGGTCACTGTCTACATCGGCGCCTGGGTAGGTTTTGCAATTTAATATGCCATTTCTGAATCTTGATGATACTGCTATAAAGTCTATCTGGTTCCTTGCTCTGTCCCCTGGTGATTGCCATGTCCAGGTTCTTCTTGGGTGTTGTTGAAACCAGGTGTTTGAAATCATTAATTTATTTGTTCTACACCAATCTGCCCAGATGTTTCCTCGTTCATTTCTGTCTCCGAGTCCATGTGGTCAGATTATGTCACCATCTCTGCCTCTGCCAATCTTAGCATTTAGGTCCCCCATTACCATAAGGACTTCTTGTGATTTACACATTCGTTTTGCTTTGTCTAGTGAATGGTAAAACTCTGTCATATCTGCATCTGTCGCCTCTTCTGTTGGTGCATAAACTTGAATAATATTGGTGTCAACTACAGGTCCTCTTAGCTTAACCAGCAAAACTCTGTCTGAGATTGCTACGTGCCCTTTGTAAAATTTGGTTGATTTTTGGTCTAAGATCATCCCTACTCCTTTTTGGAAAGAGGTTCCACCACTCCATATGATCTTATATGTCATGTTGTTTTCTTGTTTTGACATGGTTCCCTGCTCTTTCCATCTCATCTCTGCCAGGCCAAGAATATTTATTTGGAGCCGTTTCATTTCTTTTAGAATGTTGTTTAGTTTACCTTTTTGGGCACAGGTCCTGACATTCCATGTCCCAATTTTGGTTTTGTCACATTTGTTAAATTTATTTCGCCTAGTAACTGGCTGACGGTTCGGTGTGACCTGACGAACATCACGCTCCCAACCGAGCGAGGCAGCAGTCTTCCGTGAAAACATGCTCCCCTTTACGCTGTCACCGTTTAACTTTTTGGACTTATTCATGCAGTTAACTCGGCAAAGTTACAAGAATGGTTTGCCATTGCCTATTCTTGTCGCCCTCTGCAGTTGGCCAGCTTGACCTGTTACCGTTCGACACCACGAGGAGGTTGCAGTAGGGCTTGATGATGATCTATCTTTGCAGACTTGGCATCATCCATTTGTCGAACATATATATATATATATATATATATATATATATATATATATATATATATATATATATATATATATATACAAGTCAGATATCCGAACCCACTTACGGACCTAAATTAACATTGTTGTAATGGACAATATCTTGGGTCATTTTTTGAGATTTCCCACATTGAGCCCATAAGGAATTGGGTTATCACTTCTCTTTCGCAAATACGTGCACGAGGGTTTGGACGATAGAAAAGAGGAGTGAATGATACGCATTGAAAGTTATACCTAATCTCAAGCAAATTACTTTCTGCACGTAAGACGAAAGAGAAGTGTTAATCCGTAATAATCCCATCAGATTAAATAACATTCAACGAGGAAAAAGACTAAGTCATGAATAACAAATTAAATAAATAAACCAATGAATACTTTTCACCATGCCCAATCATGCTTCCCATTGTACCTAACCGTATATTCATATCATCCAAAAGACGATATGGAACAGAACTAGCATATAATCAAGTACATATTATCTGCGAGGCGAGCCTTTTCCAAAAAGACACTCTTACTTCAATAACTGTGATGGAGAAGTACATACTTGCACCTGAGTCGAGTGTGGTAATATGTGTAAAAGGCATTACCAAATGACACAATGAGAGTGTAGGGTAAACCAATTACTAATCAC
>NC_088362.1:76138701-76158701 GCF_034508935.2 Berghia stephanieae
AAAGCAACAAGTACATTCTCCACATTATATTACAACACAGTGTCAAATTTTTATAACTATAGCAACAACTTTTCTTTAAATTTTGTGATGTAGATACATAACAATCAGAATGATAAAATTGTTGGTTGCATCGGAACGAATGTGACGATTTTCCTTTGGTTGGTAAGGAGAGGGTTAAGGTAGCGATGGATGTGGCCAGTTGGTCTTAAAACAATAACAAATAGCTGAATGACTTCAATCTCATTAATTCTCAGCAAACTAAAGCTTTAGCCTGGAACGACGACTAAAAAGACCGGAATCGATATGATATGTACAGCGTACAGAGTGTTAGTAATGATTGCTTGGACAAAAAACTTTCTCGAGCAATTTGGCGATATGGAATGGACTTTCCCTTTCCCCAAACCTTCTATTTCATTTTTCTCTTCTTTCTTTCTTTAGGTCTATATCTCTGTGCCTCCTTTATATTATTCTTTATTTCTCCTCCACTCCCCATACATCCAATCTCCCATCTACACACAAACACACACACACACACACACACACACACACACACACACACACACAAAACATCACGTCTACTCTCTTACTCTAATATTATAGTAATAGCCATAACCAAATTAGGGTCAGCTTTACATGTTCACTTTAATAGTTGTGTGTGTTTTCCTCTCTCTCTCTCTCTCTCTCTCTCTCTCTCTCTCTCTCTCTCTCTCTCTCTCTCTCTCTCTCTGTATATGTGTGTGATTGTGTGTGATAGTGTGTGTGTGCGTGTGTGTGTGTGTGTGTGTGTGTGTGGTAGAGTAAGTAGTAGCTTTAGAGAAGCTTGGATCGAGTTAAGTTCGGTTCTCCGTATTCTCTTATGCATCATTGCCTTGATCTAGATATGAAATCATGTTGTACCAAACGACATGCAATGATGTCAGTTGGCAGACATAGATCGCAATAGAAACAAACAGAATTAAAAGGATTACCCTTACCAAAGACAAGCGATTATCTTCCTTTCAATAGAAGTAACTGTAGAAATTCCTTGGTTATTAGCTCGATTCCATTCGGCACACCGAAATCGGCCATAAAAGGATTATTCAATATTTACTTGGTGATTTAGTGTGCCACCAGTACGAAAAGGGGAGGTCATAAAAGCCTAATTTGTAGACATATCGTCTCACCGCTTTGCTGGGAATACGTTGGATGAACATAAGCAATGATGCATTTATACGAACTATACATAGAATGCGCTTGGCCAAGGAGTTCACAACATTGCCATCCGGAAGTATAACCGACCAACACACAAACTCTGTGTAACCATGAACTTTTATGGTCTGGTAAATACAGTTTAGTGAAAACAACTCACAAACGCGGATGGCAAAAAAATAACAAAGGCCTGAGTGACGTCATCTGCATACTATCTATACGGGTGTACTTCAATCAAAAACACTTTTTTCTCTCTTCATTTTGGCTTTAAAAAATGTTTAACTCAAACAACCCTAACACCGTCTATCTAGGTATTTTGCTGTCACCATCATTATTTACATCTTTCGTATCGTATCGTTTAAGAGCTAATAGGCTTTTAAAACCTATAACTTTTATGTGAAACGTGCATAAGTACCATTTTTTCCAATTAATATAAACAATATTCATTGTTAATTTGACATCTATATAACCACTATTTCAAATTATATTATTAAATATCTAAAGCACAAATAAGTGTCATAGTCAAGATTCGTAGTACAATTTTCGCTATTTTCTGAGACATATTATTATATTGATATTAATAAAGCTACTATTTTAAACTGTTATATGATAATTATAGTTGGAAAACAACTACTATATGAACGTAACATTTTTCTTTTATATTTTGTAACTTTTGAAAAGTACCAAAGATTTCTTCGGAGAGATGATAGCACAGAGTAGAAGGATTTGGATTGAATGAGTTATCTCAACAGATCGATTGATTTTCAATAACTGTCAACTTGTTAAAAGTATCGTTTTTTAAAATGACCCTTAGCTTGTCGAAAATCTCAAACCTGAGGCGCGTCTTTAATTTGATTTTCAGGTTTGACATTTGATTTTTTGGGGACAAGTTTTGGTGAATTTAACAGATTATTATTTGAACAAAACGTTTTATGGCCAAAAGGAAAGAGTTTTCTTCGGAGTAAACCAGTGTTGCCAAAAACAAAACAAAAAACAAACAACAACATAATTTTATCCTTGTTTATGTATCGTAAAACGAAACAAACGACTGCCTGGATAAAAAAATAATATTTGAGTTTTTAAATAGGCCAATATCCACTAAACGTGCTCAAAGCGCTTTACAAAGAGTCCCTGACCAACAGCAACACAAAACATGCAGAACGAGACATGATGCCTGTTAGGCGATATTCCAATTTTTCCACCAGAGATAACGCTGTTAACGGCAAGGTACTCGTTTTACACCTGAGTACAGTGGGAGAATGTGAGTAAAGAGTTTTTTTTCCAAGGACTCAACAATGCGCCGAGCGAGGCTCGAACCCAGGAGCTTCCGATCTTAATGCCATATAGCTACACGATAATAGAATAAGACGGTGTATCATAACGTTTTCAGCATCGTGTCTGCATCAGATAATCTTCCTAATAATATCTGCATGATCAGACGGAAAAAAAATCGATAAAACACGGCGTTAAACTTAGATCATTTATGTGTCAGGTGGATGCTTATCGTCCGTATTATATTGGCTTGTTAAAATACTGAAATTATGTAAATGGAATTTATAGTTTATAGTTAAAAATTGGAAGCTTGGGAGAAGTTTATGAGTTTAATTGAGAGGATTGGATATAATTTCTTAAATGCTAAAAACAAAACTGGTAATTCTGATTACTTTAACGTCAAATTCACTTCCGGCTCAAGTTTAACCCCATTATACCGACTTGAAGCGCTGGGTCACATTTACACAAGGCTGACTGTCATCTCTACATTACGTTGCATAATTATTTCCATCCAGGGTGCGATCGGTTTCAAAAGAATCAATATAAAAATTAATGACGTAATATAAGACGCATTACGACGGGAATGGATTGTTTTGATTACGCTTTAATTTAAAACGGTTTCACAGTTTATGGCGAATATTAAACGCCCATCTCTGCACATTAAGAACGTTTGAAGGAAGGGCAAACCGATTATCAAATTAGGGAAACGATTTTTCCTTGAAGCTGTACAGTGGCAAAACACTTTTCTTGAATTTTGGTCAGAAAATTTTACTGTATGGTTCAAGATGAAATCCGACTCGAAATCGAAGCCAGTTTGAGTATACACAACAACCCTAATTTGATATTTGTACCAGTATTCTTGTGTCAAATCTTTCACATCAGGTTGTCCTGAATACTACCAGAGAGATTTCAACCTTTTAGACTTCGTAATTGGATTTAATAGTCTAATGTCACGTCGCCCAGCATCGGCGAGCAGCGTGGTTCTAAGCAAAGAAAATCGGTACTTTTTATTCTTCATGCTGGCGAGAACCTTTCATATGTCATGTGATCAGAATGTATAAAAGTCAAAACAAGATCATATTTATAATGTTTTTCTCCTCTGGATACACTATTATGCTCGTCGGATAAAGATTTCATAAGGGCTTCCACCATTGTTCCTATAGTTTAGAGCCAGTTACTAAGTTACCAATTGTCATTACGATGGAAGTGACGTCATGACTGTTGAAGCCTATTCATAAGCTTTGATAATCATTCCATAAATATTTCGTATTATATCTCATCACATCAGTGGGAGTGCCGCTGACTGGAACAAATAATCAGAATAATAAAAAAAAAAAAACCCATCCAACAATGAATTCATACATTTCATAGCATTATACGATTAGACAATGGACGGTATACTCATTATACATTTCAAAAGTTATTCTTTTCCAGATCTCGATTGGTCGATTTATGAAAGATCGGTAGAAAATTAATATAATGGATTGAATCGACCTGTACACACAGCAATTTCCATTGCAACAATGAGCCCACAAGGAATTAGGTTATCAGACCCAAAAATAAGTGCACGTCGGATTGAACTCAGTCAGTGTATGTCGCGATCAGAGTGAACTACCACTACATATCCTCGCATTTACAGACAAAAAGTAAAAAAAAAAGTGACGAAAAAAGACAACAACAAAGGTATAATACATTGTATACAACAGATAGTAAATCACCGACGGTGGGTTTGATTGCAACAATATATAGAATGGTACGGGATACGACAACAACGTCAGATATCCTTCTGATCCCTTATCTAAAATCCATTTTCTCACGACGTATAGAGATAATCGATGAACTAATCGCTTGTTCAATGAAACTTGAATTCTAAATTATAACGACACCCCCTCCCCTCGTCTCTTTCTTCCCACCCCACCCCACCCTCTCTCTCTCTCTCTCTCTCTCTCTCTCTCTCTCTCTCTCTCTCTCTCTCTCTCTCTCTCTCTCTCTCTCTCCCTCTCTCTCTTTCTCTATATTTTCTCCCCTCCTTCTGTATCTTTTAATAAATCCTTCTCTCCCTTCCTTCTCTCTCTCTCTCTCTCTCTCTCTCTCTCTCTCTCTCTCTATATATATATATATATATATATATTATATATATAAAATATAATTAATATATATATATATATATATATATATTTATATATATATACCCGTCTTTCTCTCCTCCCTCGCTCTCTCCTATATCTCTATATATCGGCTATCCATCTATCTTTTTATTCACCTATATAACCATCTCCCTCCCTCCCCCCCTCTCTCTCTCTCTCTCTCTCTCTCTCTCTCTCTCTCTCTCTCTCTCCTATCCATTTTAAGCATTTCGTTTCTCTCTCTCTCTCTCTGTTTCTTTCCTCCTCCCTCTCTCTCTCTCTCTCTCTCTCTTTCACACACACACATACACACACGCACACACACACACACACACGCACGCACGCGCGCGCTCTCACCCTGGCTCTCTTCCTATCGCTCTATTTTTCTCACTACTAAATCCCCCTCCCTTTCCCCTTCTCTCTCTCTCTCTCTCTCTCTCTCTCTCTCTCTCGCGCGCGCGCGCGCTCTCTCTCTCTCTCTTTCTCTTTCTCTCACTGTGTGTGTGTGTGTGTGTGTGTGTGTGTCCTCCAATCCCGCCCCCCTATCCTTCTTCAATGCGATTTTTAAAAAAAGAATGTAAGGAATAATACTAATAAAAGATAAAAACTTGTAACACAGAATTATTACACTGTATCCAATTAAAATAAAGCGTCAGATAATTTTTCGTCGATATGCAATATTAGGGACGGACAAAGGGACATGCGCTGAAGAGGATTTCGAACGATACGACAATCATTAATAGATTGATATCTCATGTTTAAAGATAACGGATCCGTTAACACGATTGACTCTTCCAGCGGCTGCAACGAGGTAATTTTGCAAAAGCAGTTAATTACACAGTCGTATCGGCTGAAAATATATTTGTTGTCGCTGTTTTCCTGAGTTTAGCGGCGGTCATATCAGCACTAGAATGAAACTAAGATTGGATTAAAGAAAACAAAACAAAACAAAAAAAAAATAAACAAAACAATCCAACAAAAAAAACCCAAAGAAATGAAATATAGTTTGGTTAGTTAAAGCGGAATTCTCTTTTATGAGTGTATTTTCGCTGTAGCGCGTCTCACATACGTCGGAATCCACAAATAGAAGACCTGTTTTCTCCGATCATCTGTCCACGTAGCACTGCTTAGCTCGATCTATATGATCTGGCGAAAAGGATTTCAAAATAGATCATCGTCCTATTTAAATGGTATCAAACGCCGTGTATTTTTTTGCAGGTCTGACAACGCAAATTGTTATGGTCTCATTTTGTAATGGAAATACTCTCAAACTAACGCAAAATATATATATTTGGTTAGAGGGTTTCTTTTTATCTTCACAAAAATAAGGGCATCAAACTATTAGTAAATAATCGCAAGTGACAGTGAATTAAGTAATAAAATAAAATAAAAATAAAATAAAATTCCCTTTATTCATCCCATGGGGGAAATTTGTCTCTAGGGTCTATTCCAAGGGAAGACTGGAATAACCCAGGCGTAAGCCGCAGTGCAGTGCCGCAAGTTGAGCTAGGGCGAGGAGACTTGCTCAAGGCCACACAGCGCAGCGGTGGGTGATCGAACTCGGTACTTTTTGGGTACGAAGCAAAAACCGTACCGCTGAGCAACGGTGCCCAAACTTTTAAAAATATTATTTTATGAACAGGGTGTCGATTATTTCCACAAAAATTTGCAGATCGCTCGATTCTGGCCTATCTATGTGTTATAAAACTTAGAGAGCATAAGACGGGCGGGAAAAAACAAAACAAAACACACAAATCCGCGCCCACTTATAGCAACTTTTCTTCTCTCAAAATGTGTTATAAAGCGGATCTTGTGACACCGGCCATAATGCACGTAACCACATAAACTTTGTCTTGCAATATGGACAACGAAAACATTGCTTTCATACGCATTTATTGTGTTGTATTGTGTTATGCATACGTTCTTTGTATCAAAGTTGTTGCAAAGGTTTTGTCCGCCAATAGCTTTTTTTCATTGAGCAATTTGTTTTCGTGATCTGGCTATATAAAATGAGAACAACTGATTGAATAGATCCATGGGATTTTGACAAATATTTACAGATTTACAATATTCAAAGGATTTTTAAAAGCTAGCATATAACTATGATATGAGACAGAATTAGGAATGAAATAATTGTTTAAAATTAAGTTTACTATCTCGCTAGTCACCCAAGTAATTGGTATTTCGTTTACATGGATGTCAGTAGGTTTTCAATCTTGCAACAAATTTAATTCAAATTCAAAATATGTGTGGATAACGAAATGTTTATTTATTGTTTATTTTAGACCATTGGCCAAGTCATAACATCTCTCTGAACAAATTATTCGAACAATTATAATGATAAAGGGATAACATGCTTTTAGTAATCGTATATATATAGCTTAAATAATAATATAATAATAATAATAATAACAAATAATAATAATAATAATAATAATAATAATAATAATAATAATAATAATAATAATAATAATAATAATAATAATAATAATAACGATTGTAACCGGAACAAATTGAATTTGTTGAGTTGGAATCACCATAGTAATATTTCCAAATTTCTCATGGTGGACATTCATTTCGTGAGGATGGAGTAAATCAGTTCATTTCCATTTGGATTTTACCAATACCCTCATTGTTTATGTGTGAGCAGTTATATGGAAGAAATCCGTGCCAATTTAATGATGGTAAATTGATTAGATGAGTTTAATCGACGTGTACTTATTTGCAGGTCTGATAACCCTAATTGTTATAGGCTCGCTGTTGTAATGGAAATACTCTCACAAACCAATGCAATATTATAATATTGTCTTTTACAACAATGTTGAAAAAGCCCATAATGAATTATCCATTACAAAAATGTTAAATCAAACCCATAATAATATTATCCATTATAACAATGTTATAAAGCCCATAATAATATTATCCATTACAACAACGTTAAATCAAGCCCATAATGATATTACCCATTACAACAATGTTAAATCAAGCCCATAACAATATTATCCATTAGAACAATGTTAAAACAAGCCCATAACAATATTGTCCATTACAACAATGTTAAATCAAGCCCATAATGATATTATCCATTACACAATGTTAAATCAAGCATGTAAAGTGCGTTCGGTTATCAGCCTCCAAATGTGTGCACCTCGAGTTTAATGTAAAATGAATTAGGGGAAGACTCACCCTTCTAAAATAAAGCATTTATTTTAAATCATTTTTAAAAAAATGGAGTTTATATTCAATTCTAAGTACGTGATTCACCTCGACACAATACCGTCTTTAGAAGATTAGTCACATAATATGTGGAAGTCCTTGGAACAGGCTCTTTACTCACATTCTCTCATCGTACTCAGGTGTAAAGTGAGTACCTGGCCGTTAACAGCATTGTCTCTGTTGGAAAAAAAATTTGTAATATTGCCTAACAGGCGTCATGCTTCGTTCTAAATGTTAAGTGTTGCTGTTTGTCAGGGAGCCCTTGTAAAGCGCTTTTAGCACGTTTAGTGGATATGCGCTATATAAATGCTCTATTTATTTAAATATTGGCGAATATAAGTACAATTTCTTGAATTGCAATTTTTAAAAAAAAATCAAAGTTCGAATTCATTATTATTGTCATTCGAAATGCACCTTTCAACTCCTGTTCATCCCGACATGATACATATGTGACTATGACACACCTCGTCAAACTGGTGTTATGTTGGAGTCAAGCGAATGTCAAAAATAAATTTGAAGTTTAAATGATCAGAAATATAAAACACGTTGGGTTTATGTACTTTAGAGTCTATATTTAAAAAAAAATACGAGTATTGGTATAGCGCAAAATAGAAACCATGCTCAAAGCGTTTTACAGGGGTCCCCTTGGCAACAGCAACATTTAACATATAACGGGACATGACGCCTGTTGGGCGATATCGCAATTTTTCCGATAGAAACAAAACTGTCAACGGCCGTGCACTCATTTTACACCCGAGTTCGATGGGAGAATGTGAGTAAAGAGCCTTTTCCAATGACTCGACTATGTGCAGCTGGGAGCGTGACTCGAACCCTGGACCTTCCGGTCCGAGGGCGGGTATCAATACGACTAGGCCACATAGCTGCACAAACTTGACCCAAGTTTCATATTTTGGCTATTACTAGTATAGATTTAATTTTCAGCATCTACACCACTCCAACAAAACACCGTTTTGTTACGATTGGTCAAATATTTTATTCTGCTCGAGGCAGCAGTAGGTAAAAGTAAAAGTACGTTTGCTACATCTAGTTGAACCGATGTTTTCCTCGGTTTTTATAGCGTGGGAGAGATAGTATCAATTTTCTGCTAATCTTTGAGAGGACGCTGTTCTTTGAAAAGCCAAAAGAAAAAAAAAAGAAAGAAAGAAAAAGAAAACAAAAAAAAAACAAAACAAAAAAAAAAAAAACAAACAAACAAAAAACAACAACAAAACAATAACAACAAAAGCAAAATTAATTTCTGCGTGAAATAAATCTTAATGGACAAGAATAACCCATAAACCTACATGTTCATATACGCAGGTTTGACATCCGAACACAATTGTGGGTCTAGTTTACCATTATTGTAATGGACAATATTTTGCGTCATTAAAAAAAATCCATTAAAACAATGAGCCCATATTGAATTGGGTTATCAGACCTGCAAATATGTACACGTCGCCATAAACCCATTTATTATATTTTGTGGATGGCATTGGATATAGCGATGACTCTAAACCGATATTGAACATTGGTGTCTCTCCTATTCTGCCGTACCCTGAAAAAAAATAATACGTATTTAAAATTTTGGCCAGAAAACTTGTCCTTCAAATATCAACCGATTAAAATGACCCTCATTCTTGTCAAAACATCTCAAACCTGGGGCATCACGAAGTCACTTCGTGAAAGCACAGGTTTGTAATTGGGGCACCGTCCATTATGTGTTGAAATCGTACATTTATTCAACGGGTTATCTTTATACCTTTTGGTGATGCCAAGATGACAGCATCTTAAGATACCGCCCATATTAATCGACTCTTTTATAGGCTTATTTTGGAGGATGGTCGTGCAGAATGACAATTGGCAAAATTCAGTATAGATCTAGATTAAATTATAAAACTAACCCCTTCACCATTTTTTATAACATATCATTCCAGGTGTGGCATAGACGAAATCAAAAGAATAAAGTACAACATGCATCTGCCTATCCTGCCAAGATATCCCGAAATTGTTCGACCGCCGACAATAGGCGCGTGCGCATGCGTCATTCTGCTTCTTCAACCGGTGAAAATCGTGATGTGAAGCTGAGCGTTGATGATGTGCTTTGGCTGGCGGAGCAGACGAGGGAAATGACGTCATTGGAGAGCAGGCGTAGCGTGATGGAAGAAGCTCAGAAGACGATCCGACAGGAAACATCCATTCTAGACAATTCAAGGCCACATTCGGTCATTGGCGTTGGACTACAGGCCATGACGTCACCCATGCCTCTTTCAGCAAAACACAGATACAAACCTGGCCAGGTAAATGCAAAACTCTAAGGTAGATTAGGGCCATAAGTATACGGTAGCTGGGTTAAAATACAGGGGCGGGCTGTATAAGTACCGTTTTATTATAACTTTTATGTTTTCAACAGCACATGCAAACATAATAAAGGAAAAGAAGAAACGCAGATACCTATCGTACACTTTATTTTTCCACATAATAGCCATCATGAGCAACACAGAGCTGCCAACGCCGAACTATTTGGCGAGTCCCATCAACGAAGAATCTCAGTGGTTTTGCTCGGCACCACCTCCAAATCACTGCTGTAACGGGTTCCTTTCAAATACTTATTGAGCTGGAGGAACAAAAAATAGTCAGGACTAGGGAGCTGTAGTGTCGGTTGAACAAAATTTGACGACTAGTGTCTGGTCGCGCCTTGTCATGCTGCAATATTGAATCTCTGCCACATCGAACCTGTGCCAGTCTATTTTTGAGGGCTCGTCGAGTTGAAACATATTGTTTAGAATTCACTGTTTGCCCTTGTTCAAGAAATTCTATGTGAACTATGCCTTCCATGTCCCAGAAAAAGGTAAACAAGACTTTCTCGTTGAGACAGTGACTTTTAATTTCCTTGGGTTTGGAGAAGATTTAAGCTTGTACTCCATTGATTGCACTTTCGTTTCAGGTCATAGTGGTGGACCCAGGGTTCATCACCAGTTACAATTTCCTGCAGAAATGTCTCTCCTTCCTTGTCATATCATTTCAAATGGGTAAAATGTCTTTTCTCTGCGCTTTTTTCTGAAGTTAGCTGTCTTGTGAATAATTTTCTCAACCGCTTTGTTTTAGTAAGGTTGTGACGCTACTCAATTATGAACACAGATGAAGTTTCATGATTGTACCTAAAACAGATTTTGATTTATGGGCAAACTGTAATTATATATCAGCCCACCCTCGTACATTTGTTGTTCTAATCATTTTAACCGATTCAAAAATTCTGCATGTCCGACATTTGATTATTTCTTTTCCATTTATTTTAAAAGCCAGGTTAAGGTTATTTATCTAACATCAATATCAAGTGTAAGTATAAGAGTTGAATTGTGTCAGAGGTGATTAACAGCATACCATATCTAATGTTCTTTGTTTAAACCATTTATATTTTTCATCAATAGTTTATTAAAGTTCTTTATTACTGCTCTAACCATCCAACTATGCTCACTCCAGTTTTTTTTTCTCCATCCCACCCTTTTCCAACATCCAATCATCCCTCCTTGAACGACAAACAGATAAACCACATCCCTGTCCTATTATCTCTTCCATCTGATCGCACCTTCATCCCATCGCCTGACCAGGATCACGCTCGCCACATGACCACGCCCGCAGACGACAACTGTGTCCTTCAGGAAGAAAGATCACAATCTGTCGCCAAACAATGTTGTGAAATTATGGGACCAAGTCTTTGCAGAACGTGTCGGAAACTAGAAAGTCGTATGCTCAATCGAGAGCAAGCGGAAAAAGAATGCCCACGCATGCGCATCACTCAAGAAAACATCACCACGACCCAAATGGTTAAGAGATTCTACCCGAGACTGACTGATTCCGAAATTCAAGATAAAATAGCCCGGGGAGAAATTTCACGCATGGGATTCCCACATCCAAAATGTAAATATCACCGCAGACGTTCAAATTCAAGTAGTTCCGATGACGATGGTAACGAATCGGAAGAACACGATTCGTCTTCTGAAGAGAATACAATCAAGACAGAAAACGAGAAACAAAAACATAAGTTTACATGTCAACATGTTAGCACTCTCATGTTGGAACTAGCCAAATTAAAGTCAAAATTGAAAAATCAAACTAGTACACCCTTATATTTTACCGACTTGAAACGTATCCAAGCTAAAATTATCAGCGGAGAAGTAGACAGGAAGAGGTATCTCATGAAACAACATAAAGAATCACCTCGCCTTAAATCTGCACTGTCTAGTATTTCAACTGCCAGTTCAACAAAAACAACTCTGTCTAAACTGGGCGTTAGACTTTCAGAATCGTTAATGCCGGTGTTTGTCAGCCCTCGAAAAGTCAAAATATGCGAAGAGCCTTCGTATAAAGTATACTATGAGCCACCTCTGTTATCAAAACGGAGGCAAATCCCAAATCCGTCCTTTTTCGCTGGATCTTCAGAGGCTTACTCCCTCCCTGAAAGACTGCCAGATATAATCGAATTTGCCGATTCAAAAATTAAACTTTTAGAAAAACAAGGGCGATCAGTTTCATCAATGTCAATGTTTTCAAATGTCAGTGAAGATTATGATAATTTAACCTCTGAGAGAGCGGGAGAAAGTGGGAGAAGCGGAGACAACAACCTCAGTATGTCCAATAGTCAAAGAGATTTAAAGATGAAAGCAGCAATTCAAGAACAGTATGAGCATGAATCTAATTCTTTTCACGAAGAGCCCACAAAGAAAGTCAATGAATCTGGTCAAGAAGAAAATGAAGAGGTCAGGGGAACTGTACCTGAGGCGGCCTGTCAAGGTGGCAGTGAAATTTTAAAGGATGTCCCCACTAACGACCTTGGCAGTTCCGTACTTAAAGATGACTTAATATCTAGACAAACTAGACAGGATGAACAAATTCAAGGCGAATCGGAGACGGATGGAAAATGTAATGAATTGGAAAATGACAGTAATTTTGAAGTTGATGATGGTCTTAATAGTCATGGTGAACAAGAAGGAAACAGTGGTGTAGAGCTAAAAGGGCGGCAAGACAACGGGGTTATAACTAATAATAGAGATTATACAGCATCCTCTGATGAAAGTCTTGTCGTTGAACAAAAAAATATTAAGGAACACAAACACGTTTCATCTGCCATGAACAGTAATGATACTCATTACGAGGGTGTAGAAAATGTTAACGATCCTGATAATGACAGGCTTGATTTGAATAATGATGATAGCAATGGTGGCTGTGACAGTGGTTTTGATGTGGATGACTGTGATAATGGCAGTAAAACATCCGTAGTGTCATTGGGTAAATTGGCAAATAACTTCAAATTGGTCGATGGGTCGTCTACTTATGAGGTTGAACAATTGATTAAAGATGATGAAAAAGTTACAGCGTCTGTGGCGGAATCTGATGAGATAGATAATTATTTGAGCATAAACAATAATCACGCTCCAAGAACCACAGAGCAAAACGGATGCCAGTCATTAGTCAGAAACTCCTTTGTTTCGGAGGACCATTATAATATAAATGATGATAATAATAAACGTGAGGGGGGAGACAAAACCAATCAAAGTTACCATTGTGATGACGACGGGGAAGATAAGGATGATGAGGAAGACGAGGATGATGAGGAGGAAAAAGAAGGTGGGGAAAGCGAAGGTCAGAGACCATGGCAAAGTGTTTATTCTGATGATTGATTTCATTTGTCGAAGAGATTTAATAATTATTGAGAGTATCATTATTTATTAAATTGCCATTTTTTCCAATCCATTTTGTAACCAATCGTCTCAAAGCAGTATCATGTAGGGATAGCGAGATGCTTAAAATTGAATTTTCAGTGTCACTTTTAAAATTTGAATTGAAATAAGTACCTTATTTAGGAGAGTGATTTTTTTTTCTTTTTTATTTCGAATATAACATTTCCTAATTCTGATCATTTTAAGTTAAAACTCATCTTTTAAAAATGAAATTCATTCTGACCGAAGTGTAGGGACTGCATTTATGATAACCAAACGCAATTATGGGCTTGATTTGTTGGGACAATCTTTTGCGCTGCTTGAGAGTATTTCCATTACAACAATGAACCGATAACAATTTGGATTATAAGGCCTGTAAATAAATATACGCCGATTCTGACAAAATACTTCATTGAAGAGGTAGGTCTCTTTTAACAAGACCGGGATACGAGACGTAACAGTTTTATTAATTAATGTTAATATGGATGGTCTAAGAAATCAAATAAATGAATATCAAACGAATTGATCATAGATGAACAATAAGTCAATCGTCTCAGAAATGGCATTAATCATTTAATGGATTTCATGTTCAGAAAAAAGTGTGGAACGGGAATAATGATGAAAAAATAGGGTGTGGAGAAGTGCCAGATGGAAACAGAGAATACAACGTCATGGTGTCAATGCCAAACTCAGGATCCAATTGACACGGCACCATCCGCCAGGCTGAGAGAGAGAGAGAGAGAGAAAGAGAGAGAGAGAGAAAGAGAGAGGGATAGATAGATAGCTAGACGAGTATCTACTCGTGGCTAGATAGAGAGAGAGAGAGAGGGGGGGGGGAGATGGATATATATATATATATATATATATATATATATATATATATATATATATATATATATATATATATATATATATATATATAAGTAGTATATACGGTTGTAAATAGTTAGAAACCGTTTTTTGACGGAGGATGAGGATGATTGTTTTTTTACCTGTTAATCGATATGTTGAGTTCGATGATGTATTGAATGGTATTGTTTTGAGTTCGATGCTGTATTGATTGGTATTTTGTTTTGAGTTCGATGATGTATTGATTGGTATTTTGAGTTCGTTGTTGTATAGAGTGGTTTGTTTTTTTGAGTTCGATGTTGTATTGATTGGTATTTTGAGTTCGATTTTGTATTGCAAGGTCATGTGACCTACCTGAGCGTGTGTTTATTGAGTGTTTGATTTGCCATCGATTATGTATCGAATGTTTAATTGCGTAATAATAGGGCTATACAGCTGATTAAAAAGGATCCTATCCCGGTGTTATTAGGTTCCGACTGGTTCACCCGCGCCGCAGCGCCGCAGCGCAAATTGAGGTTACGCCGTACAGTCCAAGGACTCTAACGCTGAGCCGCGTTGTTCTTTTAAAATTGGTTTCTTACTCCTGAGTCTAATGACTTATTAATTTAATCAATTAAAAGTCCATTGATTCCCTCAAAGGTCAAAGGGCAAATATATTGAGAGCTGAATGACTAGAACCAGATTAAAAAGATGGATGTGGATGATTGGTGTGATCGTTTTTTTACCTGCTAATCGATATTTTTAGATCTATTATGTATTGATTTTAGTTTGATTATGTATTTATAAGGACTCATTGTTATTATTTGTTATTGAATCTTTATTCAATTCCCATTTTGAGTTCGAATATATATCGAATGGTCAAATGCTTTATAATACGTCCGTTTCGTACATCTGAGTCTAATGACTCATAGTTATTGATTAAATATACAATTATCTTATTGGCTATTAGATTGTATTTGACCTAGTTTTCTGATACTAATGCTTATTGAAATCATTTGATTGGTTCGATATTTTTAAATCTATTATGCATTGATTTTAGTTTGATTATGTATTTATAAGGACTCATTGTTATTATTTGTTATTGAATGTTTATTCAATTCCCATTTTGAGTTCGATTATATATCGAATGGTCAAATGCTTTATAATACGTCCGTTTCGTACACCTGAGTCTAATGACTTATAGTTATTGATTAAATATAGAATATCCCTTTCTTAATTCCCAATGGGAAATGTGTCTTTAGTGTCTAGTCCAAATGAAGACTGACATAACCAAGGCATCAGCCGCAGCTCAGCGCCGTAAAAATGAGGTAAAACAAGGTAACTTGTTAAATACCACGCAGCGTAACGGGTAGTCGAACTTGAAACCTTTAAGGTACGAAGCAAAGACCACGCCGCTCGACCACGCTATCGTATAAGGAGTGTTTATTCAATTTCCAGGTCTGACTCCTGGACTTAGAACTTTTTTTTTTTTTTTAAAGAGAATTATTATACACTTTCCCATGACAAATATCTACAAATCTCATGAGCTTTTGAGCGTGTTTCCACACCCACATCTGGAACACATTTACCCTCCCTGCTTGAGAGTTCACAGGCTTTATCGCCCTCTCGTGTTTATATTTAGATAAACCCGTTTTCAAACAACCTCGAAGATTAAATATCGTGAGAAACAGTCTTGGTATTCGTTTTCTTTCTTACAACTGCACCTGGTGGCTTATTTTACGTTAAAAGTCAAAACCCTACGTTCTGTCTGCTTTTTAAAATTATTATTGTTTTTTTTTTTTTTGTTTTTTTTTTTAGATGTTCTCTCGTTTAAATACTGGTTTGTAATACAGTTACATTATTATCACCAGTCTTCTGATCGATAGGATAAAAGTGCGCCGATATTTTTAGATCTATTATGTATTGATTTTAGTTTGATTATGTATTTATAAGGACTCATTGTTATTATTTGTTATTGAATGTTTATTCAATTCCCATTTTGAGTTCGATTATATATCGAATGGTCAAATGCTTTATAATAAGTCCGTTTCGTACACCTGAGTCTAATGACTCATAGTTATTGATTAAATATACAATTATCTTATTGGCTATTAGATTGTATTTGACCTAGTTTTCTGATACTAATGCTTATTGAAATCATTTGATTGGTTCTTTCAAACCTACAAGTTCAAATATCTAGTATCCGATTGGTTGTCATCATCTCTTATACCAATGTTTAGTTCTCATTCCGTTTGATTGATACTTTGGACGTTTTTTTTTCTTCTTCTTATTTGTTAACTGTTAATACGCATTGTTTGTTTTGATCAGTAAGATGATCGCGTGTGTTTATTGAGTGTTCGATTTGTCATCGATTATGTATCGAATCGTTAATTGCGTAATAATAGGGCTATACAGCTGATTAAAAAGGATCCTATCCCGGTGTTATTAGGTTCCGACTGGTTCACCCGCGCCGCAGCGCCGCAGCGCAAATTGAGGTCACGCAGTACAGTCCAAGGACTATAACGCTGAGCCGCCTTACCTTTTAAGTGGAGTGTTTATTCATTTCCCAGGTCTGACTCCTGGACTTAGAATAAACAGCTTAGATGTGGGTGTGTGTATTGTGTAGGTGTTGTAAGGTGCCAATCGTACATTGATTTATTTTGAGGTGGTCGTGAGACCTCCTCGAAAGAGAACAGGTAAAAGGATTGAAAGAGAGGTTTTTTATTGTGAGAAATAGATTCCTAATTTCTCAATGGCCTCCTGATATGGATCTTTTCCAACTACAAGAGACGACTGTTGGTTGTAAAAGTCCTCCGTATCGATTTCTGGATAAGAGGGTCTTTGAGGTAGAGGATAGGCTGGTTCGGTCTCAAAATCTGGGGCGATAGATCCCATGATACTTGTTGTGAACTTTTCGTTATCAACCGGCCACGGTTGTTTATCGCTCAGAATTCTCAACGAGAGTTGTAAAACTGAGAGATAAAAAAAAGTCCATTCAGTTTCACTTTGCGCATTTGTATATGGCAATCGGCATCTTAGGGCATGATTGACATTCAGATTGACATAGAACTCGTCAAGTGTCGGATTATAATCGAAGACACATATCGGAGAATCCTTGTGGTATACGAATTGTATAGTATCAATCTTTGTCGTGTTGTTAGGAATAAGTTTCCTCAATTGAAGTTTACATAGACAAGGTCCTCCATAAATTTTGATTGTCACGTAGCTGAATCGTGCCAGATCCATCTCTTCGTTTTCGTAAACGAATTTTGAATCTGTCAGCCTCGACAATCCGCGTTTATAGAAACCGATCTCCCCAGGAAGCATGGGGCTCTTGCCTGTAGTTATATTCAATTCTTTTATCCCAAGATGCCTCTTCCAATGTTTCAATATGTTCATAAATATTGACTCATTGTTAAACAGCTGTTGATTACTGTTTTCCTCCCCATCCTCTTCCTCAACATCCTCTTCCTCAACCTCCACTGTTGGACTTGAATCAACCGAGTTATTAGCCGCTTGCCAGTATATATCCAATTCATCCTCAACCTGTCTCCTCTCTTGAAAATAAACTTCGGAATGGTCTTCCAAAAAACTCATCGTTATTGTAATGATTGTAGTGTTTTTGTAGACCCGAAGTAGAATGAAGTTATATAGAGAGACAGATATCTATATATACCCATTGTATACCTTAAAAATGTCTGTTCTAAAAAAGGAAATTAAAAGTTCCCATGGGAACATTTCGTTAATGTGTTTTGCTATTTAAATAGAACCTTATACACATCCGGCTTAATGCCACTCAACGTAATTCTCACATCAGTCTTGTTATGATTACAAATAATTACGTTCACAACTAGAAAATATACGTCGGTACTTGACACCATCGGAATGTCTCTCACACAAATAATTACGCACACATCTGGAAAATAAATGTCTCTCGCGTTCTTCAAGCGTACTATCTAACTTTCATCTTAACCAATTATTTACTTTCCAGCCCTCGCCAGAAAATAATTACCTGTTTTACAGTCGTGAGAAAATATTAGCACTTTCTAAAAATTCCAACTAAGGGATTGTGAAAGGTCAAATTCTACGTTCATTATTTTCATGGTGTAGTAAGTTTAGATCTGTTTTATAGGTGTTATGTTCAAATCTTTCATGGGTTTTTTAAAAAATTGTATGTGTGTCTGTGTTTAGCTGTTCTGCTCACCTCTATCTATATAAAGTAACGATTGTGTAGCTGGGTCTGTTAATTTTAGTGGAAAGTACTTATCAATAGAAAATGCAACGTATAGACTGTCTGCTATTTTTAGGATTACGATCACCTTCGCGTCTAGCGTCTGAAACCTTTTGCACAAAATTTGAAAAACAAGCATTTGGTGTATATTCAATTACTTCTTGAATATCGTCTACAATAAGACCGAGATTGAGATACCATTTGAGTAATGGCGTGGTCAGTAATATTCCATCAGCATGGTAACTGCTAATCAGAGTGCGGCGAGGTTGCTTTAACAGATTGTTATTCACGGCGTATTCAAGCATGGTTTCACCTATATCTTCTCTCGAGACAAGGGTGTTTTTAAAGATTGGTGGCATTTCCGCGTAATAAGCGTAAAGGTCTGAAGGTACACTAATAGTACACTGAACGAAACCGAAAAGTTTGTTTTTGACAACTGCCGAAAGTATCGATTTCTTGGTGATACTGGTACCTATTTTAAAACAGTTATTATGAAGCGGGCGTAGTTTCTGTAAAAAACAAGATATCCTAGGGTCTCTTTTCATTTTTTTCCATTCACATTCATAAATTTCTATTAGGGTAATTCCAAAAACGTTTCTGATATAAGCATTTTTTTTCAGATGTTTTTTGTTTTCTTTGTTCAAATGTTTCACCAAAGAATGTGGTCTTATCTTTGATACAATCATGGCCATGAAAATAACAGCCTTGAAATTCGAGAGCAATTCCTTCAGTTTCAATAAACCCGTCGACCTTAACCTGTTTTTCGTGACCTAGATCTTTTTCTCTTCCATTAAATTTATGACGAATAGGAACACCCTTTATATAACTCATCGAGTCAAGCCATTCAAACGCTGCCTGTCCAAAATTGTCTATTTTCTCACGCGTTACTTTTCTGTCGTCGGATAAACAGACCGCTAGGCATGTCTTGTTGAAGACAGTATAAATACAAACTATTAGCATCATAGCCTTTCAACGATTGTACAGGTTTATCTCCCCTGATACGTGTCCTGTTCTTTTCTATATAACGTGTAAAAATAATTGACGGTCCACCAACGATGTTAGATTTTAAAAGCTGATGAAGATCTTTATGCTTTTCATTGAATAATGAAAAAAATACATTTCTAAGAATGGTTTTAAATAAGTACCGAAGTGTGACCCCTGGGATCGATATCGCATTTTTGAAAATGTCTAAACCTAACTCTTGATAGAATTGCGTCATGCGATCAATTGTGGTTAATTGCGGTCCTACGTCACAAATATTGTAGAATATTAAAAAGTCTTTCATTGATCTCATCCCTTCCTCTTCCCACACTTTCTCACAGTACTCATAGTCCTCTTGAGAAATGGTGCAATTTTTTAATGAACTGAAAAATGCTGATATAGGCGGGAGAGACGTTTCCTGTAATCTATCTAGACGGTCAA
>NC_088362.1:76163701-76238701 GCF_034508935.2 Berghia stephanieae
ATGTGGGTGTGGAAACACGCTCAAAAGCTCATGAGATTTGTAGATATTTGTCATGGGAAAGTGTATAATAATTCTCTTTAAAAAAAAAAAAAAAAAAAAAAAGTTCTAAGTCCAGGAGTCAGACCTGGGAATTGAATAAACACTCCTTATACGATAGCGTGGTCGAGCGGCGTGGTCTTTGCTTCGTACCTTAAAGGTTTCAAGTTCGACTACCCGTTACGCTGCGTGGTATTTAACAAGTTACCTTGTTTTACCTCATTTTTACGGCGCTGAGCTGCGGCTGATGCCTTGGTTATGTCAGTCTTCATTTGGACTAGACACTAAAGACACATTTCCCATTGGGAATTAAGAAAGGGATATTCTATATTTAATCAATAACTATAAGTCATTAGACTCAGGTGTACGAAACGGACGTATTATAAAGCATTTGACCATTCGATATATAATCGAACTCAAAATGGGAATTGAATAAACATTCAATAACAAATAATAACAATGAGTCCTTATAAATACATAATCAAACTAAAATCAATGCATAATAGATCTAAAAATATCGAACCAATCAAATGATTTCAATAAGCATTAGTATCAGAAAACTAGGTCAAATACAATCTAATAGCCAATAAGATAATTGTATATTTAATCAATAACTATGAGTCATTAGACTCAGGTGTACGAAACGGACGTATTATAAAGCATTTGACCATTCGATATATATTCGAACTCAAAATGGGAATTGAATAAAGATTCAATAACAAATAATAACAATGAGTCCTTATAAATACATAATCAAACTAAAATCAATACATAATAGATCTAAAAATATCGATTAGCAGGTAAAAAAACGATCACACCAATCATCCACATCCATCTTTTTAATCTGGTTCTAGTCATTCAGCTCTCAATATATTTGCCCTTTGACCTTTGAGGGAATCAATGGACTTTTAATTGATTAAATTAATAAGTCATTAGACTCAGGAGTAAGAAACCAATTTTAAAAGAACAACGCGGCTCAGCGTTAGAGTCCTTGGACTGTACGGCGTAACCTCAATTTGCGCTGCGGCGCTGCGGCGCGGTTGAACCAGTCGGAACCTAATAACACCGGGATAGGATCCTTTTTAATCAGCTGTATAGCCCTATTATTACGCAATTAAACATTCGATACATAATCGATGGCAAATCGAACACTCAATAAACACACGCTCAGGTAGGTCACATGACCTTGCAATACAAAATCGAACTCAAAATACCAATCAATACAACATCGAACTCAAAAAAACAAACCACTCTATACAACAACGAACTCAAAATACCAATCAATACATCATCGAACTCAAAACAAAATACCAATCAATACAGCATCGAACTCAAAACAATACCATTCAATACATCATCGAACTCAACATATCGATTAACAGGTAAAAAAACAATCATCCTCATCCTCCGTCAAAAAACGGTTTCTAACTATTTACAACCGTATATACTACTTATATATATATATATATATATATATATATATATATATATATATATATATATATATATATATATATATATATATATATATATATATATATATAGAGAGAGAGAGAGAGAGAGAGAGAGAGAGAGAGAGAGAGAGAGAGAGAGAAAACAGCGAGCGATCGCACTATCGACTAAGCCGTCCAGCTCCATACCCTATTTTTCTCATTAATAGCTTTAATGGAAACCCGTGTGGTGTTGATTAATCAAAATTTGCTCGAAGTCGTCATGTTCCCTTTCACAATAAGTTGAATGAGGAAACATATCTTCTTTGTTGTTAAATAACAATACATTTGGAGAAAGACTAGATAACTAAGTTAAGTAAAATTTGACACATGGAAGAAAATTCAGTATTTAACCCTTTCCTTACAAACCATTTTCAGAATTTTGCCCAAAATTTCAAACCCACCAAACACAAAGATATGTTTTTCTTACTCAAACAGAAAAGCAACAAATACATTCTATGCATAATATTGATCAACAAGATGAACTCTATAACACAGTGTCACGTTTTTATAGCTATAATAAAACATTTTTCTTTAAATCGTGTGATTTACAGAAGATTTCTGAAAGATAAATTGCTGATTGGATCGTGACGAAAGTGACGATTTTCCTCTGATCGGTAAGGAGAGGGTTATCGTGTTCAGATTAAATTATTGAACAGATTTAGTATTATGCTTCGTTATATGACACATCAACTAGTTACCTGTCATACTCTGGAAGACGTCGTAATTAAATATTTCGCCTGAAAACTCGACCTTCGAATATCGATCGACTCTCAAGTTGGCAAAAACTCTAAAACATGGGACCTTGCGAAGTGTTATATTCAATAGAGTTATTTAAAATCAAAAGGAAGTAATAAAAACTGAATATATCAATTTTTGTAAAAAGAATAAAATATCAAACACGGAACGTTTTGGGATCAAAATCCTTCTTCAACCTGAAACGAAAAACATACTGTAAAACCATTAATGTGAGTGCGGTTATGACACTCGCCTTAGACCGGAAAGTCCACGGTTCGAATCCCGCTCTGTACGATACACAGTTGAGCCCTCGGAAAAGGCTCTTTACTCACATTATCTCACCGTACTCAGTTGTAAAATACGTACCTGGCCGTTAACAGCGTTGTCTCTGTCAGAAAAAAAAAGCTGTAACATCGCCAAACCGGTTTGATGTTTCGTTTTAACTCTCTCCTTACCACACATTTTCAGAATTTCCCCCAAAACGTCACGCCCACCCAACACAAAAATAGAATTTTCTTACTCCAACAGGTACATTCTATTCACAATATTGTTCGGCAAAATGATCTCTATAATACCGTGTCAAGTTTTTATAGCTATGAAAACAAATTTTCTTTAAATTTTTTGATGTGCAAAAGATATTCAGAATGATAAAATTGTTGGTTGCATCGTAACGAATGTGACGATTTTCCTGTTGGTGGTAAGGAGAGGGTTAAATGTTGTGTTGCAGTTGGCTAGAGAACCCTTGTAAAACGCTTTGAGTACATTTGAGTGGATATTGCGCTGGATATATTCTCAAGTTTTTAATACACCACTTAAAATTCAGACAGTTTGTTTGAATTTTTCGTGATGTAATCACGTTTTTAGTTTAATTTTTGGCTGGATAATAGTGTTGATCTTGAAATGTGTCTGAATTTTAAGAGTTGTATTAAGGTTTTTAGTTTTCTGTTTTGATCCGAAATGTTCCGTGGTGGTATTTTGTTTTTCTTTCTTTTTTCACCCCTTGCTAAGCTGTAATATTCATTTTTGTTTTACAGTTCAGCTTCTAGCTTTTTTTCACTTTAAAATCAAAGCGCATTCTGTGATAATCATTCATATCATTATATTTGTTATGCTAGTACCATTGATCCATGATAATAAATATAAAGTCGTTCTGTCGGTTTGTTGATGTGATATAACAATAAAATATACAGTGTTCACACGAGGTAATTGTGGCCATTCGCCTCAAAATGGTGTTGCGTCAGGATGAACCTGATATTTAAAATATTAAGTTATAAACTTTGAGTTGAAATAAAATGCCTTAAACCCCAAAGAGGAAAATGAGCTTTGTTTCTTAATCTTTAAAACCACATAGTTTCCAGTAACTGTTCTGATCATTTGTATTTTAAAAGTCTTTCTTCATCTATATTGTTCATTCCGACATAATTAGTCGAGTGACTCACTTGTCATCTGGCATCTTAAGAAAAAAAAATGTACAGTGCAATCCGCAAAAACTCAATACCCTGAAAGTCAATTTCTGCTTAAAGGCAAAAAAACTCCGGGAAGGGTCTTTGAAATCCCATGGTGGTCAGGAGGTCACGCTGTGTCTTCTATCCACTGTATCTGTTTTCCGAGTTGCTTTCTGTCTTTTTCTTGGAATGCGATTACTTAGTTTTGTCCTAGCTATGGCCGGAGTCCTTAAATGGGAGGGAAACAATCAAATGTATAGTTATAGTTTTGGGAGATGATATTTTTCATTGTAAATCATCTTTCTGTTATGTACTGATACATATTTTTGGTTTTAGATATATAATGGTCCGTAAACAAGTGTTTTCTCTTAGTGAGGACCGCTGCTTGTGTCTAGATGAGCCGTTTAGGTGATCTCAAACTAAGTACACTGGTGGTGCGCTCTTGGAATCTACATCTATTTCCTATTTGAACCTTCCCCTTTGTCTTACTTTTTTTGTGTGCTTTCAATTGTATATAACGTTTTGACTACCCCATTTTCGTCCTTTTTACTGGCGCCGAAATTACCTTACGCTTGTGCCCACCAAGAGAGTCGAGAGTCAACTTGCGTGTCATTATGTACTCCCAATTCTTCTAGGGGAGAGATGACTAAAAATTAGTGGTCATCCTGTTTTCGAAATGCCCTTTCCTGGTGTATCATCTGTGTCGAAATGCACCAGTTCCATTGATGTTGTTCGAACATTATTCTCTTAAATTAAATATCCCAAAAATATGCAGTGAGATTAGGATTGCAATTATGTCATGACCAATAATGGGCAATATTAATCCTAATTTGTTGGATCGAGTTCAATTACATATTGTTGAAATGAGCGCAATTATTTATACTCCATTCATTTTTTATAAGGTTTCTCTATGTACAATGATAAGGTTTCATCGGTTGCGAGAAAAAAACAAACTGGAAACGTTTAGAAGCTGAAGGCACCAGACTACACTATAAATGAAATGTTAGCCTAATCGAACTTATTGATTGAAATTTACACACAATTTTTCAGGAAAATAATATATTGAAAAAAAAAAAATCTAGGGTTGCTTTAGTAAAAGCACTGCATACAGTGCACTCTGGATACGTCGACGTTGCCTAAGTCGATTTTTACCCAAGTCGATTTTTTTTCTTGGTCCCTCCCCCTTCTTCCTATATAACATTAGTAAAAAATAAAAAAACTCCACATAAGTCGATGTCGCTTAAGTCGATGTTCTTAGTACTCATGACTACAAAAAAAATCACAAATAAACAAGTATTTCCATTGGTTAAAAAAGCTACCAGTAAGAATTTTAAGTGGTTGAGAATATCCGCGAACGATTGGCGCACATCGATGTGATGTAGGTGCTTTGCCTGACGTCCGTGTTCAATGTACATGAGCAGTATTGAATAACTTTAATTTCTCCATCTCAAATTTTACATTGTCGCAACTTCAAGTTCAAGATTTTTTTTTGGTTCTAATCCCAGGCCATCCTATGTAATGGCCCTCTTAATTAGTATCAATTTTATCAAGAAGAATTCAAGTCAAGTCTACAACTACAATGGCAAACCTATCGCGGAAAAGGAAGATTCGATGCATTTGGAAAGTTTAGCATGCGACAGAAAATCATCGCATAGGAAATTGGCATACCAGCTATTTCTGTCTCGACGATTTACAAGAAGCATGACCTGGACCTAGAGGCTCCTACCCTTCCGCTTTTCGTGGAATAATTTCACTTAATTGGTATACATTCCACATTCAAGGCAAAAATTCCGCTTTTCACCTTTCCCTTCAAGGAAAATTTAGAAAAAAAAGTGAGCTATGGGAGCGTTCACATATTACGTCATCAGCTAGGGGGGGAGGGGGGGTCTACCAAATGTTGACATGTGTTGACATGGGGGAGGGGGGGGGGGGGTCAGACCCAAGATGATGTCATCAAAACATAGGCAAATTAAGCCTATTTCAAAGTTTGTTCCTTTCAAAACAGCTAAAGATAAATTGCTATGATGAGTATTGCCCATCTCTCAAGAAACAAGATGGGAAAGGGGTATCACTTCTCAAAAGGCGAACTTGCCCTAAATGTTCATTGTATCACTCCTCGATCACAGCAATGAAAGACCATTCACGAAAATTCGGCATACAAGAAGAACAGCAAATGGGAGAAAATGATGACGATGAAGATGAAATTGATGATACTATTTATAGTACATTGCCAGAGGTCCAAGGCAGAAACATTTTTGAATCAATTAATTTTATGTTTGGAAATTGAAACAGAAATTCATTCCACTAAAAGACTAATATGCTATAAAATAATTTGCCTCCTATACTATTTTAAATTACACTTTCTGAATTTTTGTTAATAGCACCTGCACCAAGTAGCCTAATTTAAATAATGTTTGTTAGATTTTATCTTTGCAAATTTAAATTTTATGTCCCCATTGTATCGTAAAACATAAATTATCAACAGTTTCTGAAATTAATAAAATGTCTGAATGTGTTTTATCAAACGTTGATAATCAATGTTTATGGTTTGAAAAACGAATAATAAATATTGTGAAATTAAAGTTATCTTTTAGTTTTTATTAAATTAGATGACGTCATCATCTGTTGGGGGAGGGGGGGGGGTCAGGTCAATGATGACAAGTGATGACTTGGGGGAGGGGGGGGGGGTCTTAAAAGGGCAAATTTTTGATGACGTAATATGTGAACGCTCCCTATGGCTTATTTCGTCATCTCCTATGGTCAATCAACACACATTGTATGTCTGATTAGTCTCTTCAAAGTGTGTGCTGCTGATGTCGGATAATATTTTATGTTTGGGAGGGGGGTTGACCGAAGTATTATTGTTATTATTATTATTATTATTATTGTGACTCCGATTCGTGAGGTCAATGACCTTGGTAATATTAGATGTTGGCTTCAATCGGTAATAATATTATTTGAGTACGGTCAGCTTCTTTCCCTATTTAATTTTAGCCCTGTGTCCGTGTGTGTGTGTGTGTGTGTGTGTGTGTGTGTGCCGGCACGCGCGTTTGCTTGATTAGGTGTGTGTATGTGGGAGGGGGTGGGGAGAAGGGTCCTGACAAGGTTAAATCCATCCATTCAATGCTTTGCTCTCAGACGACCAGGACCTGTGTGTTCTCTATTATTATTTGACCCCATTCTTAGTCTTTACACAATCTGTACATTTTTACACATTTTTTATTTTTAATCATTTGAGTACTTTTGGATTTTCTATTACATTTTCTGTTGCAAAGCATGTCATAGTCAATAACAATAAGTTGATTCCGCTTTTTTAAATCTCAAATTCCGATTTTTATGTATTCTGATTCCTCTATGGGGCTATTGGGGGTAGGAGCCTCTGATGACCACTACAGAGACCGCGCGATATGAAGGGACATACTTATTCTAGATTGGGTTGCTTTGTTCAAATGCGTTTTTGCTCATTTGGTTACACTCCGGTTAAGTTGATTTTCGGATAAGTCGATTTTTTCTCGGTTCCCCTGGGCATCGTCTTATCCGGAGTCCACTGTATTTGCCACATCGAAGATGTAGGATGTAATTCTCAAATTTTGATTTCATCTGTAGATCTCCCATTTTACTTTATGCCTTTTCTCCGTGATCCAATTAATTTGTTAATGTCTTGAATAATGATTCAACTCCATTCATTTGAATTTACTCTTATATCTTCTGTGTCTGACTTTCACAGACAATGTTGGACATCATGCTGTATTCTATTTGATTCAAGCCAGGTCTCGTTTGACGCCATCTATTTTTAGAAATTAAATCAAATGTGGTCTCTTCTTTGCATTGAAAAGTGTGTAACATTGTTAGAAAGAGAAAAAAAAAAAGATTCCAGACTTTATCACAATCGGCTCTTTGTTTTTCAATAAGATGGGAGAACATCCTTCACTCGTCACAGAAAAGTTTGTGGAGCGGGCACGTGGATAATAACAAGAAATTAAGGGAGCAGAGAGTGGGGGGTCCCCGATAACTCAGTTGGTAGAGCACGCTTCACAATCAAAGGAAACGAGATCGATCCCGAGTGCAGTCGATATTATTTTCTGACCCCCCCCCCCCCCTCCTGTCTACCCAGCTGGATCTGTTAGATCTGGCGGAACGTACTTTGCGATTGACTAGCGCCCTATCAAAATAGTAGCATGCAATTGCTATTGTCCTTTTCACACTATAGAAACCGGGATATAAACTCCGCTCCATGGGCCTCTACTACAAGGGAGTAAAGAAATGGAGGACAATAGAGAATAAAAACTTTGCGACTGTAACCTGTTACGGCACCTCCTGTGCCTCCTTTTGTCTATTAACTTTCAGCAACAGTTGTATTTGAGAGTAAGCATTGGCAGAAAAAAAAAAAAAAAAAAAAAAAAATACAACAAATCCACCCCCCTCATTTGAAGATCGCTTACCGGCTGTGCACATGGTAGTTTAGATATAGACAGATTAATGACACGCAGAAGACACTGGACTTACTTGAGCTTTTTTTTTTTACTTCAGCTTTTATATTGCGCAATATCCACTAAACGTGCTAAAAGGGTCTCTGACCAACAACACGTAACATGTAGAACGAGGCATGACGCCTGTTAGGCCATATTACATTTTTATTTTCGGACAGAGACAACGCTGTTAACGACCAGGTACTTGTTTTAACCTGAGTACGGTGAGAGGATGTGAGTAAAGAGACTTTTCCACGGACTCAACTATGCGCCGAGCGAGGCTCGAGCCCAGGACCTTCCGATCCGAAAGCGAGCGTCACATCACTAGACCACATAGCCGTCAAAACAATTTCATTGTTATAATACATATATAGTATTAGTATTGAATTGTCAATTCTGGATCTGGCTTGGCAGAGAGTGCCCTATTAGAATGGTGGCAAGTAATTATTATGTACTCCCCAACAATTACATAAAATGCCCATTTGTTTTGGGGTTTAGGAGACTTATACCCACTCCCCGCGTCCGCACATACACACAGAGTGAGTGAGAAAGGGAAAGAGAAAGATATATATATATATATATATATATATATATATATATAGAGAGAGAGAGAGAGAGAGAGAGAGAGAGAGAGAGAGAGAGAGAGAGAGAGAGAGAGAGAGAGAGAGAGAGAGAGAGAGAGACCAAATCTAGAATACTCTATTCTGAAATAATTCTTCTGGCCTTACCAGTGTGCCATTAATTTACATTGGAGTAAAACGCAGAAGTATCAAGAATCTGTGGCTCGGTACCAAGGGACGCAACTAGTAAAATAAGATAAACTCTTGGTTGTTTTACGATTATTTCCCTTGTTTCGTCTCGAGTCGTATTGCACTTGAGCGACATTTGACAACATATTTGTCACTTATGGATAGGTTTCTTTCAGCTACATTTGAACACATTGTTTTCTAAATTTTGTTTTTGTACTTTAGGTATGGAAGAAATGGCTAAAACTAAAATAGACCAATGAATATCATAGGAATATAGAGCAAACACTAATGCATAATTGATTTTTTTTTTCATGAAACCGAATGCGGATGACGTCACGCAAATATCATCCATGGTTGCCTTCCTTGAATTGAGAGCATTGTAACTTTCTATCGTGTTGTTTACATGAGAGAGAGAGAGAAAGAGAGAGAGAGAGAGAGAGAGAGAGAGAGAAGAGAGAGAGAGAGAGAGACAGAGAGAGAGAGAGAAAGAGAGAGACAGAGATAAAGAGAGAGATGGTTAGATAGATAGATAGATAGATAGAGGGAGAGAGAGAGAGAGAGGGAGAGAGAGAGAGAGAGAGAGAGAAAGAGAGTGTGTGAGAGAAGAGAAGAGATATATATATATATATATATATATATATATATATATATATATATATATATAAAGAGAGAGATATATATATATAAAGAGAGAGAGAGATGGTTAGATAGATAGATAGAGAGAGAGAGAAAGAGAGAGAGAGAGAGAGAGAGAGAGAGAGAGAGAGAGAGAGAGAGAGAGAGAGAGAGAGAGAGAGTTCAGTTTATGTTTTGAAGTTTAAGAACCCTTGCGCTTGTGACACTTTAAGGTCATTTCACGGTTTATGAAAGGGACAGAGGGACAGTTTGGACCACGGGTGCCTGACTGAGAGAAAGGAAATGTCTATAGTTATATGTCAATCTTTGCAGCAATCTTTCAGCTGTGATCAGCCTAAGACCATCCAAATTCTCAAACAGATGAAGGCATGGGGTCCTCGCCAAATAAAAAAAAAGAGACAAACGGATGTTTTCTCATATAATACGCAAATAGTATGGAGATTATCTACATGTAGCATCGTACAAGCTTAACCCCATCGTTCACTTAAAAAAAAAACAAAAAAAAAACCCCCAAACATAATAAACAAGAAAAAAATCAACAAAAAACAAACCACGCGAACAAGCAAACAAACAAATTAACTCACATCTGACTATTACTATGACACTCACAGAAAGGTCCCCAGTCAGAACCTTGACAAAAACATGTCACCTCACTCCAGGAAAAGAACAGAAAATTATAATTTAAAAAATGACTACACGCTAGGAATGAGTAAAAACTATCACATAACCAGACAGAGAGGGATGGAGAGGAGATGAGAGGAGATTATATATATATATATATATATATATATATATATATTATATATATATATATATATATATATTATATATATAATGTAAATTTTCACTCACATTTTTTGGCCGAGACGACTCGTTTCTGTGTTTTTTACACTTCTTCAGTCGGAGTTGCAATGATGATTCGACATTGTAATGTGATATAATATATATATATATATATATATATATATATATATATATATATAATATATAGAGGAGGAGAGAAGAGAGAGAGAGAGAGAGAGAGAGAGAGAGAGAGAGAGAGAGGAGAGAAAGAGAGAGAGAGAGAAGAGAGAGAGAGAGAGAGAGAGAGAGAGAGAGAGAGAGAGAGAGAGAGAGAGAGAGAGAGAGAGAGAGAGAGTAAAAGCAATATGAATGAAATCAAATGGCGAAAATACGAGATATAATACTGTTGGTAAAAAGAGACAGAATACAACTCATTGAGATATGAAATTAACAAATGTATTCAGAACATTAACAAAATAACGCAAAATAATATAATAATAGGATTTTTATGGACAGAATCAAGGTTTGATCTAATTAATAAATTTGAAAATATTAAAACAAGCTTGTCTTAATTTGTAACCCATCACAAAAAACGGTATTATGTTTGCTGGAATAAACCCTTTGCTAAAAACTCAATTTTAAGCTAAACTTATGAAATATGAATTAAGATAAATCCCTTAATCAAGATAAGTGAGTTTTGTTTTATTAACTTCAAAAAGCTAAAAATTCATAACTTTGATCATTCTGACTTTAAATTTAATTTTCTTCACTTATTTCATTGCAAGATAAAACCAGATTGACGCGATGGATCTCATCTAACTTCATCTCTTCCTCCTCCATCCAATTCAATGTTGGTAGTATATGTTATATAATATAATGAATGAAAACATAAGAAACTATCTAGTATTCCTAGTCAAAAATAAAATAACTTGAACGATTTATGACTGCAGAAGCCAATGTAAAAAGGGCAAGCTTTGCAATCTAAACAATTGCAGTCATGGAGTAAAAATAATGACCAATATTCTGTTCTTGATCACAATAAAAAAAAAAAGAAAGTAATAATGGTGATGATGATGATGATGATGATGAAACTGATAATGATGATGATTGTTTGTTTCGTTTGTTTTTAGGGTTTTACAGCGCTTGCGAAACATCAGGTCATTTCAGCACCAGTAAAAAGGAAGAAAATGGGAGAGTAAAAAAGTTGTAGGTTTACTGAGAAGCTGACTTTCAAAACATTTTTAGTCACATCCTGATAGAAAATGAATTAACAATATCAAGTTATCTTTTGGACTACATAGAATCAAAAGAGAAAATTTGGAGTTTAAAAACACTCAGGGTTTTGTTTTATGAGGTACACAAGACATATATTTTGCTCTTTAAGTCAATAAATAAATGACAAAAATTGCGGTTGTCTTTGAATGATGAAAATGGGACTTTGTACTTTTTGAAAGTAACCTACTGAATTGAAAGCACACAAGAATAAGTAAGACAACATGGAAAAGATTCAAATAGGGAACAGATGTAAATTCCAAGAACCCACCATCAGTGTACTTAAGTCTTAGATCACCTAAAAGTCTCATCCAGAGACAAGGGCGGTTCCCCCACTAAGAGGAATACATTCAAATGTTTACAAACCACTATATATTTTTAAAAATGCAACAGTACATAAGAGAGATGATTTTCAAGGTAAAAAATATCATCTCCCAAAACTGTAACTATACATTTAACTGTTTCCCTCCCAGTCCGGGAGTCCGGCCAAGGCTAGGACAAAACCAAGTAATCCCATTCCAAGACAAAGACAGAAAGCAACGCGGAAAACATTTAGGAGATAGAAGACAAAGCGTGACATCTTGCCCACCATGATGATGATGATGATGATGATGATGATGATGATGATGATGATGATGATGATGATGATGATGATGATGATGATATAATAATAATAATAATAACAATAATAATAATGATAATAATAATAATAATAATAAAAATAATAATGATGATGATGATGATGATGATGATGATGATGATGATGATGATGATGATGATGATGATGATGATGATGATGATGATGATGATGATGATGATGATGATGATGATGATGATAATAATAATAATAATAATAATAATAATAATAATAATAATAAAACTATTAATACGAGTACTACTGCTGCTGCTACTACTACTGCTACTAATACTACTACTACTACAACTACTACTAAAACTACTACCACCACCACTACTACTACTACTACTACTACTATGACAAGAACGACGATTACGGTTGTATTTATATTTTGATGTTATTTACCATTCAATTCAATATAGGATCTTTTGTTTAAGAGTCTTTTGGCTACATGATCAATTTGTCAAAGAGCAAAATAATGACACGATACATATGTCATCCACCAACACAAATCGGTATTATGTTGGGTTGTACCAGTTGAAAAAAACAACTGATTATAAGTTAAAATGACTAAAATGTGAATTTTTGTTTTAGTTACATTAAAAAACTATATCCATTGTCTTCATAAAAATGTATAAATATAAATTTATTATTGATGCTGTGTGTTCAGCCAAAAAGATCACAACATCTGCCAGCCGGATATAACTTACCAACACACAAAACAATGTGCAACCTTGAACGTTTATAGTCTGACTGATAGAATTTAGTGAGAATTTCTCATAAAAATGGCTGGCTAGAAACAATAACAAAGAGTAAGTGACATCAATTTCGTTCCTTATGTACATTTAAATTCTAACATTTAAATCAACAGTCAACAAAACAGTATTTTGTCCGGGTGAACCTGATGCTTGAAATTCAATTCAATTTTAATAAGCTTAACATTAATATACACAATTTGAACTAAAATAAATGTTTTCATTGACAAGAGTTAATTTTGTTATTTAAACTTTTAAAAAAAAAGTCCATTTCCAAACTCTTAATATTTTGACTTTATACTCAGCTTTCTGCGTCTAGTTATTTCTGACATAATACCAGATGGATGCAGTGGGTCACAATTATGACTCTTTTATGTCTGATCAAAACATCAATCACGTGATGTCCAAATTAACAACAACCAATTAACTAGTCAACACAAAGTATAAATTGAGACAAGTAAAGCAACCCATCTTTACAATACTTATTACAGTGTTCGGGATAGCCATTGTTGACATGCGCATTTGTATAAACAAATGGATTCATAAACGAACAATAATCTTTATGTTTTGCCTGGTACTGTATCATATATCCTTTTCATATTTTTATTTTGCACCATGGATGCTCCTTAAATTATCATTGGGATCAGCAGTTAATCAATTAAAGCTAAGACTAATGATTATTTGTCATTGGTTAAGACAAAAATGCTAAGGTGAATACGACATGCAATGATAACATAAACCAGTGCATTTGATTTGGACAAGGTAAAAATGACTATCAATGTCTTCAAGCCATGACCCCTGGTTGCTCAATTATCAAGGTGGGTAAAAGAAAGAAGCCAATTTCTAAAAAAAAGCAAGGACAGAGGGCTTGAAATGGTGATGTTGCTTTGACAGTGGGAATTTCAAAGATCGTAGTTGTGATGGCTTGGTTACGAAAATGAGTACACTAGCAAAAAAAAAACAAATAACAGACAAGGTCAAAACAAATTATGAGGCTTTATCAACGTGCAAAAGTGTAATGCACCAATGGTATCTGGTGTTGTGCACTGCTGCAATGAACACTTGATTTAAACCTTCCTGGAGATAAAACATATGCACACTACACTATTTCTGAAACAAAGGATTCAGTGACTTGGAAGACCTAAGGATGCCTTATCACCTCAGCTGCAGAAAAACAATCCTCAACTAAGATATTAACAATGATTGGTTGATGAAAAAAAAAAATTATTTTCCGTATAAAACTGTAGGTTTTAAAAGAGCTTTCATAATTGTTTTACCGCTCCCAAAATGACAAGACAAGACAAAAACATGATCCGTTTTGATATATAAATTTAATGATCTATATGACACTTTTTGGTGTCTCAAAAATTAACCCTAATAATTGTGTCAAATGTTAAAAAAGGAGTATTTGTATATCGAGTTAAAACACACAGGCATGTCTCACAATTATCAATCTTCTGGGTTAAAGCCGTAGACTGAGTCCAGATCAAACCAGGAGAATTGACCATCCTTCTCCTTCTTTGCCTTCTCTTTAATTCTTGTGCGATTGATTGCCTTGTCCTTAGGGGATGTTGTGAAAAACTTGTGGGTAGGTTTTTTTGCAGGTACATTCCTGATATTAGGTGTTCTTGGGTTACTTTCTTGTTTCTACAGGAGAATGTCAAAATAATTTTAAGGTTTCATTCTTGATTTATTGGGTTTCAATTATCAGTAATAGTTAAATATTAAACAAAGTAAAATTAAGATCAACAAGTATCGCCCGGTGTTTCAAATGGGCTTTAAATAAGAACTAGAATCTATATTTTAAACTTTGTTTACAGACTTCATGTATATCATGTATAACACCATTTCCCCCCTCCCCCCCCCCAAAAAAAAACAATACAAAAAAAAAACAAAAAAAAAACAAGTGTCTCATGGTCCTTCTGATTGGGTATATTAGAAAATCTACAATTTGAGACTATGGGAATTAAAGACTGGAGTCAATAGATTGTACAGAGTATAAAAAATGTTCCCACATCAAAGTTCATATACTTTAATATGATTTTAAGACACTAATCAATCCCAGAACAGTAAATCGTACTTAACGACCAATAATAACCATAAGGCTTAATAACTAACAGTTTAATAGAAATATATAGTTTACATCACTGGAAGAGATGGAAAATTTGAATTTCACAGACCAAAACAGAGACGAATGGAAAACTATTACGTCAGTAAAGGACAAGTACTAAGTTGAAGGAATCAAGTCTACATCAAGTAATATTATTTTTTGTGAGAAAAGAACTTATCTTATTGTAAAATTAAACCTTTTAAAACAAAAATAAATCCGTAGATAGAGAAACCTACATAAATTTGAGTCAGATAGTCAAATAGCAAATCCTGACAAAATTACAGGCTTCATAATTCAGACTGATTTTCAGCTATTTTACAATGGCTACACTGATTGCCTCAATTAATCGTTGAAATGAGACATGTGCAAAAATTAAAAATATTCAATAAAATAATGATTGACAATGAGAAATTTAAAAAAGGCCATAAACAGATAAAGTTCTTGTTGTGAGAAATATAGAAACCTAGTTAAGCTAGATAATTTATAGACATTTTTAACCAAAAAATTCAAGAAATAGTGTCAGATTTGAAGATGGGATCTTGAATAATCAATCCACTCAACTAGAACGCAGTCTCATATTTGACAGTAACTATCATTTCTCTTATACTAATGAAGTATATTAATGAATTATCTCACCTGCAGCTTAGATTCGTTGTCCTTTGACTTATCAGAGACTGAAGTAAATGTCCCAGCATCTGGTGTTTCTGAAGTTTTCTTTTTTTTTTAAAGAAAAAATATTGAAAACAAGATTAGTATACTGATAATGGATAAACAAACTACAAACGTTCTTCATTCTTATCCTACAAGGTTAGTAAGATATCAATTGCGCCATTCTATTTCCTAACTGTGGGTTGTTTCAAGGAAACTTTGGGCTTATTTGACGCTCTTTATGGTCTCTCCATTGCTGTTACTGACAAGTTCTTGGTAAAGAGTAAAAGGACAAAAGGTAGTCAACCTTAATCAAATTGTTTTTGATTTAAACAACACTTCTTTACAAAAGAAGTTAGATTTTTTTCAAAGCACAAGGTCTAGTTTTAAACGATTTGTGTGATGAGAGAAGGCACTTCGTGAGTAAAACTAATCATCTTGAAGCAATAAGTTACAGGGTGTGAAATTGTTTCAAAGCAAATAATTGCTTCTCGCAGTTGCACACAGATGGTAGATGAATATAATTATTATATACTTTTTTACCAAAACGAACATTTAAGAAAGATTTTTTTAAAAATATGCCTCTATTGATGCTACAGTTCATGCGGGCAGCATGGCACCATGGTACATGCTTTCCTTTGTAACTGGGAGCTATTGAATTTCCTTGGTGTCCCGTTGATCATTGAGCAAATCAGCTCGCCCTAGTTCATTTTGCTGCGCTACACAGCAGATTACACATAGGTTATTCTAGTCTTCCCTGGGAAAAGACTCTTAAGAAAAATTTCTCTTTTAGGACGAATAAAAAGAATTTATTTTATTCTATCCATTTTCAATTGGTTTATTTATACCTTTCTAGGTGTAGACGTCATTAGTGGTTTGTTTAAAGGCGTTAAGGTCCGTTTGGGAGTCATCCTATGTACCAACTCATTCATTGTTGCCACCTTGGGCGTGCGACTGATTGATATGGGTGTGCTCTGGTATTTAGTTGACTTGGCTGCATTTTCCGTTTCAACCTGAGTGAGTCAGTGAAAGAAAAATAACATCATGCAAACTAATAATTCTCCAACTGATCTAACTCTTCTTCTTTCTCCTCATCAGTGATATATCATGGTCTTTACAATGCTACCATTAAACTTACCATTAAATTTAAAGCATTCAAAAACGTTGTATGCATCACAAATTAATCTAATTCAATGTTATTCTCGCATTTTGGGAGGAAGAGGAGGAGAACAAAGAAGAAGAAGAAGAAGAAGAAGAAGAAGAAGAAGAAGAAGAAGAAGAAGAAGAAGAAGAAGAAGAAGAAGAAGAAGAAGATGATGATGATGATGATGATGATGATGATGATGATTCGGAGCAATAACAACCATAACAATAATAACAACAATAACCTCTAACTCCATGAGATCATCAGATGATGATGGTAGCTCTTGGTCATCGTCATTGTCGTCTGCCAGAAAGGCTACCTTCCTTCTCTTAGGAACAGAGCTGGAAGCCCGTAAGATACTTCTTTGTGGAGTTCTCAATATAAGATTTTGATTATCTTTAGTTTGAACTGGTGTCTTTGGAGTCTTGGGAATCCATGGAACAGCTTGCTGTTTTTGTGGGGTTACTGGAGCAACAGGTAGCATGTGTTGGGTCGGCTACAATAGATATAGAAAATACCAGAATAATTTGAGAATAATTTAAATACAGGCAATCGTCCAGACAGAAATTAAGCAAAATTTAAGTGAGGTGTCGTTGAGATAATAAGTGATTAAGTCATTTGAATCATTCCACGCTCTGATATTTAAAAAAAAAATATCGTTAGAAGTGTGAAAGAATAAAAATTTGCAAAGTTTTACCTGTGACGTCGGTGAATCATGTCTAACACTTCGTGATTTGTTGACATTATTCTGTAATTCCATTTGTTTTTCCTGAAAATGAAACATCTTTATTATAATCTTTGGGTTTTGATTAATAGATAGGAAATATTTAAAGTATTCATTTCAGAGGATCAACTTCCATAAAAAATGTACTGTATGTAATAAAGAACTCCATGGTACTCAATATGTAATGTAATGGGAAATGAATATAGCGCAATGCTAATGAGAATTACAATGCTCAATAGCGCTTCATGATGGCAATAAAAAATAATAAGTAAACAAATTAATAAATATACACATACACATATATACAAACACACACAAATACATCCACACCCACAATTACATATAGTATAGTCACATATCAAAAGTCCTTCTATTAGAATGGTCTTTCCTTGTTTTTACAAAACGATAAATTCAGTTTTATCATCAATAAATTTTAGCTTGGTTTGAGTCATCCAGATGTGAGAGACGCAGTTAAAGATGTTTGTCTTGTTTGAAATTAAATTGGGAGAAGAAATTGGGAAATATAGCTGTGTATCATCGGTATAAAGATAGGGACTGATGCTGTAGGATTAAATGATGCTATAAGAGGTGTGGTGTAGACTGTGAATAGAAATGGACCCAAAACTGACTCCTGTGGCACGTCAAAATTTAGTGTTTGCTTGTTTTTAAGAGTTTTACGGCACTTGCAACACATTTGGGTCAAATCAGCACCAGCAAAAAGAAAGAAAATGGGACTGGGACAGTAATCAGTTCTCGAATTACATTTAAAGCACCCAAGAAAAGGAAAGACAAAGGGGAATTGGTTCAAGTAGGAAACAGATGTAGATTCCAAGATCACACTATCAAAGTACTTAGTTTGAGATCACCTAAAGGGTCTCATCCAGACACAAGCACAGGTGCCCACTAAAAGGAATACACTCAAATGTTTACAAATGATAAATAATATGTAAACAAAATATAATACAGTGCATAACAGAGAGATGATTTACTAGGAATAAAATATCTCCAAATACTATAATTATGCATTCGACTGTTTCCCTCCTAGCCAAGGGCTCCGGCCAGGGTGGGGACAAAACCAAGTTATCTCATTCCAAGACAAAGACGGAAAGCAAGTTGGAAAACAGATAGATATAGAGGGAGAGAAGACACAGAAAGTGCCTCCCTACCCACTATGGGAGCAAAATTAAGTGTGATTATCAATATCAATATAAAGGAGCATTTGCTCTCAGTTCAAATCAACACACTCAACTTTTGATCTTGTAATTTAGAAAAGGTTGATAACAGCTGTTTTTCCAAGTTTTCAAATAAATAAATCATTCTGTAAGATACGATATAAAGCAAAGACCATGAAAGTGGTAAAAACATAAGTTCTCTCTTTACCAAATCTTCCAGCTTTTTCTTTAAAGATTGATTGTTAATAGCTGCTTCCCTCACTTCTTTGCGCAAATCCTCCTGTTAAGATACAATCAAATAATGTTAATGAGGGTAATATCAATAATAAAAATATTTTTAAAATATGTTTTTAAAAAATTAAATAATTAAAATAAATGAACAAAATAATAGCAATAATAATATAATAATAATAATAATAATAATAATAATAATAATAATAATAATAATAATAATAATAACAATAATAATAATAATAATAATAATAATAATAATAATAATAATAAAAGAAGAAGAAGAAGAAGAAGAAGAAGAAGAAGAAGAAGAAGAAGAAGAAGAAGAAGAAGAAGAAGAAGAAGAAGAAGAAGAAGAAGAAGAAGAAGAAGAAGAAGAAGAAAAGTAATGATGGTGATGACGACGACGACGACAATGATGATGACGACGATAATGATGATGATGATGTTGATGATGATGAGAAATGCGATTGTTGCTTCTTACTTTCTCTGTGCATAAAATTTTGATATCAAAAGAGAGCTTATTGTTTTCATCCTTCAAAGCATCTTTCTCGAACTGCAATGAAAATAAAAATGTATCTTAACCATTACTCTTAGAATGATAATCGAGGGGGTGATGTTCACCACTACACCACATTTATGCAGAAATTGGGCCAAAACTTTTTAGGAATCTATTGGACACCTTGAAAACATCAAGAAAAAGCTGAGCTTATTGAGTAACTGTCAAAAAGGCAAACATTTTCCTCTTAGGACTTTTCAGGTTTTGAAAGTCACCTCCACAAAACTGCACTATCAAATTACTACTTACGACATTGAATTCATATAGATAAGCAGTCTGGAGAAAGTAGTACGTTTCGCTCTCATGGCCCATCTTTCAATGGCTCTGTTTCTCACTATTAAACAAAACTTATAAAAGCTTATGAAAATCTAATAGACGAAACATATAATGTTTCTAAAGAAAAAAAAATAAAGCAAAAATAAACAACTTTAGCTCACCATATTCTTATCATCTAAGGCCTCAAGCTTGTTTTTCAGGCTTCTGATCTCAGCATCTTTATCAGCCAAAATTTTCTCACTGCTTTGTTTGTAAGAGTCTAATGTTCCCATCATTTCGGCCAGCTGACAGTCTGTTAAAGCTTTGGCGTTATCCATCTCTTTCTTGGCTTTCTCCTGCATCTCTATTGCCTGCCAATACAAATTTGTGATACATTTATGAATTCCAGCTCATCACCCATAAAAGTGGATACAGAGTTGCCCATAATTTCAATTTCGATTATTTTGAGAATAAGAAAAAACATCACACATCATTATTAATTTTATCCTACATATTATGGATAAATGAATAAATAAATATATAGATATATTAATAAATAAATAAATAAATAATAATAAATAAATAAATAAATAATAAGGAAATCAATAAATGAATGAATAAATAAATAATAAAAATGTAAATAAATAAATATAATAACATTATTAAGGATAGATTATCTCAAGATCTCCAATTTTATTTATTCCAACAAAGCAAATGAACAAACTCATTCAGTACAAGAGGACCATTTAATATATGTACTAATTATAATAATCTATTGCATTTATATAATCCATCCTGCTTACAGCAGTACCATTCATACTGCTTCATTTAATTGACTTATTCTAAATGATATACATAATACATTCGTGTTACTTATAATTAGCAGTGTATCAAATATAATGGAAGAATTGTGATGGTGTGTGTAGTGTCGGTGATGTGTGTGTGTAATCACATCTAATGTGTCTTTTCATGGCTGAATTCTGTTTAGTGCTTTGAGATACTTCCAGATGTGTACCCTTTCCCTTTTCATCCTCTTCCTTCTCTTCCTTACTCTCATGTTCTTCTTTCCTTCTCTGTCTTCCTTTTTCTTCATTCTTCTTTCATATTTGTTTGCTTGTTTTTTCTTCTTTTTCTTTTTTTATATTCTCTTCATTCTATTTCTTTTCATGCTTCTGATATTCTTTTCTTTAATCTTCAATTTTCTCCTTCTCTCTTCTTCTCCTCCTCTCTTCTCTTCTTCCTCTCTCTCCTTCTCTTCTCTCTCCTCCTTCTCTTCTCTTCCTTCTTCTTCTTCTTCTCTTCTTCTTCTTCTTCTTCTTCTTCTTCTTCTTCTTCTTCTTCTTCTTCTTCTTCTTCTTCTTCTTCTTCTTCTTATTATTATTATTATTATTATCATTACCTTGAGCATAGCCTCCTCCGATATCTTTTTATCCTCCTTGCATTTTTCTCTAAGAGTCTTCAACTCCTCCTCAGATTCCATTGTACTTTTGGTTAGATCACCATTAGTATGTGTTAACTCCTCAATTTCTTTCTTCATGGATTTCAGCACCTTATCTTTTTCTGTATTCTTTTTTATCTCAATGTTTAAATCAGCCTTAACAGATTTTATCTGTGAAAAGCATGACAAAAGTACTGATTTATGAATACAAGGGTACCACTTTCTGAATCTGGTTGTTATGCTTAAATAACAGCCTACATAACATTCGTAAGATCAATCTTAGACTATTCCTGTACAGTTTGGGACCCAGACCTACAATCTGATGTAAAAGCAATTGAAGCTGTCAAGCGCCGCACTTCAAGATTTGTCTTCAATGACTGCAGCCCCCATAGCAGCATAACAGACATGTTCACACAGCTTGGATGGACTCCCTTACCAGACAGATGGAAAGAGCAACAACTAACTCTTAGGTTCAAAATTACAAACAAAATGACGGCCATCTCACCAGAACAGCTAGACATACAACAAAATTCACACCCTCAAAGAAAAAATTCATTCTAAAACACCAATCTGCAAACTTCAAACAACTTCAAATATTCATTTTCACCCTGCACCATCAAAGACTGGAACGTTCTTCCCGATTCATGTGTGAACACAACAGATGTAGACACCTTCGAGTGTAGATTATCAAAATTCTTCAGCCTATACACCAACAATGGCTGTCACATTTTAAAAAATCTCTACGCCCTCAAATACAAATACTCAAAAATTATTCAACTTCGAGTAACATTCAGATTCAGATTCAGAGGAGAAATCAGTGAATTGTCGAATTCAAAAATTATTTTTTTACAATCTAAGATCGGTTTCTTGCCCTAGTTTGATCATTCTTTGAAATACAAAATTACATTTATAAAAAATGTCAAGCACTGAATAATATGGGGATTTAAATATTCCTCTTAAATTTAGTACATATAAGCCATAATAATACTTTATGTTAACAATGTAATAATTATGCGAATGAAAAAAAATAATGATAGTAAAAAAGTACTCATAGATAAATTTAAGAAATACTGTTTTACCTTTTTTTAAATTGTGAATATGAAAGAATTTGAGTGCAATGGCTGGCACATGATGGGCATGTACCCAACCAATAGCAAATGGTCTCATACTCATGGCTTACTAATTTTTCTCAGACCATTTGTAGAGGTAATGGAACTGATTTCAAACTAAATTCAGTGTTATACAGGGGACTGATCCCTTCATTGCTCAGTGCAATGCTCCATCACACACACGCATGATTAAAAGGTATTGACATTCTAAACTGACCTCTTTTTCAAGCTCTTTGTTATGCTTTGTTTGAGCAGCAAGTTTCTTTTGTTGTGAAGTCAGAGATTTTCCCTGAAAAATCAGTGAAGGAAAATGGTCTAAGTCTCTCTCTCTCTCTCTCTTCCTCCCTCCCTCCCTCCCCCTCTCTCTCTCTCTCTCTCTCTCTCTCTCTCTCTCTTTCTCTCTCTCTCTCTCTCTCTCTCTCTCTCTCTCTCTCTCTCTCTCTCTCTCTCTCTCTCTCTCTCTCTCTCTCTCTCTCTAAAAAAAAAAAAAGAAAAGAAAAAAAAATATCAGATTACATTTATGAATCCACTCATTAATTTTACCTGTAGCTAAACCTTTATATTATTCATGAAAGCTTAAATAATAAAATAGCGAAAGTTAAAAAATTGATTACAAAATTTGTCTCAAAAATGGATGTAATTGCAAACATTAATTCGAAAAAAAAAATGTTTCATAAGTCAAACATGTTTTCTCTAGCTTGACTTCACATAATAACATACATGCTCTTTATTTTCAAGATTTATGTCAGTAAGCTGACTGTTGAGCTCATCCGTCTTCCTTCTTTCTTCCTCATACATTTTTCTGAAAGGGAGAGGAATGAGTGAAAGAGTGCAATGATTAAATTGCGAACAATGTTTGCATAAATATGGAAACCAGGAAAGTAATAATGTTACTAATGTTATGAGGTTTGAAATCCTATAGTATATTATAACGACTTAAGCATAAATAGAATTCAAAGCTATATTAGTACAGTAATATTATGTCTAACACATGTACAAGAAAAAACATTGCCATCCATTTTTTTTCTTCAATATCAATTCTCCTTACTTGAAAGTTTCAAAATCATCATTTTTTTGTTTCAATTCCCTCTGGTGTTTTTCCGCCAAGGATTTCTGTTCCTGTGTGTGTAAAATGGAATAAGATTTTAGGTTAAGCACGTTGAAAACTGTCAAGATATTTACCAAGAAGCCAACACGAGAAGATAATATCTTTAGTAGGCTGTTATAGAAAAAATGTTTTGGTGTCACAGTTGTTAAGGAACCCATTATAATTGCATTTTTGTATATAAACATACATGATGTATCAATACCAACATTTTGGGAAGACTCACTTTTATCTGTACCCTAAGCTCTCCTATCTCTTCTGATTTACTTGTTAATTTTGAATCCATTCTCGTCACTTCGTCCTTTGTTTCATCTAAGTTTACTTTTAAGCTCACAACTGTTGACCTGAAAAAAGAATTCATAGAAACTTAGAAGAAATGCAAGATATTCTACACACATTGATTAGATGATTCTAATACTTTTCTGTGAATTATGAGAATATAAAGATGTTGTTACAAACTGTTATCACAGTAATCAGGATTATGTCCATGGGAAATGAATATTAAACCTTATTATTCAATGTGCTTTAAACAATAAATAAACCTGGAACAACTACAAAAGACCTCTAACTTCTACGTCATGGCACAAGACCGAAGGGCTAGAGCTCAGGTGGTCGCTGGTTCAGATAAGTAAGTAAGTAGGTAAACAATAAATAATGTTTTAATTTTAAAACACACTCGAAACAACGAGTATTATCAGTATATATCAGGCTTGTTAAAATGTTAGTCTCATTATTGACGTAATTTAAAAAATAACACATTTTAGTTTGCAACTAATTGTAAGATTGAAAGCACATATTCATAATTTGACAGAATGAAAGACTGTCGCATAAGAAAATAAACTGGATGTCAAATTGAGCAAACAAAGTTTAGTCATTAGTTTAAAAAATTATTCAAACCAAAACGATGAAAAAAAAAAAAACCAGACACAAAACACATGTTGTCCACATGATGAAATTAAAGTAATCAAAGTCATCAAATGAAATTCATGAAAAGATTTTTTTTCTTTAAATGAAAAAAATTCAAATGAACAAGAAACAAGCACACACAAAAAAAAAATCAATAAAAAATTAAAAATTAAAAAAAACAAAAACTGCAGAATCTTTCTTCACCTCCGCAACTTCATTATTTGTCTTATGTCACTGGTCTTATTACTAAATTGCTCAACACGGATAAGTAGATTTTGAGACTATAACAATTATTGTGTTGCCTTAAGCTGAGGATCAATATTAAATCTCCTCTTCCTCATCCCCCCAGAACCAGAAAAAGGAAAATAAAGGAATGGGGAAAAGATTTGATGTGGACTTTATCTATGCTGACACTGATATATAGTTCCCATGTTGGAATTAGGAGTTGATCTCATATCGGACACTAGACAGCAAATACCTCATTATGATTATAATCCTTGATGAGCATAATGATTTGAGCATATGACCAGTGAGAAAAAATGAAGGCTTGGTGAACATAGACCATCTCAATTCCAACACTAGGAATACCTTTCTTTATCTAATTCTTTCTCCTTTACTCTTATCTCTGACTGAAGATTCTCAGTTAGCTCACTTTCTTTCGATAAAATATCGCTAACTTCAATCTGTAAGAATATTATGTCTCTTTTATAATAAGTATTATAATTAGTAATTCCGCTTACATAATGCATGCAACAAGTGAATATCCCAAATAAAATTTTAAAATAAATGTTATCCTATATGCAATTTTCAGTTCAATGGTAAGTGTGTAAATTAGGAAAATGTGACCAGTCACGTCAATCTGATATTATATTAGAATAAACCAATGAAGAAAATTGAGAATAAAATCAAAATGATCAGAATTAAAAACTTTGATTTTTAAAAAAAGTTAAAACACTAAATTCACTCCCCTAATACCAGGGAGTTGATTTAAACTCAAATTTTTGGTTCATCTCGACATAATACAGTTTTGAGAAGACTGGTTACAAAATATGGAAATACCTTAGGAATAGCAGGATATAATGAAATCTTAAATTTATCACATGTTCCTTATTATCATCCAATAGCTCAACTGGTACAAAACTCCATTCACAAAAAGACCGTAATTAACCAGTAGATTTTTGACCAATCAAAATATGGAATTTGTGACACATCTCCAAACCTGCTCGGACAAGCATGGTTGGTTGTTTATAAACAATAATGTGGATGAAATTGACCTCTCTCCAATCATTGTTATTGTTTTTTATACCGCCAGATGGGTGACGAGTTCGCATACGATTTTCTAGATCATATTATATCGTTTAAATTTACACATAGTTTTCTGTATATGTTCTATTGATCAAGCAGTAGAACAGTGAGTATTTTACTTGGACACATACCATCAATAGTAAAACCTGTGTAGTTTGCTACGTTTACCAATCACAGCCATTGTTTACATTATGACGACTGTCCGAGAGGCGTGGTTATCTAGGTGTCTATTGGTCATAGGTTAAATCAAGCTTTTTTTCATGCTGATCCTATTCACTCAGATTGGATTGGTGGGTTTGGTAGTTAATAACTGTCTGCTTAATGCTACAACATCTGTGATAAAATGGGGCTACTAAAGGACAAATTCATTATTATCTAAACAATATTTCAAAATTGAAATTGTGTATCCTTATTACAGGTAGTAGACAGTCGTAACAATTTTATCTTTGCCACACCCAGCTTTCATTTTTGCCCATCTTTGAACAACTATAATTATTAGCAACTGCAGATGGATGAAGCCAAACAAGACAAAAAAAACACACAGAAGGCATACTTAAATGAATGGGTAAGAGCTTGCAACTTTATGTTAGTCACTACTTTTGATATTCACCCATAAAAGGCTGCCACAAATAATACATTGTTTCATTTATAATTAAAATCAATATTCAAAGAAACATTCATGATTGAGCAATCAAGCTGGTGGCATATTCAAGAATTAGATTATCGCTACAATTTTTATCCCAATAAAACAAAAGAAAAAAACCCATTGATTTACAAACTATATCCTGGCAATACTCCAAATTCATTAGCTATATTATCTTACTTATGTGAATAACTAAAAACCAATATAAATTCTAGCAGTAACCTTTTTCCTCTCTAGTTTTTCCTCCAGCTGCAAAATAGTTTGTGATTGTTCATCTTTTTCCAGTTTCAGAGTAAAAATTTTTGCCTCCAATTCTTTTTCAATTTCCTGTAATTACAAAATAAAAGTCTAATCATTTAAATAAAAAATCAGGATTAATTCTTCGATTAAATACCAAAATAAATAGTTTAACATAATATAGGCAAAATAGGAAAAAATTCTAATGAAAAGAATTTATCTCTTCTGATTAGTTTATCCATTGTAACAAATTGCTATTTAAGATAAATGAGCGGTTTTGTGGTCTAATTGTATGACACTAGCCTTCAGACCAGTAGTCCAGGATTCGAGTAGGACTTTGAGCTGCGCGAAGTGAAGTCCTTGGAAAAGGCTCTTTACTCATATACCCTCATCGTACTCAGGTGCAAAATGAGTACCTAGCCGCTAACAGCACCATCTCCATCGATGAAGAATTGTATATAATATAATATATAATTGTGAAATGTTGCTGTTGACTGGGGACCCCTTATAAAGTGTTTTGAGCATATTTAGTGCACAACATAAATGCTCAAGATATTGGTTTGTTTTTTTGTTTTTATGGAGAATGATTATTTATTATTAGTATTTAGAAAAAAAATTAAAATAAATAAAAATCAAGAAAAAATAAAAACAACCACTCCTGCACAGCTCACTGCATACTCATGTATATAAAACCAAGCTTCGTGAGGTTTACAAGGTGATATGTTTTTACCCAACAGACTGTACAGAATCTTATTCCATGTGATTAGTTCCAGCATACCTGGTACTGGAGCTTGCACGAGTTTTCTTTGTCAAGCTTTTTTAAAAGGATGTCCATTTCCCCATTAACTCTATGGATTTCTTCTTTCCTTTCATCTATATCAGCTCTCAAATTTGTCTGGAATATAGGTACATATCATCACGTCAAGTGTACAGCATTACTTGGTTTTACTAAAACTTAGAAACACAAAATATGAAAAATATTCACCAAATAAATGCAAAATGAAAGCCCTCTAAAATTTAATTTCCTTTATCTTAAATAAACACATTAATATAAATACTCACTCTGACTGAGTTAACATGTTAATATGCAGAAAGATCCTCAAATATTCTTCTAATTCTTCGTAATTAGGGCAGCTAATGCCATCATGCTGGCAACAAGCGCCTTGCTTCCGTCGACGTGTTGTATGTTTTCAGAGCTGCTAGGAATTGTTTATCACTTGGTGCTGTCACTATTTCCTCTGGCAGATTACTTGGTTCCTTTGTGATTTCGTCAAAACAATTTCTGTAGCCTATATGTTGTGTTTGGTCTGTTGATTTATTTTTTATTGTGTATGTCAAGGAGTCTTTTCATAAACTCTATTTCTTTCAAGCTTTACCTTCTCTAACATTTTTCTTCTGAGCTGTATCGAAAGGTATGCTGCAGAGTGATTGAGCATTTCATAGGCGAATGGCTCTGGGCTTCTCTTTTTTATTTTTGTTAATAATAGAATTGGCATCTGATTTTGGTAGGTGGAAGAGTCAAGTGAGTAAATTTTTGTTTTGTTTATCTTTTTATAATATTCCATACTTAATAAGATGCTTCTTACTGAATACTCACAATTTCATAACTCTGAAGGTCCATTTTCATTTCAAGTTCTGTCCTTTCCAACATGAGAATATCTGGAATACAAATATTTCCTATTTATATATCTATGAAAGAAAATGAATGACTCATTAATGTTACCAAAGTGGGAAGAAAGCCCAGTTGGTAGAACAAAATTCTAACACCCAAATGAATCCGATTCAAATCTACGCTGATTTGTTTTGTTTTGTTTTTTCTTTTTTTTTAAACTATCCCTCTGTCCCCTATGTTCACTCAGGAATGAGTGGGGGAAATTAAATGTCCATGGAGTCAGAGTTTATCCTGGTTGTTTAAATGGACAGTAACAATTGTTTTCTACCTTTTGGATAGATAACAGTCCTTTTGCTTGTGAAGCAAGTGCGCTACCAACTGAATGGAAAACTGGGTCTAAAATAGATATAGTGGAAGTTACTTTGCAATTTCCAAGCAACCTACACCAAAGAGTTATCATTATCATCATCATCATCCAGTGACCAATCTGTTGTATACATCTACGACCATGATTTTTCCAACTCAGCTGGGTCACTGCTTTTCAAAATATCTGTTCAAAGGTTTTATGGTCTTAAAAGGACCACAAATATCAGTATTATCAAAATTAAATATGAATTCCCTTGAGAAATTGTCGTTAATTTGTTTAACAATTAGTTAAAAGGACAGTTTTTTAAAAGAAACATTTTCGAGTTATCCCAGCGCTACTTGTGAGGAATTCAATCACAAATTGTCTAGCATAAAATTAATTCAATAAATATTTGGTCACGAAGCCTTAATTTTTCTTTCAAAATTAATAATAATAATAATAATAATAATAAATAATAATAATAATAATAATAATAATAATAATAATAATAATAATAATAATAATAATAATAATAATAATAATAATAATAATAATAATAATAATAATAATAATAATAATAATAATAATAATAATAATAATAATATATCTTTATTGTCCCCAAAAAAGTGGCAATTTGTCATTTGGTTACACATTTATAACAATACAATATTGACATAGACGCACTCACACAAGACGCACACTAGTAACATAGTAGTTATCGTAAAAAAAAAATTTTTTTTAAATAATAAAAAAATCATTGAACATCATAAGAGAACTATCTTATCCTGATACCATAGCCACATAATTCCCTTAACTATTCAATATTTTTTAGATGGAGTAGATGTATTGCACTCAATGGAATATGAACAAAATGATTTTCCTATAAGGGACAACAAGACGACAACCACATAAGGCATGTCCGTTGGATTGCCAATGAGATCCTTTAAAAATTATGATTAAAGCAAAACTTGAAAATATTTATTGTTTTCGGCTATTGTAATTTATAAAGGACAAATAGTCAAATCACAAGGAGTAAATTAATGGCCGTCAACAATCTGCAAATAGAAACTCTAAAGGCATTATGCTTGTTTTTGTTTTGTTTTTAAAAGTTTTACGGCGCTTGCAACAGATTTAAGTCATATTGGCACCGGCAAAAAGGAGGAAAATGTGATAGTCAAAAATTATAGAATTTCAACTGAAGCACCCAAGAAAAAGTGAAACAAATTGGTTCAAATAGGGAATATATGTAGATTTCAAGAGCATATCATCAATGTACTTAGTTTGAGATTACCTAAAAGTCTCATCCAGACACTAGCACAGGATAGCACTAAGAGGATTACACTCAAATGTTAACAAGATATGTTCAAAACAGAAATAGAGAGATGAAAAAAATATCAACTCCTAAAACAAACACAAAACATTTCATTGTTTCAGCCAAAGACTCCACCAAGGGACATGACAAAACCAAGTAATCCCATTAAAAAACAACAGAAAGCAAATCAGAAAACAGATATAGGGGGATAGAAGATAAAGCAAATGACTTTCTGCCCACCATGGGAGGTCAAAGAACCCCATCCAGAAGGCATTATGCATTCATTTGCTGTTGAAATAGGCAAAACTGCTATTGAAATTGATCTTTTGATTTAAATTATTTTTAAAGATCTGGCAAGTTTCAGTTTGATAACTAATGGATGTTCACAAGGTTCCACATCAGGGGAGATCATTCATAACACAGAAATGTCCAACGGACCTGAAAAGACTATTTTGTTTAAGAGCCCATCTCTTGTTTCTCAAACACTTTAAACTTATTTCAAGCTTTTCAGTTTTATCAAAATCGATCAAAGTTATAACCATTTATTGCGCCAATTAACATGCATTCCTTGCATGCCTCTTACCTCTTGAGCTTTTCAATTTTTCTACACTTGTAAGAGCATCTTCTAACTCAGTCTGGCAATTCTTCATTCTACAGGAAAGAAGAACAGAAGGAAATTGTCATTTCCTCTATCTAAGCTATTGCAAAGTTCTAAAGGATCCTATTACAAGTATAATAGCAATAATAATGGTGATACACGACGACCGATGTAAAATAGTTTTAATAAATATATATGGAGAAGATTCAATGGTTTGATAAAGTAAGGAGCAGATAGGCTGAGTGGATATCATCCAAGAAATATAAGTTTACAAAAAAGGAAACGAATAGGACATACACAGCACTCATTTAGAACCACTACAAAAAATAGCGATTGACATTAGTAAGTATGAAGGATGGATCTGGTAGAGGTACACAAAAAAATGGAATGGCTTGGAAAGAATTGGACAGGTTTGAAGCAGATGGGCATATATGGAATTGTTTTTGATTATCTATGTCCATATTAAGATGATAACAAGAGAAGAGAAAAGAGGGAAAACTATAATACATTTGACTTCAGTTGAATCTGGCATAAATAAGAACTAGTTAACGGCTGTTGTGGGACTAATACAAAAAAAGATATCTCAGAGGCAAATAGTACAGTATTTAATTAAAATTTAGTCCTGTATATAATCTCTTGGGGAATAAATGTTACATTATAATTCAATGAGAGAAGTTTAAAAAATCGCTAAATATACTTCAGTTTAGAGGGGGGGGGGAAATCAAATTAAAATCACGATTGAAATTCCCTTTATTCATCCTCAGAGGAACCTTTTCTGTAGATCTACATAAATAAAGGCAGGTTTAACCTAGGCATTAGCTACAGTGCAAATCCCAAAGATTGCCATATAATGAATTTTATAACCACATTTAAAAATTAAATTATATCAAATTAAATTAATTACTACACTTCGGATGGCATGGGGTATTAAGATAATATAAGATACTATATTATATGAATATTCGATTCCTTAAAAATATGATAAGCAGAGCATATGATTTCCTGTTGTATTTATCTAACATATTCTATGTATTTCCTCAAAAATATAATAAACATTCTAATAGATTTCCTTTCCACTTAGGAAATTTATCAAAACATTACTTGCTCTGTTCCGTCTGAAGCTCCTTCTCCAATTTGGTTAGATTGTCTTGGGAATGCAATAAATCTTTCTCATATTTAGCACAGGAATCTGTCATTTCTTGATACATCTTGTCTTTGGTATCTTGAAGAGAACATAACTCTGCCTCGGTTCTTTGTAACTTTTCTTCCAATTCACGTTTTTCATCCTTGGATTAACACACGTAAACCAATGAACAATTAATTGTTATTTGTTTCTATTATTTATTTTTTTCAAAATCTCTGCCAAATTATAAATTTATCAAAAGTTTAATATTTTGTGTAAGATCATTCAAATTATTATATATGTAATTTATGTCAGCTATATTATATTAAAATAATATTTTGGATCATAAACTCATTTTTGCACATTTAAAAAAGTTCTTATTATCATAGTAAAAAGTTGCAGTAAACTATTAATGTCATCCAATTTCATGAGCAATCTAAATTGTAACGAGATTAAATATCCTAATTAAATTTTTTAAAAATAACTTTAACAAACGCTTGCACATGAAGAGAGTTTTTAGTGATACAAGAAAGACTGCATGATTTGAGTTAAATGAGCAAATTAACTTGAAAAACTAGTACTGTTTGGAATAAAAATATCTAGTATCATAATCACATCATCAAAAATTGAATAAACATTTCTTCACACCTTATTGAAAACGCATGGCACATTCAGTTTATGGTAAAAATTTTTATAATTGATTTGAATTTTTTACTTCTGTTTAGCTATCAGATTAAAGAAATCTATTTCTCATTGCTTTTTGGTGATTGTATAAAAATGGGATGAAGCAAAACAACTTACTTGTATTGTGAGGACTCGAATAGCAGACTCTTTAAAATCGTCTTCTTTGACTTTCAAATCTTTTTCTAGCATGCTATTTTTTTCCTCAAGTTGACCTGTAAAAAAACAGTTTCGTATTAAATATAAATAAACTAATTTATAAAATAATATAATAAGACATCAAACAATTGATGGATTTATTCAATGAGATTCTCTAGTTGTTCCAGTTTATCATTATCAAAGGTATAACTAGTGAGTTTATTTTCAGAGCAACATCAAACTTTTACCTATTCCTGAATAAATATAAAAAAATACATCATGATGGTCACTTTTTCTTTAATATAAATATTATTGATATCATTAATTCACAGAACACAATCGTCATGGATTGTTTACAATTCCTACACATAAATATAAATTGTAGTTACTTAGAGATTTCTCCAATCTGTCCAAAGTGCTATTCTTTTCCAGCAATCCAGCTTGAAGGTCTGAAACTTTCCTATTTCTCTCATTGATATCAGTCTCTAAAGTGTTTATCTGTTATAAAAATAAAAATTATAATATTCAACTGAACTTGTTATAATATATAAAGTTACTTTAAAATTTATTCAGATCTCATATACTGCACAGCTACACAGAAAACGATATGTAAAGCACCACCTAACATCTCATATGGAGTTCAAGTTCACTTGTAACATCACCAGAGTCCACCATGCAACCCTTCGGAGATAGACAGTCCTAAACAAACCAATCACCTCATCTTTGGCATTACAAAACACCTTCATGCTAAACAAGTAAAGAAGATGATGATGAACAATTACGCTTTCTCCACGCTGATGAAGACATTTGCTTGTAAGTATCAGTCTTGAATCGTCACATGACAATAGACCTACAGCCTACATATGCATGTAGCCTAACATGTGATCACCTTGATCAAGACAAGACAATTGCTTCTCCAGAGAAAGCTTAGACCATCACAAGTCCTTTCTCTTATATGGAATTCAACCTGGTATATGCCATAAGATACGCACATTCTGCTACACCCAAAACTATATATTGTCTCATACAAGAAACACATCTAATTAAAACCCTTATGTGCCATTTACACGCAGGGGTAAAGCGTGGGGGTTTGGAATGACAAGGAAAGAACATTTTGGACTAAAAATTGGTTACAAAAACGACTATTTTACATCCATCATCATCATCATCAGCAGCAGCATCAACATCATCATCAGCAGCATCGACTTTATCATCATCATCATCATCATCGTCACCATCATCATCATTCTTCTTCTTCTTCTTCTTCTTCTTCTTCTTCTTCTTCTTCTTCTTCTTCTTCTTCTTCTTCTTCTTCTTCTTCTTCTTCTTCTTCTTCTTCTTTATTATTATTATTATTATTGTTATTATTATTATTATTATTATTATTATTATTATTATTATTATTATTATTATTATTATTATTATTATTATTATTATTATTATTATTATTATCATTATTATTGTTATTATTATTATTATATATGCATTTTTCTTTAAACTACTATAATATTATGTGAGATATTCCATAGCAAATTGACTTTATCTGCATTGAAATTTTAAATATCAAAATAACTTTTTGTTTTAAAAATATTTTTATTCAAGCATTAAAATATGATCTGTACGCGTAGACTAGACTAATTTGACTTCGCTGATTATGAATCTGCAATTACATTTTTGATATAATCGAGAAAAAAAACAAACTTTTATGTTAAGGACTGTCTTCCAAGTGAGTCACAAATATTGGAAATGTCAATTATCCAACCTCAACTATAGCAGGTGAAAGGGGTTTGTCGCAAGAAATCAAGCAGTGTTTGACAGCCCGGATCGGCCCAGAGCGACAGAGGATTTGCCCGCTGTCTCGCGCAAGTCACCCTTGACACACGCGATGGGCCCGTTGAGCATGTGATTTGCCTGTGCTGGCCAATAGCCATGTGTAAATGGCCCGTTAGATGTTTAAACCCCAATGGACTAAACACCAGACTGCATTATCTCTAATCTAATAGACATACTACTTCTGTTGTTCTCCTATTTTCTTTAGTTTCCAATGTATATGATATTCCATTCATCATTGGAGTCAACGTTACGAAGATCAGCATTTTGTATTTATGATCATTGGATAGTGAGCCTACTTCAATTCTATTGGAGTTTTATTTTCAAGTTGATGATTTAATTCACACCTAGCATTACGTTTCAAATGGGACACTATTCATTCATCATACTTCTGACAGCGTTTTCATTGCCCTATTGGATTAATTTCATACTGTGATACATTTGTATTTTATTTCTATATGCTAGTATTGTAGAGATTGCAATTCCTTGTGAAAGACATTTTACCCTATGATCATATAGATAAAACACAAGAGTTATCCCCACTATTTATTCCATTCGTCTATATCTTTATACACCAAAGGTCATCCATTATCTAAAGGTGAGCCCTTTCATGCACTAGTGTATCTTAAAAATAAACACTCTGATTTGTTTTCTTCATTTTCTTATTTAAACATGACAAGATCTTTTCTGTCCTTTTACTGGATTTCATGTGATGTATAAATATTTTAACTATTTTTGTCATTTAATGAGTTTTGACTTGAAATGTTCTGTTTAATATTTTGTTAAAGTTTGATATTCATTAGTGTACATTACTTTTTACAGTCGACAACTTCTAGCGGCTTAGTATTCAATGGAGCATTAGCAACTTTTAAACACATTACCATAACAGTGGCCTCTTGACATTTTGAATGCAATAATTTTTCTTTCTCTTGACTTTCCTTCATCTCTGTCTCATCTAAACACATAGTTGGAGGGGTGGGTGGGGGTGGGGGTGGAGCAGAGGAAGAAGGTAAAAGCTTAATGAGAAGTCCTGCATTCAGTTCAGTAAGACAATTATTATTATAAGTCAAGTATAACATGAACACCTCAAACAAATTACTTTAAGAAAAAAAAAAGCAATCTATGTTACTGTTAGTCAAGATGTTAGAATTCAGATGGAGAATATTATGATTTGAAAAACAAACATTGAAGCAAGAAAAGCATTTTCAGAATAGATCAGATAAAATAAAAACAAAAAACAGATTGTAATTGTGCTGACATCCAGAAGGGTTATAAAACACGAGTAATTTAATTAAAAATACAGACCTAAAAACTCTGACAGACAGCAAGCAAAAGAAGAGAGTAAGAACAACTCATATTGCAGCCAAATCGATAAAGTACACAATGCACATTGAATAAACCTACAACCTACATTACACTGATACGTGTTTGTTTCCTGGTCCACCCAGCTGTGAATGAGAAAGTGCCTCTAATTAAGATATGGATGAGAGAAGTCTGCAATAGACTAATGTTTTGTTCAGAGGATAACAAGCAAGTGATGCTAACTGTATTACAACATAGGCTCAATGGACATCACGGTTTTGAATGACTATTTTTATATGTATGTTAACAGACGAGGAAGAACGGTCTGAGGGCATTATTGCTATGTTCAATCAGTGAAATCATATGCAAAATAATCCGGCATTCATTCATATTTCCATAACTAATAATGACTTAAATAAATGTCCTGATACGTAATGCAATATAACCACCTTTAATCTAGTTTACATCAGATTGGCCCATTAAAGGAAAAAATCATGTATTCATCAACCTTTGTTCTGCTTACATTTCAATAAAAGTTTTTGGTGATTGCTTTCAGCTGAAATCCGAAGAGTTTCAAATTTGTTAGTTAGGTCCTGCAACACAAATTAAAATCAAATTGATTATACTCATTTCTCTTTATAGTGCTACATGTGACGATCATGATAAAGATTAAATGACGACGACGATGATGGCAACGACGACGACAATGATGATGATGATGGTGGTGGTGACAATGATGATGTTAATGATGATGATGATGATGATGATGATGATGATGATGATGATGATGATAAGATAAGATAAGATAATAGTTGTTAGTAATGTAAGTTTCAGTTGCAATGGTGATGGCAATAGTGAAGGGGACTGTGTAGGTGGCTACAATGATCAAAAAGAGAGAGAAGACTGTATTAGCATGGCTCAATTATATTTTCTTCTGCTCATGACCAAGAATATTGGGTTCGTGATCCATCCACCATGCTCTACTGCCTTGAGCTAGTCACATTGGAATCAAATCTCATTTCACTCATAAATTTCCTTTCAAACATTTCTTAAATGTATGAATATAATGACAATTTTAGCCATAACAGGGTATTGATTAACAAGTGAGTGAAATGACATCATAAGTCTCTCAACCAAGACCAGTATTCATTTCTAGAAGAAACAATAGTTTGAATTATTTGTGACCAAATCCAGTTTATAATATCATTATTTGAAGTATTTCAAGTCAAACATTAATTCTTGATATGTGAGCTTGCACTGATATCTTGCTACACGGTCCTTCATAATAACAGAAATCTCACAGATCATCAGTTTGATGACAAACTCCTAATAGTATAAAATTCATTATATAGCAATGACTATGAAAAATGTTTTTTTCTCTTTTTGAGGAAAATATTTGTCTGAAATCAAAGCCCCATCTCCACTGAGTAAAAATGTTTTTGAATTTTGAAATTCCATTCATAAATAAACAAGTTATGCAGTTTCACAGGTGTCATTTATTTGGATGACCCGCAAAGAGGAAAAAAACGCAAAAATATGGGACGCTTTTTCGGCATTTTTTTCGACCTTTGGTTGTATCTTGCGTAATAAGTGGATTAAAAGATTGAAATTTGGCAATTTTATGGCAAATTTGATAGAGAATATGATGAAAACTTATATATAAACACACACACACACACACACAGAGAGAGAGAGAGAGAGAGAGAGAGAGAGAGAGAGAGAGAGAGAGTGCGTACGTAAACAAAAGAAATATAGAAGGAAAAGAGAAATTGGACAAGGGGACAAAGGTTACTGATGGAACAACAAGATATGAAGTGAATAGAAAAGTGCCAGAAGACAATAGAGAATAAAAATTTTTCGCGGCGGTGGTGGGGTTTGAACCTGCGACCTTATTGGTACGACAACTCCGCCTGGCAGGTGAGAGCGTGGCTCTACCGTGTGAGCTATCCACGAACACAAAAAATATTCGTTTCAAACTCAAAGTCATTACTAGATCCCTCTCTCACCCACTTCTTGAGACCGCCGATTCGTTCGTACACCACCATCGCGAATAATTTTGACCAGCAGTTAAGCCTAATAGCCAATATTCTCAACACAAACATATAACATAGAAACGATTGAGACATTGAGTATGCTCCGGTGTATGGGGTGAATTTTTAATTCAGAAAAGTGAGTGGAGCAGGCACTTACGTTGGTAACAACAAGATATGAAGTGAATAGAAAAGTGCCAGAAGACAATAGAGAATAAAAATTTTTCGCGGCGGTGGTGGGGTTTGAACCTGCGACCTTATTGGTACGACAACTCCGCCTGGCAGGTGAGAGCGTGGCTCTACCGTGTGAGCTATCCACGAACACAAAAAATATTCGTTTCAAACTCAAAGTCATTACTAGATCCCTCTCCACTCACTTTTCTGAATTACTGATGGAACGTAACTTGGAATACAATAATTAAACCCATGCTGAGATTGTAGATCATATTGCAATCGAAAACTTTTAACATTATAATTTCTTAAATTCTTGTAAATTAAACAGTCAAATTATCAGCTGTTTATTGAACCCAAACGCAATGGCAGACGATAAACACCCCTCTGCCAGTGAGACCGCGCAGACATTTTGACTAGTCATGAACTTTAAAACGAGGTCAACCAATCAGAAAGCGCTTGCCACGACTCGCTCAGCCGCTGTTTGGTGCCAAATCGTTTTGAACTTGTGATTCGGGCTGTAGGGGGGCAAAATGACTTTGTCTTTTACAAATGAAGAGCAAATTAGGATGGTGTTTTGTAAAATACGGGAAAAGTACTCGTCATATTCATATGAAATTTTACAACCTAAAAGAAGAAATGTTCATGTATTACCTTGTCAGCGACAAAACCTACACGCCCGGTAGTTTTAGAAATATTTTACTCCAAAGAGTAAAAATCTATTTTTAACGGTCTTCTGGTAATCGTACGAGTTTTGTCGCTTGACATAATCTAAAATGACCTTTTTTCTAACTGTGTGCTAACTTTCAGTCATATTCATCGATAAACAGCGTCGTAATTATTTTTTTAAAATAGCATATACCAAACGGCTTCTTCCCATATTTTGTCGCGAATTTGGGCACTTTGTGAGCGAAAAAGAGGCCCAAAGATTTGTGCGGGATAGTCATTGCTACATTATACTGCCTAAAATCCCTTGTCCCATATCCGGTGATTTAAGAAGATTTTACTGAAGTAAAAATGCATTTTTTGGGGGGTCATTCAATATTTGTCGAATATTGGGAATGATCTTATTACTTAAAGTCTGAGTATTTTCCAATATTCTACCATAGTTACTCAGCATAACTAACTTGTAAAAACACTCAAATCTGGCCTAAAGTGATGATGCCAATCACTGTTAATTCAAACCCCCAAAAAATTAAACAAAATGGTTTTATTGTAAAAAATTGAATGCTTGTCTATAAGTCATTTTGATTCAGTTAGTCCCCATTGTAGACAATCTGATTAATATTATTTTGCATTAAAAAATATTTAGTGAAACAACAGGTTATCAGACAAAGGAGTAGAACATTGGAGAGGTGATAATAGTGAATCTTTCTTTTTACAGGAAAGTGAAGGGTTATTACGTGAAGTTGGATATTACTAAGTGGGTTTTAGGTGGTGACAATGTATTAATATTTGTTTTCAACAGTGCAGAACATCTGCTTCCATACGAGTTAAATTGTGGTAATAACTCAACAAGAGATAAGAAACTGCCACAGATAGTCCATAAACTACTTGTTACCTCCAAGTATTGTGAAGTTTCTCTTCCAGCATATTTCAGCTCAGTTTTTTCAGTCTCACCTGCAAAGAAAATAAATGCCAATCATACAATGACAATAGACGTCTTGTTGATCAAGTTGACAATGACAATAGCTTGAATTAGATTTTTGTGGATACGTGTGTGTGTGTGTGTGTGTGTGTGTGTATGTGTGTGTGAGAGAGAGAGAGAGAGAGAGAGAGAGAGAGAGAGAGAGAGAAAGAGAAAGAGAGAGAGTGTGTGTGTGTGTGAGAGAGAGAGAGTGTGTTTATGTAGAGGTGTGTTGCTTTTTTTCTGATTTGGTCTTAACAAACACCCTTTTGAGACAAACAAGGATTGTCAAAAGGAGGCACCTCCATTTCTTAAGACAGACCCTGATAAGACTCAATGTGATAATGCTTTTTCAAAACTTTGGAGTAACGAAAGAATTCCAAGCGTCTACATCGGAATTCAAACCCACAATGTTTTAATTATTTTTAAAGTAAATTTTCTAAGTGCACTAAGATTGCCTTGCCTCGGTACTCAATATGCATGCATCTGCGATGAAGATTACTCTCTCTCTCTCTCTCTCTCTCTCTCTCTCTCTCTTTCTCTCTCTCTCTCTCACCTAGACTTACATCGCAACATTCTATCTTCCAACGTAGTTGCTGCTGATTTCAATATATTGCACATCTCCCTTGTGGATGAAATTCTGAAAGATTGGACCAAAATCATGGAATGTTTTTTTTAGCATTCTAAAGACTTTTCCAGAACTAATGTGGCCGATGGAAATGTTAAAATTATAATTACTTTTTTCTTCAATTTATTGGATGAAAGTATCTTTTTTCTCCTAATTAGCCTCTTTATCTTAATACAACAGAGAGAGAGAGAGAGACACTTTGAAAAATGTAAGTGAACAGGACAATGTGAAACAAAAAAAATGCCCATACTTAATAAATGAGGTCATAATTAGTAGCATTGTCATTATCATCATCACCTTATTTACCATCTTCCTTATCCTCAATATCATCATCATCATCATCATCATCATCATCATCATCATCATCATTATTGTGGTTTTCATACCATTGATCCAAAATATTTTCTGAACTAAAAAGTTCAATGTAAGGTTTTAATTTATGTCATTTCTGTTTTTAAACTACTATTCCACATAATATAATCAATTATCAATAATAGGTTTATTGTTGTTCCTAGTTTATCTTTAACTGTGAGGAAATAAATGACCATTATTGTTCACAATTACTTTTGCATGACTTCTTGTCGATCATCAATTTCTTCTTGCATCCTGGAGCTCAATCTCTCATTGTCGAGCTGTTAAAAAAAAAATCAGGTCTGATTTTTAAGTTTTTAGGATTTCAAAAATCTTTTCTTTTTCATAAAGAATCTTTCCTTCCCTTACAGACCATTAGCCCCCCGACAGACCAAATAAACAACACAGAGGAGTTTTTGTTTTGTTATGCCTTTAATCGAATGACTTTCATACAAACTGTCAAAATAGCAAGTGGAAGAGAAAATTTACTCAAATTGACCATTTTTGTTCAGGTAAGATGAAAATATTTCTTGTCTTACGCATTGCATGTCAACCGTCCTTATTTACAAATAAGCCGAACGTAACTCTTCTAACAGTAGAAATACAATGAGTGACTTAAAACTGCCTCCTGAGATCTATATTTCTAGTGTCAAATTGGTGTTGAATCTCCATTGTGCCCTGAAAACATGTTGGTTGGTGAGGGAAAGGGTATTTTCACATGTCCCTTCCCTTACCGACCAATGGGTCTTTAAAAAACCCGACCAAAACATTTCAAAATGAGTGCTGTTTTTTGTTTTTTTTTTATTAAAAAATGTTTTCCCTAGATCTATATGTTTAAATAGTTAATAAACAGTTTGTCCTTTAACAGTGGCTGCTAATAGGAAGGCAGATAAAGACGCTATAAAGAAGACTGAACAGGAAAGGAAATGTCATAAGAGAGAAAAAAAAAATAAAGCAGAGAGATTTGCACTGAAGCAAAAAGGGAGAGGGAAGGTAAAAAGAAAAAGACAGAAATAGTCTTTGGCAAAACTGAGTCAGAGAATCAGACAGAGATTGTTCTGGACAATGATTCATCAGATTGCTTCAGCAATAGAGAATAGATCTAATACAATGGCCGGATAAGATGTGACTGGTGCAAGTGCTGGTTACATTTTTTTAAAAAGTGATACCATTGAAGCCCTTGACAAGGAAGGGCTCAATGAGTATTTGTTTCAGTGTGATGTTTGTTTAAAAAACTAAACCTGCATGTCATGTCTTGTCCTCTTCATTGTTACTATCTTAATGTTTCCTTGTCAGTTAGACATTGTAAAGAGCCCAGAGCGAAAAATTTAAGCTGATTTGTTTTTTTTTGTAAGGAATAAATGATACAGTCTTATTTGCTGTATATTTATGATGATATTTACAGCCTTGCTTGTTATTCACTAAAGATTTATATTTTTATTCTCTATTGTCTTCTGGCACTTTTCTATTCACTTCATATCTTGTTGTTACCAACATAAGTGCCTGCTCCACTCACTTTTCTGAATTAAAAATTCACCCCATACACCGGAGCATACTCAATGTCTCAATCGTTTCTATGTTATATGTTTGTGTTGAGAATATTGGCTATTAGGCTTAACTGCTGGTCTAAATTATTCGCGATGGTGGTGTACGAACGAATCGGCGGTCTCAAGAAGTGGGTGAGAGAGGGATCTAGTAATGACTTTGAGTTTGAAACGAATATTTTTGTGTTCGTGGATAGCTCACACGGTAGAGCCACGCTCTCACCTGCCAGGCGGAGTTGTCGTACCAATAAGGTCGCAGGTTCAAACCCCACCACCGCCGCGAAAAATTTTTATTCTCTATTGTCTTCTGGCACTTTTCTATTCACTTCATATCTTGTTGTTACCAACATAAGTGCCTGCTCCACTCACTTTTCTGAATTAAAAATTCACCCCATACACCGGAGCATACTCAATGTCTCAATCGTTTCTATGTTATATGTTTGTGTTGAGAATATTGGCTATTAGGCTTAACTGCTGGTCTAAATTATTTGCGATGGTGGTGTACGAACGAATCGGCGGTCTCAAGAAGTGGGTGAGAGAGGGATCTAGTAATGACTTTGAGTTTGAAACGAATATTTTTGTGTTCGTGGATAGCTCACACGGTAGAGCCACGCTCTCACCTGCCAGGCGGAGTTGTCGTACCAATAAGGTCGCAGGTTCAAACCCCACCACCGCCGCGAAAAATTTTTATTCTCTATTGTCTTCTGGCACGTTTCTATTCACTTCATATCTTGTTCTTAAAGATTTATATCACATTGTAGTGCATCAAAATAATGTTTCATTACTGGTCAGATAGGGTGGTCAGTAAGGGATCGGGTTTTGGTTGGTAGGGGAATGATGGAGAAGAATGTGGTCGGTGGGGGAAAATATATCACATATCTAACACCACTAGAACATGGGTAATATTTCTTGCCACCGCAAACCGACCACCATGTCTTCCGATTTTGCGACATTTCTGTTTGAAAACAGTATTATTTATGGTGCTTGTTTTGGACAGATTATTTTCCTTGTGCCCTTAAGGAATGACAAGGCTCTTAGTGAAACGACTCAAATAAAGCTGATAGAACTTTAAATATTATTCAGATATTGTACCTAAATGTGTCTTTATGGCCTAATGGTATGACGCTTGGATTGATGGGTTGCACCCCACAGTGAGCAGCACAAAAAGTTGAAAAAGGTTCTTTGCCCACATTCGCTCATCATACATAAGTGCAAAATGAGTATAAGGCCAGTACCACTATGTCTCTGTCAAAAAGAAATTACAGTCCACTCTGGATAATCGCAACCCGGTTAATCGCAACATTCGGTTAATCGCAACATTTTACAAGAAACAGAATTAATTCTACATAAAAGTCACTGGTTAATTGCAACAAACTTTGGTTAATCGCAACAAATTTTCGACTCAAAAAGAGGAAAATTCATGAAATCAAACAAACAAAATCTCATGATTAAATTTCAGCTTGGGTGAAGTCATGACAGGTTGAAGAATCGAGAGTGGGTGGGGTTTAATACTACAGTAGTGTAACACCACTCTGTTCGAGACAAAAGAGGGCAGGGCTTCGCAATATGGGTTCGTGTGGTCATCTATGATGAGGCGATTGGGCTAATCTCTTTGACTCTTACAAATGTTAAGAACAAAAGAGTGACAGTTAAACCACTCTGAATAAGATGTCGGGTTGCCTCAAAACTGCTTTTGCTTGTCAAAATCTATACAGGGCTCCATATGGTTTTTGTTTCAATCAAATTGCTCAGTTTGTGGTGGACCGAGAACAATGTTGACAACTACTGGTTTAAGTTTACCATATTTGTGTAAAATGTTGCATTAGTGGACAGGAAACTCAGCTTCGGTTAATTGCAACTTCGGTTAATCGCAACATTTTCGCTGATCCCAGGGTGTTGCGATTATCCAGAGTGGACTGTATAACAAATAGCGCCTTACAGGCATCATATCTTGCCCTACATGTTCAATGATGCTGTGTCCAGGGACCCCTTGTAAAGTAATTGGATTGCATTCAGCGGATGTTAAACTATATGAAAACTCAGGTGTTTATTTGTTTTTGCTTTTTTTGAAAAAAACATTTCTCAGGTGGGTACTGAGTAAGTACAGTTCTTATCATTTATTCTGCTTCCAGTCTATTCTCTTATGAAATTCTTTTAAATTATTTTATCATTACAACTATAATGCATTGTATATTCTAACAAGTAGCTGCAATTTTATTTTTTTTGTTGATTATCATGTGACTGAAATGATGAGTGTATTATTCATTACCTGTAATTCAAGCAAGGACTTTTTCATTGTTTCAATTTGGATTGATGCCGAAGACAACTTCTTGTCCTGAACAGAAAAATTTGTAGAGAGAAACGTATTAGAATGCATGTTTCTTCTAAAACAAGAATAAAATAAAATATAGTACAAAGTGCAGTATATTTTAATTCGGTGAAGGATAATTTGATTGTATAAAAATTGACTTTTGATGGATAAAGTAACATACTTTCTCTTTGATATCAAGCTCTGTTTGAACTTTCCATTTCCTGATCTTGTCAGCCTCCTGATGTAATTTAGCATGGAGACTTGTCATGTTTTCACTTTCATATTCATTTATTTGCACTTGTTGGGGTCTTTGATACATTGTGCTGGATTGAAAACTGTTGTTATTCATCGGTCTTTGATTTTCCAACAATGCTATGGAGAAGGAAAAAAAATGGATTGTACTTGTAATAAAAACATTTGGGTAATGTCTACAATGCAAAGTCAAGTATCTGTTTTAGATTCTAACATTATATGAGATTGAAATGCTCAATGAAAGGAGCACAGGAGCTTAAATGTAAACTATGAAAATGGATAATTTACTGACCTGTTGATCTTATCTTGAAATCAGGCTGTGCTGGCCTTTTGTGCTCTGTCTTGTGGTTATAAATATAATGCTAAATTTAAAAACTTTGAAAATATGTAACAGACAAAAATTACATTAAAACCGACAAAATAGCACATAAAAGATACAAAAGGATAAATATCATATCAGCCAATACTCATTATTTTTTCAAAGGAGAAGTCATGGAGTAGAGAGGATGAGATGAAGAAGTGCACAAGGCAATGGGAAGAGTATCTCTAGATTAAATCCCCACTTTTATCATCTTTCTTTTTTACTTAGTCCCTATTGCTTACATTGGAGGTTCACGACTGCTCTGTGGTAGAGCATTCACTTTACAAACATAGGGACCTGTATAGGTACAGGATGCAGTCAAGTTTGTTTATTTTTCTGACCCCACTGTCAACCCAGAAGCGATCTGGCGGAGAATACTTGATAGAGGGACTACAACTTACCCTAAGTGTAGCAAGGGGTTAACGTACAGAAATCAGAATAAACTCTAGGCCAATAGCTATGAAGAAAGACTTGTAAATTAATTTTCAGTGTAGATACCTAAATTATCTAATCCTTTTTTTTAGATAGAACATGACAAAATGTTTCAAATGAAATGAATAAAGGAAAATTGAATTTTTACTATTTATTCCAATCCATTGTTGGTAGTTTTTTGCTCTAAAACTTTAAATCATTGGCTATCATAAGGAATCAACAGATTGTAAGAAATGTCCATTTTGGGTATATTACTATTGACTACATGGAGACTATATACCATTGACTGTATACCATACAGTGGACAGTATTGTCATATGTTATGATACACCGTGTCGCAATTTTGAGTGAACTCGCAAATAAGAAATCAATCATAAAATTTTATAATTTAAATCAAGATGTCATGAAATCATGTCAAGCTTCAAATGATAGAACACAGGCAAAAATGATGAATATATTCTATCATAAGTTACGACATATAATGATATTGACAAACTATTTTTGCACAATATGAATTGTCTCCTCATCATATTCAAACTTAATGCGATACAGTCAATCATTTCGCAGTTAAAGGGATAAAAAAAATTTTAAACTAAAAATGAGCAAATGTTCTTTATTTGTCTCAATTCTTTAAAAATTAAAAACAACTCACCTCTTGATTTTGCATTCTGAATAAAAATTGTCGATTCATATTTTGGTTTTGTTCAGGGTTTCATATACATCTATATAGTTCCTGCAAGCACTAACATAGATTAAAGTAACCCCCTGTATGAAGATGGAATAAGAAAAATTATCACAGCTGTAAAAGTTTGTCTGGGGAACATCTTCTAAAAGTTATGACAGAATCAATATTATGGCCAACACATTCGCGAATTAATCAAAGCTTAAATACAAAGCATCTGAATTAAATATATTTATAAAGGTAGTACATTGTTCAGGACAAAACAACTGAAACTGCAGGTGTATGTTGAAAAAAATGGTAGTATTTGATGTAACTGGTGAGTGACATTTCGTATAGTACCAGTGAGATTGGTGATTTAAATGATTCTAATGTCGAAAAGGATTCGACTTCTAGTGTCAGTAAACTATTTTCGTTTTAAGCATATAAGATTTGCAATAATTATAGAAAAATTTTCATTAGAATTTTTATTTATTTTTTTCAAAGGTGCAAATCCATGTTTTTAAATGGTCTGCTGTGGTGTAGTGATAGTGTCTTGAACTCACAATATAACCTCAAACTAAATAAAATCTGTTGGTATGAGCGGGAAATAAGGCGCCTTAACAGAAAGACCTAAGTAAAGGCATTTTGCACAGATTTTCATCATCCCATCGGAGGTGGATGATAAATTTGCTGTAAAGCTCTATTTCTTCTGTTCCATTATGCGGACAGACTTGTTACCATTTAAACTACGGATAAGCGCTATGTAACTGCAATTTTTGAAAACATTTAAAGCAAATTTATTCAAGGTGCTTGATTTGCACATTTAGCTTTAATATTATCCAATAAAACGTAAAGTATGGTTTTGAAGTTTTATTTATCTATTTGTTTATTCCTTTCTCCCTCCATCCATCTATTTTTTTTCTTTATATTTTATTTATGAGTTCTATGCACTTTAGATAAGATACTGCAGTTTGGAAGCCAAAACTCCCGTGGTAATTTTGGCAAACCAATCAACAAAAACATGTGCTAATCCAAGAGTCATTCCAATCCATACTGTTGTAGCTTCAATACTGAAGATAAACGCAAGATTAATGTGGTGTGGGATGGTATTAGTATTGGTTATGGCTCTTTATTACAATAGTTATGTCCTACTGTGACAGAAATATTTTCTAATTGACAATGACAAGTAAATTTTTTAAACTGTCAGAATTTCTCCAGTTCTCTGGGAGGTAATTCCATAACCTTATTGATATTGTGCTTGGGAAAAGGAATTGAATGACAGCCTTTACTTGGGATTGGGGTAGCCAATAGCAGCTCTCCTTTCATGATTTGATTTTTTGGCCATCTTTGATTGGGATGGCGGTTTGTCCTTGTATACCTCTAAAAAGAACTTCGGTTTATGTTTGCTTCTTCTTTTCATTGTCATCCAGTTGTTCTTTGCCTTTTTATGTTGTCACAATTAGACAAACTTGCAGGCTCACCTTTGAACTTTTCATGCTGGTTTATGTCTGTCTCTGTCTAGGAGTCCCACACACCTCAACTGTATTCTAACCTGATCCTTATCAGTGAGGTATAGCATTGTTCTTTTACTCCCATGAGACACAATGAAAGAAAACACTGGAGAAAATTTAGCGTCTTGCTCTAGCTTTGTGAGTGGCAAATGTTGTCCAAGAGGGAGATGAGCGGAGAGATGCGAAGGGAAGAGATACAAGACCCTTTAATGGAATTCTACTGAAAAGTATACGAGTTTCATAATTAATAAAGGCTACGGTATCTAGAATGTCTAGACTATCTGTCCTCGCCACACTCACAGTCGCAATTATCTTCGACTGCATGGAGTTGCAACATAGAGTATAGAGTATAGAGCCTAGGTGAGGTTAAAGTCAAAGTGAATGAGTGATCTCTCGAGATGAACGACAGTCCATACTGTTACTTACTAGCTCTTCTGCTGATTCAACAATTTACAAAAAAACAATAACTTTTTTAAAACTCTTGAAACATACGAAATCAATACGTAAAATAAAAACCACTTTTTTTTTGTGTGTGTGGTCAAATTAAGGTTCAGCGAAGGATGTGAAGTGCAGAGTCGAAATACGTCTGTCGTCTGCTGCTAACTGCCCGCAGTTATAACAGGGGAGACCACTCTTTTAATTTTCTCTCTTTCCAAGAAATCGTACCTAGGTTAGCTCTCGATAAGAAATCATTAAGACGGCTTCGATTTTCAGTTGGATTCTTATTTTATTCTAACAATTATAGTAGATAGATTGTCTGTACTAATATTCTCTGATGCGACGCAATCAAAAGCGTAAACAGGCAGGGTCCAAGACTACATAGAACATATGTACAGGCGGGTAGGAATGAAAAGCCCCAGTCAAAATGTGAAAAGCGATACATGAACATGACCGAAGGAATAAGAGATCTGAGTTGAATTCGACTGGCTGTGTTATTTTTAGAATATTCGTCACAAGCCATAATAAAACTTTCTGTCTATATATATAAATGAAAGTCTGTCAATTTAATCGTTTTATTTTTAGCTGACTGTGAAAATAATTTGAAACGGACTCTAGATTGTTTTAACATTCCACAGAACCAAAGAAAGACAGGACATCGAGTTGATTGAGAACAAGAGAACACCTCGCGAGAAAATTTCGTATTAAATAAAACTAAAGAAGGTGTGTATGTATAAACGCATTACAGAATTTGCTTTGATTTAAAATAGATAATATGCTAGAGACATCTTCATAAGTTTTGTTGTTTGTTTTTGTTTTTTGTTTGTTTTTGTTTTTTTTTTTGTCTGTTTTTTTTTGTTTTGGATTTTTTAAGGGGGGGGGGGGGGGGGGGAAGTGAAATGCACACCCCATTTTGTATATTTATTTCAAAATGTATTTCATTTACAATGTAATGCTTTTTTCTACACAGGGGATCAAGACTGCTCAACTTTTGAATGATAGAAAGTTATTTACTAGGTAATTGACAAATAATTATATATTTTGTCACTTTGATATTTTCAAAGAAACAAACAAACAAACAACAACAAAAAATAAAAATGGAGCTACTCTAATATTTTCAGCCTTTCGTGATCAATGCTTTTGTCCTGTGATGCATTTGAGGGTTCACTGTAGTAACGAATTCCCTTGTGAAGAATATACGCATAAGATTGTCCTAACTATCAGGTAACCTATGTGGTGTATTAATAGTAACACATCTGAGGTTTGATCCCTAGTCGAGGCAGGCTGATGTTAAAGGATGTTTTTTTGTTGTTGTATTTTTCTCTTTGCTTTGTCTGGCACTGTTTCAAACACACATTTTTTAGATCTTTATCTTACACCAGTTACATAGGCCCTTCACTCTAACTGGAGAATAGGTCAACAGTGAATCCACTCCATCATGTCCAGCTTTGTGCCATCTTCTCGGCTTCCCTCCACGCTAAGCCTTCAGTTTTTAAATCCCTCCATCAATGCCCTCCTCCAGCTGTTTTAGGCCGCCCTCTTTTACTCGTTCCTTGTGAGTTCCATGAAAGAGCCTACCAGGTAATATTTATTGCAGGCCTTCTCAGGGTGTTGCCCAGCCACTTCTATCTCATCATTTTAATTTTTACTCTATTTCTTCTTGGCCTGTCATTTCCCATAAATCTGCATTTCTAATTTTGTCAGCCATTTCATTTGTAATATTCTTCTCACACATTTGTTGATGAAGGCCTGTAATTTATGACTTGTGTTCTTATTCAAGTGACATGTTGTTGAGCCATTATGTGATATATGTCATATTTTTTTTTCCATTCATATTTCTCTAGAATCCCAGAATTTTTTCACCAAAAGAGTGTATTTTATTTGAAATTTTAAATTCTTAATTAGCTTTTTGGGATCCTATTCATCCTGACATAATGCCGTTTTGAGATAGTTGGTCATAATATACTTTGATTGCTTATTTTGTGACCTTTATCATAAAAACTGAAGAAAATTTAAGAACAGACATTGAAAATAATAGTGAATGATTTTCCAAATCAATTTTATTATCCAACCTGGCATAGCTACTGTCCAAATTAAATAGCGTTAAATAAGAGGCTTAAGTGTGTTATGTATCAGTGACTGAAAATATTGTTAAGTAGAATGAACTTCAATTCCAACAAGTCAAAATTATTACAAGCGACACATTGAATCTTCTTTTTTTGGTGGATACTTTGGTTTTCTTTTGCGACTTTTAACCCCATGAAATGAATTACTCTTCCTTTTTTCTATATGACAAGTAACTATTTGTTGCTCTTCTTTGGATTGGGACATGTGGTTTTGTAGAATAGTATGTTACATGAGAAGTGAGTGAAAAGTTCTTTATTAATTATTTTGAACGATGATTAACTGTGAGGCCATGGGGTCTTATGGTATGATACTTGTCTTTGGATCAGAAGGTCCAGGTTGGAGTCCTGCTTTGAGCATTGCACAGTTGGAAAAGGCTCTTAACTCACATTCTCTCCCTCTACTAATGTAAAAAAAAGAGTACCATGTCGTTAACAGCATTATCTCTGTCAGAAAAAAAATTATAATGTCACCTAACAGGCGTCACATCCGACATGTTAAATGTTGCTGTTGGCAAGGGACCTCTTGTAAAGTGCTTTGAGCACTATTAGTGGATATTGCCTTTGACATAGATCAACTAAAGGGAAGGATCATAAAAAATCACCTTAGAATTAAATAAACATCACTTATGAAAATATCAATAATAGATCTATATCACAGGTAAACAGAGACATATGAAGTAACTAACTTAATTTTTTTTTTTTTACATCTTACAAAGTTAGCCATAATTTGTACACTTCATATTCATTTGAATAAGAAGTTAATATAAGAATATAAGTCTCCATCCTTCGAGTCTAAAAAATCCAAGGATTTCATTTTGTTATATGTCGTTAAAGCCTTTTCTTTTTTTTTTCATGTGATATAAGCCTTACCATTGGGTGGGATTCCTGACCTCCCATAGTGGACAGGAAGGTACTTACTTTATCTTCTATTCCCCTTTTTTCTGTTTTCCAACTCGCTTTCTGTCTTTGTCTTGGAATGAGCTTACTTGGTTTTGTCCTGGTGCTGGCCAGATACCCTGGCTGGGAGGGAAACAGTCAAATGTATAGTTAGTTAGTTTTGGGAGATGATATTTTTTTCCCTTGTATATCATCGCTCTGTTATGTACTGTGTTATTTTCTCTTTTACATATATCAATATTTGTAAAACTTGAGTGTGTGCCTCTTAGTGGGTACCTGTGTTTGTGTCTGGATGATACTTTTAGGTGATCTCAAACTAAGAACACAGATAGTATGCTCTTGGAATCTACACCTGTTCCTTATTTGAATGCTTCCCCCCTTGTCTTATTTGTCTTGTGAACTTCCATTTGTAAATCTATAACTTTTTTGACTATCCCTTTAAAAAAAACAAAAAAAACATAAGCCTTTCCTTAATGACACAATTTGTCTCTAATTCTAGATGCAAGACACTAGTGGTGCTGAGTTACCTGAAGTGACAGATACAGATGTTGTGTATTATCTCCGTGACTTGAATAGTGACCTTTGTCAAGCCTGGAAAAGTGCATTTTCAGAATACAAAGACAATTTCAAGGTTTGATAGTGCAAAGAATACATTTCATTGCATTCTAAAATATAGTTATGACCAAAAACTCTCAAATATAGCAAAATACATTTTATCACTGTTTAACATAGTGAGCTTTGTCAAGGTTGGAAAATTGCATTTTCAAAATACATGGACAATCTGAAGGTTTGATAGTGCAAAAAATGCATTTCATTACATACTAAAATATAATTATGACCAAAAACTCTCAAATGTAGCAAAATATTATTTATCACTGTTTCTTAGTACAGTAGTCATAGCTTTTCTACCCGAGGCTCGGGAGAGCTGAAAAGCTTGCAGTTATCCGATCATGTAGTAATCCGATATTTGATGGGAAACAATCTTGCTGACTTTAAGGGTGTCAATAAATTATGGATTATCTCCTCTGACATCTGTATACATTGTTCAAACTATCAAATGGGACTACTAAGGTTTGTCAGAATTTTTAAATAATGAATTCTGTTATAGATCAAGCAATTTCATTTTTTCATAATCTGAAAATGATGGATCTTGAAACACAGTATTTCTCTGCAGTTTTCACACAGTGTGTAGAATGTCTGCTTCCAACATACCAACGATTTATAATTTAACATCAATAGTTATATTCTTTCTCTTGGCTGCCATGTTGTTAATAGTTGAATGATCGAACTTGAATGTCAAAGCTCTTAATGTTTATAACTTTAACAGAAAGAGTAATTGAAATCTGATTCATTGCTTTCAGTCAATCATTAAGACAATACATTTGGTACCATTCACATATGCATTTAAGCATCATTCAATGCAGTGCGCCCTGCTCTTCAGCCAATTGCGTTTATGACCCAGGACTGTTTATTCAATTTTGAGTCTTGACCCAACTCATTCCCCATAAAACAATAAATGCTTTGACCCAGCGTAAGCTTGCAATACCAAATAGGTTGCAATCGTCGGAGAGGTATAAACTCTAAATAGCGTTATGACACCTTGCCTGGCCTGGCAAACTTTACCTGTTTCAATCGCGTTGTAGACATCATTGGGCGAGTATTGTTGTAACAGATCAGGGAGTTTAGATGAGATCCAATACCCTGCAGTGCTCATGTCCATGGCTTGTTTTTTGCCATACACTTGTTTAAAGAACAGGGTGCGACGATCTTTGAAGCGTTGTATCCAACCATCTGATGGAAAGAAAGCGCAGATTTTGTGTGATATTGGACGTCCTTGATAATCTATGATGTGTGAAAGTGTGTTTCCATTGTCATTCATTTACACTGGTTGTAAAACAAAAATCTGATAGGAAAAGTAGAAGATTGTCGACATGGAGCATGCAATTATGAAGACTTATTACATAAGGGGACATGAAGGCTGAGTGATGTAAACTCTCACTAACGGATTATGACACCTCGCATGGCCTGGCAAATAACAAAGATTGGCCGTGTGTAAACTTTTGTTAACATTATGATTATGACACCTCGCATGGCCTGGCAAATGACGAAGATTCACAGTGTAGTAACACATAATTAGCCTTCGTAACAAAATTATGGCACTATCCCATGTCCCCAATCAATTAAGATGTTTGAAAATGCGTTTCCATTGCCATTGATTTACACTAGTTGTAAAAATATCAGATGAGAATAGTAGAAGATGGGCAAAAACAGAGTGTGCAGTTATCCGAACCTTGCCTGCAGCTATGGAGACATATAGGAGAAAAAATCTGTAACCCAGGAATAGCATGCAGTAATGCAATGCGTGCAGAAATCCGGCATGCAGAAAAGCGATGACTGCTGTATAAAGTTATTGCATTTTTATTTTGCCAACAAACAAAAATTCCAAATTAAAATTTTTCTTTTGTGTATAAAATGTTGGTATAATAATCATAAATTTCACATGTGATATATTCATTTCAATTTCAGGCATCAGTGGGGGATATTTTTTATGATGCTCCCTCTGCAGATGCAATCGTGAGTTGTATTTTTTTTTTAATTTTTTTTTTTTTGTTGGGTTTTTTTTTTGGTTTTCTTACATTATGCTTAATTGTGAAATAGAGCAAGTTTTCTCCATTAATCTTTATTGTTAAATTTACCTTTTTCTTCTTTAATTTTTCATTGACTAGGAATCAATAACAGTTGTACGCTCCATTTTTTTCAATGAAACAAAGATACTTTTCAATTAAATTCTTCAAATTGAGTTTGCAGACTTTTTTAGTCTCATTTTGTCTGTATGCCCAATTTTTGGGTTTTTTTTTTCTTGCGGCTTATTGAATTTCAATCAGATTTCTCTTCTGAACCACAACAAATTGCATCTTACCGTTCAGGCAATCATGCCTTATATCCTCAATGAAGCAATTGAGTGATTGTGTGATGTGATATTTTCACCTACTCTTTTTAGAAGTCTGTTGTCTCTTTTCAAATTTTAATTTAGACTAAGTGGCTAAAAGTCTCTTAGAAGACAGATGATCTGTTCACACAGACACGTAATTTGACAAAATATTTTTGTTAAAAGGTCATTTATTTTGCCATATCTCATGAAATATTTGAGTCATTATTCACTTGAAATAAAATGTACGTAAATTGTATTTTGTAGTTTCTTTAGTGACAATATTGTGATGTTGTGTTGTTTTGTTTTTGTTTGTTGTTTATTGTTTATGTATGTATACTATGGTATGTTTTACATATATGGCATGATTAAGAGTTTCATGGTATGTGAAATATCCAGGTTTCTCCTGCCAATAGCTTTGGATTCATGACGGGAGGGATTGACCTGGCATACTCCAATCACTTTGGAAAACAAATGTAAGAATCTGATAGATTCTCAAACTCAATGAATTGATATTGAACAATGGGAGATTTAAAAAAAATAAAGTTGCAATTAGGCAATGAGTCAAGACATTAATTATTTTTTAAAATAAATAGATAGATAAAATATTTGATGTCACTTTTAAAAATCTGATATTTTGAGCCAAGAAAGAAATCAGCAGTTACATTTGTAATTTGATCTCCAAATGTAAGGACTAATTTCGTTCTTTCATTTTTCAATCTCTATTTTGTTTTTTGATGTCGACCAACTAGCTTCTCCAATTTAAAGCAATAAGGTATGCACCGTACCTGTATAGCTCTAAATGATGATAATGATTAAAGATAATTGATGTCTTATTTCAGGCAGGAAAGACTACAGAAACTAGTGAGGACAAAATACCATGGAGAATTACTTGTTGTATGTATTAGAATTTCTTTCTTTCAAGTATTTTAAACCATTTTAAAATCCACTTTTAGAATCTTTTTCATTTTCTTCTCATTTTAATGCTGCTCCATTCTTCCTTACCCCTACTCTATTATTATTATTATTATTATTATTATTATTATTATTAGTAGTAGTAGTAGTAGTAGTAGTAGTAGTAGTAGTAAGGTAGTAGTATAGTATAGTATGTAGTAGTAGTATACTAGTATAGTATTACATCATCATCATTATTATTATTTTATTATGATTCTTAAAATTATTATTATTATTTTTATTATTATTATTACTATTATTATTATTGCTATTATTAATGTTATTATTATTATTATTATTATTATTATTATTATTATATTATTACTATTATTACCATATTATATATTATTTTATTTTAATATTATATATTATTATTATTATTATTATTATTATTATTATTATTATTATTATTATTATTATTATTATTATTATTATTTATTATTTTAGTATTGTTGTTGTTGAAATTTCTCCTCTGTAATCGGAACATTTCTCGCATTTCCCATGGTGTCAAAAACTGTTATTCTATGTTTCTCCATAGGGCCAAGCAGTGATCATCCCTGCGTATGGAGATAAGGCGATGATAAAGGAAAAAGATTTGTCCAATTTTAACCAGGGTAAACCATTCAAATGGTTGATATCAGCACCCACAATGAGAGTGGGCATGAATGTTGCCGACACTGTCAATGCCTATCTTGCCTTTAGGGCCATCATCTTAGCAGGTAATACAATCAAGCTTATATTCTTTGTTTTAATTTTTTGAGAGTTCTGCATATAAGGACTAATCAAGCTCATAAATATTCACATGGCTGAATGGATAAAGCATTGCACATCCATCTCGGAGATATCGGTTCAAGCGCTGCTACTTGCATCTTTTTTTTCTTTCCTTTATCATAAAATATAGCCCCTGTTGCTCAATTTGTGATGCTGCAACGTGGTTGATGCCTGGGTTATCTTTATTCTTTTCTCAAAATATACCCCAAGGAAAAATTTCACCCGAGGATGAATGAAGGAAATTTTGTTAGTTTTTTAAAAGTGTTTTACTCAATATTATAAGGCCAAAACTAGCATTTCATCGTTGTCACCCATCTTATTACTGACCTTGCTTGGATTTTGATAATAATATTTCCCTTTTTTTTTTGTTTGGTTTGTTTTTAAATTAATTCTTTAGAGCTGAAAAGTTATTTATCCACAGTTAATAAAAGTGGCACTGACGGTAACAACTGCTTGAATCCTGTTTGAGATTAGACCTAGTTACCCTTTCCCTGGTTGGAGGAGAGAAGCCTTTCAAAATTATGTCGTGGTATCAAAACAGTTCATTCCCTTGTAGGTCTGAAGTAAGCTACTGGGCTTACTTGCTTTTATTAAGTGTCTATGTATCTTTAAGATATTGCAGTGAGGCCTTCCACCATTTGGGACATTTTGATAGCATTTTCGTTGTTTTTTTGTTTGTTCATTTCATAATGTATCAGTGAGAGAGCATAACACAACACCAGGCAAGGAACCCATTAGGAGTGTCTTAATTCCTGGACTTGCAACGGCTGTGGGAAAAATGCCTAAAGGACAGTGTGCTTGGCAGGTAATAATGTATATGTGTGTGTGTGTGTGTGTATGTGTGTGTGTGTTTGTGTGTGAGTGTCTGTTTACAATTTTATGATTCCCATCACAATATGTTGTTGGAACTTGTGTTTACATATGAAATGACTTCTAATGACAAACCAAAGATAGATCCTATTAAAAAAAAATTGTCATCTGTGAACTTTTAAAGAAAAGATTAAAATAAAACTATATTTCACGCTGCATTGATCTTAGTTTGCCTTAGAACATGGTATTGATGTGTAACAAAGCATTTGCAACATAAATCTACTCTTCTAATTCATTCGTCACCTCTTTGGTGACTTTTTTTTTGTATACAAGCACTCTTCTAATGTTATTTTCAATACAGAAATGTGTGCAATAATAAGTGTCATGTCAATTAACTCGTAATATTTATTTAATTAGAAAAGTTGCTTGTGAGAAAAGAGCTTAAAATGAAAACGGACAATTGAATAAAGTAGCCAATCTTTGCTCAAAATTTTCTCAACAGTCGAGGACATCACACAAACTTTAAAAAATTCTGGGTGGGGATCCTGACCTCTCATAGCGGGCAGGGAGGTACATACTGTATCTTCTATCCCCTTATATCTGTTTTCCAACATGCTTTCTGTCTTTGTCTTGGAATGAGATTACTTGGTTTTGTCCTGGCTCTGGCCGGAGTCCTAGCTGGGAGGGAAACAGTCAAATGCATAGTTATTGTTTTGGGAGATGATATTTTTTCCTTGTAAATCATATCTCTGTTATGTATTATTATTTTTATTTTGAATGTATAATGTAAGCATTTGAGTGTATTCCTCTTTGTTGGATTTTGTGCTTGTGTCTGGATGAGACTTGTAGGTGATTTCAAACTAAGTACATTGGTGGTATGCTCTTGGAATCTACATCTGATCCCTATTTGTTCTCAGTTCCTCTTTGTCTTACTTTTTCTTGGGTGCTTTAATTGTAATTCTAGAACTTTTTACTATCCCATTTTCTTCCTTTTTACTGGCGCTGATATAACCTTAATGTGTTGCAAGCGCCGTAAAACCCTTAAAAACAAAACAAAAACTTTAAAAAATTATTTTGCGATTTCTGTCTTGCTCTATTTTTTAAATGTCACTTAGGGCTACAGTGTTAAAAGCGTGACTATTTTGCTCTAATATGACTTTCTAATTCACTTTCGTGCTAATACATTAAATATTTTTATACAATTTTTACTGACATCTCATTTTTCTATTCAAATTTTTTATATGCTGCAAGCTGTTTAAGATAAACTGTCAGGAATCAAACAAAAATTTAATCTTTTCTTGATTATTATCTTGTTCAAAACTCATAAGGGAAAACCCTTGTAAAAGAGGTTATTTTAAGCAGACCAGAATATGCAAGAGTTGTACATAGGTCAGTTTTAATGATAGATACACAAATAAATATACGAGGTATTAAAGGCCAATTGGCCTAAATAACCCTTCACGTGATATAATAAGGTATATTTCTTGTTCACTTTATATCCCTAGATGTTGCAAGCGTATGAAACGTTTGTCATCGGAAATCATCAAAATCGATTAGAGCCCAGGTGCCTGGACATCATGTACAGGGATCACCAAAGACTGATTGAAGTGAGTTGCTATTATATGCTCTGAAGATGGGTCAGTATTGTTGTCTTAGGAGTTAGTAATAGTGACTGTTGCTGTCCTGCAAGGAGTATTTATCAAATCAGACCAAAATCGCTGCAATTTTCTGTGCTTTATTTTTTCTTTTGATTTTTATTTATACAAGTCACCTGATGTGTCTGATGACTTTTTTTTTGTACTAGCAACCTTACAATATCCGTCACTGCTTAAAGCCAGGTATTAATTCACAAGGGCCACAATGCCGGGGAATGGTTTTTCAATCATTGTCAACTATATAGTGACTGCCCTTACCCAACATTGCTTGATTTTGTTGCAAGATTAATACCATAAAGAATTTCTTAATCGAACATGATGGAAGTTTTCTTCTTTGAGTGGTGGGTGAAATATTAAAATAGGTTTATTTGATGACTAACTATAATTGAGAAAATGATTACTCATATTTAGGATTTTAGGGTGGATAATAAGTAAGTGGATAAACTTTATTAATCCTTAAGGAAATTGGTTTTACAAACGTGGATCACAGGATGAATATATAAACGTTAAAGAAAAAAGTATTATGATTGTAGTTATCTGATATGTTGCTGCCGTCTTATCTTTTTTATTTTGATTTTCTTTGTAATTTGCTTTTTCTATTTCTGTCTCTCAACAGGGGAATTGTGGACCCAGAGAATGTAGACCAACACAGCAGTGATCTGTGATTTATTTTAATTTACAAGTGCACAATTTTTGTAGTAAATTCTAAGTTATTATTACATATTCCATAGTTAGATCTTTGTTTTGTGTTGTTATTGTAAGATGTAACTAGACTAATGCTTTATATCAATTTGAACTTTTCATATGGTGCCAATTAACTTTTAAGTGACTAAGGTGCTGACTGGCCTGTATTTCATACCACTGATTCTTACCCTTTTCTTGCCAGATTAGAAATATTAAAGAAAATTTTCACTTGCTCTCTTTTTAGGGTGCAAGACTGACCAGGTAAAAATAAATGGCGCAATGTCTTTTAATTTTGTGACTTTTTTCTTTAAATCTATTTCTACGCAGCTATGGTAGGTAGTGAGTGGATTTTTGGTGTCAAGGCAACGCTAATGGTTTAGCAAAGCTGAAAACGAATGATAGCATAAAAATTAAGAGCGATTAAGCACAACACACTTATACGGTTATTACCTTACTGTAGGCTGTAGTCTTAGCCCTTGTAATGATTGAGATTCCTCCTCCTTTAGTTTTAACTATATACAACAAAACAAAAAAAACCAAAAGAATTAAAGAAAGCAATGAAAATTATAAATCCAACCTCTCTGGTTGTTTAATTGTGCGCTTAGCCCTACGCAATGGTAGCGGCAGAGACTCATTTACACAAGGTTGAGATGCAGAAGTAGTATCATTGGGATTGGGACTATCACCTGTACACGCAGACGCAATTGTACAAGGTTCAGTAGTATCATCGATACTATCGGATGTACAAGTTCTGTCATTTTCCTCCCCCATGCTAGAATTGACTAGGCCCGGTGCATTGGTATCAGTATCATTATCGCTATCAGAACACGTGCGTGTTCTAACTTGGTCCTGGTGCCTGCGCACCACACCATGATTTTGAGTGCTGACTCTGAAAGATAATGGTCCAGTTTTGTCAACCACGACACCTTGTATCCATTTACTAGAACTGTTATACGCCCTGACGAACACATGATCGTCCATGCCAACATCCCGATCACGGGCATGTTGATCGTGAGCGCGTTTTTGTGCTAATTGCTGAGTACGCACATGACTTTCAAGCGAAGGATGCAAAAGATCAAAATGGGTGCGAATTTTTCGACCAAATATCAGCTCAGAAGGACACTTTCCGGTAGTGGTATGGGGAGTATTTTGATATTTCGTTAGAAATCTGAGCACTTTCTCTGCTAGCGTGCCTTTTGAAATTTTTACCATCGCCCGCTTGAAAGTCTGTACAGCGCATTCTGCCAGACCATTCGATGATGGCTGGTATGGCGACACTGTGATGTGTTTTACCCCATTGGCCAACATGAATTGAGAAAATTGTGATGAAATCCACATGGGACCATTGTCCGTGACAACAAATTTTGGGAGACCCATAGAGGAAAACACATCACGGAGTTCCATAATAGTCTCAGTGGCAGTGATCTTGTTCATGAATTTTACTTCTATCCACTTAGAATGAGCATCTGAGATTATCAGGAACATTTTGCCGAGAAATGGTCCGGCAAAGTCCATATGAATCCTTTCCTATGGTTCTTCAGGCCACACCCAAGGGTGTAATGGCGCCTTAGGAGGCTGCCTGCCATGCAGTTGGCACTGATAACAGGATTTTACTGCTTGTTCTATGTCCGAATCAATTTTGCTCCACCAAACCCATTCACGAGCATGTGCCAGGGATGCCACTTTTCCGGTTTTAGCCGGAAATCCGGTTTTTTTTTTACCACCAGCCGGTTTTAATCCGGAACCTCCGGTTTTTGTCCGTCGTCACTATTCAAAAAAAGAATTTTTTTTTTTAAAGAAGAAGAAAAAAATCGCGGTAGTTTAACACCGCCCATCCCCATCACTGAATTTACCGTGTCAAACATTTCCCTCAAAACCACAAAATCACCATTATGTCTTATGTCATATTTTGACACCTGTGCAATAGTCTCGTGAAATTTAGTGACTGTCCCGTTTTTATGACGTCGGGCCAGACTGAATGGCACCAGATGTCACAATTGACACAGACGACCAGTGGTGTTCTTTGATTAGCTAGTAGTTGATGGTTTGGTTGAAGGGGAAGGGGAGGGACAAATCTCTCTCTCTCTCTCTCTCTCTCTCTCTCTCTCTCTCTCTCTCTCTCTCTCTCTCTCTCTCTCTCTCTATCTCTCTCTCTCTCTATCTCTCTCTCTTTTCTCTCTCTCTCTCTCTCTCTCTCTCTACTTCTCTCTCTCTCTCTCTCTCTACTCTCTCTCTCTCTCTCTCTCTCTCTCTCTCTCTCTCTCTCTCTCTCTCTCTCTCTCTCTTTCCCCTTGCCTTTCTTTCCATTTCTCTTTTCTTTTTTTTCTTTTTTTTTGATATAGAATTCCTAAGATCAATTCATAAATTATTCTCTCTTTCGCAACCATCCATTAAATCATCTGGTTATACAGAGATAATACATTAGCCTAGAATAAAGCAATGGTGGTCGGCTTAGTTTATTCTTCTGTCTTTTTACCTTTTGACTATGGCTTTTGTGAGATTCCTGGGTTGTATTTATAATCTGAATAACCACTAGGTTTCGTTAAAAAATAAAAGATATTGTAGCCTGCTTTATAAAGTAAAAATCAAAACAAAACTACACTTTCTGGCCTTTTATTTGAATAACATTGTAGGCCTTTAACATGTGGAAAGGACAATTCATTAAATGTTTACAAAAGTAAATTTATGTTTAATGATAAGAATGGATTTATATTAGTTATAGTAATACATTACATAATACCAATACAAAACTATGTTCCTGTTATTTTTACACTTTGCTTGCGTTTGACCGATAGACGGAGACATTTTCCTCCTTTTTGACAAATTGCTATTATTATCACTGAATGAAAAACACTCACCAAAACCACTACATCATCTCTACCACCACTACTATTACAACCACCACCACATCATCATCCCTACCAACACTACTACTGCAAATAACACCACATCATCCCTACCACCAGAACTACTACAACTACCACCACATCATCATTCCTACCACAACTATTACAACCACTACCACACAATTATCTCTAAAAGACCACCACTACTACAACCACCACCACATCATCATCCCTACCACCACTACTACTACAAGTACCATCACATCATCATCTCTTAGACCACTACTACTACTACTACTACTACTACTACTACTACTACTACTACTACTACTACTACTACTGCTACAATCACCACCACATCATCATCCCTACCACCACTACCACATCATCCCTACCACCACTACTACTACTACAACTACCACTACATCATCATTCCTACCACAGCTACTACAACCACCACCACACAATCCATACGACCAGTACTACTACAACCAACACCACATCATCATCCCTACTACAACCACCAAATGTAATTACACTTTCAACTTTTGAAATTCTCCGAGTCGTGTCAGGAATTGCTGCGAGACAAATTTTGGATCGCATCTCAGTGAATTTGAGTGAAGTTCAAATTTATAGGTTATGGTTGCATGGGTGATTCATGATCTTCACAATGAAAAATTTTCTCTTTTTATGTGACCAGTCATTCTCACCCCTGATAGCTTTATAATTTGTCTATATTTTGTTTTCAGCACCTTATTTTATCAATTTGAAAACTGTTAACTATCCTTTCTTTTCTGTGTTATTTGCTCTCAATTGCAAGTACTGAAACAATATTCCAAATTTGATATTTTTCAAATCCCTACGAAGCCCTTGACGTTGATTTGTATCTCGTCCGCGCAAGTTTTCAGGCTTTTTAAAATTTGCCTGGTGGCATCCCTGATGTGCCTTCATCCTAGCAATTCCCACATGTGTATCATGGAGTAGCTTCAACACATCACGCTGCAAACTGCGTGGAATTACAACACGAGTGCCCCAAAGTAAGCAATTGTTTTCAATGCTCAGTTCGTGCTCACGAACTTTAAATCGCCGTAGATCCTCATTTACACTTTGTTCAGGCCAACCATTCACTACTTTGTCACAAACTTGGCTTAGAATGGGGTCTTTCCTAGTTTCGTTTCTGATTTGTTCTGAAGTGATAGGCAGTTTCTCTAGCAAATTGAATAGGGATTCAATTTCTATCGGAATTACGCTAGGTTCCGACTCGTCTAATGGCAGTCTGCTAAGCGCATCTGCGTTATTGTCCTTTCCTGGGCGAAATTTTAATTGATAGCTGTAGCCAGCCAGCAATATTGCCCAACGTTGCATACGAGCCGAAGCGTGCTCAGGTAAGGCTTTATGCTCACCCAATAAACCAAGTAAGGGTTTATGGTCTGTGAATATAGTTATGTCATCTCCATAAATGTATTTGTGAAAGCGTTTCACACAAAACACTAGCGCACAAGCTTCTTTGTCTTATTGAGAATAATTCTTCTCTGCACTATTCAAAGTTCTACTAGCAAAAGCCACAGGGGGTTCATGGCCATTGTTGTCAATTTGTGATAAAACTGCGCCAACTCCGTAAGGAGAAGCATCACAAGTGAGAATGATGGGTATGTTAGAATCAAACAACAACAAAACACGATCTGATGTGATGCAAGACTTTGCGTTTTTAAAAGCTTGGTCTTGCACCTTACACCAGTGCCAAGGAACATCTTTACTGAGTAGTTTGTATAATGGAGCAAGCATATTAGAGAAATCAGGAATAAATTTGGAATAATAGTTTACCAGTCCAAGAAAGGATTTGAGTTCTGTCACTGAATTGGGACGCGGAGCTTTTCGATCGCCTTGACCTTGTTGTCTAATGGATGTAATCCTTGTTTATCGAGTCGGTATCCCAGGAATGTGATAGAGTCAGAGAGAAATTGACATTTATCCTGCCGAATGGACAATCCATTGTCTTGAATTATGTTGAGCACACGCTCCAAAGTCTTCAAATATTCGTGGTCGTCTTTTCCTGTGATGAAAGGTCGTCAAAGTAAACGCAGCACTGAGGTATGTCTTTGAAGAGTGAATCCATGACTCATTGAAATAAACCGGGACTTGAACTCAAACCGAAACACAGATGTTGATATTGGAATGAACCTTTGTGAGTGTTGATGGTTGTAAGTTTTTGCGACTCACTGTCTAAAGGCAGCTGATTGTAAGCATTTGAAAAATCGATCTTCGTGAACTTCTCGCCACCGGAAAGTTTGTCGAGTAGATCCTCTGTTCTAGGAATGGGGTGCTTGTCGTTTTCAATGCATTTGTTTACTGTTGTTTTGTTATCACCACACAATCTAATAGAATTATCTTTCTTCTTTACTGGAACAACCGGGGTGGCCCAGTCAGAAAATTGCACTTTTTTGATTATCCCATTATTTTCTAATCTTGTAATCTCTGTTTCTATCCCTTCCCTAAGAGAAAAAGGAGGTTGCCTGGCTTTCGAAAATTTTGGGACTGAATCTGGTTTCAAATGACCGTGATTTTTTAATTTGCCATTGTCACCAAAAACATTACTGCCCTTAACAATGTTTACTCATTCTTAATGTCTAGTTAGGATGTCTAGACAAAGATTCAACCCTCAAGACCTTGACTCGTGATAAAAACGAAGTGCACACCAATCTCACTGCATGCCAAGAGACTGTATAGTGTGGAATAAGTTGAGCTTAATCTATTATTATTATCATTATTATTATTATTATTATTATTATTATTATTATTATTATTATTATTATTATTGTTATTAGTATTTTCATTTTTATTACTATTATTATTATTATTATGCTCTGAATACAATCTGGATTAGAGATTAATTGATTGCAACAATAATGAACGACAAAAACCATGAAGCGCACTCTAACTTAAAATCACATTTTGTTTTTATTTCTTAAGGATCATTATTATTATTATTATTATTATTATTATTATTATTATTATTATTATTATTATTCTGGGTGGGGTTCCTGACCTCCCAAAGTGGGTAGAGAGGTACTTACCGTGTCTTCTATCCCCCTATATCTGTTTTCCACCGTACTTTCTGTCCTTGTCTTGATTTGTCCTGGCCCTGGCTTGGAGGGAAAGATGATATTTTTTCCTTGTTTTCCAACATGCTTTCTGTCTTTGTCTTGGAATGAGATTACTTGGTTTTGTCCTGGCCCTGGCCGGAGTCCTAGCTGGGAGGGAAACAGTCAAAAGCATAGTTATTGTTTTGGGAGATGATATTATTTTCCTTGTAAATCATCTCTCTGTTATGTATTATTATTTTTTATTTTGAATGTATAATGTAAGCATTTGAGTGTATTCCTCTTTGTTGGATCTTGTGCTTGTGTCCGGATGAGACATAGGTGATCTCAAACTAAGTACATTGGTGCCTTGGAATCTACGTATGATCCCTATTTGTTCCCAGTTCCCCTTTGTCTTACTTTCTCTTGGGTGCTTTGATTGCAATTCTAGAACCTTTTACTATCCCATTTTCTTCCTTTTTACTGGCGCTGATATAACCTAAATGTGTTGCAAGCGCCATAAAACCCTTAAAAACAAAAACGAAATATTATTATTATGATGATGATGATGATTATGATGATTATTATTATTATTATTATTATTATTATTATTATTATTATTATTATTATTATTATTATTATTATTATTATTATTATCATCATTATTATTATCATTATTATTGAAATACAGTGCAACTCATTAAAGTTCTCATCATGTTACAACATTTAATTTAAGATGCCCTTAGTATTCCCTACTGTTTCTATTGTCATAGTAGAATCTTTGTAAACTTGACAGTCATGAGTTTTATAATTCATGTAAATTATGCTGATCTATCAATTGAAAGTTATCAGTTGCCAGTAGGTATTGTATGAACAATCTATATTGATTATTATTTTTTTTAGATTTTTATCCAACAATGGTCACACTGAGAATTACAATAATTACATTCAGGTTGCTTATTTAGCATCGTTATGACTATGTTTATACACACAACTGCAATATATTATTGGTTGGGATACTTATGTTATTCAATACTCAGCATCTCAGTTATTATGGGTTGTGCGTTCTGGTTTTTCTTTCTTTTATATCATTTATGGTATGTGTGATTTGAATGCCTCCAAGTATTGAGTATCTTGGTTGAAATGAGTTGTAAATAATAAATGTTTCTCTAACTCTTAAGTCTTCCACTTTTTAATTTTAGAAGAAAAATACCAATGTTACTCCCATGTCACTGCTCAATACATGTATATATATTAAAAAAAACAAATATTGAGAGCCATTTTTTTATTTGCTGTAAACTGTGGTTCATTTTTAACCTTGCTATATTTATTGTGTCTTTCCTAGGCTAGGAATATAAATTGGTTAATGTGCGGCTTTATGGTCTTGTGGTATGACAGTCATCTTCTGTATGTAGATTCCTGGTTCAAGTCCCATCATGAGCGGTACAAAGTTGATACCTTGGAAAAGGATTTTTACTTACCTACATTTTCTCACTCCACTCAGGTGTAAAATGAGTACCTGATCAGTAACAGTGTTCTCACTTGAAAAAGTTGTTAAAGGCTTAATGTCTCATCCCATATATTAAAGTACTTTGAATACATTTAAATGATATTGCATTGTATAAAACCTCAATTTTTTTATTAAATAAATTTTTAAAAAAATTAAAATAGAATTTCCATCCATAAACATCTTGTATGATCTTATTATTTGTTGAATTTATTGCAAGAAAATAATTATATAAATCATTTGCACAAACTGCCTAGCTTCTGGCCCCTATTCGAACTAGTCTCCTTTGTCATAGTTTTCTCGGGTGCTTTTGATCTCGAATATGTAATGTTTTACTACCCCATTTCTACCTTTTTTCTAGCGTTGAAATGACCTACAAGTAAAAGCGTTGCAAGCGCCTTAAAACAAAACAAACTTATGATTATGAAATTTTCCTCTCCTTTTTCTTTTTTTTTTTTTGAGGGGTGGGGGGTAGGAAGGTAACTTAATCTGAGGGTAGATTTGAGCAGGTCAGAGAGGGACGGAGGGTAATAAGAATTTCATGTCAGTAATACAAGCTTATTATTATTACTACTGGTTGATTTGAAAACAAAATGCCATCAGGTATCGTTTCAGATTGAGCAATAGTAAAATTTTTGGGGAAAAGAACAAATAATTTATGTTTGTGCAAATATAATTCCAGCTTTCCAGCATCCCAGGGTATATAGTATATATAAAGAACAGTACAATGCATGTAAATTCGTAGTTTATGTTACCTAGATCACCCTTACTCCTACCTTTCCTCTCTGCTGTCCTAGGGGAATGAAGCTACATATTTTTTTAATCTATTGTTTTATGACGGGTTCAATGCAAAGATTTAGAACTGTTCTCCCACATCTATAAATGTATGTAGAAATAGCCAGAAAAAAAACCCTAAAAAACTTGGATAACCATTCACATTATTTGTCTGCACAAATAACTTTTAGATAATTTGTATGTACATACTGATAATCTTTTAGAAGAAATAATGGTATTCTTGATTTTCTTACAAGACCTTATCATTGAAGTTTTTATGAATTGAACAACAAATAAAAAGAATTCCTGGAGTAGTTAGTAGTCTACAACAATTTGTCATTTATCATTCATTTTTGCAGTCGTAGACATTGTTGTCTTTCAGAGAGAATGCAACATAAAACTGTAATTTTCTTTTAGACAAAGGCATTGAACAAAAATGATTAGAACAGCTTTTAAAAAAAAGACAATTCTTAACAGGAAATAATTTGGACTCAAAACTCTTCCTCGGCCGACAATAAAATGTTAACATTAACTGTTTTTTGTTGTTGGCTGAAGGAGATTTTTTGAGCCTAAAACGTTCCGCAATACGTATTTTGTTCTTTTTTGAGGTTGTTATATTCATATTTGTTCAAAACGTTTTACAGTCCAAAGTTTAGTATTCTTGCTGAAAAGGATATAGTAGGTACTCAGATAATTTCTAATAAATTCTAATACAGGCTCTCTGAGAAAATAATTAAAGAAGAGGAAATGTTATCTCTCACAGAGAAATATACTTTCTTTTAGTGAAATGGACATCAGATTAGGGGAATAGTGGACCGTACTAACAGCAAACTACCCGCCTGATTCAAATATTAAGATTGCTGATGTATGATATTAATAGTTAAGATGTGATTAAATAATGAAATGTACTCGTTTTGCCTCTGTATTATTTAATATTTTTATTAACAATCACAATCATATAATAAAACAACATTCAATAATCAAGGAAATATCAAATTCACAAAATTTTTCATTGGGGAATACCTTGACTCAATTGGTAGAGCATCAAATTGATATGTAAAAACAATTTTTTTTTTTTTTTTAATTTTCTTAAATCTTCCTTTCTACCCTGCAGTGAATTGACTCCTAATTCATTGCAAATAGTGCTTGAGAGGAGGAATATTTTGATAGCTCAGTTGTGGAGCATATGCCTCACGAGCAGAGGGACTGGTTTCAGTCCTGGGTGCAGTTAAGTTTTTTTTTTAACCCCTCTGTCCACCCACATTGATTGAGTAGCTGAGTCTGTTGAATTTAGCATTTTAAAAATTCTGATAGACTATATCGTCTTATTCAATATATAGCAAACAATAACATTAGCGAAAATGGGGTAAACTATCATTGTATCAGCACCATGTCTTTGAAGAGTAATATTATTGCTTATTGCTTTGCAATGGACTAGCATCTTATTTGAGGAGTGGCAAGCAATTGTTAGTGCCTTTTGAAAAAAAAAAGAATTGCTTCCAGGAGCCTATGGCTGTGCCATTACTACTCCTACTGCTTCTATTATTTCATTGACTCTCTTTGTTCTCCATTCGGAATTAGACTCGTCAGAGTTCCAATTAAACATCACAGGTAAGTTCATTTAATTTTCGAATTATCCCTGTCTAACTCTACAGAAAGCAGGTTTATCTTAATAGGATCCTGTACTCATTCATTATATAGCAGGTATACACTTTATTAAAAATTTATTTCGAAAAGATTTGAAAATGAAGATAAAAAATTCACAAAGTTACTTTCTGACACACAAAGATTAAGTATATTCTTAATAAATAAATAATTAATGAATGGACAAATAAATAAGCAAATAAACTTTGAACATTCATACAGTGCACCTTAACAATTTTTTTATCAGATTCAGTTTCAATGCAGAATTATTGCCAAACAACAAAATTAATAACGACATCAAGCAATGGGGAATCAGCCTACAACATAACCCTGACCACAAAAATCATAGAATAGACGACATCAATAAGAAGGAAGTTGTGTACGGTTTTGTCAATTCTATCAGTTTTGTTGATATATTGTTTGGTCCTTTTTTAAAAAAAAGTTTCACTCAGTGAATCACTGCCTTGCTTGTGATACCTAGGTCTGCTCAGCCTCAGTAAAAAGGATGATAATAGAATCGTCACAGTGAATGGATTCAGAATTTAGCTACACTACAACTACAAGCACCCTAAGAAAAATTTAATTAAGAATGCTTGGCTCGTTCAAACGATGAAGAAAAAGTATAGTCTGAGACTACCTAGAAGGAATAATGTTATGAGAACAAACTACTAACTAGAAGGAACAAAGCTATGAGAACAAACTTCTATTTGAGAAAAAGTGAATTATGGATATTAATATTAATTTTATAAATTAGAATACTTTCTGAAAGTCAGCAAAATAATGGTTTATCCTAAACTTTATCAAGATAAATTTTGCCACATCAGTAAAGTGTTTTAACTATTAATGAAGGAACAAGAATGAATTCTGACACTATAAAAAGCTGATAAATTTGTTTTGATCCTCTGTCTTGTCAGGACTTGAAGTTTGAATAATAGAACACCGGTTTCTGACAACGAAGATCAGTCTTTTTTCATGTAAATGAGAATAACTCTATTCCAAAATGATATTTGTATTTGTATCAAATGAATATTTACAATTTATGCACTGATAATTGACTAGGTTCTCTTTACGTTTTATAATAAAGAGTGCTCATTGATGTTCAGTAGACCAAATTTCTAAATCAGACTAAAAAGATACCTATTCGACATCCTTTCAGTAACAGTACTCATTCAATATTATTTGATGATTATACCTCACTCACACCTGCGAGTAAAGTTCCCATATATGGTCACGAAAACAGAGCTCAATGGACTGTTAAGATGAGACACCTAATCAAAATATCAAAATGGCCATTGCCATCAATTACTCAACAAGTGCCACTCAGCTCAGGCTTCAATCTGTCTGCCAACTCTTCCAATCTAAGTGCTACCCTCACGTCACCTGAGACTCTAAGCCGTCCACTCATGTAGGCATGAAAGGGACTGAGGTCTCCTGCTAACATGATCTGCAGGTCTTCCATGGTTGTACTAATGGTAACATCTGGGTCACCTGAATAAAAACTCCCTCTGGCAATAGAGCCATGGCCTGAAATGAGAAGGAATAAATTAATCATTCTCTAAGAAAAATCCAGATAAACAAATAAACAAAAAAAATTGGTGAAGATCACACTAATATATAAAGAATAAAATATGAGTATGAGCAAATAATCGTCTCACATTTCAAGGGTTTTTAAAATTTATCTTGTGTTTCATTTTATTTTTTTCTTCTCACCATATATTTTATAGCTATGCATTCTTCTTTCTGTTTAATATATATAACTTATCTATATCAGTGCCTGCTACATATTACATAAGTTTCTAATATGACTATCATGATCAGATTTTCTGTTTGACGTACCTACTCATAATTGCAAGAAAGTAAAAAGAAAACACAATATAGAATTATTTCAACACATCTTTAAATATCAGACTATATTTTTGAAAGTCATGTTCAATCAAAAGAATTCCGATCCAAAAGCATTTGAATCTGAAAGGCAGATTTTATGACAAATAAGTAAACTCATCAATACATTGTTTATTTAGTGGAATAAAAATCTGTCAACTTCAATAGAAACCCAATTCCTCATTCCAAGGAAATAATAATAACAATGTTTTTACATAAAGCAAACTCAAAGTAAAGTAATGATCACGTTGGTTGCCGATTTCTCAAACCCTGGACCAAAAAGGATACAGAAGATAATGATGATGATGATGGTGGTGGTGGTGGCGGCGAAGACCATACAACAATGACATACACATTAACATGATATTCAATGGAACTGACCATGGCGTAGATCTAGATAAAAGAGACCTCCATCATGCCCTGCAATATCAAACTGGTACACTGCTTCCACCTTCTGCACAAGACTTTCGTCCAGCGACTTTTGAATTAATGAGAGAAGCTGATCACTGCCAACAGGGGTAAACCCTGAGGCACACGGCGGTTGTACAACTGGTTCTGTAACATTTGTCTTTGTTTCATCCACATCAATTTTGGTGTTGGAATCTTTTTGATTGTTTTGAAATGCAGCAAAGGCTTCTGATATCCCCTGACCTTGTCCTTAAGAGGAAAATCAAATGAAAAAGAAATGATACTTCAAATTACCTTTCAGCAGTTGTAGGGCAAAAAGAAACAAAACAAAAATCATCAAAAAAACAAACCAATAAACAAATCACATACAAGGAACCAGATAGAACACAAATAAATACAATTTAGATCAAAATGTCATACATTCTATGCGAGAACTTTATGTTAATAATAATAATAATATAATTTACTTATATAGTGTCCATTAATCCACTGACTAGTGCTCATGGTGCTGAACAATCACTCAGACTATATAAACTATCATATACACTAACATACGTACACACATACAACAGTACACTCAAATCCACATACGGAAACTTCTCTGCATACACATACGCAAACTCTTTACATACACATTACTATACCATCTACCCTAATTTAAAACATATAAAGCACACTTATTGTCAAAATAAGCTCTTCTAAATAGTTCGGTTTTCAGTTTCTTTTTTAACATATCTAAATTTTCACTGGGTGTTTTTTTTTGGTATTATATGAAAGGGACTTCCACAACCTAAGCGTGGCTACTCTAAAGGATTTGTTGTTAACCTATGACCTGTTATAAGACTCATATCACTAAATCTTAGCAATCTACCAGGTCTATAATAAAACACAAGTTCATGGTGTCAGACTAACATAACATAACATGTGGTATAGGGCAAAATAGGATAAGATCCTTTGAATGCCCTTAATATTAATTAGTAATGCCATAAATCTATTGATTAAATATTACAATAACGATACACGTGGTAAAGATAGTATTTCAACTTAAATGTACTCATGTGGTGTACAAACATATATCTTTAACCGTGACATGCAAAGCGCACACACAACCACACACACACACACACACACACACATACACACGCGTATAGAAGATAACCATAATAATATAATAATGCATAATATATACATACAAGATTGAAAGCCATGTCAACAGCAGAGCAAACAAGTATTATTCGTCATATATAAATCTCCCATCATATAATTCCCTGTCTACTAACACCTTGAAATAATCCATAGATTTTGCATTCTTTGTTTCAAATTTCAAACTGTTCCATTTCTGAACAATACGAATACCGAACCAGTTTTGTCTTATGTTTGTTTTGCATCTAGAGACAAAAATCTTAAACTTGTCCCCTCTAGTAAAAGTAATATTAGAATATGAAAAAAAATCAGAAAAGTCTATCCTATCCAGACCATGTACCAATCTATAAACCTGAATTAAATCCCCACGAATTCTTCTATATTTCAAACTGGGTAAGTCAAGAAATTCTAACCTTTCCTTATAAGATAAATACTGTATTGTATAAATTTTTTTGGTAGCTCTCCTCTGTACACTTTCAATACTAATAGATTGTCTTTTATATAATGGGCTCCAGATGCAATTTCCGTATTCTAGAATTGGTCGAACGAGCGATTTATACAAATATAAAAATGTGGTTTTATCAAGACTTATAAAGGTTCTATATATTATTCCCATCATTCTGTTTGCACGGCTTACACAATTATCAATATGTAAATCAAAATTCAAATGTGAATCAAAAGTAACTCCCACATCCTTTTCATAAGGCACAACGGAAAGTAGATTTGACATAGAAGTATCGGTAAAATAATTATGACATGGATTATTTTTTCCTATATGTAATACTTTACATTTCGAAACATTAAAATCCAAATGCCATGTTGTAGACCATTTGAAAAGTGAAAATATATCATTTTGTAGAATGTTATGATGTTCAGTTGTACTATAGATCTTTGTATCGTCTGCAAACAGTTTGCAGGCTGAATTTATGCCACATGGTAAATCATTTATATATAAAAGAAATAAAAGTGGTCCCAATACGCTTCCTTGGGGTACACCGCTAATTACATTCTTAAAATCCGACCCCACACCATTGACAATGACCCTTTGTATTCGATTATTAAGAAAGTCTTTAATCCAGTTAAAGATATTCCCTTTAAATCCATATGTTTTTAGTTTAATGAATAATCTCTCATGAGGTACAGAATCAAAAGCCTTGCGGAAATCAAGATAAACAACATCAATGCATTGATCACGATCAATTAACTTGGTAAAATCCTCCATCACCTGTAAAAGTTGAGTAATGCATGATCTCTTTGATCTAAAACCATGCTGGTTATCGTTTAGTATCGTATGACTTTCAAGAAAGTCCATTATTCGGTCTTTCAAGATAGACTCCATAACCTTACAGAGTATGCATGTTAAGCTGATGGGTCTATAGTTTGCAGCATCTAGTTTGCTTCCCTTTTTATGAATGGCAGACTATGAAAGGAGCTTTGGCAATAACATAAAATCTTGAATTAAATTCGCTGTTTCATCGGCAGCCAATGCAGAATTTCCAGAACTGGGGAAATAGGATCATCACGCTTTGATAACATACCAATCTAGCTGCTCTGTTCTGAGCTTTCTGCATTCTTTCAATATTGTAATTTGGACAACCAATGAGCAGCGCATTACAATAATGAAGTCTACTAACAATAAAAGAAGTGACAAGCATTTTAGTGATTTCAGTGTCAATCAAAGACCTAATACGACCTATGTTTATAAAGAGATAGTGCCAACTCTGGATAATTTTGGTGATGTGATTATTCATGGACATATTATGATCAAAAAATGCACCCAGATTATGAACATAGATGTTGGAAAGAGAAACTTTGCAATCTGCTAGATCAATTATATCCATTTTAATACCATTCCTGTAAGGTCCCAGCTAATCTCACCTCCGAATTTTTGGATGGTACACAGTGCAGTGCGACAGTGACTTTATCAATAGTTATGAATATATGAGCTTATTATTGTTAACTCTTTAAAAACAACCTCAATTTTTTAAAAAATAATTTTAAAATAAGGGTTTAATACACTTTTTTTTTTAAAGGCTGCCAATTTTAAAATAAGTCTATGGTGGCTATATTAGAACCGGTGCCTTCTGACCCTCTGATTCATATGTGGGGGGAGTTACTACTTACTACTACATGAAAGAGTGAGGTGATGACTTACCTTGGTTAGACATGACAGCATTAGCCAACTGCATGAACACAGAGGGTAAACCAGAGTTGCCACCCATGCCACCAGGTCCCAAAAGCCCTGGGGGCATCATCAGGGTTGGAGTTGGCTTAGGGGGAGGGTTGCTTAAGACCTTGATTTGAGATCTGAATAAAAAAAAAAGGGATCATCAATTCTCTAATGGTATGACATTCGATTCCTGAGTGGGTGATGCAAAATTACTCACACTATCTCACCATACTCAGATGTAAAACGAATACCTAGACAGTAACGGCGTTATCCTGTCAAATAATGAAAAAAATTGTTTTGCCACCTTTCAATAAATCCTGTCTCATTGTCCATGCTCAGTGTTGCAGTTGCCTTGGCACCTTTGTACAATGCTTCGAACACATTAAGTAGTGGATAATGTAATGTATAAAAGCTCAATCCTGTTTTCTTCTAATTAAATAACTGTGTTCAAGGGAAGGATTAAAACATTGAGAGAAGGGTTAAAACATTACAGTTTGCGCTTGGAGTTTATCTATATCATTTCAGTTACGGTAACCTCAGCACATAATATCAAATCCTCAATGCCTCTCTCCTGAATATTTATTCCAGCCCATACTATATATAAGAACAGCAAATACCCGTGTACTTTTTCATAAACTTAAACAAGTGCATATATTACCATCAATAATGAAGTGTACGAGAATTAAAGAATTCAATGTAACTAACCAAGGCATGTTTTGAATGGCTGTTTCATTATGGTTCATAAGAGGAACAAGGAACCAAACTCGTCAATTAAGCACCCAAATGCCTCTTCTGTAGTTATTGTAGCTATCTAAAGCTGTATAATTTATGCTTATGTTAAAACCTGGGGTATTGTAATATTATAA
>NC_088362.1:76243701-76311201 GCF_034508935.2 Berghia stephanieae
AACTTGTGGATAATGACAAGCCATGGATAGTGACAGTGACCCTCCGTCCCGATTTTTTGTTATATATTATTTAGTAATAAAAACCCCAAGATAGTGACATGCATTTTAGTAAAACCCTAGTTAAGCTACATCGACATAGCAATAATCAGCAGTTGACACCAATGTTTGATACAAAAATTCTAGCCAAAATGGCAACATCGTTTTCAACCATTGTCACCTTACTCTTTAACAGTAAAAGGCCTACTCACAGTCTACAGTGTTACCGACCAATTCTTACCTACCTATCCCTGTTGCCATCGAGTAAATAGAAAAACAACCCTATCCAGGGCTGACAGATGACCCATAGAATTGTTTTTCAATTATTAGTTTTGGTTTTTTTATTTTAAAAACCATTCTTTTTTCCAATAACAAATTTGTTTCTAGTCTAGTCGATTTTTTTTTAAATTCATCAAAACCCATGAATTTTTCTAGAATGGTCAAAATGTTAGTAGTGTTTGGCCAAGTGAGGTTCTACCTGACAACTTTTAAAGTCAAAATTGACCATAGGGAACTATAGGTTTAGTAGTCGGGTTAGTTAAATGTACCAGGTTTTATTTTAAGCACAAGGTGCTAATGGAAGGTATCCCTCAATAGGGAGTCATTAATAATAAAAACGATGTTCTTAGCCAAGAAGAGAGAGAGAGAGAGAGAGAGAGAGAGAGAGAGAGAGAGAGAGAGAGAGAGAGAGAGAAGCTTTTTGTTTTGTTTTTTTTTTAAAAGGGTTTTACGACGCTTGCGACACATTAAGGTCATATCAGCGACAGTAAAACGGAAGAAAATAGGATAGTCAAAAGTTCTAGAATTACAATTAAAGAACCCAAGAAAAGGTAAGACAAAGGGGAATTGGTTCAAATATGGGAAACAGATGTAGCCTGTAGCTATCTAGATTCCAAGAGCTCACTATCAAAATCATTTTCAAAGTACTTAGTTTGAGATCACTTAAACGTCTCTTCCAGACACAAGCACCGCTCCCCACTAAGAGGAATACACTCAAATGTTTACAAATCATATATAAAACATAATACAGTGCCTAAATGATTTATAATTATAAGTATAAGGAAAAAAATATCATCTCCCAAAACTACATTCGACCTCTCAGCCAGGGTATCCGGTCAGGGCCATGACAAAACCAAGTAATCTCATTCAAAGACAAAGACAGAAAGCAAGTTGGAAAACAGATATAGGGGGATAGAAGACACAGAATGTACCACCCTGCCCAATATCTAAAGGGAATGGGAATGATGAGATTGTCAATGGCAGATTGTGAAAGTGAATGTGATATCAGAAACCCCATCCAGGAGAGAGAGAGAGTGAGAGTGGAGTGACAGAGAAAGGGAGGGGGGACTGCCGACATTTCTATAAAACCTTAAAATGGATAACGATGCTCGGGCTTTACGGCTATCTGCACAAAATCAGAGTCCATTGAATATTGAATCTGAAAAGGTCTTCTCGACTTCATGTCGATGAGTTGCGAAGTGTAAATAAACAAACGGGCGGAAGTCCGGATGATGTATGTTGTTTCGCATTGCAGTTCAAGCTTTAGCAATTTTTATTTGCATTTTCATATTTGAATATTAAGCGGCTTCTGAATAAAAACTTTTTTCTGTCCTCTTAAATAATAATAATAATAATAATAATAATAATAATAATAATAATAATAATAATAATAATAATAATAATAATAATAATAATAATAATAATGATAATAATAATGATAATAATTATAATACTAATAATAATAATACTAATAATAATAATAATAATAATAATAATAATAATAATAATAATAATAATAATAATAATAATAATAATAATGATAATAATAATAATAATAATGCTAAAAACTTATATAGCGCTATAACTCAGAGACATCAGACTCTAAGCGCTTAAATTACAAATTACTTTGGCTGAAACATACTCATTCACACACACAAGCATACTGCCGTTGTTTCTAAAAACACAGTCTATGCAATGTTAACCAAAAAGCACATACTGTGTTCTTTAATAAAACGACAGCATACACACACGCGCACACACAACACACATCAGAAACCAGACAGACCTATCTTGCTTCTTATACCATCTACTAAAGACGAAACAGATATGTTTTAAGCGAACGTTTAAAAATAGACAAAGATTCTTTTTTCACGAATGCTCTATGGTAAGGCGTTCCGAAATGAGAAAAGGATCTCATTCCAGCATTTTTCTGTTTTCGAGGACAACTGGTTTGGTGGAATCACTGGGCGAACGTAAGGGGCGGGGTTTTGAAGGGCAGTAACTTCAATACGAAACACTAAAACACAAGCTTTTTTAAAATTTAATTCTTTTCTCAACAGGCAGCCAATGCAGGTCATGAAGCAGAGGTCTGGCAGAATCGCACCTACGCTTCATGAATACTAGTCTGGCAGCACAGTGTTATCTATGTTTGGCAGCGCTGTTTTGGACAAGCTGAAGACGTCTCACTCAGATTATATTGCGCAACGCCAAACAACAGAGCATTGCAATTGCAATAATCCAATTTCGATAGTACGAGGGACACAACCAGGTGTTTGGTCACATCCTCAGATATGAACCGTCTAATGGAAGCAATCTTTTTTAGTTGGAAAAAGAGAGATCTAACCAAATTATTAACCTGATGCTCCATCGACAGTCAAGAGTCTAAGAATGTGCTAAGGTTTTTCACTTTCTCAACAATTTGAATGGAGGCATCCCCCAGCTTCAAATCTGTTTCACTTTTCAACTTCCTGTTCCCAACATACAGCACCTGTCTTATCATCATTCAGTTTCAATCTGTTCTCATTCATCCATTTCTTAACACTTTGGATACAATTCTTACTATCGGCTGATACTTCTTGTAAATTTTTCGTATCATCAGCGTATTGATGGTAAGACAGACCGAAACTTCTGATGACTTTATACAGAGGTCCAACGTACAGAACAAAAAGAACGGGTACAAATACTGAACCCTGGGGAATCCCACAATCAAGAATGATTTCCGAAGATCTTTATTTATCCACCGTAATAATCTGTTTACGATTAAACAAATATGACCTAAACCAACCAAGCGCTGCACCAGACACGCCATAAGTAATTTCAAGACATTTGAGGAGAAGATTGTGATCAATAGTATCAAAAGCAGACGATAGGTCAAGCAAATTCAGCAAAGAACATGAACCATTGTCTATAACAAAGAGGAGATCATTAAGATGAGACAGTCAAAACAATGTAAAGTCATTCTAATTACAATTTTAATATTCACGTTTCTATTTTGCACAAGTTCCAACTCCCAATGTGTTCTGTATTTATTTTTTATTTTACTTATAGTTAATCATCAAAAGATTTCTTCACTTTTTAGGGCCCTTAGCGTTTGTAATTCATTTCAGGGCCAGTGGATTAGTTATTGATGAGCAACCAAAAGAAAAATTATGGTGTTCTCTTTACAGTCTTTAGTGCTTCTTTTAACTTACTACAGTGGACTCCGGATAAGACGATGCCCAGGGGAACCGAGAAAAAAATCGACTTATCCGAAAATCAACTTAACCGGAGTGTAACCAAATGAGCAAAAACGCATGTGAACAAGGCAAACCAATCAAGAATAAGTATGTCCCTTCATATCGCGCGGTCTCTGTAGTGGTCATCAGAGGCTCCTACCCCCAATAGCCCCATAGAGGAATCAGAATACATAAAAATCGGAATTTGAGATAAAAAAGCGGAATCAACTTACTGTTATTGACTATGACATGCTTTGCAACAGAAAATGTAATAGACAATCCAAAAGTACTCAAATGATTAAAAATATAAAATGTGTAAAAATGTACAGATTGTGTAAAGACTAAGAATGGGGTCAAATAATAATAAGAGAACACACAGGTCCTGGCCGTCTGAGAGCAAAGCATTGAACGGATGGATTTAACCTTGTCAGGACCCTCCCCCCCCCCCCTCCCCCCCCCACACACCTAAACAAACAAACGCGCGTGCCGGTACACACACACACACACACACACTTACACAGGGCTAAAATTAAATAGGGAAAGAAGCTGACCGTACTCAATAATATTATTACGGAATGAAGCCAACATATAATATTACAAAGGTCATTGACCTCACAAATTGGAGTCACCATAATAATAATAATACTTCGGTCAACCCCCCTCCCAGACAGCACACACTTTGAAGGGACTAATCAGACTCACAAAATGTGTGTTGATTGACCATAGGAGATGCTGACGAAATAAGCCATAGCTCACTTTTTTTTCACTACAGACTTTTATTTTATTAAATGTTCCTCGATTGGAAAGGTGAAAAGCGGAATTTTTGCCTTGAATGGGGAATGTATACCAATTAAGTGAAATTATTCCGCGAAAAGCGGAAAGGTAGGAGCCTCTAGGTCAAGGTCATGCTTCTTGTAAATCGTCGAGACAGAAATAGCCGGTATGCCAATTTTCTATGCAATGATTTTCTGTCGCATGCCAGACTTTCCAAATGCATCGAATCTTCCTTTTCCGCGATAGGTTTGCCATTGTAGTTGTAGACTTGATTTGAATTCTTGATAAAATTGATACTAATTAAGAGGGCCATTACATAGGATGGCCTGGGATTAGATCCCCAAAAAAATCTTGAACTTGAAGTTGAGAAATTAAAGTTATTCAATACTGCTTATGTACATTGAACACGGACGTCAGGAAAAGCACCTACATCACATCGATGTGCGCCAATCGTTCGCGGATGTTCTTAACCACTGAAAATTCTTACTGGTAGCTTTTTTAACCAATGGAAATACTTGTTTATTTGTGATTTTATTGTAGTCATGAGTGATAAGAACATCGACGTAAGCGACATCGACTTATGTGGAGTTTGTTTGTTTTTTACTAATGTTATATAGGAAGAAGGGGGAGGGACCAAGAAAAAAAATCGACTTGGGTAAAAATCGACTTAGGCAACGTCGACGTATCCAGAGTGCACTGTATAAAGTCTATTTTGATCAATTGCTTGATGTCGGTGGGAAGGGGCGGTGATAGGTTGTTCTATAACCAAGAGCGTATTCAGGGGTTGAAGATAGATTGCGTGAACGGGGCCGATTAGATATAGACGACGATTGGGATGTTTGGAAGCTTTAACTCTGCCCACTTTTCATGACATCCGAAATGCTATCGCCGTCCACATCTACGCCAGAATAGAAAGAATGGGTGGAGTCTACCATGATATAACATTTAACAGAGCACTAATTTCATCATAAAAGTTCTGTCCACTGACAGGTGGGTGGATATCGCTTTCCAGTTTTGATGTCCTTATATGAGATCCTGAGATTTTTTACCAATCAACAATTGTTCTTTTGATAGCTCGCTTGTCAACATGTCTCGGCTCATCCCTTGATTTATGATCAGGCATCACAGGCGATACATGTTGTGTAACTTTAAAGACCACGGTTGACCTAAAGCAACGAATTGTTGTGTAATACCAACAGCATTGTGGCTTCGACCTTGTATAGTTACGTCCCTATCTCAACGCTCATGAAATCCTCACAATCAAAAAACGAAATCTGTGTTTTAAATTCTTGAATCAAACGAGGTACATGAGCCCGTTCGTCTCATTGGGAAATGAAAAATGATATATAAATCAAGAACATCGACCAGAAAATAAGGAAATTATCATAAAATTATAAAATTTGAGAAAGCTATTTTAAAAATCAAATCTATTACAAAAAGGTTATTTCTAGACCGATTTTTTTTAGACAAAGACAATTTTTCTCCATTTTTCAAGCTGATTCCAACAATGTGGTTTTCAAATTTATCGCAAGAAGGAAAGAGAATCAACACACCATTACTGTAAACATTTTAAAGTTTGAGTCATATTTTATTCCAGATGATGAAAAGATCAAAGGCATTGTGAGAAAACTGTTTGGTCTATCACTATTGGTATTCAAAATTCGTAATGTCACTTAAAATATAAGCTCGCATCTCATTTCGTAACTTTGGAGGAATTTAGGATATTCTGTGCGCACGGTACTTGGAATGGACTATAGAAGTGTTGATGGCTCGACCACAGACTACAGAGAGGGGCAGACATGACAACAGAAGGTGACACGTCATCAAAAGTACCTAGTGAAGTCAGCGCTGCCATTTTTTTTTCTTGCTTTTCAGTAGGTTATTTTCAAGAGGAAAAAAATGTGCTGATGGTAACAAAAAGTTAAAAAGGAGGAAAATTTTGAACAATTGCCTTTAAGCCTGATTTATAATGCACTAACCCCAACTTTTAGAGAAAGGAAAACTGCACCTGTTTGTTTTACCCCACATCAAGTTTCTCACTGCCAGTACATTTAATTAGGGGAAAAGTCATTTTTAAAAGGAGGAAATTCCTCCTCTGACTAAAATCGCGGATCCGAGGTTAACCATCAGCATTGAAAAATCATCTGTCCCGAATACAGTACACTTCATTGTTTCTCTCAAGACAATAGATCCCAGCCATTGCCTAAGCATGGCTAAATTAAATTTCATTCCAAGACAAGAACAGAAAGCCACAAAGAAGTAAATAACAGATATCATGGGATTGAAGACAGCAAGAGTGATCTTCCCACATGAGAGATAAAAGGTTTCCCAGCCAGTTACAACATGTTTCTGTCATAAAGTACCCATCTCAAGAGAAGATGATGGGATAATAATAAATCCTTTGTCAGCATACAAGTGCAAACATGAAAGCACAAGATGTATTTTCTTATTTATTTTAAGAACAAACTAGTGAGACATGCTGTATTGCTTGGAGCATGCATGGTTAGAATGTCCCAATTTTTTTTCTTATTATTCTTTGTTGTCTGTTCATCCCTTCCACAGCAACAAGAGTTTGTCAGGAATGGCAAAAAGGTAAAATTATAAATCCCTTTGGATCCCAATGCTCTACTGCATATTTAACATAAAAGCACACAAAATCCATAAAACATTTTACAGAAATCTAGTTTTATTGAAATCATGACTGGCAAAAAAAAAAAGGAAAAAAAGAAGCAAACAATACACACAATTTAGTGTAAGGGAGATTTTATATATACATTAACATAATACTGTAATACTATGATAAACATAAACAAAACCAAGGATCAGCACCAGCAGCTACCATGTCATTATTTATCCATATAAAAATATTTCAAATAAGATAACATACCAACATTAAAAATGCGACATGTAAAGCTATTCACTTTCATATGGCCAGTTTACATGAAAATAAAAGTTTTAAAATGATAAAAACATTGCATGAATATCTAACACTGTTATCTTATGATTTATTTACTTTTATAATCAGATCTTTACAGACTTGATCAACAATAAAGATAATGTTATCGCAGCAAATGAAATTATTATCTGGTGATAACATCATTCGAGTTCTACAGAAATATCAAATTCTCACAATATAAAAGCAATATGACCTAGGTAGGACTGTAAGACAATGAAAAGAGACAAAAAAACAATTTTTTCTTAATTCTATAAAACAGTGAGGAGAATGTCAAAATTTATAATGTGTTAGTATCCTCTCAAAAACATGTGAGGATATTTTGAAAAAGCACAATGAGGATATGATCTACAGAGCAAGTTCCAGGATTATCGGGCAATGATCACTTCCCATGACTTTGGTCCTCAACACGCTGTCACACAAATTTTCTTTTAGTCTTTCAGACATCACAAAGTAGTCTAAACGCCTAGGAAATGAAAGAAAATACACATTATATTAAATAACTTATTACAATATGAAAGAATTTGTTTTAATTTTATGCGAAATTGTTGAAATGGGTATATTGAATAAATAATGGGATTTTCAGATAGCTTTACTGTTTTGATACTGCATATTCTGATATTCTCACAAATCCAATAACATGTAGAAGATGCCAGCTAGAAGAGTTCAAAATGAAAATCTGAGCCTGCTATTTTGATGAAAATTCTTTTAAACATAAACCACAAAACAATGATGTTTTGAATTGTCAAAATATGAACAATAATATGGTTTAGGGAAACTAAAATTAAGATTGAAAATATTAATCTCAATCACTATAACTATTCTGACATAGAATTCACCTACTACCACCTACTACTGTGTTGATACTGATTTACTCTTACCATCCAACATTCTTGGCCCTCGCATTCATAAAGTACGCCCAGAAGGAATATGCATGTTCTTCATCCGGGTGCAGGTAGCGGAATGAGTCGATGAAACCAGCCTCTAGAACAGCAGTGAAATTGTCTCTCTCCTCTTGAGTAAACCCAGCATTTTTCTTGTTTCCACTGGCATTTTTGATATCTAGTTGTAAATAAAGGATGCAAAACATCATAATTCGACATGGATATTTCTAAAGAAGAGATTTAAAAAGACAGGATCAAGAAATTTTTGTTGAAAATAAATTCATTGAACGAAAAACCACTAAATAGACCAAAAATGAGCATAAAAGAAAAACACAAATTAATTCTAGAATGAGTTGTATTTTACAACTTTAGAATGTGTAGCTTCATACAGAATGAATAAGTCAAATCATATAGTTTGAAATGATACATTTCACAAGAAATAAAGAACAAAAGAAATTTAAAATCAATATTCACAAACTCTCTGAGTGAACTGAAGGATAGGAAAGAGAAGAATGAACTAAATGTATTTTACAAAGGCAAGAAAAACCAGGTCGGGTTGCCTCCAATCCGAACAAGAGGAAACCTGGCAAATTTATGTTGCCACAATATAGAGTGAACTGCCATAGTTTCTACCCTCAACTATGAAACTGTGGAACAACATGGAAAGCTCCCGGTAAAACAATTGTGAATGCTGAGCTGTGAGTCTTCCACAAGGAAATATCAGCTTGAAGAGGAAGAAGAAGAAGAAGAAAGAGCCATGAAACAATTTGAACACAACACAGAATTGAGATCAGATAAAGACCAAGCTATTCTGAACTATGGGCATACGATTGCTAAAACTATACGTGTATTGGATGGTAAAAATAAGAAAAAAAAGAACAGTGGAACCAGAAGATACCGTGGTTTGAACCAAGCAGATAAAATGTTGATCAAAAATGCTTTTTCTAGATCTCATATGCTTAACCACAGATCACTGTTGAGTGGATGGGGAGACCATCAGAAAATAAACCCAACAACTTCGCAGCAGCACTAATCGAACTAGGTGCAGTTGTACACGTGGTAGCTAACTCACTAAAGTGATCTTTATTAAAGTAACTATCCATATTATTACCAATTTCCTGATGGGCCACATTGAGATCTCCACACCAGATAACAGGCTTCTTTTTGTCTAAAGTCTTGAGATATTCAAGGAAGTCTTGGTCCCAATCTTTTGTTCTGTATTTGTGTCGCACCAGTCCACGGCCAGAGTTGGGAATATCTACAAGGAAAATATTTTTTTAAATAGCAATGGCAATAAGATTATAATAAAAGCTGCCACAAATACAATATCTATCATTACATATGTCATCATTGTTGCAATAACTGCTATAACAATAAATTCAAAAAACCCCAAAAAACAGACAAAGACACACATTTTTGTATAAGAGTTTCGTGGCATCTACAAAAGCAGTGCTGCCAATCCTTGCCCATGAAAATGTGTACAATGGAGATCCAAAATGAGTAAGAATTTGAAAAATGCATACAATCCTGCAAAAACGATAATTAATGCTAAATTTGACGATGGACAATTACACCATACTAGTAATTTTATAATTGATAAATTAAATCAATGGATAAACTTACTATTTATTTTTTTAAATTTAAAAATAACACCCTTTTACAAAGGCACCATAAGATCCCGTTGCATAGGCATTCCAGAAAGGAATATAGATAATCCATCAAACAGGATGGTTGATGTCAACAGGAATGTTGTCTAAGTGAGAAAATTGGGGGTTAATAATGTTGCCCAAGGTAAAAAAAACGAAAATGTCTGAAGCGGGCCTCGAACTCGGAACCTTCCGAATCACAGTGCAATAACTTAACCACTCGTCCACTTATAGACAATATAAATAGTATCCAGTTCTGATATGACCAACCCAGATAATACTATATTGAACTCCCTATATGAACGTCCAGGTTAACAAACAGATTTAAGTGTTTAAGTACACTAAAAGAGTGTATGATTGTTAAAAATGCTTAAATAATAAAAAATTAATATATGTACACTCCTCAGCAAAACGTGTACAATGATAAAAATTGGGTAAGAATACTCATTTTTTACGTAAGATTGGCACCAGAAAGAGAGGGTTTTGAAGTGCCAACACTTTTATAAGACACATCTCCTAAAAACAACTATGTCTTTCATGACAAAAAGAATCTGATTCGATTATGTTCTTTCATTAGCATCAGTTTTGATGTCTCTCTGATGCAAGACCAAAATTAACATGTATTGAGGAAGGTTCCATTTTTAACATTGAAAGTTTTTCTCGAAGATTGCAATTAAAATTTTGAATTCTTTTGGACTTAGATTTTTAAAAAAAATGTTCTTGGTTATTGGGTTCAACTCTCTCCCGTTTCCAGTTATGAAAACAGCATCAAATAAAATGTTTGATACTCATGTAAATTTATCACTAATAGTCAAAAAAAAATAAATCATTGCGACTCATTTTCCTGAGCCAGCACATATCTTCAAATTCTATTCATCAGTTTCTGTCCTTTTTTTTTTATTTCTGAGATCAAAATGAATTGGATTGTTTTGTTTATGAATCCTAGTATTCACATTATACACCTGAACCAAGTCACATATCAATTGCGCACTTTGCATTGTTATCCTGATAACTGACAATACTCACATGTGTTAACAAGGTAAAATTTTTCAAATTCTGCTGTCAATACTCTTCCTTCTTTGTCATGTTTCTTGATGCCTTGAAAGAGAAGAAGAAAAAAAAACAAACCTTTATATTTCGAAAACCAATGATTGTACTTATTTTAAAATTAAAATGATGGTTGAGACAGTCTTCACCCTTATTCTAGCCCAAAAATATATTAAGTAGCATTTTAAAGAGTAAACAGGTGATAATTCCAGCAGCAAAATATTTCTGCATTAAACATAAAAGCCTTATCAAAAGCCCCATACTGAAGATACTACAAAAGTAATCATTGAGTATTAATTGCTGACCAGTTCAGTCATAACCTACATCTTATCGCCTACTCTTTAAAAACAAAAAAGTAATAAATTCTCTTTATTCATGCAATAGGGGAAATTTGTCTTTAGGGTCTATTCCAAGGGAAGACTGGAATAACCCAGGCATCAGCCGCAGTGCTTTGCCACAAATTGAGCAAGGACGAGGTGACTTGCTGAAGGCCACACAGCACAGTGGCAGGTATCAAACTGTATCTTTCAGGTATGAAGCAAAGACTGTACCGTACCACTGAGCCATGCTGCCCCCTTACAATCAGGATAACAAAATAGTCTCACAACATATGAGAAAGAATGAATGAGAATGGATCATGATGCAACTTGTATTAATTAAATTTCAGAAAAACTACACACCCTATCTTTATCCCTCATGACATCTTTCATAGGCCAACAGATTTCTTTGAGACATTTTTGAAAAATAGCCATTTGCTGTAGGCCGTTTCTTTCAGTGTCAATGCAAAAAATGTTTGGTGGTGTGGGTTTTTATATTCAATAATATAACTTAAACATAAGCTGTGTACAATTTCAATTGTTTTAAAATGGATTGGTGTTAACTTTTAATTAGATCCACACAGGACTACAGAAAACATTTTTACCGTTGTACAAATAAATAAAAAAATTGTTCTAACAATCCAAATAAGAAGAAAAAACAAAATCAGAATCTGACCAAATTTGAGACTCTAAAAATATCTGTAGTTATAGATTTATCAATCTATTCTGTATAAGCATAAAGGACAGGTCTTTAATATCAGAAAGGTTTATGACATTTTTGAAGTTACCTATACAGAAAAAAAAAAAAAAAAGAATCTAAAGCCGGTGCTCGTCTTTCATTGGAGAAGACTTACCAATACCCTCTGTGATACTGATTGGTTTGTTCTTGTAGTACATGCCAACACCAGAGTAACCCTCAGTATCTCCCGATAGCCAGTGTGTAGTATATCCCTCAACTGACAACTCAGATGGGATTTTGGATATGTCACATTTTAACTCTTGAACACACAGAACATCCGGCATTTCTTTCTTAAGGTATGATGGTCCATCTTTCTGTATATAATAATAGTTTTTGTTTGTTTTGTTTGTTTTTTTTGGAGGGGGGGGGGGGGGTTGTTTTTTTAATAGTTTGAAAAAAAAACGAAATAAATGAATAAATGAATAAAAACCGCATGACATAAAGATGATTACATGATATTTCTAAATATTCAGTTCATCAGACTTTTCTGGAAGTAAAGAGAAAACGTGATAATATCAAGGATATGGATCATATATTCTGTAAGAAATAAAAGGCTTACTTTTTAATCCAATGGCCACAGTATCGAGGTAAGTCCACTATCTTTTAAATAAGATAGTCATTTCAATGGAGATGACAATGCTTAAAAATATCAGGTGTAAATAAAAAGTGATAGCTTTAGAGGACATTTTTTTAAAAGAAAGAAAAAAAGAAAGGGCTGATTGATAGGTAAAACCAGAAGTATTTCAACAAAAAATAAACTAAAAGTAACAAATAAAAAATATTACACAAAAGTAAAGTATATAAAACTTACAGACAACCAAGCCCTCACACCATTGATGTTCCAGGAGGAAATTTTGAAATTTGCGACTTTTCCAGAAGGTGATTTGGAAGACAAAGAGAAATCAATATCTTCTAGGCTGTCTGATATAGAATTTTCCTTGGTCAGTTTTGACTTTGGTGCTTCAGCATTGTCATCCCCAACTGCATCCTTAGCAGGTCTCTTTTTACCCTTTGATGGAGTTGCTTTCTGGAAGAAGATTTTAAATAAATTATCGTGAATTACAAAATTTTGTTGATACAAAGGTGAGTCAAAAAGTAATTTTGTTTGTTTGTTGCTTTAGGTCTCTTCCAACACAATTGAGGTTATATGAGAGACCGCTGAAACAAAAAAACAAGCAATCTAACAAAAATAGTACAAATGTAAATCAAAATCATAACCTAAAGATATCATAAGCTAAATTATAAATAACCAGGAACAAACAGGCAGAAGATTTACAGAAAAAAAAATATCCCCTGTCAAAAATACAATCACGAACCAAAGAAGCAGGATAGGCTAGTAAAGAGAAGAAGAAACGACATCACTATCGGATCGTACACCCATACGAACATCATAGGTATATGATTCAAGGGTGATGCTCCCATCCAACCACCCGCTCAAAAAGTAATGGGACTCTGCTAATTACTTTAAAACAAATGGAATCAACACCATGCATCATACCTCAATTAAAGCTTGGCATTAGCTGAGTAGAATGCTACTTCTCAACATAGTCTCTGCATCTTTCGATAGCTACAGTCCTCCCTTCTGTAGGCAATGTATTCCATCCTCATAAAACTGGGTTGACTGAATTTTCAGCCAATTTTTTCACTACTGTCTTGGCTTCTTCTTCATCTTCAAACTGATGTCCCCTAGTCAGTGGACTAAAAAGATGGAAGCCTGAAAGTTTCAAGTCTGGTGAAATCGGAGGAAGAGACAGTGTTGTCCATCAATTACCTCCCTTTACCTGACATGTGTGTGGAAAGACATTTTCATGAAGAAACAGTACTTGTTCTATCTCCAATTCTGGTCTACCTCGACGAATTCTTGCTTTCAGTTGCTTCAATGTTTATTTGTACCTGCTATCTCATCAAGAGAAGTTTTATCCGATTTGATAAATGCTTCTGTCTTTGAGTCACTGAGTTGACACTGCTTGGACGGCGACCATCACAATATTTATCAGATAAAGACATGGTTGAAGAAGTTTCGGGTTAGGTGTTGGATTGCAAATAATTTTTTTTTCTAAATGAGGAGATGCACGTTCAACCAACCTAAAACCACTGCCTCTACAAAACGCCAGAGTTTATAAACTTTCCCAAAGTGTTGAAAAATGTTACTCGACGTTTCTTCTTCGAAAACAAGAAATTCAATGACAGCTTCATGTTGGCAGCCATTTTGAACTGCATTACTTTGTCAAAATTTGACAGAATTAAAATTTTCCACTTTTGGTTTAAAGAGTACACGTGTGTAAGTTCAATTGAGCCAAATATGACGTCACATGAAAATGAAATGAATTTAGCAGGAGATTTGTCCCATTACTTTTTGACTTACCCTCATACCATGGGTGAAAGTTTACCTGAACTAATTTGCCTGAAAGACAGATTTGGCGAATCCAGTTTGCCTGAAAGAGATACCAAGCTAAAACAAGAACCCGATACCTTAAAGTCATGATGATCCAGCCCACTTATTGTGTTTTTGAAAATAGGTAATCCAGTCCAACATTAAAACAAATAATAAACATAAGGGTGTGTCCTATCACAGTCATTGGCTGGGTGGTGGTTGCTGAAGATGGCTGTTTAGTGGATGATGAAGATGGCTGAGTAAGATGGCTGACTGGTGGTTGCTGAAGATAGCAGCTTGAGCTATTGAAGATGGCTTGTTGGTGATAGTTGTTGGGGTTGAAGAGTACGGCTTGTTGGGGTTGATGAAGACGGCTTGTTGAAGGTGGTTGTTGGGGTTGATGAAAATGGCTTGTTGGTGGTGGTTGTTGGGGTTGATGAAGATGGCTTGTTGGTGATAGTTGTTGGGGTTGAAGAGTATGGCTTGTTGGGGTTGATAAAGATGGCTTGTTGGGGTTGATGTAGATGGCTTGGTGGTAGAAACAGTGATTGATGATATAGATGACATGGAAATGTGTTTATTATAAGTTTCCCAAGCTTTCCCTATATCTTTCACAATTTGTGAAGACTCTTCCATTTTTCTTGACCCGAGACCTCTTGTTGGTAGGTAAGTCTTGGTCATTGCCAAAGCTCCATAATTGAAGGCAGCTAGGTGGGTTCTGACATTCCCAATTATGTCATCCATAATATTAAACAATCCTTTGACAAGTAGTAGTAGTAGGCCACGGTACTCAACAGTGCTTTCACTAATTTGGAAAGTATAGGCTACCTTTTAGCTCCCTTTTCTGCAACAAAGATTTTCACCCACCAACTATCAATCCTGGAGTCAATGGAAGACACCTCATCGTCTATTGTATAATGTCTGAGCTCATTGTCAAGAGGTTCTAGTTCATGTGAGGGAATGACGTTTGGAGCAGTTCTGTCAATGCCAGTCTGAGATGATCTCTGACAGCAGGGATCCAGATATAACAGATGAACACACTGTTGTCAAGGGGGAGCTTTTTTTATTAATTTGCTGGCCTCAACATAACCTTGTCGAAGTGACTTGAAAATATCTGGAAGCCAAGGGTTGCCAGATTTGTCTCAAAAGCATTTGAGTAAATGGGGCAAACAATATTCTCCAACTGAAAGATGTCGATTTTTCAACTGGAGTATTTCATCTTCTGTGTTGATAATGTTGAGATTTGTATCAGTGCATTAGGCTATCACTTTGGGGCAAATAAAACAGCTATAAAAAGATTTGACAAAGAAGTACAATTCACACACTGCTGTTTATTTCTTCATAAAATCGGATCACTTAGTTATACTGCTGGAACCCAGCAAGTGACTGACAACAGCAGCTGCATGCTGTAAAAGTGGCTACCTGGACGGGGATTCCCCTTTTTGAGGGTTAAGACGCAAAGTATTGCATTTTCGTGATGTAATACAACACCATATCTAGATGACCACTTACATTACAATAATATTAACTTACGGAACAGACAGTACTACTTTTACTTGTTATGTTGGTTCTTTTTTCGTTTTATTGTGATTATTCTGATAGGTTTTATAAGCAATTTAAAATCCCTACTATTTTAAAATATTTTTGTTGTTGTGCGGACAATAAAAAATTCAAATCTTTAAAATCAGACGTTGGATTCCGAAACTAATTAATGCTTTGTCCAGTCTTAATATTATTACACACAGTAAAACATTCGTTTTCTGATTCAACACATTTTAACAACGTTTTTAATGGTCATAAATGTAATGGGCTGGACATCTGGTATGTTCTCTTCATTTGTATTTTGTATTGTATTTAAAAGATATGGAGATAAGTGGACTAAACAATTTAACACACTCCTAAAGAACATATAAAGCAATATATTGTGTGTGTAGGTTTTACTTCAAAATTACAAATCGAAACAAAACCATCGTCATTACACCAAACAACACCATCACAGTGGCGTAGTAAATAATAGAAGCAATGAATATGGTAGAAAAAGGTATTCCTCTCTCTCTCTCTCTCTTTCTCTCTCTCTCTCTCTCTCTCTCACACACACATACATACACCCATACATCCTGCATATACACACATATTACATACAAACGTAAAAGACAGGCTAAGAGAAATGCATCACATTCACAATACACCTAATTCATATCACTGACAACAACGATATAACATCAACAGTTAGTACAGATAGTATTCCACAAAGGCAAGTTTGACTGGGGAAAATAAGAAGAGGGGGAGTGGGGGGGGGGGTACTCAAACATAGCCAAGATAGAGAAAATAATAGCACCTCCTAGGAATTAAGAGATATTCAGACATTTTTTTCAATATTCACAATGTACAAGTAGTGCAGCTGGTGAATAAAACCTTCCCACACCAATCAACAGAGACATGAATGAAACAAACCCATTCATTTCATATTTCTTAAATCAGTAACAGATGTGTCTTTTAAGAACTATTATTGTAGGGCTACTTGCAGAGGGAGTATATATATACGTTCCACTACAATAAGTATGACTTCTTCACTCCTTTGCCACATTCGTGGGAACTTTTAATGACAAAACTGTAGATTCAGTGTAGTAAGGTGTTCCATGGTCAGTGGGGAGTCCAGGAAATGATTATGACATTGTTTACATTGTGTAACTGGTCCAAATTCATCACCCACGATAGCCTAGACATCTCATAGACTGCTAGATATTCCCAGTGAAATTTGATACCCCACCCCTACACTTGTTACATATTTGTTGAACTGAATTAACATTAGTGCAACAGAAAGTAGACAGTTTGTACTATGTACTAGAGTGAATAATAATAAACTGCAACGTCTGATTGTTGTTGTAGGGATTCCAGAAATATTTGATTTAAATGATAAATGTAGTGAAAATGTGAGTCTACTTTGCTGTCTTCCTGAGAAAGAAATATACTGATGATATCTATGATATTTAGTCCACTGTGTGAGGGGGATTTCAATCTATAACATGAGTGATATAGATTTACATTTAAGATAATTGTGGCTTGGTTATGCCATTATTTATCAGACCAATTAGACTACTCGCTTCACTGACTGCAGGCACGTGCCATGCCAGAGAGCAGGTAAAGAGAAGGAGAGTAGTGACCTCTTGACCTAGCATCTCAACTAAGTGATCCGCTGGTAAACCACTGTGCACAGTGTAAAGCATGGCATTGTGGCTTGCTTGACAGAAACATTTTTGTATATCCTTCGAATGTTTTTAAAAGACCCTGAATAACTGAATTGTAATATTTAACTTTTTTGATTTGTCAAATAAGGAATTTCATGTCATTGTTCGCATCACTTTTTTTGCTTCAGTTAACCCATCAAAAGATTTCTGATCATAGTTTTATCCTCATCTGAAAGATTAAATTTACAAAATATCTCCTCCTGCACAGACTGTTTCTTTTTTTTTTTTTCTTTGTCACCAAGGAAGGCACTATAATACAATTTCAGACTATCTGACAGCTATCAAGATGATCAGCAACACTTCTCATCTGCAGGAAACAGGTTGGATATGGTCTTGTTGTTTATGTTGTTTATTGCTTTAGGTCTCTTCCAACACAAATGAGGTTATATGAGAGACCGCTGAAACAAAAAAACAAGCAATCTAACAAAAATAGTACAAATGTAAATCAAAATCATAACCTAAAGATATCATAAGCTAAATTATAAATAACCAAGAACAAACAGGCAGAAGATTTACAGAAAAAAAAATATCCCCTGTCAAAAATACAATCACAAACCAAAGAAGCAGGATAGGCTAGTAAAGAGAAGAAGAAACGACATCACTATCGGATCGTACACCCATGCGAACATCATAGGTATATGATTCAAGGGTGATGCTCCCATCCAACCACCCGCATTGGATATGGTCTGATCACAGACAATTTCTTTCTTTTAAAAATATGCTCCTTTGAAAAAAAAAATATATATCAGAGGCTAAACTGCTTACAGGAAACAAAAATCCTTTTCAAACTCATCCAACAGCTAATTTGCAGCATTATTGATGACCATATGGATTGAATTGCCACTGATGCCCAACAAATTTTTATTTTCTCTCCTCATCTTCGTCTCCAAGCCATCCCCCAGATACAACACAAAGCAAATTATACGAATTTGCTAAATTCACCTCACAGCTACCTAACAGGTCAATGACAAATCAACCAACATCTATATCAAAATACTGGACAAGAACATTAAGAATCTTGTTTCCGGCATTAGTTGTTGCCCCACTGATCTTCAGTGAAAAATGGATGCCCTTTAGTTTATCTGAAAGGTCCTTTTTGATGAATGATGCAACCCAATGTGTTGTTGAGTATGTCACAGAACTTTTAGAAAGGGTGGTAGAATTGAGGGCAACAGAATTTTTGCCAAGACGTTGAGATAAGGCAAGCATATCAGGGGCTAGTGTAAAGGGTTAACACTGCTCCCTAATAAAGAGGGAAATTACGGCCTTCACTTCAGAGCAGCTGTCATGAATCCATTGTTTCGAGCACCCCCTTAACTGGGATATAAGTTTAGAAGAACACTGCACTGACTTGTATTTCTTTATATGATCATCCTGCTGATCGTGAATTCTTAGGGCTTTCTTAACTGCAAAACTGAAATAGTCTTACCACACAGGACACAAAAACATTTTCCTCTTCACACTCTTTTATGTCACTTTTTCATTCGTCGCTGAATCGAGCCTTAAATGTTTTTATAACACAGTGGTTGGTCTCATGTGTTATATTCAGTTTCGGCCTTCTCTGTGTTATACTTTATTGGGACATATAATAACAGATTTGCCTTCTTTGAACTATGATTTTATTGATCTTTTTTTTTTATCAGACTGATATTGCATTGTTTTTGGTCACCCGTTTACAGACTTACACAGTAATCTGCACTATGCCTTGCTAATTTCCGGCCCTGAACGTATTTCACACAATCAACCCTGCATTGTGCGAAGAATAGCAAGTGACGTTTTGCGGCCTGCCATGGGTTTACATAACCATGGTGAGTAGTATTCATATGACGACTGAGAGGCGTTGTCAACACAAGATAGCATAGCAACGCATTTTAAAAATAACAACTCATGGTCCCCTAAACCTAATATCCCACTGAGACTTAAGCTCGTTCTACAGTAAAGTGACGACAGCGATTGCATAAATGGGGAATGGATGTACATGCATAGAGAATAGGAGTTTTAACATCATTCACAATGTTCTATTAGCAGTAAAACAATTGATGGGGTCTGCAGCTCTCAGGAAGTGGCAATCTCTTTATGTATCTTGTCAAAGACCACATAAAACTCCAACTCAAACGCTTGGATCATCATAAAGAGGTAGACACTAAAATGGCAACATTATACAAATCAATAACTAACCATAGCACACTTTAGGGAGATAATTTATATAAAAAGAAAAAAGGATAATATTCATCTCCCACAAAGAGAAACAAGATGAAAAGCCACTTAGAAAGGACGATCGATATAGACAAAAAGGGGAAATAGATAAGAGGTAGTACAAGCTAATCAATTTATCAATTCATATTTTGAAAAGTTGGATTATAAACCTTTTCTTCCTCAACTTTATCCTCCTCATCTTTCTTTGTCTTCTTTGCTTTACTTTTCATCTGAGAAAGAGAGAAAAACAAGAAAAGAAAAACAGATTAAAAAATGTCTTCTCTTATTTCAAACAGAAAGGGAATCTGAATAAAACAGCATTCATTTGAACCCAGAAATCACAATTAGTAGTAGTAGTAGTGGAGGTGGTAGGGAAGCTATGGGGTGGTAGTTGTAATAGTAGTGGTGGCAGGGATGGTGATGTAGTGGTTGTGGTGAGTCTTTTTTTATTCATAGCAAATTTTGAAAAAGGGGGAATTGTAATGGAGATAGGCGGAGATGAACCACCATTTAGGCAGAAATCCACCTATAGGTAAAAGATTCTCAGCCCTGTAAAGACTTTATATGGCTCTTATAAATAATAGGTTTTGTAACAATAGAAAGTTTGGACAATGCGACTATTTGTGTTCTTATGCATGACTAATGTACTCTAAATATAGTTTATTAAGATAACTGTAGTGCAAAAGGTCAGAAATAATTTTGTTGACATTTCAATCACTTTCCTCTAAAAGTTTGGATATTATCTCGTTTAAGTGGCAGGTCTGTTCAATAGTAGTTCTATATTTCAAGAAAACAATAATAAGGGGAAAATGAAGCACAAGCATGCATTTGTTACTTCCATCAATTCGTTTTAAGTGTGCCAGTTCTAAGTGAGCTATAATTTTTTTTTTTTTATAGCAATAAAACATCAAGAACAACCTTTTCGTCCTGGACTGTATCTTTCACATCATTGTCTACTGCTTTGGCACTCCTTTTTCTCTGTAAAAATAAAATTAATATGGTCTACATTCTTTCAATTAATTTGGCGATGAAATAAAGGCTTTTATTCCAATGTTGTTTCAAGTGAGTTTGCTATAGCTGAGAAGCTTTTAACTTTACAGGAAGCAAACGAAAGATTTTACTTAGCATCTATGAGGGATGTCCAAAAAGAAACCATAAAATGGGCATAACAACAAACGTTTTTTTCTATCTGTAAACAGATAAACAGGAAATTAAATTGTCTCCTTGTGAAAATTCAACACCGTAAATGGACGCAATATCAAATGTCATTGCTTTTAAGATGGCGACATCAATCACAGAAGGGTCCAAGCTGAAGGTCAGAACAGGTCTCTGCTTTTTGGTTACAAAAAGAAAAGCTGAAATTCATCATTAAATAACTGAAACACTGACCCCCCCCCCCCCCCCCCACTTAAAATATAATATTACCTGACATCATGTGCATACACTTTGAAGGAACTAATCAGACACACAAAATGTGTATGTGTATATAGATATGTGTATTGATTGACCATTGAGGATGATAATGAAGCGGATCATAACTTACACTTTTTAAACATTTTTTTTTTCTCAATTTTATCTGGTATTTCCCTATTTGTTATCAGAATCCGTATAAAAATTATGGAAAATGATAATGATCAGCCCATATTCACTCTGATATTTTTACTAAATACGATATTTTCAAAATTTCCCTCTATTTAAACACAGAATTTTTGCCTTGAATGCGGAATCGTAGAATGTGGACCAACTGAGCAGAATGATTCTGCAAAAAGTAGATAGGTTGGAGCCTCTGTCTACCTAGCAACCACTTCCTTGGCTTTTTGGGCCATTTCCATTCTGTGGCAAGCACAGTATTTCCGTGGCACTTGGCAGTTCTGGGGTGTCCGTCATGCAATCAAAAACAAAGCACAACTGAGCAAATACTTAAAAGGCTCCAAATAAATAGGTGTCATAATTAACAATGGTTGGTTGCACTAGCAAGAAGTGTTGATTGATATTGTACCTCTACCTTTGTAATTGAATCAATTAATTTAGAAATATTCTTTGTGACTATATGCAGCATAGACCGTGCATGGTCACTTGATAGCCATTAGATGCAAGACTTTCTCATTAATTTTTGGGCCACATTACCAAATTTTATAAATATTCTTTTTGGCAAAATTTATTAGTTAAGTTAAATGATATATGACATTGATATTGATATGTTTTACTGAGAGGTTAAACAGCCTTTGCAACACTCCTTAGTCACATCAACACCCTGGAAAAATGAAAATAATTGAACAGTCCAAGATTAATAAGAGTTTTAGCATTAGCACTACCGTTTTAAGAGTAAATGAGAGACAATCCGTGGTTTAGAGTTAGAGGTATAATTCGGGTGATTAAAAAAACAAACTGTTCTTCAGAGCCTTCAGGACCATGGAGCCGGAGTTCATCCCAGTTTCTATTGTGTGAAACAGACAAAAGTAATTGCTAGCTACCAGACAAGATGCTAACTTATTGCAAAGTACTTTCTGCCACATCTAACAGACCCAGCTACCCAATCACTGCTGGGTGGACAGAGGGGTCAGGAAAAAACTCAACTTCACTGAGGGTCTATCTCAGTCCCTTTGCTTGTGAAGAGAGTGCTCTACCGAGCAATCAGAACCCCCCACCCCACCTGGTGATTTTAAGCCCTGTGATTATCAGTTTATCACCAATGGCATCTTGAAATCTTTTCAATTAATAAACATCTTTGTTTTAACAGTATTTACAGGTTTTTTAATGTAGCCAAAAGAGTAAAAATAAAAATGTGAAATTTACTCACCCCTTTTCCTATTTTGGTCTTTGCCATGATTAAATTCCAAATGATACCTGGTTTTTAAAACATACCAAAAAAAAAAAATGTTTATAAAAACAAAATTGTGAAAAATCTAAGGAATCTAGGTAACAATTAGTTTGATAGTTAAGTAGAACATTTTACACCTTGACTCCAGATAATGATTAGGATCAAATTTCATTATGGACATGATGGCAAAGACTTACACTCAAAGGGTCTCAATTCTTCCTGAGGCAAGAATTTTGGTCCAGAGTGTTCTCTTTGCAGGCCTGCCTACTTGGATTTTAAAATTTCAATTCCAAGTTTTTACAGGGAAATATAATCCATTAAATCTATCTGATAAATTACCAAATTGCCCTCAGTAGGACTGTGTGGGGAAGATTATTGTGATAGGTTGTTGTTGTTGTTGTTGTGAGTGTTTGTCATGTCATGACTGTCAGTGTCTCGATCGAGCTGTTGTGAGTAATCTTCATGTTGTGTTCGTTCACTGTCTCCCGCGTAAACGTGACATCATTTCTACCCTTTAAAAGCTCGCGACACCTTTCATTCTTTCTCTCGACTATCTACAGCCTTATTTGAAACAGACATATCAACTATCTTCGCCCATCGTTGTATCTGCTACTAAGATCCGATCCGCCATACTTTTGGTATGTTATAAAAATCAGGCTAGACCGGGACAATTCCCGAAGTGCTCTAGAGCAGTTTTTAACCGCCCATATATGTCCTTTACATATATGGAGAACGCCCACTTCGGTAGAGACTTTTTCTAAACTTTTTCCTTATTTTTTACATCGTGAACGAGATTGGGAAATCCGTTCACGACAACTGAATAATGATTCAGAGTCTGGCACAACATTTTATTTTCAACTAGCTTTCCGTGAATGTTATGCTCGTGCAACTATACACAGATTAAGCCCTCCAGTATCAATTTTGCAGAAGACCGTTCAATACATAGGTCCTCATTTTGCTGTGATTCCGGCAGCTGGTGTTTGGGTTACAAGTTAGACCTCAAAGAAAAGTTTCCTGTGAGGATGAATAGTGGTATGATATAATGTGATGCTTCTATACATAGGGATAGCATAAAACAACCAATTTTAGATTTCCATTAACAGCACTGATACTCTTAAAAAACCAAAGTCATTTGCCATTTTTATTGTTATGGTAGGGTGTCTGAAATGCAAATGGATTTAAGCAGGTTGAATCTCATACTCTTTTCATGGCTGGGATTTTCTGAGGAATGCTCATGAATTCATATATCACAATATTTCACGTTTTCTGATCAATATTAATATCATGGTGTAATACAGTGTCCGTCGCTGCTTGTTCTCATTCACACCTGAGTCAAGTGGGGTAATAATGTGTGACAAGTGCTATACCCAGACAAGGCCAGTTATTGAATTGTCACCCGTCTAGTCACTAACCAAGCCAAATATCGTTTTGTCTCTGTTACAAATTTAAATTTCCATATTAAGGACATTAAAGATCTATAATTAGGCCTATTACTATCAATTTACTAATAGCCTAGTTTATGATTGAAGATGGAGTATGTTCCTCAAGGTGAGGATGTTGCATCCACTTCATATGTCTGGTAATGTTTGAGACCGTCCAATTCATAAATTCGCATTTGAGTATAGCAGCATAGCACTTTTATGTATTTATTTTTGCCATGCCCAAACTTAACCCGACCATATTAAAATATCTAAGACCCATTTTATAATTATAAAACTATAACGCTTCATATTCATAAATAGATCTAGGATTACCTAATATCTCTAGATACAAACTAACAAATAATTACTAGAATATCAAACGTTTAGGTACCTTCCTTTTTAATTGATCTATTCCCAATTAAGAGTCGTGGTCCGAAGCTGGGGATCACACTCCCGTTCCTTGTTGACACTGTTGTTTGGATTAGACTTAAACTTGTTTGAGTTTGAGACTTGATATTGATAAGGTTTTGATTTTGAACACAAGATGAAACTCTGAGAATATAATAATATGAAAATAATAATCTGCGTCCAATAATAAATGTGTTGGACATACACCACTTTTTCCACTCTGGTATCGAACTTAATTTACAAAATTCAATTTAATTTCAACTTTCTCGCTCTCCTGCTTCGTTTTCTGTTCGATCGCCGTTTACCGTCGGTTGCTTGCACCGAGAGGCCTATATTCTATGTAGTAAGTGGTAACTAGTAACTCGGTAGTAGGCTACCTATTACCTATCTTTTTTTTCCTTGTCGGCGTCGTTAATTTCTTTCGTTAATGAAAGGTGGCGGGAAAAAATTCTAGTTTTGTAAAAGTCGAAAGAATAGCTTCGCTGGGCAAGACTGTTGAGCTAACTTCGCGGAAACCAAAATAAGTTGCATTTCCAATGATTATCTTCGTTCAAAATAGTATGCTTCAAAATGCATCATTTATTATTCTCTACGGGCCATAATGAATTAACTTTCTAAGTTCATACAGGGGAAATCGGCAGTCAGGTGTCTCACTTTTACACTCTTACAATATCCGTCAATACGTATAACCAAGTAGCTTACCTTCACTTTCACACCTGAGTTGAATGAGAATAATGTGTGAAAAGTGCCTTATCAGTGATTATCAGGACACGTGTCATCTAGGTCGATTGTCACCGACGTGTCATATATGCAGGTCTGACATCCGAACCCACTTATGGGGCCTAGTTTAACATTGTTGTAGTGGACTATACCTATTGTGCGTTATTTTTTGTCGTTCCATTATAACAATGAGTCCATAAGTAATTGGGTTATCAGACCCGCAAATAAGTGCACGTCGATTGTCATCTGTCTTATCACTGACCACAAGCTCAACATCGATTTACTTTGTTATAAATAAAATTCATATTGTTTAATGTGGCAGAAGACTACACTCGCATATAAATTATTTTTGTGAGTCGGAAGACAGATGAAGGGCACGTTGGTAATCAAAAGTGAAAAATACCACAATTCGTGAAAACAATGAAATTAACACTGATACTTAATATTCACATTTTATGTATAGCCCTAACATGTGCACGCCGCCTTCAATCAACATACTCGGGCGAAAGACTTTCCATCTGGAGGACTCGGGTTCGAGTCCTGTGCATTTCGCTTTTTACTTGACCAAGAAACTTAACCCTCGTTGCTCACTTTGCGACGCTGCACAAAACTGACAACTTGGTTACCTCGGTCTGTTCTTAAGATGACCCTGAAGCAGGGCATACACACGCCTTGAAGGGAAAAAAAATCAGTTGATGTTTATAATAGTGATTTAATATAATTTTTTACTTTTATCTTATTCTATTTTCATATGTTTAATAATAATTAATTATTCAATCTCATTTACTTTGATTTACTTGTCTGGATACCTAGCGTAGTATTACCATAACCTCTTATGATTTAACCAAGGTTTCAGTCTCCCTCGATGCTGAATACTAAATAAAGGTGCAGTTCAGTGAAGAATAGGCCTAACTCAAATTATAGACATCGCTCTGTGCTAACACAATAGACTTTTACTAGGATAACACTCAATCTTTAAATCCATGTGATCTCCTATAATATCACTCTATACATTTTCGCGCTGTTATGTTACCTATTTATTTCATTGTTTTGTTTCTTTCAAGTTATTCATAATCATTTTAAAAATGATTTTAATAAAACCGCAAATTGTTTAATATTATTATGGATGTTTTTGTTTCAGTACACTTACTACTCTTTAACGTCATTTCCATGCCTGTGTAAGGAGATCGGATAGTCAAGAGGTTCCGAGGTTTTCATCACTCAATAAATCCCATTTGTGGAAGGAGGGGGAGAGGGAGGATAAGGTGGCCGTGTAGATAAGGCATGGCATTAAATAACTAGAAACTAGACGTGAACATCCATACAGCGCATTTCCACGGAATTGCCACGTTCAATGCGTTTCATGTTTTATTCATTCTCCATGAGTGTCATAGGGAACAATGATTCCATTTCAAACAGAACCACTCGCTTGATAGGCGTCCCTTTTGTACTAACACTCTTGTAATATCCGTCACAGCCAATGGTCAAGTATTCATTCATGCTTGAAGTCGAGTGGGATAATGTGTGTAAAGTGCCTTAATCAAATACACAACGTCGAGACCATAATTTTCCCACGATCAGTCTCCCTTCAGATCACTGACCATGCTTAACATTGCTTGACTTTTGCGACCATATAAGACATCATATCGCTGAACCAAACACTAGCCCGGTAGTCCTTAATTGGAACCCCACTTCAGGCACTTACCGGGAGTATTTATTTGGGGGTGGGGGTTGGGAGGGTAATAAGGCAAGTAAAAAAAAAAAAAAAATTAAATATGTAAAATAAAAGGGCCAATCAGCAAATTGAACAACTTGAGTGATCCTCGTTGATGGAGTATTTAAGTATACTTATTCCTTTATGAATGCTTACCTTTAGCGTGCTTGTTTTTAAGGGTTTTACGGCGCTTGCAATACTTTAAGGTCATATCAGCGCTTGTTTGTTTGTTTTTGTTTTTAAGGGTTTTACGGCGCTTGCAACACATTAAGGTCATATCAGCGCCAGTAAAAAGGAAAAATGGGATAGTAAAAAGTTCTAGAATTACAATTAAAGCAAAAAAGAAAAGGTGAGACAAAGGGGAATTGGTTCAAATAGGGAACAGATGTAGATTCCAAGAGCACACAGTCAGAGTACTTAGTTTGAGATCACCTCAAAGTCTCATCCAGACACAAGCACAGGTCCCAACTAAGAGGAATACACTCAAATGTTTACAAATCATATAATATAATATGTAAACTAAACATAATACAATGCATAACAGAGAGATGATTTACAAGGAAAAAAATATCATCTCCCAAAACTATAACTATACATTCGACTGTTTCCCTCCCAGCCAAGGAACTCCGGCCAGGGTCAGGACAAAACTAGGTAATCTCATTCCAAGACAACGATAGGAAACCATTGGAAAACGGGTAAGGGGGGATAGAAGACACGGCATGTATCTCCCTGCCCACTATGGGAGTATCAGCGCTTGTAAAAAGTTCTAGAATTACAGTTAAAGCACCTAAGAAAAAGTAAGACAAAGGGGAATTGGTTCAAATAGGAAACAGATGTAGAGAGAGGGTCTAGATTCCAAGAGCACACTATCAAAGTACTTAGTTTGAGATCACCTAAAAGTCTCATCCAGACACAAGCACAGGTCCAAACAAAGAGGGATACACTCAAATGTTTACAAATCATATACAATATGTAAACAATACAGTGCATAACAGAGATTTACAAGACAAAAAATATCATCTCCCAAAACTCTAACTATACACTTGACTGTTTCCATCCCAGCGAGGGTATCCGACCAGGGCCAGGACAAAACCGAGTAATCTCAATCCAAGACAAGGACAGAAAGCATGTTGGAAAACAGATATAGGGGGATAGAAGACACAGTAAGTGCCTCCCTGCCCACTTTACCTTTAAGCGATAGTGTTACGTGAAAGTTAAGGGCACAGATACATAAGTAAATACTTTCCAAAATAAATAAATATATAAATAAATAATAAATAAATAAATACAATCAATCAAACCGTCTTCTCAAGGGCACAAGGCGTCTTGGAAGAGAACAAAGACAAAAAGATGCGGCCAGTGACCTCTTGCCACCAATGATAGCGAGGATGATGGTGATGATGATAATGATGACGACGATGATGTTGATTGATGGTGATTTTTGTTTTGTTTTGTTTTTTGTTTGTTTTTAAGGGTTTTACGGCACTTGCAACACATTTAGGTTATATCAGCGCCAGTAAAAAGGAAGAAAATGGGATAGTAAAAAGTTCTAGAATTACAATTAAAGCAGCAAAGAGAAAGTAAGACAAAGGGGAACTGGGAACAAATAGGGATCAGATGTAGATTCCAAGAGCATACCACCCCTGTACTTAGTTTGAAATCACCTATAAGTCTCATCCGAACACAAGCACAAAATCCAACAAAGAGGAATACACTCAAATGCTTAAATTATACATTTAAAATAACAAATATAATAATACATAACAGAGAGACGATTTACAAGGAAAAAAATATCATCTCCCAAAACAATAACTATGCATTTGACTGTTTCCCTCCCAGCTAGGACTCCGGCCAGGGCCAGGACAAAACCAAGTAATCTCATTCCAAGACAAAGACAGAAAGCATGTTAGAAACAGATATAAGGGGATAGAAGACGCAGTTTTTGTTTTGTTTTTAAGGGTTTTACGGCGCTTGCAACACATTTAGGTTATATCAGCGCCAGTAAAAAGGAAGAAAATGGGATAGTAAAAAGTTCTAGAATTACAATTGAAGCATCCAAGAGAAAGTAAGACATAGGGGAACTGGGAACAAATAGGGATCAGATGTAGATTCCAAGAGCATACCACCAATGTACTTAGTTTGAGATCACCTATAAGTCTCATCCGGACACAAGAACAAAATCCAACAAAGAGGAACACACTCAAATGCTTACATTATACATTAAAAAACAACAAATATACTAATACATAACAGAGAGATGATTTACAAGGAAAAAAATATCATCTTCCAAAACAATAACTATGCATTTGACTGTTTCCCTCCCAGCCAGGACTCCGACCAGGGCCAGGAAAAAAACCAAGTAATCTCATTCCAAGACAAAGACAGAAAGCATGTTGGAAAACAGATATAAGGGGATAGAAGACACAATGTGTACCTCCCTGCCTGCTATGGGAGGTCAGGATCCCCACCCAGAAGACGCAGTATGTACCTCCCTGTCCACTATGGGAGGTCAGGAACCCCACCCAGATTGATGGTGATGATGACAACAATAACAACTAAAAAAGAACAACATCAATAACATTTGCTTTTCGAAAGGGACAGGAACTTGGACTCAACTCACAACACGACCTCGATTTTAATACAAGTAAGATTTGAGTCTGACGGCGTCCAGAACGCATATTGAAATTGTACTCTCGGCTCATCCTTTCGTTCCGGTGGCGCGTAAATCAGCGATGTCTTTGAACAATGTCAACAGGGTGATGTCTCATTATGTATGCTAGACGTAAGCTATTCCACTACGAGTAGGATTTATATTTAAAAAATGTAGCATTATGTTTATTGTGGCTAAGCACTATAACACCATCACGATCACTGCAACACCACCAACAACAAGAATAGTGATAGCAACAAAATGATAACTAAAACAATAACAATAATAATAACAGCAACAAAAGCAACATGAGCAGAGAGGTCAGTCACATTAACATTACCCTTTTTAAAAGCAATATTGAATTAAATTTCATAAGAGATTTGATTGTTATAATATACCTTTTTTTTTTTACGTTCAAGTGGATGAATTATGAAAAAAAAAATTGTTAACTTTACCTTGCTGATACAGAATCTGGGAAGACTCTTCCTCCGCTCAGAGGAGATAACACCCCCATTCGAGGATTTTTTTCAGCCCTTTGTGTACAAGTACAAGAAATAACAGTTTGTTGGTTTTTTTTGGTGTTTTTTTTTGTTTTGTTTAAAGCGCCTGCGACATGTTTAGACCATTTTAGCGCTATTATAAAGGAAGAAAATGGGATGATAAAATTAATTTTTAATCTAGATTTACAATAAAAACACAGAAGAAGAAGTAAGACACACACAAAGGGAACTACTCAAATAAAAAAACAAATGTAGATTCCAATAGCAAATCATCAGTGTACTTTGTTTGAGATCACATTAAAGTCTCATTCAGGCACAAGCACAGGACCCAACTAAGCGAATTACTCTCAAATATTTTTAAATCATTATTGAAAACAAAAAAAAATATAACACTACGTAACAGAGAGGTAACTTACAAGGGAAAAAAATATCATCTCCCAAAACTAATAACTATACATTTGACTGTTTCCTCTCAGCCAAGGACTGCCACCAGGGCCAGGACAAAACCAAGTAATCTCAATCCAAGACAAAGACAAAAAGCAACCTAGAAAAGGAGAAAAGACACAGCAACAACAACAACGACCAAATCCCAACAAAAAAAAAAAAACAAAAACAAAAAAAAAACAATTACAAAAACAACGAATCCCCCCCCCCCCCCCCCCCCCCCAAATCAAACAGAACAGTGACCTCACCCGTCATGGGAGGTCAAAGATCCCACCCAGAGAAAAATAATAGCAACTGATCCCAATAGCTTCATCGTAATAAAGCTCAGTATTGTTCAATTTAATCTTGTTTCCACTTTGGCAAAGTGAAACAAAAAAAATCTACCCACACAAAAATAAAATCTGGACAAAACGATTTATCCATTCAAAGGACAGTTATAGAGTTTAATGTGTAATAACTCAGCAATTTACTGAACTAGCGTTTTTATCAGCAGCTAGGGTTGGTAATTTTTTGGGTCTAATAGAGAAGAAAAGTTGTGACGTAACACCTTCTACTTTTCTGGTTCCAAAATCCTTGAAAGTGTGTATGTAACCAGTCCTTCGGAAGATTAATAATGACGGTTACATATTGAATTATAAGGTTGCATAATTATTTTAGTAGCAAGATGTATAGGCAGATTTTAAGGATCATGGGATCTAAAAGAGCCAGGATGGATGATCTTTATGAACGACCAGCATATATTTAGACTAGACATTAAGATGTCATCGCCCTGAAACCAGAAGATCATTTACACAAAGTATGTATTCAGTCTCCGGAAGTTTGGTTTTAATGTTTTTGTTTTGTTTTTAAGGGTTTTACAGCGCTTGCAACACATTAAGGTTATATCAGCGCCAGTAAAAAGGAAGAAAATGGGATAGTAAAAAGTTCTAGAATTACAATTAAAGCACCCAAGAAAAAGTAAGGCATAGGGGAACTGGGAACAAATAGGGATCAGATGTAGATTCCAAGAGCATACCACCAATGAACTTAGTTTGAGATGGCCTATAAGTCTCATATGGACACAAGCACAAAATCCAACAAAGAAGAATACACTCAAATGCTTACATTATACATTCAAAATAACAAATATAATAATACATAACAGAGAGATGATTTACAAGGAAAAAAATATCATCTCCCAAAACAATAACTATGCATTTGTCTGTTGCCTCCCAGATAGGACTCCGGCCAGGGCCAGGAAAAAAACCAAGTAATCTCATTCCAAGACAAAGACAGAAAGCATGTTGGAAAACAGTTATAAGGGGATAGAAGACATAGTATGTACCCCCATGCCCACTATGGGAGGTCAGGAACCCCACCCAGGAAGAGTGGTATTATACTCCAATGAGATATTGACATCATAGTTTTGCTCCCTATTGAAAGTTTTCCAACTTACAACATTAAACTGTTCCACAATATATTAGTCTAATCAATATAAGAGAAACTGATCATAATTTAGTTATATTTAATCAGTTTTAAATAACAAATAGGCATATATACACATATAAACAATTTTAATGTATACAACACAAAAAAACAATGTAAAGATATGCATTAAAAGAAAAATACACACCAGGAAAACAGGATAACAAAACAAAGGCAACGATTGTGATAACGTTAAAACATAATGCCCAATTTAAAGTTTGACTTTTTTGTTAAGCTCTTTCAACCCTCTCATCTTATTAAGCATTGCCTCTTTCAACATTCTTTTAGTTGTTTTATGATTGGTACTTGTATGTCTATTTGTTTATTTCACATTTGTGACAATTTTAAGTCATTTCAGCACCAGTAAAATGATGAGCAAGTTAAACAGAAAACAGATGTAATGATTGAACAAATATTCGTGTCTTTAATTTGAGACTACTCAAGGTTGGAATAGACTGTAATAAGGTCCCCGCAAAAAACACACAAAAACAAAACTAAAAGATAAAATAATAAAATTTTAAAAAATGTTTTAATCACTCAATGGTTTATAATGAATAGCTGAATTTTAAATGACCAATTCCAGCGTGACATTCACGTTCATTAAAAAAAAAACCCCATAAAATATGACAGTTAAATCAAATGAGGTTTGAGAAACAGAAGTAAATCATAAGAGCATCTTTTCTGTAAGCCTTTTCGGATACAATTCAATAGTCCCATCTAAACACAAGCAACCCAGCCTCATCAACAAGGATGCAATCAAATGGTTACGATGCGTAAGTCAATTACTTAAAAAAGCAAACTGTAGAGAGGCATTTCCCAAGAAAAAAAAAACCTCATCTCTAACAAAAAGACACATCAATCTGAATGTCTCCTTTCCAGTAAGAAAGAAAAACCCAAAAAGAAACCAAAAAAAAAAAAAAAATCCAACAAAGAGGAATACACTCAAATGCTTACATTATACATTCAGTCAGGATCCCCACCCAGATATAATTTGTGTATAAAGTTGAAAGACATGAAGAGATAACATATATATCACATGACTTCTCTCCTGTAGTTCTTTTAGGTGAAAACAAGAGTATTTTCAACAGTTAGTTAATTGGTTAAATGAACAAAATAATATCATTACAAATTACAGGGTCAATATCTGCAATATGGGTTGTTTAAAAAGTCAATGTATATAAAGCTCAACTTCAACTGAGTGTAGTGTGTGGGCAAAATACCCTTTTTGTAAAGAGGTCTAAATTTAATTTAACATTAAGAGATCTAACATAAAAAAGAAATCAATTACCAAATTATAAGGTGTGAATATTAACCCAGAAAATGAACTGACAGCAACAAGAAGTTAAAATAAAATTTATAATACAAATTTCAAAATAGTCATCGAATCTCTCATGGTAGATTGCAAATAATTCTGTAAAGCAGTTCAAAACAAATGTAATGTAACAATCTAAAAATGTAATGTTCATATAATTTAAAAATAAATTATTTGATTTGTCGTCATGCACTGAATAAAATCAACATCACTGTGATTCCAGCACATATTTTTTTCTTCTAAATTATATATCTAATGAAAGTAAGTCACTAGTGTACGAAAGTTAGCCAAGACCTACAAATGATGGAAGACAAAATAGTCTGAACATTTTATAACTTAAACAAGCATGCCACGAAAGCATATAAATATGATCATCTAATAGAGCATTTCCATATATTCACTAGTCGTTTATAATGCTTAATTAAATTCATCTCCCCAACGACCCATAAAGGACCAAATTTCCATTTCATATTGTGACCTTTTCACAGTATTACTTTTATCACTTTATCATCAGTGGCTATAGCTGGGTACTCACTCAAATCCAAGTTGAATGTGCCTTACCAAACGACATAAAATTGAGATCAAGGTTTGAGATCCTTGTTACCCATAAAGACACCTGACCGCTTGGCCACAAACGTCACATGCCTCAATATGAATGTTTTCATACATAGTCCAAAAGAAAGAAACCATTGCTTACCACTCAAGACTTAAATCTATTTTTAAATACCATTTTCAACAATTTAATGATGCTGGAGCCACGGCTAAACAATCAGTTGAGTCGCATCTAAAATCGAATGAGTTTTGTAAACACAAAAGAAATCAATAAAATGTGCACATCACATCAGTACCTATGCACATCACTATGCGACACCATTAAAATACTTGTAAAACATAAAATCTGAACATTTAGATTGAATGCATGTAGACGTCTAAGTATTAATTAAATATTTACATTTGTTTGAATCCCATTGCATACTACAGACATTGCAAACGCAGATTTGAGATTTGTCTTTCAGCAATGCTGATATACAGAGAAGTGATAAGATATTGAACGAGATAAAAAAAAAGTTAGCTCAAGATAGAGAGGGCTGTATGTGGCCTATACCCCACAAAACTGAAAAAGATTATCTATGTAGAATTTTGACCAAATACTGGGAGTCAGAATTTCAGTTATAGTCACAGGATTTTCAAGTCTAATCGATATTTTCCATTGATTTCTTCCCAGTAACAAAAAATGATTGAGAGATATCTTGGAGCATGACTAGAATTTTCAATAGTTAAAATAAAACGCCCAACAATGAATAATCATAATGCTCTATTGTAAGGAAATGAGAGGAAAGCATCAAATCACAAATTTTTCAAAAGAATGTGGACCTCAATATAGTAATATTATATTATTCTTTGACTTTTTTATCTTTGGGGATAAAAAATAATTAAAACCTTTTTGATGTCACAACAAAAAAATTTTGGTGTCACAACAACTAACTCATATGATCAAAATGACATATTTTTTTTGGTAGTAATACTTTTTTTTTCATAAAAAATAATCTCATATTTTAAAAACAAAACTTATCCTTGTTATAGTAAACAAGCAATAAATATACAAAGAATGAATAAGTAATATAAAAAAGTCCAATACAAATAGGAGTATGACTCTATAAATTATAAAGCATGACTAAGTAGGGTGATTGTTCTGACATTTAAAGATTATTGTTGTTACACGAAGGCTACTTTGTACAGAGTGTTCAAAAAAAAAAAAAAAAGAAAAAGAAAAAGTCATCAAACATTGTAATTAACAAAGTTTCAATACAGGAAAATTTAAGAAAATCTAGCTTTAACGAGCTTTAATAAAATAATTGCTCAAATTGTTTTACAAAGAGTCTCAAGACAACATCGACACTAAAAGACATTGGACAGGACATCATGCCTGTAAGGCGATACTAGAATTTTTGGCAGAGATCAGTTACCATATTAGACCCGAGTACAGTGAAAGAATGTAACAGAGCCTTTTCCAAGGACTCAACTTTGCACCACTCGAACCAGGGTCCCACAGGTGAGTGTCAACCCTTGGGCACAAAGCTGCCAAACATACAGATCTATTGTATAATGATCTCTTAAATCTTGATTAATGTAATTTCTGTTATAAATTTATGATGAACATTCTACGAAAGATACACCATATTGAATATATAAAGCTTCAAATGAAATCTATATCAGTGATTGAAACAAAAAACTTATGGGTTTGTTGGTATGGGATATCGTCATATAATATCATGTTTAAGGAGGAAATAAATCAATTAACCTTTTAATACCCTGAATTAGCTAGTTTTGAATTTTAATTTTAAAAAGATCATACATACTTACAGTGTAAATGTACGAATTGTTCACAAATTCAGTTATGATAGTCGAATAAATTACACGTCAATGCATAGTTATTACATAATTTAGACAATGCATAGCAATATAAAATGCTATAAATAACAAAGTACTACATATTATTCTAACTTATATGGGTTCATGAATGATATATCATACACATTCAACAGATAGAGTATAAAACAACAAAGGGTTCCAAATAGAATATAATAATCATTTATCAATCATAATACTATCTAAAAATTCTCTATCTTTGACATGTAAATCAATAGACATTGCGCCACTTCATTTTTTTTTCAAATTTTACCCCATTGTAGAGCATATTTTTTTCATGCATATTTTCAACAACAAAAATTTCATATTTTTATTAAAAAATAATAACCTACAAATAAATTTCATAGATAAAAGGATGAATCAAGTTACAGAGGACAAGAGTCTCATTTCACAGCTCAAGACCTGTCCTGAAAAAGATCTGAAAAAGTGTGTAAGGAACAGTGGCAGACTAAGCACTTTTTATGAGACCTGTCCTGCTACTAAAATCATCCCATGAATGTGTCAAAATTCTAGAGTACCAAAATAATTACAATATTTGATATCAAATATTATAATTATTTTGGCACTCTAGAATTTTGCTTAATTTCATTTTTGTAAATATTCTTTATATTTGCGCATTTAGAACGGGTTTGCATATTATATATGCAATCTATGGCCTTTTTTATGCACCATCTTGTTGGAGAACAAAGTCCTTGTTTGAATACTTTCATTTTAATCAAGAGATAGTAACATTCTGAATCAACATTGGTCTCAAGTATAAATGTGTGAATGCTTGTTGTTCTAAACCATGATGCTCCAATCAATGTCATTGTGATAAGGTTAAAATATTCCAAGATGTTCATAACAGTGACCGAGGGCAAGAAATAATGAGTAGACAAGTGCCAGAAGACAATAGAGAATAAAAACGTTGCAGCAATTGGGATTCAGACCCACGGCCCGACTGTTGCGCCACCTCCACCTGGCCATGATTGAGAGCACCGCCTGGCATCTATAACTTGTAAATATAATAACTTCATATGGATTCAATTGTGCACATAGTTAAAATTTGAAGGAATTTTCAATAATCAGAATTTTTAGTGTTTAAGAGAGTCAGTGTTCTAATGTACTGTGTCAGAAAATAGCACAATTTGCTGCATTAACAAATAAATAACACTTTATTCAACGCTACCTAACTCTTTAGTTAATATTGTATATATAATATAATGATCTATAATAAAAACAATATATTCTTTAGTTTGATAGAATTTTTTGGAACACTTGATTCAATGATAAAAATAAAATATAATCTTTGGGTTTCTTTTTTTGTTCATTAAGCTGTGATTTCGAGAAAGAAAAAGCAATTGATAAAATTACAAATATTTAAAGCTTTTTGAAAAGGATTACATTTGGCATGTTAAAATTATAACAGAATCTCAATATTTGCAGGTCATGTAATGGAAAACATAAACGAAATTCACTCTTGTTTTCATTTTGATGACTGTTATCTGTCCAACAGTAAATAATGGTGCTCTCTTAAAAGAATGAGGAGTTCGTTGTCTGCAGGCTCTTGAAGTGAATCTCTGAAAAAAATAGTTATTAGCACAATTATCAAAAGCAAAATCTAAAAAAAAACAAAATTGTTAATATCCCTATGATTTTGCTTATGGTCCAGTAGCATGGTCCTTAGGTGGGATAAAACGAGACAAAAAGCTAGCTTAGGTGGCACTGCAAGTTGCACAAACATTCATTAGCCATGATACTCATCGCTTGCCAAAGGAATTATCTTCTCATCACATGTAGCACGAATGAGGGGCATGGTTAACTTGTTAAAGAATGCTTGCATAACTCACAGTTGCAGCCCCACATAAGCTAGCTTTTTCTCTCGCTTTGTCCCACTTAAGGAACACGCTACTGTTACTCTGTTGGTAAAGTCCTAGTCATTCAAGCAAGGGGACAGGTATTGGTCCCAGTTGCAATCAAGGTATTTTCCTGATCCTTCTCTCCACCCAACAATGGTTGGAAGAACTGGGTCTGTCAGATCTAGTAAAAAGTACTTTGCGATAGGCTAGAGTCCTATTCAACAAGTAGCTAACATTTATTCCTGCCGATTTACTGAAATGATACAGAAACATGAATAAACTCCGGTTTCGTGGACCTTGTGGTTTTGTCGGGTTACTGACTGATGCATGAGGATTAAAATAAAATGATTAAAATATGAACATTTGTTTAGCACATTCCCATGGATTTAACATTCTCAATGTGATTCACAATGTTTCATTTATTTCCCCAGCAGGCCATATGATATGGACCATATTTCCATTTTATACAATACCAGTCACCTATAAGGCATTCTTTTTGTACTAACACGCACACAATATCCATCACTGCCCAGTTGGTACTCATTCACACCTGAGTCGAGTGGGGCAATGTGCTTTACCTAAGGACACAACATCGGGACCAGAATGTTCCATGATCACTGTCACATATCCATTTACTGACCACCACTTAATATTGGTTGACTTTTGTGTCAAGATGAGACATAGTATCGCTGATTCATCGAGCCACAAAAATCACAATATAACATTGGTTGAAATGCAGATGTATATCCTACTTTTAACTCTAATATTCTCTATTTTATAACCTGATTTTTACTCTCCTTTTCAGTTATAGCCTATTTTTACTCCCATATTCGCTTTTATAGTCTAATTTTTACTCTAATATTCTCTTTCATAGCTTATTTGTAAATCTCATATTCTCTTTTATAACATATTTTTTACTCTCCTATTCTCTTTGATAGTTTACTTTTTACTCTCGTATTCTATTTTATAACTTATTTCTTTAATATTCTCTTTTATAGCCTACTTTTGACTCTCCTGTTCTCTTTTATTGCCTATTTTTACTCTAATATTCTCTTTTATAGCCTACATACTTTTTTTCTCTCTCCTATTCACTTTTTCCAAACACTCTGACGAAAGTTGAAAAAAATAAAGATAAACCATCGATGTCCAACACCTACCAAATTTAATGGAAACAGCATAGTAACAATAGTGCAAAGGATCATATTATGATATCGCATAATTCTTCTCACAAAGCAATAACTGGTAATATGAATATTATTCCATCATCCGGTTGGTTTAAATAGCAATCTTTAAAAAGCAGAATAAGACAGATAAGAGTAACAGAATATAAAAGATCCTTAAAGAATATAATGCATAATCATACTAATAAAAACAAAACAAAAACCAAAAAAAAAATGAAAATAATCATTGGAAAAAAGACATCAAAATGAAATGTCTATAGTTAAAGCTAAAACAAATAATTAGACCTACAAGTTACAACAATGCAATTCAATTGATTAATATACTTATTTTTTACACCAGTAAAAATATTTTCTCTAGTGTTTACCTAAAATTTTGTTTTAAAAAATTTGAATGAAGAGGGTACAAAAAAAATCGAATTTGGCCAATTTTGGCTTGAAAAAAAATCTGTTTTTATGAATTAAATCTATATAATTGGTAAGTGTAAAATAGCATCAAACTAAAATGCTAAAACAGTATGATAAAGATAAAGATCCAAGAGAAGTACCAGGCTTTACCTAAACATTGCGTGTACATCGTTGTTAAGGTAGACAGATACCGTTAAATCTTCATTGACGGAAGGCTGGGACTGGATGGGGAGCTGGTGCCTTCTGTCCCATTTCATTATGAAATTCTGGATTGACAAAAAGTTGTACATTAAAAAAATTACAATTATTTATCATTATAAATATTACCAATTACTTGTAAAAACTTGTTTTACAAACTCATAAAAACTTGTTTTGCAACTGACATATAACGTATTTGTGTTTGCTATTGTTTTTCTCCTTAATTTTGTCAAACATAGAATACTGTGATGGAACTTGTCACATGGCGATAAAACAATTTAGGGTGATTGTTTGCCAAGAGTGAAAAAATCTTACGAGTCATGTTCGGTCATTGTGATTGATTTGAGATCAAGTGCTATCTGCATTATTAAAAACATCAGAACAATCAGGCCATTTATAAATAGGAAAAACTGCAACAAATTGGTAACATTTTTGATATTCCCAAAAATGGACTACTGAAAAGCACTGTTTGTTGGTCTCACAAAGGACTAAATAGACAAAAACAAACTCCAGAAAGTAAAGAACATGGCAGCCCATGTTGTACTGCAGAAAGGCAAGGAAAATTTCAGCTAACAATTTATGACAACAGCTACCAGTGGACCAATGCAATTCAAAACAAATCAGCTCGCATTGTGTTCAAGTGCCTGAAAACCTTATTGCCAAAATATCTCTCCAATCTCATTGAACGGAATGTCCCACAGCGATCGCTTTGATCGACGAAAGACTGACATTTTTATTCAGAAAGGCTTTCCTTTAATTATGTCTATAATTAGCATTGTTCGTGTACTGTGTCAGAGCTGAATCATTGTTATGTGCCCAGAGCCCTCCAGATGAAGGGATGTTTAGCGCACTATAAATCTATAACATTTTTATCATTATTATTGCCATTCAGCCACGGGAGTGAAATGAGAAGCAAACACATTCTCTCATTGCAGCCAATCCTGTCAATAATTGTCAGTCAAGATTAAAAAGAAAAGGGATTGCTACTGGAAAGGTGACCACTATGAAAAGATAACTATTAACTCTATGGATTTTCACGAGTTTTGAGCTCTTCATGGAATGGCCATTTTTTAGTACACCATGTAGGTAGTTAATCAATCTGGAAAAAATGACCCCTCACATTAATTATAAATAGACAGAGATTTCCAAATTAGATGAATTTTACAGCCTGAGACCCTCAATAAAGTCTTTCAAAGCCAATAGGTCCATGGCGCCAGAGTTTATCCCAATTTTTATAATGTGAAATGGACAATATCAATTGTTTTCTATCCTTTTGATAGGACACTAGTCTATTAATGGCTTCGAATTAATTAATTTCCACCAGATCTAACAGAGTTGTGCGATAAGATGGAAATAAGTTTTAAAAATGGCTTACAAGTACAATGATGGAAAAAATTCAATTTTTTAAATCTAATATCCCAATTTTTAAATAAAAACCATCACTGGTTCCACCAGAAATGTAAATATAAATCTTTTGAACTCCATTTTATAAAAAAGTGATTATATGAGAATATCATAAATACTTGCAAAATCAGATTGAAGAGTAAAATCATTCCTCTCAAAAATAAATGCCATAACCATTACAACGTACTCGTACAACCGACTAAAGCAACTGCTGATCATGGTGGTCAAAATATATTTTTAAAAAGGAAATAAAAGAAAATAAATTTATATTTAGTAAATGAAATTACCACAAACAAAATAGTGGAGATACAATGTAGTAGAAAAATTACGCATTCAAAAGATAAATACAATCTAATAATAATAATAATAATAATAATAATACTTTATTGCATCCCAAAAAGGAAATTTTTTTGTACAGACGTGTTATAATTTACACATAAGATAAAAATACAATGGAAATAGGATGTATATATATAAAAAAGGAGCAGCTCTATAACCAGAGCTGCGCTTTATAATATGAATAATTTCAACACTGTAAAATAGTTAAAACTGTCACTATAAATTGAAAATTGAAAAGATTGCAAAACAAATAAATTAATAAATTAATATTTATATTTTAAAAAAGTAAAAATGAGAAATAATTATATAAAATGATTATTGCTTGTTGTTATAAAGCCTAATACTGGACGGCAGAAAAGATTTTCGGTGTCTCTCTGTTTTCGTTGAAATAGAGAAAGGGCGACCACTTCTTTCTGACATAATAATTGATGGTCTTAGTGGATGATACTGGTCATTTAATATTTTAGTTATTTTATTTATACAAAATTTCTCGTATAAAAGATCTACATCGTCAACATCATTTATATAGCGTTTAATGGATTTTTTAATATTTGAATTTATTTTGTTCCTTTCCACTGCTAAGCAATTGCCTCCCCAAGCTGTTATACAAAATGACAAAACACTTTCGATTACTGCTCTATAAAATAATGTGCAGAGGGTTTTATCTATTCTAAACTGAGAGAGTTTCGATAAAAAATATGTACGTCTGCACATCTTATGCCTAATTATTTACAAGTGTTCATCCCACTTGAGCCTGTCATCAATCGTTACACCAAGGTATTTGTAGTGAGGAACTCGCTGGACGAATTGGTCCTTTAATTTTAACGGTTCTATCGGTTCCTTCACTCTCCTAAAGTCAATCACTAGCTCCTTTGTCTTGCTTATGTTAAGCTCTAGGTGGTGGGCATCACACCAAGACACAAATCTATCAATTTCTTGCCTATAAGCCACTTCGTTGCCATTTGTTATGAGGCCTTGAAGAGCGGTGTCATCTGCAAACTTTATTAAAGGTACACTCAGGTTTTGACTTCTACAGTCATTCGTGTATATTGTGAATAATACAGGGGACAATACACAACCTTGAGGAGCGCCAGTATTTGTAGTTATACAGGAAGATTTGTTTTGCCCTAATTGAACATATTGTGCTCTCTCCGTAAGAAATTCGAGCACCCAAGCAATTATATACTTGTTTAAATTCAGACTAGTCAATTTTTGAACAACCAACTGAGGTTGCATTGTATTGAACGCTGAAGAAAAATCTGCAAAAAGCAATCTGCAATAGCTCCTAGCGTGATCTAGATGCCTGTAGATGTTGTTTGTAAACAGCAAAATGGCATCCTCTACGCCACGTCCTGGTTTGTAAGCAAATTGATGACTATCACTCACTGGCATAAACTGATTCCTAATTTTAACAAGAACAAGTTTTTCTAAAGATTTCATGACTATTGAAGTCAGTGCAACAGGTCTGAGATCGTTCATAGTTTCAAGTTTTTCTTTTTTTGGAACAGGAATAATTTTCGAAGTTTTCCAAATTTCAGGGATTGAAACGCATTGGAGGGACCAGTTAAAAATATGTGTATAAAGGGGGGAAAGCTGGTGGGCACATTCTTTTAATAGTTTTCCTTTCAATCCATCCGGCCCAGCAGCTTTCCTCTCGTTTAGTTTCGAAAATACGAATCTCGTTTCCTCTTCACTGACCTCAACAGCCATTTCATCTTCCAAAGCCCTGTCTAATTTATGTTTTTCATTTTCAATATCAAATTTGTTTGCTGTGTCGAAACGTGAATAAAATTTATTTAAAGTTTCAATTTCGATATCTTCTGATATAATCGTGGGCTTTGGATTATAGTTCACAGCAGTTTTAAGCCCCCGCCACGTGTCCCGTATATCCCCAGAAGAAAAGCATTTTTCAATTTTATTTTTGTACTTGTCTCTACAACTAGATATTACCCTCTTTATCTCTTTTTGTTTTGTTTTCAGATCTTTTTTGTTTCCACTAGTATAAAGAGTTTTCTTTTGGTTCAATAAAAGTTTTAGATCTTTTGTTATCCAAGGCTTGTTGTTAGGATAATATTTTATTTCTTTTTTACAAGACACTAGCTGTTCACAGAATTTCAAATACTCACTCACACAGTCATTCAGCTCATCCACACTATCACATGATTCGATAAAAACATTCCAGTCAGTGCATTCAAAACAACCACGCAAATCTTCACACACACTTCCGTTCCAGATCTGTACACTTTTCTTTACTGGTTTTACACGTTTAAAAACAGGGCGGTAGGTGGGGAGTAGCAAGAGCATGCAGTGGTCAGATAAACCTAATGGGGCACGGGGTAAACATTTATAACTATTTTTAATATTACACAGGAATAAATCTAATGTTTTTTTGTCCCTTGTCTCGCAGTCCACGTATTGATGAAGTCCCGGGAGAGTAAAATCTTTAATACTTCCAAAACAATATATTTTCAACTACTGAACATTAGGACCAAAAAGATCTAGTATACGAGAATCAACTGCATGAACAGTACATTTAATAAACTGTAATTTTGCCATTTTTATTATAAATAAAAATCGTTCAAGTGAAGAGAGTGGTGATCAATGTGATAAAAATATGATGGTGGAGGTGAAAATGTAAACAACTTGACTTTGAGACCTATTGTTAATAAAATTGAAAAAAAAAAAGTTTAAATTTGACATAATTTAAAAATGTATAATGAAATAATTTTAAACCATCAAGACATCATAAAATATTTTTAAAAATAGAGATTATGGGTTAGGATTAGTCATGGGGAAAATGGGGTGTGTGGCATTGATAGCTGCCTATCAAAATCCTAATGCTGGAACTGTTTAGAGTTAATTACTTTAATTTCCCATGTTGAACAATCATACCTCCATGATGAGAGCTGTGAAGAGGTTCATGATAATGATGACAGACATGATCCACCAAACGACAAAAAACAGATAAGACCATCTGTAAATTGGAAAAAAAAAACAACAAAAAAACAAAATTTAGTTCGTTTACATTACAGCCATTAATGGTAAAAAAAAATCATGGTGGCTTAATCACGCTTGTAAAATACACATTTTTCTTCATCTCTTATTCTAAGTATCTCAATGGGCTTAGCCTGCATACTTATCTGCTTTACACACTATAAAATTCATACCTAAACAACCTCGCAGCATTGACTAAGTAGGCTACGTAAATATAAATAACTTATATGATTCGAAATACATAAAAAATAAATTTTCAATTTGACATAAAGGTGTCTAAATGGATGATCACAAAGCCGCACTTATTCCATGAGACATGTGTATTCTTAAAACAAAGGCCCGACCTTTGTAAAAATCCACTTCTGATTTTATGATCACACTACCTCGTATCTTGTGGATTATCGTTTTACTCTATTTTAAAAAATTATAAAATTATACGTTCACAATAATAACAAATTATTACTAAATTTTTCTGAAGTGCCTTACTACTCATTTAAATAAATTCATAGCAATGTAACAAATATATAGTCACTCAAATTTAATAATAAGACAAAACACAATATTCTATAATATTATCCATTAAAAATAAAAGTTTTTAATTATGAATATTTCATGTCTGTATCTTGCTTTTTTTCCCCCTTGAGAATCTTGAGAAAGATGTTTGGCTCCTATTGCTCAGTTTGTAGAACTGTCATATGACTAACAGCCCGGATTATCTCAAGCCTTTTATTTTCTTTGAGATAGGCTGTAAAAACAAACTTCACCTTGAGATGGATAAAGGGAATTTTATTTCAATTATCTATTTATTTCAAAGATGACAGAGCTTGTGTAAGCTGCTATAATATTTGAATTTCCTCTACATACTGAAACAAAGAAGAAAAAAGAAAGAAAAAGAAAGAAAGAAAAGGATGAAACAAGTGCTCACGGGCTGGTTTTGTCCTTGAAGACATAGAGAAAGACCTGCCAGTTATTGACAACCATCACATCCCATAAGATGATTAGTGAAGCCTGGAGAAGAAACAATGAAGAGGGAAGGGAGAGGGAGGGGGAGAAAGGGGAAGAGAGAGGAGAAGAGAGAGAGAGAGAGAGAGAGAGAGAGAGAGAGAGAGAGAGAAAGAGAGAGAGAAAGAGAGAGAAAGAGAGAGAGAGAGAGAGAGAGAGAGAGAGAGAGAGAGAGAGAGAGAGAGAGAAGGACAGAGAAGAGAAGGGAAGGGGGGAGGGGGAGAAAAATAATAATTATCCATTTTTAAAAAGTGTTTCCAACAACAAACTTAAATAAAATATAATACATTACATGTAAGGAAAAGTTTATCACGAATACAGAAATGCATATTCAAAAATAATTTTCATTTCACGCAATTCTCGTCATTACTTTTATGACCGGAGGATTTGGAAACAAATTGATGGAATGAATGAAAAAAATCACACTAGATACAAAGCAAGAAAGAAAAAAAAGAACAAAATACCAAACCATTTACAACTGAAAGTGCACACTTTTCTAAACTTCAGAACATGAAAAACTTGAAAACAATCAATTTCAAAATTGCAGAGAGAAAAAAGAATGACACTGAAAGATTTCATTACAACAAAAAATTTATGGTAGGGAAAGAAGGAGTAAGTTCATTTACACAAAGTAAACCCATGATCAAAAGATGTAAAATTAAAAAGAGAGAAAAAAAAGTATCATTTTAAAAATCAGCTATTTCAGAGGGGCATCGAATACAAGAAGATACTACTGCTGTCAAACCTTGCAATATCGCCGACCCCTTTAATGCCAACTTTGGTTATTCCTGATTTAATCACAAGAATAACAATATGAGGCAGAATTAAAAAAAAAAAAAAAAAAAAAAAAAAACACCTGGAGATCGATTGTTGACAAAGAGAGAAATACTGTTGGATTGATGACATGGAGTTAGGCAAAGAGAGACCTTATGTACCACCTGACATGAAGTCGGTAGGAAATTGGTAACGATGAAAATGGATTCTAAATAAATCAAACTAATGATAAAATGTTATTTTTTACCTTTAAAACTTGTTATACAGTCAAATCTTACAATGTCCCAGACATGGCAATATAATGGGTTATATATGCTTCGATTGGTTGTGAATGAGTACATTGAAATAGGAAGCTATTGTAAGATTACCTACTTAAGTCCTTCAGAGCCATATAGTTTATCCTGATTTCTATAGTGTGAAACATATAATAGCAATTGATTGCTATCCATTGGATAGGATGCTAGTCATTAGCAAAGTACTTTCCACCAGATCTATCAGACCCAGCAACCCAATCACTCTTGGATGGCAGGGGGGGTTTAGAAAAAAAATCTCGACATCACCATTCGATCTCGGTAAGTTTGCTCTACCAAATGAGCTATTGGGACCCCCATTAAGATAGCTAGTCCAAAAAAAAAAAAAAAATAAATGCCTAAAATCTATGGCAATTCTAATCAACAAATAAAAACAATGCATTGCGTAAATAAGGGTTTCTTACAAAAAAGTCATCAAAGTTGTTAGCCCAGTAATTCAACTGTTCATAAGTTCCACATTCAAATGTTTTGTTGACAAATTCTGGCTTGTACTCAATAACACCATGAAAAATTTCCATTCCAAGTATGGCAAATGTGTAGAAAATAACCTGGATAGGAAAAAAAAAATTATATATATAAAAATACATATCATCAACAATATGTCCATTCATTTGGACCGTGGTCTCTTTATATCATAAACATGGCTCAGCATGTTGAGAAACAATGTATAGTGGTTTATTGGTACATTGATCCAACAAACCAGCTATCAAATCATTTTTAGTTGGACAAAGTGATCATTATTTTTTTATACCACACCCAGGAACAATTGATACTATGCATTTACGTAAAATACTAAACACATCTACCCACCAGATGAAACGTAATAACAAACACATAACTATATGTAACCTTAAACATTTATAGTCTGATTGATATATTATAGTGGTCTGGTGGTCTAAAAACAATCACAAAGAGGTGAGTGACGTCAACTTTATTCCTATACCAATCACTTTGCTAGTCAAGTGTACCCTACCTATGAATTATTGAGACCCTTTAAAACCACTAAAAAGGGTAATTTAATTACATGAACGTGTTTCTTGCTTCCCATGAGCCATACTTACATAGCCCAAGACTACTGTTTATACATTTGTATTTTGTATTTAATTTTTGTCTCCATCTTTAAAATAAGCTAATGTGAATATTGCCCATTAGGAATGGAAGGATAGATATCGATGTATTTTTAACAAACCCAAAAATCTAAACTTGAACATTCTATTGGAAATCAATATGAATATAACTGTATGTAATCTTTAAAAGTATGAGGGTGCGTCAAAAAGTCTGTGCTAATATAACAATGCATGATGTGTAACATTATGATAAATGACAAATTTATTGTCCTACTGAGTTAATTTCTTTTTCATATGACATCATATTTGGCTCTATTGAATTTACACATGTATTCTTTAAACCAAAAAGTTTAAAATTTTCATTCTGTCAAATTTTGACAAAGTTATGGCAGTTCAAAATGGCTTCCCCCACGCCATGGCCACAAATGTACGTCAGCGACAGGAAGTTGTCATTGAATTTCTTGTTTTCAAAGAAGAAACCTCGAGTACCATTTTTAAACGCCTTGGAAAAGTTTATAAAACTCAGGCATTTTGTAGAGAAGTATTTTTAGGTGGGTTGAATGTGTATCTCGTCATTTTGAAGAAAATGAGATGCAACCCACGCCAAACCTGAAACCCCTCAACTGTGTCTATATCTAACAAATCTTGTGATGGTTGCCATCCATGCAGTGTCAACTCAGTGAATTAAATAAAGACAGAAGCATTGATCAGATCTGATAGAAGAAATCCTCTTGATGAGATAGCAGGTATAAACAAACATTGAAGCGACTGAAAGCAAGAATTCATTGAGTTAGACCAGATTTGGAGATTAAACGAGTACTGTTTCTTCATGAAAATGTCATTCCACACACATGTAAGGAAAAGGGAGGTAATCGATGGACAACGCTGTTTCACTCTCCGTATTCACCAGTCTTGACACTTTCAGGCTAATATCTTTCTGAAGGAGGCAATGAGAGGACATCGCTTAGAAGATGATGAAGAAGCCAAGACAGTAGTGAAAAATTGTCTGAAAGTTAAGTCAACTCAGTTTCACGAGGATGGAATAAATGGCCTTACATAAAGGAGGACTGTGGCTATCGAGAGAGGCAGAGATAATGTTGAGAAGTAGCATTCGACTCGGCTGATGTCAAGCTTTAATTTGAGGTATGATGCAAGGTATTGATTCAATTTGTTTTAACGTAATAAGCAGAGTCCCATTACTTTTTGACTCACCCTCATATATCGGATGATTTTTGCTATTTTTTTCCCTTATAACTGAAATAAAACCACACATAAAAGTCTTTACCCATTGGTTGCAAAATATTTGTTAGATAAAAGATACTATTTTCTTACTTTGAATCCATTATTTTACATCCTTAACACCCCCCACCAACCCATTAAGACAAGAATACTTACCACGAGAATTCCGGCAAAGGCTTTCATGTTCTTCATGAGATCGATGAGTACAGTGACAACCAAAGACATGGCCTGCATAACAATAATATTAGTATAATACATAAACAGGCAATGTTGAATATCTATACAAGTAAAATATTTTTAAAAAATAAAACAAACAAAAAAAATCTCCCTGAAATCTTTATCCATGTTTTAAATCAAAAGCTTAGAACCGTAAAGGGATGGGGTTTAATTTACATTTAATCTGATACTTATATTACTGTTTTAACCAAGAGGGCAGTGATAGCTTTGCAACTCAGACTTCAATGAAGCCAGTGCAAGAATGATATTATTGCTCTCTTGGTGAAAACAATTAAGTCTGCAATAATAATGTGATAATGAAAGAAATTGTGATTTGAAAGAAATTCAAACTCGCCTATGAAAGTTAGTCAAAAGTATCCTATTAAAAAAATCTATAAATACACAATCTATGGACAAAATTTTCTTTGAGAGTAATAGTCTATATAGACAATGTCATATTCAAAGGGTAACAATCAATTGCTCGTGTCCATTTCACGCTATAAAAAAACTGGGATAAATTATGTCTCCCTGTACCTAGACAGACTGGAATTTGAAGCGACTTTTATTTTGGGGGGGTGGGGGGGGGGAGGGTCGTGGATAGCTCTTACGGTAGAGTCATGATACCCCGGCCAGGCAGAGTTGTCGTTCATACCAGTAAGGTCACGGGTTCGAGCCCCTATCGCCACAGCAAAGTTTTTATTCTCAGTTGTCTTCTGGCACTTTCCTACTCACTTCATTTCTTGTTATTAATGGCTCTGAAGGAGTACTCAATAGACTTTTTTTTGTGTGATTCATTAGCTTTTCAGTAGGTTTTCTCGAATGGCATGTTATCTAGCTTCTTACCTTGATGTGGGGAATAATCTTCATCATCCTCACCATGATGAAAATGTTCACTACACGGATAATATTCCATAGAGTCTGATTGTCATGCACGTGTCTTTTAGGCCTGAAGAGTAAATATAGCATAAGGTTAATGTGGCTCATAAAATATGGGGGTAAAAACAACTTCATTGAGAGAGTGTTCTTTTCTTATGCAAAGGGATCAGTTTTGATTCCAAATTGATTCAAAGTTCATTGTCCAGTCATGATTGGATGGCTGATACGTTTGATTTGATTGAGAAATTTTGCAACAGACAAACATTCTATCGAGAGGGTAGCATGTAAATTTTTGCTCTTCGCTTCAGAACCTGGGGCAACCTTTGGCTCCAGGATTATTTTGGCTCTAAAGGACTCTTTAAAAAGATTGAGGAGATCAGAGACATAATTGCTAGAATATATAACTGATACCAGAACTAGCTGGCAATATAAAGAAAAGGTCAAAAACAATAGCAATTACATTCCGGCCCTGAGGAAGGATATAAAATTAAAGTCATATAAAAACAATTCTTGCTATTAATCAAAATTTGAGGGAGTCTGCGTTGACATCATTCACGTGTATAATCTTCATGCAAATTGATCACAGCAAGATGTTTCAATTAAGATTTTTGATGGCTGTTGATAATCTCTGTGATCTCCACCTTATGGTTTTAAGATTTTATATGTAAATGAATGTTACAGAAGACTCAGAGAAAATAAGTAAAGAACTTACTTTTTAAAATAAGGAACTCCAAACTGACTTGAAAGGTAAATTTCTCCAATCTGAAGAGAAAAACACATTTTTTTCCCATTCAAAACAGTTAAAAAGGATTCCTTTTCTAATTTCAATACTAAGATTTAAACTCAAAAGACGAAATGGTGAAATAAAAAAGAGAAAAAAAGTATCAAAGCATGATGTACATTTTAGACATGATTGATATCCAAGACTATATTGGGATTCCCTTCATTAATTCTATTAATAATGTTGGAAAACTAACCCATGAGAACAAGACATGAAAATTAAATTCCCTCAGTTCACATTTGGAAGAGAGTTCAATAATCATCATACAACGTTCCTTCTTAAACATAGCAATCATCACATAATTGTTCTTTATTTCAATACATTGGATTATTGAATACAATCTTTAGCATAATAACAAGCTTAGCACATAAGTTAGAATCAATACATAAATTTACAATGATGTAAAATACTTCATATGCGAAAAAGACCATTCTGTTAAATAAGGCTGCAGGTTACAGATATTCAAATGACAAAATGCAACGATTATCATTATTATTATTATTATTTGATATAGCGCTGGTATCCACAAATAATGCTCAAATACACTTTACAATCGTTTTCTGGTATTTCACACAATTTCATTACTTCGACTATGAGTTCAGCTAATTAAATATCAAATTATAAAATCTAAAATGTAAAATCATTTTGCTCTTGATTCAACTCTGACACAATGTGTGTTCTTTTCAGATGATATATCTTATATGTATTCCTTACAATAAGTGTGAGGGTGATCAGAGCATCAAAGATGTTTCCCTTGTCTCTGATGTAGCGTCTCCAGCCATAGGCCCACACTTTGACTAGCTGTTCCAGCAAGTAGTAGATGATGAAAGTAAAGTTGACATTCTGGTCCAGTTTTGAAGTGAGTGATGGGGGAACAAAAAGAAGAAAAAAAGGTTATATCATAACTTTCACTCCATTTGGCCCAATATTTGTTGTTGCTAACATCTTCATCATTCTTCTTTACTGTTATTGGCAAGAAACGACCTTTTCAGAGAGCTGAAATGGGACACCCCAATGTACAAAAACGCCATGACCTAAAACAGCAGTATGTTTGACTATTATAAAACATAATCTAGATTTGGAGCCTTTTCTGTTCCTTGTTTCAATTTGCTAATCAAAAAAGCATAATCCTGGGATATGTAAGGGTCATTTTCATTATAAACAGTCCAATTTTTTAAATAATATTTTTTCTCCAGATTGCCAAATGAGGATAGTCCCGATTTTATCAGGACAGTTGGTCGCTATTCATTATAAATCCATGTATATAATATGAGGTATTTCATTTGTATCATAAAAGAAAAAGAGGGCATCAACAAAGAGGTACAAAAAACATACCTGTAAGAATGTATGGTCTCCTCGTATAGAACTGTCTTTCTCAGCAGCCAAAGGAATCTGTTATGAAAGAGTGAAGTAAATTGTGCCGTGAATGAAAAGTCAGTAATGTTGTAAGATATATAATGTTTATGATTCGTATTTGCACCTTTACCGTACATATCACCAGAAATAAAAGCCATGAAACTCAAAATTAAAATTTGGTCTAAAATCAGAAAAAAAAAAGGGGGGGGGGGGGGGTTGAGTACAATGAGAACACAATCCACTATAATATCAAAATAATATTTAAGTATATTTATTTGAAGCATACCATTAAGTACATTTAAGCTTAAAAACGGTCGGTTAAAGGAATAATAGTCCACATTTGATTTGTTTTGCATGAAAAATCATGACATGGCTTGGACTGTTTCCCTAAATTAACCTACTCACTCAATTTATAAAATAAATGTTCATTTGTTTGTTTGGTTTACAAAGGTATTTGTATATTTTATTGATTCTATTTCACATTTTGTCACTTAAGCCATTCTACTTTCCATTGGTGTGTTTATTACTTACAGCAATCATGATGAGGTTGACGAAAGACACAAAGATGCCAAAGTAAAGGAAGTAGTTGTGGAGGAATATCTTCTGGATACGCCTCCATGTCGGGTGTTCACACCACGGGATGGCAGGGAGCTAGAGCCATGGAACAAAAAGAAAAGATTTCACTTTAAAAAAAAAATCCACGTCTAAAATCACTATATGTGTTACACATATCACGACATTCTATATCTCTCTGTTCCCTGATAAGTAATTCCCTATTACTTTATTCTATGGACATTCTTTTTACTTCCTTTTTATTAAGTAGTGTATTTACATGAAATAAAATCACTGATAGCCCAAACAAATAAGGCATTTCATAAGTAAAATGACACTAGTTATTATTCGCTATCAAATGGAAAGGAATAGATAAGTGACATTTGGCTGGGGAGGTGCACATCGTCTTAACCAACTGATACCATCTGAGAATTTTGTAAATAAAAGCACTAAATATGGGCAACATTTTATTTGTCCCTGCATCATCAATCATTTCAAATTCCGTTCAAGTCCACTGAATAAACAATTTCCTTTGTATGGAAAGGCTTATCATCATCATTGATATCACCAACATAATATGTATCAACATTAAATTCTGCATACCTGTTCATGTACAAACTCTTTGTCCAGACAGTGAAACAATTGCTGATACTGCTGTGCAGATAGCATTCTATTAAGACGACCCTGAAGACCCTGGTAAATATAAGAGATAAGTATAAAGAATATTTCCATGATCAATTGAATTTACTGCAGTCCTGTCCCAAAAAAAAATTACTTTAATCCTTAAATCTTTCTTCTTCTTTAAAAAAAAACAAAAAACATTTTCATGAACTCAAAATGACTGAATCAAAACTACAATGGATTAGGCATGCTTAACCCTTTAACACTGAGCCTGGGTTTTCTCAAACAATAATTGGTATATTTGACGGAGAATCAGGCTATCCTATGTTATGAAAAGGTTTCAACAAAGTTACATAGACATTGTTTTGTTTAATATATTAAATCTTTTTATTAGAAATCAATCATCTTTTAAGACTATATGTTTAACATGAAACACTGATATAGTTTGGACTTTTTTTTTTAATATGAGAGAAAGTAAACGTGTGAATTTGGAAATATTATAGGATAGCCAACTTGTCATTAAAAACATCTAATCCATCCCATTATCTATCTGAAGACCTAACTACTTTCTACATGAGTTGTTTAGTAACAGCGATGAGACACGCACTTTAGGCACACATCACATCATTTATACGGCTCTCGTGGTAAAAACAGTTTGGGCCATGGTTGTAGTCAGATAAATGGGGGGATGAATTATTGTTTGATCAGGTTAAAGTAAATTTGAACGTTGCCGATAAAGGTTTAATAGTGGCATATTATAGAGATATCAAAGTGCATTTTTAAAATGAATGAAATATACAAGTAACCAGTTACAAACCTGGTATATTGCCTCTTTGACATATCTGGGAAGCAAAGATTTTTCCACGACTGCTTTGACGACAGAGCCACCCACTCCAACACTGTTTGACAAATACAACAATAAAAGTAGATAAATGAGTAACTGCCAACATATTCTCTAATAAAAATTCCAGACACACATAATGTTTAATTCTGCTTGGAAATAAAATGGTAAAGTATTGAGGTCCTCTCCATTCAATTTTTAAATGGTTCAGTAAGATTGACACCATTATTTATCTTCAAGCTTTTTAGCTTTCTCCTCTTTAGCACATTTCATATGATGCAATATTCACTTGATGTACACAAAGCCCTTTAAAAAGTGTTTTCAAAATTTTAAATTCATTTCAACATCAGTAAATAGGGAAATTAATGAAAAAAACCACAAAGTATCGACATAAAAGCACTTATAACCTTAGACGTCTCAAGGTTACACCAAAATAACTTAGGCACAAAAAAAAAATGAATTCGTTAGGTCATGATAACTCATTTTTAACACCTCACTTGTGCCCAACATGTTAATCATGAAATATATGATCTATGACACAAGTAACTAAAATAGCGACATATTTTATGTTATGTGTGAGTTTGGTTGCTAAAACATTTTAAAGGCAACACTCTCTAATTTAAAAAAAAAAAAATTATAAATAATATTGGATATTCATCATCAACATTGTAGACCTAGATGTTGTAATCATTATGAGATCAATATTTTGGCTACACGAATATGAATAATATCACCTAATGGAACTTAAAGATGTGAATGTACCACTTCCTAACACCCCCTGCTTCCGTCTCAAGACCTCAAAAGATGCCCTCACACCGAGACGGCGCCTCAACAAGTCTCTCTGCATAGAGTTCTGTAAGAATAAAAAAATTATAAAAGACACCACTTCTCAAAATGTGCTCTTATACAAATCAATAGGCTTCTATCATACTCACAATAAAAATGAAAGCAAATTCAATAGAATAGAGGAAAACAAATGAACAGATTTATCTAACATTTTTCATATTTTTCACAGTTCTATGATCTAGTAAATCATATAGTGAATACAATTATGAAAGATTAAGATTTACATTAGCCAACTCTCTGAATGTAAAAGAGACAGCCTATGACAGAAGAAAATGTAAATTCAAATTGGCCTAAAGTCTCAAAACCCCTGGACAGACCAAGATCTATGTTAACTAATTAATGGTAACAGAAGGATATACAAATCTGGGCTGGATCAATTTCCAAAATTACTGGAGAGGCCAAGATCTACATTAATTAGTCAGCGGGGAATATTCTGATGACAGAGGGACGTGTAATTCTGTGTTGGGCCAGTGTGCTACAAATAATGGACAAACTACTGTCTAACTTAACTACATAAAATGACAAAATCCTGTATAATTTTATGGTAGTCAAATATTACAGCAGTTGGATCAGCATTAAGTATGTGATACTCTCCAATAATTCCATCAGGTCATACACATTAAAAACGTGCCTGCAACATCGCATGAAAGGCTATCTCATGTAATTCGCAAGGAGAAAGAAAACAATGGAAACCAAAAATAGTTGGTGCTTGAATGCATAAAGAAGAAGCTAAGAGGGATGGAAATAGGAGGATACACAGTAGCAACTGGAGAAGATGCCCAAGGGAAGAATCAAATGGCGAAGCACTATCAATGGCCAATGCCCTGACTGGGTTAAGGCTTAAGTAAGGCAAGACTTATTCTATCAAATACGTTTGAGGGTTTGACTTACCATGAAGTATCCTCTGAACTGATTATAGATGACGGCCAGCAACATGTTCATGAAACAATACAGGCCTGTTTACAATGGAGAGGGACAGGGGGGCATAAAGAATAGAACACTATTTAACCTCTATTCACACTCACAGATAATCATGACCAAAAAGCACAATATGTCAGATCTCATTAACATTAATGTAGCATAAGCTTTATAGAATGCATGCAATTTGTCTTCTTCTTCTTCTTCTTCTTCCATTAAGGCCAAAGCTTCAGGCTGAAGATTGGATGGCCATCTTTTCAGTAACAAGGGTTTTAGAGGAAAACAGGGAGCAATTTTTTGAAGTCATCAGTTGAAAGGGCTTGTTTACAATTGGTTGGTAGGGAGTTCCAAAGTCGGATGGTGGAGGGAAAGAAAGAGTAAAGATGGTTGGTTCTTGAGTGGGGGATTTCAAAATTAAATGTTGAGTTTCTTGTTTTATTGTTGTTCCGTTTCAAATGGCTAGTATAGACATCTAAAACATATTGTGGAGTCATAAAAATTGATGAGGTTGTTGAGGCACTGAATGTAACATAACTTCAAATGCTACAAACTTGCCATGATATACAAAAGATATGAGATATTTTTGATGAATTACAGTAAAATGTATATGTTCTTATGTCTCATGGTATAAAACAATACAGGAGGTGATACACTGATTTACACTTTTCAAGAGGTTTGTTGACAATTTAAAGTTTAAGTGACTAGGGTTTTTTTGTTCTTGTCTGGCTTTGTGCTCTAATGGCTTGACACTCGATATAGGTCATGTAAGTTCCTGGTTTGAATGCCAATATGGGTACAGTAGCGCCCATCTGAGTCACTAGAAAAGGCTCTTTCTCACATTCTCTCATCATACTCTCACCTCAAGTATTTCATCACTGTCAAACCATTCCACAACAGGTATATCCCTTAATGCAAGGTTTTCATATGACAAAACACAAGTTGGTGAAACTTAGTTTTATCATGTTTTCTTTTCAATATTTCAATATTTCCCTCACCTGTCAAAAGAAAATATTTCAACATTACACTCACCTATCAAAAGATAAACAACAAAGAAGATGGAGGCAAACCTGTTCTTGGAATACGCAGGCATGGTCACTGTCAAGTACAAAATCAAGGAGATGTTTGAAAAAGCAAAACCATAAAAAAAAGAGTAAAGTAATATCAGATTTTAAAAGAATGATCAACAAAAACAAACCTATGCATATTCATGAGTAATCCGTTTTCACTTCTATTATACGGAGCTGAATCTTGGACATCAACAAAAAAACGTTTGCTGCAGATGAGAAAACCTGAAATGTTCCCAATTTCTGAAATTGTCTAATCAAGACGATGAAGATGGATTGATTATGTTTGACAGATAAAAGAGGGAACAATCCCAAAAATAGCACTCCTTCATGGAATGCCTAGGTGATGGCATCTTATGATTATGCTCAGAAGGGTGTAATTTTTATATGTTAATTAAACACTATAGGATTAATTAAGTAACACACAATGAATAGTGTAATAACCACTGCGACTGCACAAGTGCACTTTATACATGTTTTTACTTTGATGTCGGGTCAATAAAGCAATGTTGAAGTATAATGTTTCTGGTTCCATCCAATAAGCAGTCTGTAACAAGTGGTTTAAAACTAATTTAGGGCATAAGATCTAAAACATTTATGACCTAGGGTGTAAAAAGGTATTCTATACAAACTTGATAAAGATATGACATGAGTAATTGGATTCAATAGTCTGATGTCACGTCGCCCAGCAAGGGCGACCATTTTGGTTCTAAACAAAGAAAATTGGCACTTTTTATTCTTCATGTGGCTACAACTTTTCATATGTCTTGTGATCAGAATGTGTAAAAGTCAAAACATGATCAGATTTATAATGTTTTTTTCCCTCTGGATACGCTTTTATGCTCGTCGGAGAAATATTTCATAAGGGCGTCCGCCATTGTTCCAATAGTTTAGAGCCAGTTACTAAGTTACCATGAGTCATTACGAGGGAAGTGACATTATGACTGTTGAAGCTTATTAAAAAAGAAAAACTGACATGATCTTAATCAAATAAAACACATGAGTAGTTGAAATGAGATTTGAATAGAATAAATATAAAGTGGTCTCACCATCAGGATTATTTGCTGTTGTCAACAACACTAGAAGACTTATAAGTGAATCCAAAAAATTCCGAAAATACTCAGACTCAGTGGCCACTGTCTGTGTAAAGAAACAATTGAAAAGAAACAATCCACTATTTAGAAAATCAAAAATATATTGAGTGAGATTTCCAAAAACATCATTAAATGCATTGTCTCCATAACACAAACATCAAAGTATAGAATACACTATATTAAATTGATTGACTTCAATGAATTCTCAGAAATAATTGTACTGCCTGAAACTATACGTGCAGGAAAAATGGAGAATGAAAAAATGTAAAAATGCAGTAAAGCACATATGAAAAGTGGCACCCCGATTAATCTTAATGGTATTTACAAAAAGTAAAAATATAAGACGATGGGTCGTTTACATAAAAAAGATTTTTCCCCCTTCCTTTTGCAACATGATCTCATTGTAACTATATTTTTTTTTGTCTCCTTCTCCTCCTTCTTCTTCTACTTTTTTATTGTGTTTTTTGAAGCAATGAAATAAATTTCAAATTAGGGACCCAACTCACTTTGTTTGATGTAGTATCAGCACCATATTCATCAGATAATCCTGCTGTGGAGTTCTTGTGAGAGGATTCCTTAGTAAAGACATACAATAAAATTGATTGATTCGACTTACTATTCTCCATTGTTTTGTAGTCAGTGATTAAATAGTTTCATCTATCCATCTAAAATTCATGAAGTTGATAAATGTGATGGTAGTTGTGGTGTGATGGTGATTTTATTTGGAATTATAATATGACCACGGGAAGGGGTATGGTCTTGATAGCTCATTCTGATAGAGCACTCACCACAAACCAGGGGGTATAATTTCTAGGTGCAGTTGGGATTTTTTCCCAAACTCTGTCCATCAAGGAGAGATTGGCTAGCTGGATCTATTGGGTTAGGTGAAAAGTGCTTTACTATAGATCAGTATCTAACGCTACAGAAACTAGAATAAACTTCAATTCCATGGAAGGACTCTGTTGGACTGCTTTGAACTCAAATTCTAGATTACTTTATATATTACATCATATATGAAAACTTTCAGAATATCACCCTTGATTTTGATAATGAAATAAAAAGGTTCAAATACTTCAAGACTTCCTAAATTACAATTTAATATTTAGAACATCCCACTTCAACAACAATATTCCAACTTTTAATTGCAATAAGTGTATTTTTGGCATTTAAACTTGACATACTTTAACTAATTTGCTGATAAATACCTTTATACTTCTCCATCAACTCCAGAATATTTCTACAATTTATATTTGAATTCCTTCTTTTGTTTGAGCAATTTGAGATCTAGGAGAAAACGTCTGTCTAACAATTTAAAAATCCAAAATGGACAATTGTAAACATTTTTATTAACAAAATAAATTATGTGACCCACCACTTCAACGCAGTATTATATTGGGGTTGTTTAGATGCTAAATATTGAAATTATTGTCAGAAGTATGAAACTTGGTTTAATTTTATATATTATATTCATTGAGGAAAATAAATATTGTTTCTTAAAGGGACAAAATCTAAAACTCATATTTCTGCTCGTTTTAAGTTTAAAGTAAATTTTTTTCCCCAACATAATGCCGTTTTAAATGATTGGTCACATATTCAGATTAATTGTTAACTCTATAAAAGAATGTATCATCTCCATTAATACTCACATTGGAATCAGGAAACAAAAGCATTCCAAAAAGTGTGAAAATGAAAAGGTGTAGAAACAGGAGCAGGAGGACGCTGAAAATAGACACAACAATGATTTATCTCACAAGAGCAGTCTGCACCAATAAGCAAATCCATGATGGGTGGTTCAAAACTAGACTGTTCAGACTGAATGGAAACAAAACAAACACATACATAGACACTCCTATGCAAGCACATACAGACACCCACACTCACAGACACACGCACACACAGAGAAACACACACAAACACACAATTAATTTCTAACCCAATCTGATAACACATGGTCAAGTCACAGCAAAGTTGAAATACTGGTTAAATATGCCAGGTGTAACAGGACATAGAAGATTGTTTCATACTTCAAAATTTCATAAAATCTGCAGATAAGCCACTTTTTCTAAAGATATTAGTATTCTCGAGGCCCATTAACAAAAATGTAGTTGTGATAAAGTTCCTCAGACATAATTATAATCATGTAAGACGTCATCAAAAATTTACAGAGACTGAAATAAGTAACTGATAAATGTGTTAATTTATTATGGGTTACGTAAAAGGCAAAATAATCCTTAAAATAACCAAAGAGTAAATTAATAGGTTTGAAGTTTTCAGCAGTTAGATAAATTGAAAAACACAAGAAAGTAGAACGAAGTCAAGATCACGTCATGTCTAAATGTCTATTGATTAATGATTGTCTTTGTTTCAATTGTGAATAAAAATCAACACTTCATTCTTCTAATCCTTCATTTAATATCAATTTCAATCACGTCTTCAGCCTATAGCAAAAATAGTTGATCAAGTGGTAAAACAACACATTAAGTCTCTAAATATAAAAGTAGAGGTCTCCAAGCATCTTGACAAAATTGGGATTGAAAATCTACTTTCACTAGAAATTCATCATTTTGGTGTTGTGTAGACTGTACCTGGCCACCTCTGGGACTGTTCTTCGTAGACAGTTCACGATCTTTTTCATTAGTGATGAGTGTTGCAGAATGAAAATAGGACGGAACATGCGGCGGAATCGAACAAACTGAAACACAAAAACAGATTTCACGGTAAATATAAATTTCAATTCATCCTTATTAAATCATATATTTTCACACAGAATATTTTAATAAACAAAATGGGTGTTATTATTGTTTTATTTATTCATTTTTATCAATAAAATACCTTCTTGAAGAGGTCTGAATGGTGTGAGGATGTTGAAAAAGGAAGTCATTTGAAGAAAGAGAGAGCTAAGTGCTTTGAGCTTGTTAAGATGCAGGGTAAGGCACGATAAAAAAAACTTTTATCATCATTATTATTATAACTATAAAATATGTATAGACCAAGAGATGCAATGTATTCAAAAAGTGGAATCTAAAATGAAAATAGGCTTAAAACTTTATTTTAAAAAGAAAAGGAAAAAATATGGAAAGCGATTCATTCTTTATCAATTTAATTGTCAGTGATATCACTTCCTCAGTCATATGTCTCTCGTCTTGTAACACAATTTAAGCTATATTGATTGTGACCAGTGGTGGGATGAGTGACAAGGATTGCAAAACACTGGGCCTGGTTGTGTCCTTGGGTGAGGTACACTTTAAATAAATAAAGAAACATATGGGCTTTGTTCATCCTTTGGAGGAATTTTATATACATTACTTAGATGTGAATGAATACCTGGCTATAAGTTGTGATGGACTTTGTAAGAGTTGTAGTTACAAAAAAGGATGACTAATAAATGGTGTATACTGTATGAATTGAACATTTGGCTGCATACAGCTTGCTGAGAGAATAAGTGAAGCATTATGAAGAAAATTGAGCTTGATAAAATGCGCTTTATAAATGTTCATAAATATCTATTTTATCTAGAAAACAACACGTTGTAGTATGATAGAGACAAGTTTGCATATTTCACCTCATGACAACCAAAGCTGAATGACACAGTCCAGTCAACCAGAGAAAATGCCACTACAAGCACGGAGAACATATCCCACTTGTGTTTAACAAAATAACGGGGGCTCATAAGATACATCTGTGGACAAGGATGTGAAGCCATGTGAGTTAAATAATAACTTTAAAAAGACTGTCTCAGTTTGAGAAAAGAAGTTAAAAAGAAGATGAAAGGTTTTTAACATTGAATTAAAATAAGGTTATTGGCATATCTGTTTATTAATTTTGCACTTCATTGCATTTATGTGGCAGTTAATGATAATAATAATGAAAAGAACAACGATGAAAATAATACTAATAATAATAATAAAAATTATAATAATAACAACAATAATAATAATAATAATAATAATAATAATAATAATAATAATAATAATAATAATAATAATAATAATAATATCTTGAGGGATTGATCATTGATAAATTCTTACCCTGATCATGTTATCAATGAACAACGAGAGAAGACAAAAAAGTTCCAAGCACTGTGTAAGCCAACATGGCACCTCCACTCGTTCTCCTCGATTCCGCAGGTCAGAGGTCACAGTTAAGGATGATGGATATTCAAAGAATGCAAGCATATGCAACAGGAAAATGATGAAATATCTAAATCTGAAAAGGAAAATAAAAGAGTAATAAAAGTATTCCACTATCATTATTATTATTACTACTATTATTATTATTATAATTATTATTATTATCAGTATTGTAATTACTATTATAATAATAATAATAATATAATAATAATAATAATAATAATAATAATAATAATAATATTATTATTATTATTATTATTATTATTATTATTATTATTAATTATTATTATCATCATCATTTATTATTATCATTATTATTATTATCATTATTATGATTATTATTATTATTATTATTATTATTATTATTATTATTATTTTATTATTATTATTATTATTATTATTATTATTATTATTATTATGATTATGATAATTATTATGATTATGATTATGATTAAAATTATTATTATTATTATTATTATATTATTATTATTATTATTATTATTATTATTACTATTATTACTATTATTATTATCATCATCATCATCATCATTATTATTATTATTATTATTATTATTATTATTATTATTATTATTATTATTATTATTATTATTATTATTATTATTATTATATTATTAATCTAGGTTCTATTATCAATCCATCACACCACAGCTACACACAAGAGATATATAAAAATGCTTAAAAGAATATCCAAACAAGTAACAATATAATATAGGTATCATATCTAGAAGAACAAAGACAACACGTCACCTTAATTCATTTTTGCCACATGGTGTTTGAATTTTTAACGCGCAACTGTGATTTAAATTAAATACTATTTTTTAAATATACACACAAAAGTTCAGACTAGAGGCCAGAGGTATGGTCTATCTCAATTTATCAAATAAATATATAAAGTGTCGCCATTGGTTCTTGGTTGTATATTTTAAAAATTTTTGTGCATTTGCATATATATATGTATACATTGTCGCCATAGATTCTCAACTTTGTGTTTATACATTTTTATGCACGCCACGTCTGTAAACGAATTTCCATTTTTTTTTATGAATAAAGTATATATTATTATTATTATTATTATTATTATTATTATTATTATTATTATTATTATTATTAGGTAATATATCAACCAATCGGATGTAGGAAGTAATAAAGTATGCTTTATGACGGGATAGGTTGGGGTTTTTTTAGTGCATTAATCTTAGGTATTGACCAGTTAATTTTGATTATCTTTAATATCAAAAGCCATAAGAATAAGACAATTTGTTATTTTCTTTACAAATTATCAACAAAATGAATAATTTCGTATTGTATATTTAATAAATAATATTCAAATTTGAAAATATTTCAAATAGTGGTGCATTAAAAATTGAACCAAAGAGTTTGAGAACAATAAATGAAGACGATATCATTTTTGAATACATTATTGAAGGATTTTAACATAATGATAGTTGTATATTTCCAAGTAATGTGAATTTTTCAAAAGGGTGAATTCTTTTCTTACACAGTGATGGCTTTGGACTTGTACTGCCTGTAAGTCTGGAGGTCCTTCAGGTTTATTTTGTGATTTATAGACCGGTACTGAAATGATTTATTTTTAAATTGTTCAAAATGTATCACACATTTTAAAAGCAATTAAACAAAGATAAAAAAAAAGAATGAAAATATATGTATTTATAAAGCAATTATCCACAGTAAATACTATATTTTCCTGAGTTTGCTATTTAAAAAAAAGCAAAATAGTGTATATCAAACATGTTGGATAAGGCATGCAATGCAGCCTGTTAAATGCCTGTACAATGTTTGGATAATGGTGATGCCGCTTTTTATGAAATGGACTTCGTGAATAAATGACTGTCTTCAACAGAACACAGCAAATGTAATAAAGACCCTTTCCAATGGCCAAACTGTAGCAGTGTCTGATCATCAACTTGAATGCTCCAATCTAATTAAAGTTATGTGGGAAGTCCGATACCCTACCAGTACACCACAGCAACACACTGGAACATTTAATTGATATGACAGATTCAGATTACGTTATAGATGTTTAGCAGCGATTATCAATCATATAGAACATTTCAGCATATTATAAATGGAAAAAAGTGGTATACAGTTATATAAATTTAGAGCCCATAGCCTACATAATATGTTCAAACCCCAGCTTACATCCAGCCAGTCTCACATGGTGTTGCACAACTTAAATGGATATCGTTCAACGGTTTCTAACTCTTCAGAGAAATTATTTACACAGAAATAAATATAACACAGAAGAACACATAGGCTCACATCTGGCTGTTTCTCTTATGGCCTTGACCTAACCAAATCATGTAATCTCATTCCAGAAGGTAATTAAAAACATATAGGCCAACTCATAATGCCAGTGAAACAGGAAAAGACTATTTAAAATTAGAATCTTAAACTCACACTCAAGAAATAGCAATATAAGTACCAAAAATCTTGAGATAAATAATGAGATAAAAAAGTCTTTGTTAATAAATCCAATAGAAATATGTCATAAACAACATTTATAGACTTAGATTAATCATGTGTCATGTGTAAATATCACTCAAATATCTACGAATAATAATATGAAGAAAAAATAATGGGATTTACAAACCCTGGCATTATTTTTTAAGACCCCCCCCCCCCCCAAAAAAAAAAAAAAAAAAAATTATTTTTTTTTAATTTAAAAATCCGGATAATACCAAGGAAAAAACGGGATTAGTAGCTCTGTACAAACAAATGAATCTATCTTTGACATTAATTTTTTGGCTTTATAACTTTACGACTTTATATGATAGCAACTTCTTAAAAATAGATATATTTTTTATTTTTTGTAGAAACTTACATAGTATGCATCCTCCAGAAAGACAACGGCTTGTAATATGGAAACTGACTCTGAAATTTAAACCAAAAAAATCATCACTAGATATCAGATGTAGATAAATCACCCCCCCCCCCCCCCCCCTTTCATTGGATTATATGCGACTAGTATCAATTTAGTATTATGTTGGAAGGAACAAGACAAAGGAAAATGTGTTGAAAATCACAGTAGTGAAAAGTAGTAAGAACTATGAAATTTTAATTCTTAGAAGTTTAAAAAATAAAACTCTTCTCTGTGCACTTATAATGGTATGTGTACTACTAGATGCGAATAAAACTGTATGAACACATTAATGGGCCAAAAACAAATCTGCTAAAATCCCAAAATATTTTTAGATTACCAAACTGATTTACATTAATAAGTTCAGCTGCTAACTAATGACATATATCTAAGATCTACCTAAACCCAAAAACTGTCCTGATTCAGTGACTGTATACGCAGTTTCTGAGATAGTGCTGCTGTCATCAAATAAATGGCCTCCATCACTGGCAGGCTCATCCCAATCATCACTGTTCCCGGTGATCTGTCCTGAATCCTGGTGTGGGACATAATTAATGGAGTGAGCCACTCCACCCAGGCTGGAAGATCAGAGTAAATTTTTTTTAATGATTGTTATAAAATTTAACAAAATGAAACACACTATTTTGGCTAAAAAGTTTTTAAAAAGATGTTAAGTGATCTGGAAATAGAAACTGGGTGGCATATATAAATATATATATATATATATATATGTCTGCCAAGCAAGTTTTTTGGGTTTCTAAAAGATCTAATTTTAATTCTTTATTTGACTTAAATACACAAACTTAACTGTTTTAGGAATTAAACCAACATTCTGCTCATTTTCATTTCAGAATTACTTTTTCGAGTATACGGAAAGGGACAGAAAATATTTTCAAATTGAATTTCAATGATGTAGGACACTTGATTATTCTAAACCCTTTTTCTATATCTATAAAAAAACATTATCTCAACACACTATTCCACATGTTACAGCAATGAGAAAAATGTCTAAAAATTAAACATCAGAATGAAAACTCACTTTGTGCTGGATGAATCAATATCATTGTTTATAAGATCTGAAGCATTCTCAGTTCCAGACCTGCGTGCAGAAAGTGAATTATAACAGATGTTTGACGTGGAGATTAAATGGCGTCTGTCCTCTGGTCCAGACATTGTCTTTATTCCAACTAGTCAATTACATCATCCAATACTCTGTGGGAAAAGGAATTACAAATTAGCAACTGCTGGATTATTATTGTGGCCTACAAGATAAGCATAAATGAGAAACTAGGGTAGTAGAATGCAGAAAGCCTTTAGAGAAGCCCCCCCCCCCCCCCCCCACCCTCCTGAATATGGGTTCGAAACAATAAAAGCAGTCATACTGATATCTATCCTACATTCCAGTAATTAATTTCATGCTTTGAAGTGATCTAAAACTGCTATGACTTGTAAATGCAACTATTAAGTACCATGATGGTTGTGTAAATTTGTAAAAACGCTTATATGAATATACGTAAAAATCCATTGTTGTTATTTTATTACTATCAATTTTATTTATTGCTTTTATTACCATTAACATCATCATCATCATCATCATCATCATCATCATCATCATCATCACACCACAGCTACACTCAAGCATGACAATATTTATGTATCACAGCAGGAATGACTACTTAAGAAAGACCTGAGGATTGCTTCATGAGAAAAGCCTCAATATTGTGAAAGGGTAAATTCTTTTGCCATTACTTCATAAAGAAAGTGAAAACCTACACGTTATCTTCATAACAATGTAAGGCTGAGGCTAAGGCTAAGCAGAACTGCCACCTGGCAAATTTTTTTTAAAAGCTTGAAAATTGCAAAAATGTGACATTTATTATGGTAGATTTTTACCAAAAAAAGGGGGAGGCCTTCTGTAAGCTCCTCGTGCTGAGGGAAACAACCCAAGTATTCCTTTAACTTAACTAACCCTAAGAAAAAAATAAAACCTAGCACCTTTAATTAACCCTAATAGGAAAAACAAACACCTGAGGACCTTTAATCAGACCTATAACTAATAGAAAAAAGAATCCTCCAACCTCTAACCCTATTAGAACCCCCCCCCCCCCCCACCCCCCACCCCCCCCCCCCCCACCCCCCTCGAACTGATATAGAAAGAGAAGAAGGGTTCAGAAGCACTAGTTTTGCCCATATATCACACTGACACAGCTCATACCCCTACTTCAGCCTGTAGAAGAATGATTGGTGCCTGCCTCACACTATCACAATCTATTTTTCTTTGTTTGATTTTCAGTGCACATCGTGTCATGTTGTGAGAAAAAAAAAACTTTTTCTTTAGATCAGTCACTTTGACTTTTGTTCTTTACATTTTCTATCTGAACTTCCACTTGATCTATGACTTTGTCTTTCTCATCAAATAGACTACTTACGTTACTATACCATTACTGTTATTTTCAGTTGCATCAATTTGATGTAATTATCAATAATTAAAGGAAAAGGCTATTCGGACCCGAGTCTGAATTGCTTCCCATGGCAATTCGGACCCCGAGTCTGAATTGCTTCCCGTGACAATTCGAACTTGAGTCTAAACTAAATAGAACTCCGTTGCTAACCAGGGTCGAGTCTGAATAGTCTCTGATTGCTCTTCGATTCGGAATACTGCAATGCAATGCGCCCGAATGATGAACTTATCATAATAGTATCATTAGTGAAACTCTCAGTTACTATTCCGTTTGCAGTTATAGAAACCATATTGGTCTTCCTAAACACACACACTCATGAGTATCTCTAAGTAATTAAAAACAGAATAATCACACACACGCACACACCCCTCCCCCAACAACCATTTCCACAACCCAAGAGCCGGTGGCTTTTTCTCTTTGATCTCGTATCACCATGTTCTGCCCTGCGTCCAGCGCCTCGGTCGTTTGTGGGTTACCCCCCACTCCCATTACCAGTTGAT
>NC_088362.1:76316201-76338701 GCF_034508935.2 Berghia stephanieae
ATACCGGGACTGTACTCAACTCATGTATCAAAAGCGCAATAATACATAGCAGTTACAATAAATTACGAGTTGGTAATGATAGGGATGACCTCCGACATTATAAATAGGCTCCATTATAAATGAGGCACTGATCGGGTGTTGATGTCCCTACTGGCGAGGGAGCGGCCATCTTTGTATTTTTATGTTTACATTGGAGATTGTCCGGGAGACCTTCCGCAAGCTCCTACATCCCCAGTATTCTTTTTTTTTTATATCATGTTCTAGTTGGAGGTTTGGGAGGGGGAAAATTCTTTTATAATGTTCTAGTTCTAGTAGGGGGTATGTTTGGTTGTGAAGCAATTAATTTATGGAAGTGTCAATTGCCAAGGAGTGAGTCCTTGGTAGTTGACGGTTCATCAACTGCCAAGGAGTCAGAGATAGAGAGAGATATATCAGAGAGAAGAGTAAAAGAGTATTAATATTAATAACAAAACTCTGTGGCAATACATCACTTCGTGACACTAAAGGTACTCCGTGGCAGTTAAAAGTACACATGCATAGTTGGTTAACTGACACGGTCCTTGGAAATTGACGCTACCTTAATCTATTGAGTACATCACGGATTACTTTCAATTTTTTGTTCGCATTTATTATTATTATTATTATTATTATTATTATTATTATTATTATTATTATTATTATTATTATTATTGGGGGGGGGGGGGGGGAGGTTGACGCTCAGACTTGTCATGTTTCTTGTGTGTTTGCTTTTTTATTTTTCAATTCAAGTGATAATCAGATCCCAATTTCTTCAATCTTCTGTTGGCGTGGGGTGGAGGGAAGGGGGTTGTTTTGGTATTGTTTTTTTGTTTTTTTTTAATGAACAGGTGTCATTTGATTGGGGGGTATCAGTCCGTTTTGTGAAGTGAAGCTTTTAAAAGTAAAAGCAATGTATTTTCTGTTCATTTTAGATGTACAATTTATATAGGTCCTAATTATACTATACCATATTTTAAATTATTCATTTAAATTTTTTTTTTTTTTTTTGCACGTCTCATCCTAAAAATTTGACACTAAGTGTCCTTCATGATCGAAAGTTCTATTATCATTGTTAAATTAATTACTCTACATAAAGGTGTGCATTATGTCATATTTATTTGATAATATCTATTTCATTCCTTGTGCCTATTATTATCATTATTATTTTTATTTTTAATTTGGCTATATATATATATAAGAGTCAACCCGATGTGGCAACAAGGATCGGACCAGTTTCGAGGTAAATAAAAAAGATGGCCCCCCCCCTCTCATCAGGGACATCAACCCCCGAACAGTGGCAAATATTGTATATTCTATTCAACTATTGAACGAAGTTAACACATAAGGCGCCCTGATACTGATGATGATGATTTGTATAATATTTTTTGTATCGGATAAATAATTTGCAATTGAGAAGCTGAGTATCGGTACTGATTGCGTTATTAGAGATATAGAAAAAGAGAGAAGATAAGAGGTCTTTGTCTTAATGCTGACTCACTCTCAGTATTAGTATTAGACTAGACTGAAACCACAGAATTGGCAAAACAGCTTAGAAAGGCAAACAGTTTCCCACCTTGTCGGATAATTGTTGAAAGTTTTTTCGTTAGCCTTTTGGTTGGAAGCCAAGAGAGTATTATTGAGAATTCCTGAGACTGGTATTGGTATCAGTCATGGCAATCTTGAGCTTTCATAACCAATAGTTTTTCTTTATTGAGAAATGCTGGTATTGCTCAAGCCTGATAGTGGGGTCTTGCTCATAAGGGTGAATAAAAATTAAAAACTCATGCCCTAAGCATTTTAATTGCTATTTGATGTTTAAAATTGGATTGCCTATAAACGGAGAACACACTCTCATCATCTTTCAGTTTCAAAATATTTATAAAATGGTAAATACCTTCCCCAGAACTTGTTTAAATAGTTAGAATAAAAGATTTCACATTGTTTCAATACTCTGATACCATTAGTTGGTCATAAGTGCAACATAGCAAAGTGATGGTGCAGAATGAGAGGATAATCTTTCCTTTTTTATCTTTAATATTTCTCTAACCTTACCATTTTTCTCTCCCTCCCCCTCCCCTTTCCCACCACTTACTTTCAATTCTTAATAGCACAAATCGACATTGAATTGAATGTTGCCCCCCCCCCCCCCACCCCTCCCCTCTCCTTCTCCTGTACCTTTTCTTATTTTTCTGTTATGTCAGGCTTCCAAAACATTCCTTTCCCTTTCTTAACCTGTATTGACTCTTATTTATCAAAAGTTAATCAATCATAACAAACAGTAAATAAGAGATTTTATACAGATGTAAGGACTGACTGTATTTAAGGTAAGTACAGTCAACTCCGGATACTGGTTAATTACAACAAATTTTGGTAAATCGCAACAAATATTTTCAATCAAACAAAATATCATGATTAAATTTCATCATGGCAGAAATCGTGACAGGTAGAAAAATCGACAGTGAGCTGGATTTAATGCTACAGAAGTGTGTCACAATTCTATTTGAGACAAAAGAGGGCGGGGCTTTGCAGTATGGGTTTGTGATGTCATCATTGGCCATTAAATACAAGGCGAGGTGGGCATAGTTTTTACAACAGGTAGACAATGACAGTTGTAAAGAGAGACTGAGTGATGTCCTTTGCTTTGGGATTGACAACTGTGCATTGTGACAAACACATTTGGTGAGAGCTTATTGTCTCTCATCACGGCTAATCTCCTTGACTCTAACAAATGTTGAGAACAAAAGAGTGAAAGTTAATCCAATCTGAATAAGATGTCGACTTGCATCAAAGGTGTTTTTGCTTGTCAAAATCTATACAGGGATGTCATATGGTTTTTGTTTCAATCAATTTGCTCACTCTGTGACTACGAACAATGTTTACAACAACATGTTTGAGTTTAGCATATATATGTGTAAAATGTTGCAATCTTGGACAGGAAACTCAACTTTGGTTAATTGCAACTTCGGTTAATCACAACTTTTTTGCTGATCCAAAGGTATTGCGATTATCTGGAGTGGACTGTAAAACAAAGGGTCAACAGGGACCATAAATGTATAATGTTAGTAGTTAGTTCATGTCTATACCAAATATCATTATGTTTGTAATAGACGGGAATTAAAATGGTAATTATCACATTATAAGATAATAAAAGGTTTAGTGTCAGGAGAAAAAAAAACAAACCCCAAAAAACATCTGATTTCCAAATCTCCAAGTGGAACTGAATACTTTTTAAAACCATTTTGTGGACTGCTTCTTGGTTAGGCAGTTTTGATTGCTGTGTCCTCCAAATTTGTTCAATCCGTATCCAAGACAATGCTCTGCCATTTTTTTTCTAAGTAAGATGCCTTTTTATTCAACTAAAAGTCACATATAATTGTTGATTGTGCTAACGTTAGAGTACCTCTGCTTTCTCTGAAACTTGAATACCAAAGACATATCGGGCTGATTAAAATAATAGGGTCAGATCTTTGAGTTTGAGACCTGTAGCTGTAAAATGTTTGCAAGTAATTAGTAATATAATAAAAAATTGTATGGTTACAATTCTGCAGATTTAAATTGAAATCTAAAATAGGTAAAGTATGTTATTTTAAAAAGGTGCTTGAAGAGACTGAATATCATAACATACACAAATGTGAGGCAAAACATCAAATGCTATTGATTTGCAGTGGTTATTAGGATTATTGGAAAGGGAGGAGGGCTAGGCCGTAAAATTTAATAAAAGTCAAACTATAAAGATGTTATTTAAACTGTGTACCTGCTTTTAAAATATTCATAAAAAGAACTCAAATGAAAATGCTTTCTTTTGCTGGTTGCAGGGATGATTCTTATAAATCAGGACGAAATTGCCCTAGCGAGTAAGTGGTCATGGTTGTTGGTTTTTCAAATTATTATTTTGGTTATTCTCGTCTCTCTCTGCATGATGATGGGATAATCTGTTTTTGTCATCGTCTTCCAGTTGCGTTTATTATGAGTTTAGTTCAAAGCACCTTTTTTCTTATTTGACGGTTTTGCTTTTTTTACCCAATACTTTTATTTTATTTCATTTTGATTGGTACCAGTGAAAATATAGTTTTGACTTGAAGATGGCACTATTGTGTCTCTCTTTGTTGTCTTACCAGCTTGCATTATTGTAGTAGTAGTAGTAGTAGTTTACAGTAACACAACTGTTTGATTTCGTAATTTCACATATTAAACTCAATGTCATATTTAGTCATGAAATAAATGTTGGCAGAATGTCATATTCAGTTTTGTTATGCAAAAAATGTAACAAGTGTCACATGATGGTTATTAATGACGACTTTTATTTGTTGGCTTGATGAAATTACATGGGGCAACTACATACATATAATTGTGTAAGTGTCTGACCTTATTCATTCTTGACTCCTTATTAGCTTGCTTGTTAGCAATAAAGGAGGTCAGAGTTTTGATACAGGGGTGGACTGAAAAGTGTTGACACGGCTCTTGTATTTTCAAAACTATAAAAGTTTCGAAATTGACAAAGGTATCAAAACAAAGCTTAGTTTATGTCATTTCAGTTTATCATTTTTGATTTCTGCATTGTCACCGTTCCCATCCACACGTGTCGCCAATGAAGCACCAGTTATTGCATCGCATTGAGGAGGAATTCAAGTGGCAAACTTCGACACCATCGAGTCACCTCCACCTACACCTCGCCATCTCTGCCAAAATTTCCCCCCTTGAGGAAAAAGTCACTCGGAGCTAAATCGCAACTGTAAATGGGTTCTACGACTTCAAGAAAACTTCCTCTTTCACTGTTATCTTGCATTTGTGTGAGCATTCTTGGTTTCCAACAGGCTTATAACTTTCTGTAACCCAGGATTTCTTGAATGATTTATCCCACTCTGTCCTATGAAATTCCAAGCCTTTGTGAAATGTCGTGATAGTTTTATCCAGCGGTTAGCTCGATTAAGTTCATCAAATTTTTTGTTGATTTGCTGTGGTTGATGCACTTTGTGGATGGCCACTGCGTGCCTGCTCATTAATGTTGGTGGAGACAGCATCAGTTTCAGTAAAGCATTTAACCCACCTTTGAACTGTTCGAATACCAACTCACGAGTCACTATAAACACGTTACAGCCGTTTATGAATGTTTACGGGTACACATCTCTGCTGATTATTGCTTAATTTTTTCATATGATTTTTTCAAATGACATGTTAGAGCAGGGGTTCTTTCAAATAAGATAAATTAAAATCAAGAAATAGCAGCCAAACAAAATTTGGTGACCTAATATAAGAATAAATTACGCACAATATGATGTATAGTTTTTACTGGTGAGTTAAATACAGTAGGAAATATTCAATAGGCGTCAAGACTTTTCAGCCCTGCCTAGTATTAAGTATAATGAAAATGATCTTGAAAACTTGACTGCATTGAATGAGATGCATTTTTTTTCTTCATGGGATAAATGCTACATTTTAAAAAGTGAAAATTGCATGGACTATAACTGTATAAATGTTGAATACACGGTGTATTGTTTGTGTGACAATTGTTGTTTAGTTTTGACGCATTCCACTTGACTGTCGAGTGCCACAAACATTTCAACAGTGTCTACATGCTGTTGAAAGTTTAATCTCATTCAACTGGGGATTTGTTGTACAGGAATAGATGCTTCACAATTATTTCATTGTTGATGAATGTTTTGACGGATTTCTCATCATTGTGGATGAAGTCGTGGTAGATTTATTATAATTTATATATTATGTGATCAATTTTGATAATAAATCAAGAGTAGGACTGGACTGTTTGTCTCTATGTCGAGCCAGAATAATAATAAAATGGGATCAGACTGGGGATATGTTGAAGATCCTTGTCACCGACAGATAAAAAAAGGTCCTTGTTTATTTTTGCTGCTGAACATGCCGACAGGTAGTCACAATAGCTTGATTGGTAGAGCATTCGTTACACACATAAAGGGACTAATATTGATCTCGGATGCAGTTGGGATTTTTTTTTCTTCTGAAATCCCCCTCCCTGTCCATCCAGCAGTCATTGAGTAACCGGGTCTGTTAAATCTGGCATATCTTGCGATAGACAAGCGGTCCTATTTGAAGGGTAGCACGCCTTTGCTATTGTCCATTTAACACTTGAGAAATTGGGATAAGCATGCTCCCATGGGCGCGGGTGGTTGGATGGGAGCATCACCCTTGAATCATATACCTATGATGTTCGCATGGGTGTACGATCCGATAGTGATGTCGTTTCTTCTTCTCTTTACTAGCCTATCCTGCTTCTTTGGTTTGTGATTGTATTTTTGACAGGGGATATTTTTTTTTTCTGTAAATCTTCTGCCTGTTTGTTCTTGGTTATTTATAATTTAGCTTCTGATATCTTTAGGTTATGATTTTGTTAGATTGCTTGTTTTTTTGTTTCAGCGGTCTCTCATATAACCTCAATTGTGTTGGAAGAGACCTAAAGCAACAAACAGGCTCCCATGGGCCTTATAAATCTTAAGGACTACTGCATTTTGACTGATAATAGCCAGTAATATTAAGTAAATTCAGGTGTTGAGCGAAATCCTTAGGTGGTAGTCACATAGACAGTACCAATCTTACAAAAAAAAGTGATTGGTTTTCTTTGTTATTTCCCCCTATTATTTACATTCTAATCACTTCTTTAAAAATATGTTTCATCTCTCAAATGCAACTTATTTTCCCAACCTTTTGCTTTTCCAAAATCTTTTAAGTTTGCATTTCTTCATTTGTTGGAAACCACTTAACCCTTTATTTTGCTATGTCAAGGAAAGGGTATATGTCTTTAGATATTTTATCAATGTTGTGTTATATTTATTTTTAATTTGCCAACAATATGGCACAATTTATGATTTAACTCCAATATCTTTACCGGTTGAGAGAATAATAGAATCGACTACAGTGGTCATTATAAATTAATTTTTCCTTATTCTATTATCGACAATCACAAATAGGTGGTAGGACAATTGGGCTACTCCATAATTTTTCAATTCACTTTATCCTCTTTTAAAAAAAGATTTAAGCCAAGTTTCATTATTTCATTCAGCATACTATGTCAGTGTGTATTCATGTCAACGATTTTAATTTTAAATATTTATAGTCTTTAAATAAAATAGTTCTATTATTTCTTTTAAAAAGGGCGCCCAAGTAATCTTTATAAAACCATGTTATAACGAGGGATAGCCCATTTGTTCGAAAAACCGACCACATATTCATACACACTGTTAGTTCTTTTGTAATCTGAAATGAAAAATTGAAAAAACAACAATAAACAAACGAACCAAAAAAAAAAATAAAAAAAAAAAAAAACCCACAAAACAAAAAAAACGCCAGAAAACTCGATCTTCAAATATCGATGAATTGAAATGACCCTCATCTTTTCAAAAACTCGCCAACCTGGCCGAGAGTTTTTGACAAGATGAGGGTAATTTTAATCGATCGATATGTGAAGGGAGATATCTGGCCAAATTCTTTTATTTTTTATATCTGAGTACTGCAGACATGTCATGGATATTTTATCAGTTTTTCTATAGATAATAATGAAAATTGACATACACTGTTATGGTTCCTTTCTGCGTTTCAAAAAAGTACATTATGTCGCTTTCTGATTCAGTTCACAGCTTTAAATATTATACTTTTGTAAATTAGAAACTGTATCGATTGACTTAAATTATTTGTCGTGAAATCAAAGCAGCAAACGTATTACATTGCAGTTAACGGTTAGTTTTGAATGAATGCACAAGTCAATCTGTATCACGGAATATAATTTGAGGTGTGTGCCAGATCAAAATGTTATGGTAAAGGTTTCCCATCTGATCACTAACCACGTTCAACATCGCTTGACATTGATACGCTGGTACAGGACAGGACAATTGGCTGCTCGCCTGCAGAAGCTTTGTACGTTATATATTTATATTCCCAGGTACATTTCCCTTTAATATCTTATTCCCATAGTCCCAGGTTCACTCCCCACTGGTGTACACTTCCCTGAGTCCACGGTTCACACCCCACTGCTGCCCACGTCCCATGACTTTGGTCGGTTTCGTCGGGTTGTGGCGGGTTTCTTTAAAAAAAAAAAACCTTTTTGTGTTTTGGTGCGTGATATCCAGCTGGCGGATGTTGTGAGCACTTTACCTCAGCGCATAGCATCAATACACAATCTTCTTTCCGGTCGTTTGTGGTCATTTCCGCTCGTGTCCCACTGGTATCCATCTCCCATATTTCCAGATTCATTTCCCTTTGATATCCTCCTCCCAAAGTCCCTGGTTCACTCCCCACTGATGCCAACTTTCCATAGCCGTCGTCGTTACGTTGTTTTCGCTCGTTTCTACTTGTTTCCGGTCGTTTTCGGTAATACGTAGCGCCCCTTTTAAGCATTAAAAAAAAAGTATATTCCGGTGTATTATAAATTTCAACATATTTGATACCTTATTTTCTAAATAAGATCAGCGAATGTAGCAAATTTGCCCTCAGGAAAGTAGACAATTGTCTCACTAATAAATATGTTTAACAAACGCAAGCGCTAACATTTTTACTTTATAGTTCTAGTATTAGAGAACATCCCATCGTTGCAAGCGCTGATTTTGTTTTACTCTATTTTCTGTTAATGCGATTAGGTGATGTCATGTAAGGACGCTAATTAGATTCACGCTCTTCCCAAATTGTCTCCCCTGATACCCCCCCCCCCCCCCCCCCCCCCCTCTCTCTCTCTCTCTCTCTCTCTCTCTCTCTCTCTCTCTCTCTCTCTCTCTCTCTCTCTCTCTGTGTCTCTCCTCTTTATTATTTCTCTCTCGTGCCCTCCATCTGGGTGGGTGTGAGGGGGGGGGGGGGGCGGAGTGCTTTATATAGAGAGTTTTGGATGTGTTTTCTGCTCCGTTTATCTTTTTATTCCACCCTTCTGAGTTCTTTTGCATCTATGCTCTGGGACGAAACTACTTGGTTTTTCCCTCGTCTAATATGGGATCCTCCCTCCCCGCCACTTTTCACACCCCTCAACCTCCCAAAAGAAAAAACAAAAACAAAATAAAAAAAAAACAAGCAAAACATATAAACGAACAAAAACAAACTAAAAAAACAACAACAAAAAACAAACAAAGAGTTTAAAAAATGCAAAACAACAAAAACAAACAAAAGAAAACAACAGGAACAACATTTTTAAAAATCAAACAACCTACCTTTCCGTTATTTGTCTATACATTTTTTTCTTTCTTTCTTTCTTTATTTTAATTTAATTTAATTTAATTTAATTTAATTTAATTTTTTTTTTGCTCCATCATTCTATTTTTGATACCACCATAGTGGCATTGGCGAGTGTCTGATCTCGAGTGAGCTGTCCACTTTGATGAGAATAAATCATTCCGCTACGGTCTTTTTTGAAAATTCGATTCTTGTTTTGTCATATTTTTTTGTGGATAGTAACCCTGATCGCAAATCAATAAAGGTCCAGTAAAGAAAGATAATGATAGGTGGTTGGAACGGTATGCCCCCCCCCCCCCCCCCCCCCCCGCCCACACACACAGAACACAACCGCCTGTACTGTCAAGTCTTTTAAAGTGATTTTAAATTTTAACGTTAAATTGTTTTTCTCTTTAAAAAAAAAAGAAAAAAGGCTTATTTCACATGTGATCAATCTCCTCAAAGCGGTTTTATGTCGGAATAGACCTTCTGTTCAAAACTGAATTTTAAGCTTACCATTTTATAAAATTTGAGTCAAAATAAATGTCTTCATTGAGGAGATTGAATTTTGTCTCTGAAACATCAAAGCTTGTCCTCATCTTGTTCATTCCGACATGATACCAGATTGATATCGTGGGTCATTTAGAGTATTTTCTTTTTCTTCTTTTTTTTTTCTCTTTTGTTTTATTTCTTGTTTGTTTTTAATTGTGATTTAGTCGTTGTGCACATAATGTGGCCGAAGGTCCAGGGTCGAGTTCTGCTCTGAGCGAAGCATAGTTGAGTCCTTGGTAAAGGCTCTTTACGCACATTCTCATTCTCTCACAGTGTAAAATGAGTACCCTACCGTAAACAGCGTTGTCTCGTTCGAAAAAAAAAATGTAGTATCACATAACAGGCGTTTTGACTCGTCTTACATATTAAGGGTTGCTGATGTCTAGGGACTCCTTGCAAAGCGCTTGAGCACGTTTCGTGATTGTGTGATATAAATGCTTATTTTGTTGTTGTTGTTGTTGTGTTGTTCTTCTTCTTCTTCTTCTTCTTCTTCTTCTTCTTCTTCTTCTTCTTCTTCTTCTTCTTCTTCTTCTTCTTCTTCTTCTTCTTCTTCTTCCTCTTCTTCTTCTCTCTCTGTGTTTTTGTGTGTTTGTGTGTTGTGTGACTCTCTCTCTCTCTCTCTGCCTCTCTCTCTCACACACACAAACACACACACACACACACACACACACACACACTCACCCACGCAATAGTCCTATGTCCTTGGACAACAAGAGGCTTACAAACATCGATTGGGTAGGGTCTTTCAACAATCACTTTACCACCTTTGATTACTTTGGGGTGTCTCTATTTGTTGTGTAGATTCACACAAAGCACCCTCCTCTCTGCTGTAATGTCACATTCTTGACTAAACACATTTTTACAATTTTGGCCAGAAATCTTATACTTAAAATATCGATTAAAAAGTATCAACCTGATACATCTTTGAAGTCTCAGCTTTAAGTCATTTCAATGGGTTGATGGTCATTTTAATTGATCGTTGTTTGAAGTTAGTATCATTTTTCTGGCTAAAATGTATAAATGTGTTGTCTGGCTAAAATGAAAAAAAGAAATAAGAAATAAGACAATGTTTTATCAGAACACAGCAGTATCGTAGTTACTATGGATTGGCGTTTACAATACTGTAAAAGACGGTATTAGCAAGTTAACGATTTCTTTTCCAACCTACAATGATCGACGAACGACGAGGCTGTCCTTAGACAACGAGAACAGATCTTTGGGTTTTTTTTTCCCTCGCCGTGAGTCGATCGTTGCAGGTTGGGAACGTTTTCGTTGACTTGCTAACGACGAGGAAGAAAACAAAGATTTTTCCTAAGATTTTTCTGAGGACAGATCTTTCTTTTCTTCCTCATCGTTCGTCGATTGTTGAAGGTTGGGAACTTAATCGTTGACTTGCTATTATTGATCAATCCAACTTGACACCGTCTATGGCGAGGTTGATTTCATTATACAGTAATTGTTACAATGTGAGATATCTCCTCGGTTTTCGGAAAACGGACCCAAAATGCCGCTACGGGACCTTGGGAGCGAGTTCAAATTTTCAAACGTAGGCGTTCAATTATTTTATTATTATATAATAATGACATCACAATGACCGATGACCTCACAAAACAAAATATATCTTTTTCTTCTTCTCTTTTTACGTTTTTTTTTTCGAGTTTAAGATTTGATTGACATTAGGAGTTATTGTTGTGGTCAGGATATCATCATACGCGTCAAAATTTAATGTTAATAAAACCGATGATTGCCGGATAAAAATAATTCTTGAATTGCTATGTGATTTTTTTCTTCTGATTATTTTGTTGTTGTTGGTTTGTTTTTGTTTTTAACGAAGGATCATAGGGACCCCTCATAATTTGTGTCTATTAGTAATATTGATGTTTCCTCACAACCAAAGGGGATATATTAATTTTGGTTAAGGTTGCGTTATATGCAATACTGTCATATGCGTTTTTCTTAGGCGGGATGGTTGCTGAACATTATATCGTGCTCCACCGACCTGGACACACGCGTTTATATTGTAGTGATTTTATGCACCTCCGTTGACGGTGTATCTTAACGGATCGTTTTTATTACCTCCGTCACGCATGCGCATCCTACCCAATTTCATCAGCGATATTATGTTTCTGTATTTGGACATGGCGAAAGTTATATTGTGACATATGAAGGATATTTTTGTTAATAAATTTATATAGAAATAATAATAATTTTAAAAATCGAAATATAAAACCAGAAAATAAAAGTTGCATTGAAGGTAAAATAATGTTTTAGAAAGACCTTATTAAATGTGATGAACAGTCAGTTGGCTCCGTAGCTCAGTGGACAAGCTGTCAGACTCTAACCTTGAAAGTACTGGGTTCGATTCCCATTGTAGACATTTTAAAAAAAAGTTTACTTTATTGAGAAAGACATCATTTTTGTTTGTTTCTTTCTTTGTTTCTTTTTTTTTTTTTTTTTTTTTTCGAAAGCATTTTATCATGTTTTTAAAAAACTTCGATTTTAATTTTCTAAAATTATTTATTTATTTGAGATCAGTATTTGTGTGCCAGGTTTCTTTTTACTTTTGATTTTTAAAATTATTGTTATTATTCTTTGATTTATTATCATTGTATAAACGTACATCGGTAATCACTAAGCAGCGTGCTAAACTATAATCTAAAACTATTTAAACCTCATGGACGTATGCAGCAATATTTTCATTAATTTACCATCACCGCCAACGGAGGTGCATAAAAACGCCACCTTATATTATACAGATCTGTGGCGTGGGCAAGTGGGTACTTGACCTATGTCGGACTTCCCGTGTTATCTGATCTGTTCTATATCGTATTCATTTAATTCATTAATTTGTCCTTTTCAAATGGCTTTATGAACTTGTTCTGGAATCTATAATTCTGTATTCCTTCTTTTATACCTGCTCGACTGCATATTCAGTACTAATCAAATTTACTTACGCCTCCTCACCTTATTATCTGGGGCCTTCTGACCAGCTAGCATCGTTTAAATTGATCGATCGTAGTCGTTGTAATTCTCTTGCTTAATTTTTTTTTCCATTAAAGGACTACTGGGTGGGGTACTTTGATCTCCCATGGTGGGCAGGAGATCACGATGTGTCTTCTATCCCCTTATAACTTATATCTGTTTTCCAAATCGCTTCCTGTCTTTGTCTTGGAATGGGATTGCGTGTTTTTGTCCCAGCCTGACTGGGAGTCCTTGATTGGGAAGGAAGCAGTCAAGTGTAGTTATGGTTTTGGGAGATGATCTTTTTTTCCCCTTGTAAATCTGTTAATGAATTGTTCATTATGGATTCTGTAAACATTTGAGTGTGTTCCTCTTTGTGGGATCCTGTGCTGGTGTCTGGATGAGACTTTAAGGTGATCTCAAACTCAGTACACTTGATGGTATGCTCTTCGAATCTATATTTGCTCCTTATTTGAACCATTTCCCCTTTGTCTTACTTTTTATGGGCTGCTTTGATTGTAAATCTAGAATATTTTGACTATTCCATTTTCTTCTTTTTATTGGCGCTGATATGACCTAAATGTGTCGCAATCGCCGTAAAACCTTTAAAAACAAACGAAACAATATGTAAAGGACTCCAAGTCAGCCATCATAATCTAAGGCAAAAGAAAAAAAAAAAAATGAATGAAAAGGAAACGTGTTTTTATTTGTTTTTTTTTTCGTCGGTGGCTCAGTGGCATGGTAAAAGCAATGTTGAACTTAGCTATTGACAAGATGGGTGACATTGAATTGAAAACTCTACCCCCGGCGTTGTTTCTTTGGATAAAGTATTTAACAACCACTCGAGTCATGTTAGAGTGAGTAAATGGCTATATTGGGTGGTGACGGATTGTATAAGAGTAAAAGTCAATTCATAAAATAGAAGGCGACTCGCATTGTATGAAATGGAAAATCGGTTTCATATGGTTTTCTGGAGTGTTGTGAAGTGTGATGAATCTTGGAATTACCCCAATTAATTGCACGTGATTATTCATTTTAATTTTTTTTTTATTTTACGATTTTGGCGATAATATCGATGGTGATAATGATGATGATAGTGGTGGTGGTAGCGATGATGATGATGATGATGATGATGATGATGATGATCATGATTATGATGGTGATGGTGGCGATGATGATGATCGTCGTCGTCGTCGTCGTCGCCATCGTCGTCGTCGTCGCCATCATCATCATCATTATCATCATCATCATCATCATCATCATCATCATCAACAACAACAACAACATAATCATCATCAGCATCATCATACATGATAAAAATGTTGAAAATAGTAATGATGATATTAATGGTGATTATATTGATAATAATAACAGCAATAATCACGATGGTGATAAAGATGATAATGATAATGATACTAATGATTATAACAATAATAATAGTGATGATGATGATGTTGATGATGATCATGATGGTGACGATATTATTGTCTAATTGTCTGTTTTTTCTTCACCTACCTACTTATTTTATATGGATGTATGGGTTATTTTGAAAATGTTTCAATTCTTTGAAGTTCCGGAAATACCCAATTTGGCTTCATATACCTATAATTATAGCTATATTCACTGGGAAATAACAAGAATTTGATTATAAACAAGAAGAGAGAGAGGGAGAGAAGTAAATAGAAACCTTTTTGAATCCCCTCCAACTAATGAATCTACCCCCCCCCCCCCCCCCCTCCCCGGCCAATGTCTTTTTCATATTAAAAAAAAAAAGAAAAGAAAGAAATATAAATAAGCTGAGAAAAACCTGAAAAGTTATTTGGAAGAAATTTTAAAAGTATGTAAATAGACTGTTATGGAACTTCGGGGTTGAGAATGCCGTGTGAATAAGGCATTATACTTTCACCCGGGAGATCCGGGTTCGAGCCTAGCTGTCGACGTTTCATTCTTTTTTTTTCTCTTTGAGCAAGAAATAAGACCGTATGGTTACTGACTCTGCGACCCTGTATTGCTGGTGACACCCGGATTATATCTTGTCTTCTCTCTAGATAGTCCCTTAAAACGATTCCCTGTGGGTGAATAAAGGGAATATAATTTATTTTTACTTGTCTATTTATTTTCAAAACTATTAAATAAATATTGAAAATTAAAGAGAAAAAAAATAAAAAGAAAGAGTATGAAATGAAAAAATATAATTATACTCCAAGAGGACCAATGTGTCTTGATTGACGTGTACTTACTTGCAGGTCTGATAATCCAAATTGCTATGATCCCATTGTTGTAGGTGTATTGGAAATACTGTACTCTCAAACCGACACAAAATATTGTCTATTATATCAATGTTAAAACGGACCCATAATTGCCTCGCTTATTAGACTTGCAAAATATGTGCTTGTCGGTCTTTATGCATGCAATATTTTTACTTGTATGGGTGTGTGTTTGTGTACATAATGTTTGTGTGTGTGTGTGTGTGTGTGTGTGTGTGTGTGTGTGTGTGTTTACAGCCTTCTACCTCAATGAAGCCTTAACTGGAGTTTTATAATCATGTTATGGAATTTCCCTGGTCCGAGGTCTTCTTCTGCATCCTTATTGGCTTTTAGTTTTAGCGTAAAAAAAAAAAAAGAACAGATGCTAGCTTTGCACTTTTAATTACTCTTCCTCGTTTCATTTTCTTTCTTTCTTTTTCATCTTCCTCATACTCCTCTTTCTCCTTCTTGGCTGAGAGGAAATCAGTAAAATGTACTTTTTAAAATAGATTTGGTATGTGATATTTATTCCCCTTGTAAATCTTATCTCTGCTATGTAATTATGTAATATTGTGTAAACAGTGGAATGTATTCCTTTGAGTGGGATTTTGTGCTTGCGTTTGGATGGGACGTTTATGTGATCTCGAACTAAATACTACATGCATTGATGATTTGCTCTTGGAATTTACTTCCGTTCCCTGTTTGGACCAGTCCCTTTTTACTTATACTTTTCTTGGGTGTTTTTAACCGTAACTCTATAATTTTATAATCTCATTTTCTTCCTTTTTTTTACTGGCGCTGAAATGACCTAAAAGTGTCGAAAGCGCTATAAGACGCTATTCTAAAACGAATTAGTTTTACAATTTATTACTTTGCACGAATATGAAATTGTTTAAAAGTAAAAGAACCGTTAACTGTCGTTTGACTATTGACGAGAATACTCAGCTTAGTTAGTTTTTATACGCAGCCTTCATTCCTTTTTATCACACTGTTGTACTTTTTGTCAATGTAGTAGTAGTCCTTCAGAGCTATAAGGAGTTCCCAGTTTCTACAGCATGAAATGGACACTAACAATTTCTTGCTATCCTTTGAAAAGGACGCTAGTCTATCGCAAAGTACTTTCCCAGTACATACCCAGCTACCCAATTACTGATGGGTGGACAAAAAAAAATCTCGACTGCGCTATCGGGACCGTCTTTTGTCAATACACTTGAATTATATTCTATATGTCGGCCTAATTTATTGTCTTTGGACTTCTGAGTCACCTGTCAACATTATTGAACAAATCTCCAGGCTTCCTCTTGCTGCCGTTGACGTAGCCTCAATATTGAACTGAGCACACATCGACATGTCCCCAGTTCTAACAAGACATTCATTTTCCAGGGGCCTGTGACAAGTAAAAACCCTGGATTATTGAGTCCATAGACATGATAATCCACGGCCTGTGTTCACGGGAAGCCTATTTATAGCTATTAAAAAGGGAAAGGCCCCTCTCTCTCTGTGCGTGATATGTGACCAGTCGCATCAAAACGCTAATATGTCGGAACGGCTTAGACAGTGAAACTTGAATTCATGACCAGAAATATGAGACTTGTACTTTTGTGGGGTTTTTTTTTTTGTTTTTTTTTTTTTGGGTTTTTTTGTTTTTGTTTGTTTGGTTTGATTTATAAAGAAGAAAAGATAATATGAATTCTTCAGGAACTTAAAAGTAAAGTTCATATCTCTCATCAATTTATTTTGTACTCACTTTTCGACATTTACTCACATCAACTTAACACTAGAGAGACTGAGTCGATTGGTCACATATTATATAGTCATTCCCTCAGAGTCGCTTATTAATAAGGAGTTTATTCCCGTTTCAATAGCGTTAAACGGACAATACCAATTGCTTGATGCCCTTTGGATGCAATGCTAGTCGTCTTTCACAATCTACTTTCTACAAAGCTAGTTACCAAATAACAGTCTGCTGGGTGAACAGGAGGTCCAATTTCTTTTTTAAAAAGAACATTCTCGAAAGTATCCGGGATCAGTACTGGTCCCTTTGCTCGTGAAGCGAGAGCTCCACCAACTGAGATGTTGGGACCTCGTTATTAAGCTGAGCACACATGTCGATAGCTCTTACCAAAAAATAAAAAAATAAAAATAATAAATAAATAAAAAATCAATTTTCCAGGAGGCCGATGGGACAAGTAAAATCTGGAGTATAAGGGTCTGTAGACGTGATAATCCACGGCTTGTGTACATGATGGAAAGCCTCGTTGTAATCCAAAAAGCGAAAGGTTCCTTCTATCTCTGTAAAATGAGTGGCTGAAACATAAATGTGGGTTTATTTATTTATTTATTTATTTTTTTTAGCTGATGGACTTATTAAATAGTAATTAAAGCGACAATAACTATTACTATCTATTATTTTACTATTGTGTTAAAAAATTCATCGTCCTTATTTAACTTTGATTGTATTCGTTCATTTGCTTTTATTCGCAGAATTTGTCACACTACAAACATTCTTAAATACCTGTTTCCGTTATCTGTTTTATTTTCTAATTTCTGATTTTAAAAACCCCCTCAAAAATCCAGTTTTTTTGTTGCAAAAAAAATAAAAAAAATAATAATTGATAACAATGCTGTCTTACATAGAATAATAATAAATAAGCCTTTATTCATTCTCAAGGGATATATTTCTTTAGAGTCTTTCTATCTCAAGGGAAAATCGAGATAACCCAGGCGTCAACCGCAGTACAGCAAAGTTAGTAATAGGAGCTACGTTTTTTTGCTGAAGAAAAAAATAGAAAAAAAAAAAATAAATAAGATTAACTGATATGTCGACAATGGGGCTCTCCTGGTGAAAATCCAAAGCTTATGGATAAAAAAAGAGGAAGTCGGAAAATACCCAATCACAATAACAAGATGATATGATTTATGATAAATGGTTTAGTGCTAACTATGCGATCACTACCAATTTAATTTACGTCACAATCTTCAGCATCACAACGCCCTTTTTGTAAATAATGGGAGGGGGAGTAACCAATAACAATAACAATTTCTCTTTTAAGAAATTGTACGATGTTCTATTACGGTTAACCTTTCAGGCAAACTGGTATATATGGTTTATAATAAATGGTTTAGTGCCAAGTACACGAACACTACCAATTTAATTTATGTCACAATTTCCAGCGTTCGTAACGCCCCTTTTACAAAAAATGGGAGGGGAAGTAAGCAATAACAATAACAATTTCTCTTTTAAGAAATTGTACGATGGTCTATTTCGGTTAATCTATCATGCAAGCTAATATGATTTATAATAAATGGTGTAGTGTCGAGTATTAATACGATCAGGTACCAATTTAATTTATGTCACAATTTTTTTCAGCGTTCGTAGCGCCCCTTTTATGTAGAACTTTTATCTAATTCCCGTTGAATCATCGTTACAAATCGGCTTATATAAAATTGCAGGAGATGCCGTTTTAATGCCTTATAATTTTAACAATTTTTAATTGCCGTATAACTTGAAAGCTTTTTGAATGGGCAAGAATTTGTGATTTGTTTTCGTAGCCTCGAGGACAATCTAGTATCAAGTGACAATTTAGGGAGCAGGTACCTACTGGTTTAAAATAAAGACCTGAAAAGTGTGTACGAAAACAGTGTCAGTCAAAGTAAGAGAGAAAAGAACAAGAAAAAAAAAAAACCCACAAAAATCAGCCTACTTCTATCTATTGGAATTTAAAACATTTATTTTTTATTTATTTTTTTATTTTGTTGTTATTTGTTTGTTAATCTTTTCTTTCTTGCTTTGTCTGTTTTATACATACCTTTTCAAATCTTAATCACTTTATATTCTGTCCGAATGAACTATAGATGAGCCCAAAAAGAAAAAAGATGAGTCAAAAAACCACAACAATCAAAATTGGGAACTGTAAGCTTTTCGAAGTTAAAGAAGTTAAACTCACCCCCCCCCCCCCCCCCCATGAAGGTATTTGATTTAACTTTAATGTTTTAAACTATGCTTACTTTAACATAATGCCGTGTTGAGATGAATGACACAATTTTAAAATTATATTTATCGTCGCTCCTTCATTTTTCTTTACAAAAATGTAAAGAAAAAAATATTGTAGGTAAGGAATTTCATTGGAAGGTAGTCTTTTATTATCATCGCTTACCCGATTCTTTCCAATGATTTGTTTTAGATGGCATCCTCATTATTTCAATGAAATTTCAAATTTACGTTAAAAAATAAATTAAATAAGTTAAATAAAAATGACAGCGGTATTGATTTTAATACAATGATAAATATCGTAATGGTTTCTTTTGAAAATGAAATATTATTCTACATCAATACTCTATTTGCGATCCTTCTATCAGATCCCATCAGAGCTTGTCATCATAAGTGTAATGTTAATCCGGGGGATCGTCTTATGCTGAATTACTGAACTTAATGATGCTTTTGTGGAATTTTTGTCATAGCGATATTATTACTATACATTATATAATAATGTATTTGCGTCTGTGCCAAAAAGGTCGTATTTGTGACGTTCGCCACAAAAATACTCTAATAATAAGTTATTTGGAGAATCTAAAGAAATCATTCGCTTTTATCAGCTTATCTGGGTTAAATGATGGAAAAAACAAAAACAAAGCTCACTAAAACCTAGCGATCTAGCATCAACATTATAGAACGTATAGCTTTTTAAAGGGTCGAAACAGTGTAGACAAAGTTGATACTCTGTACACACTTTTTTAAAAACTTTGAAAAACTATTTCTACTATTCTTTTGTAGCTATATGGCCATCTTTTGTGTTAAAAAAATAATATTCAACTGATATAAACTAATGAAAAGGATTTTTCCATATTTTATTTTCCAAATAACTTATTATTAGATTATTTTTGTAGCGAACGTCATAAATACGACCTTTTGGCAAAGCTTTATTTAAATTCTAGTATGTATTACATCTACCGGCTGCGGTCTAATTTAGTGGATTTACGTCTTGACATCAGACCTTGTAACTGACATTACGTTTGTTTTTTGATATTGTTTTTTTTTTTTTTTTTTTTTTTTGGGGGGGGGGATGTTTTTAAAAAAAAGGATTATGTCTGCTCTTTATTTTATTTTATTATATATTTATTTATTTTTCCTAATATTGCTCTGAATGTTTTTATATTTGGTTGCCTAGTATGTAATCTAACCTCAGAATGAATGGAATACATCAATGTATAAATGATATATCTACATCAAAGGACGTCTGTCGGCGTGGCGCTGTGCTGTCCCGCTGGTCCTGCTTATAGCCTTCAAATCCCTATTGGTATGTTTGTTAAAATTACAAAATTGATTTTCCCTGCGAACAGAATTCAATTACGACTCGTTGATAGAAATGTTGACGTTGGTGCTGCTGCTGCTGCTGTTTTTGATGATGATGGTGTTGGTGGTAGTGGTGTCGGTGGTAGTGGCGGTGGTGGTATTGGTGTGGTGATGATGAGGATGATGATGATTATTATTATTATTATTATTATTATTATTATTATTATTATTACTATTATTATTATTATTATTATTATTATTATTATTATTATTATTATTATTATTATTATTATTATTATTATTATTATTATTATTATTTTGGTGTTTGACCGTCATATTGGCGGCTGTGGTTGTGGTGGTGGTGTTGATGGTGGCTTAGATAGTGGTGTTGATACAAATACGACCCTACCCAGATTTTAACTCGACTCGTTTCGAATGCGCGTCCTATGCGAGTCCTATTCATTGACGATTTTTGAGGATCTGAGCTGCAGCTGTGAGTACCATCATCATCTTTTGGTGAAGCCTTGTTGGTCGTAGGATTCCACATACAGTTTCGCACATCTCTTCTGCCAGTCTGCAAAGGATTCCACATAAATTGTCGGACATCTCTTCTGACAATCTGTAAAGGATTCCACATACACTTTCGGACATCTCGTCTGCCAGTCTGTGATATATCGGGTGCGAGAAAAAAATACCGGAAAAGTTTAGAAGCCTGTAACCGCCGGACCATAAATGATACAGGTCTAAAATTTCACTACAATAAATTGGAAGAAAATATATTGAGTAAAATTAATTAGATGATCGTTTTACAGATACACATCCATTTTGCCATATCAAAGATTTTGACGTAATTTTCTCCAACTTGGTGTGATCTGACGATCCCACATTTTGCTTTATGACTGCGTAGCCCCCCTCCCCCCCGTATATAATTGATTTTCTAATTACTCAGATAAGGATTCGATTCCATTCAAATTGAATGGACTCTTTTAGCTCTTATTTTGTGTAAAACTTTGCACGACTCTTACTAACTCTTATACACTGTTTGACATTATTGTCCATATTATGCTGTAATCCATTGGATTCAAGTAAGGATTCATTAGAGACCATTTAATCTTTAAAAATTAATCAAATATTCATTTCTGTGTCTTCTTGAAAATGATGTAACATTGTTTGAAAAAAAAACTTAATCCAGAATCTATCCCAATGGGTCATTTGGCTTTCAACGAGACGGGGTAACTTTCTACACTAGTCACACAACACGAGTAAAAACAAGACGCAAGCTTGGAAACTTTCGATATTGTACTTTTTGTTCGACTTTGGTATAACCGGCATAGTTTCTTAACCAATAGTGGATTTTTAATAAAACTTGGAAGTGTATGAACTTAAGGTATTGTTGTTGTTGCTTGCAAATTTTCGAATATTTCTGATTTCTTCTTCGTATTGAAATATCGTCATACTTTTTTTCCGGTTTATTTTTTCTCGCACCCGAAATTACTGTATTCCTTAGTTCATCTTTCATATAAATCGCCTGCCCATCATTTTGTTGATGTGTCTTTCTGTTATTGGCCTTCCCCAGAATAAGTTTCCTAACTTTTTGAAATACACGGTCATTGCAATATTAGCAGGAATTTTAAAATCTCGTCTCAGACTTCATCTTTGTTCTAAAATTTCGACGGAGAGTGGTCTTTCATTAGATTTTTCATATAAGGATTTATTTGTGATTTTGGTTGGATACCGAATGTTTAGTACATTTCTCAATTGCTTGCGGTGAAATGCATCTATCTTATCTTGTCTGCTTTTGTTAAGGGCCATGTGCCGCAGGTGTATCGTAGAACGGAAAAATTGCATGATGTATAAAAGAAAGGTCATTGCCCCGCACAGATTTCTGCTAAAGATTCGTTCCGGACAATACTGCCGTGCTCTGAAAAGCAAAACAAAACACGTAATTGCGAAGTCCCAGGTTAGAGTGCAATTATCAAGGTATGGATCATTTTTATCGATCGATATTATTTGATGGACGAATTTTTTTAACCAACCCCCCCCCCTCCCCCTCACACACACGCACACACCCAAACACAAAACCACGTGATTTTTTTAGACTGCGGCAGAATGATGGATGGCGAGTTCCGTACATGAAGACAATATTTGTAAGCATTATGCACTGTTATTGTACCTATTATATAGGGAAGCGAAATGGCCTAGTGCTCCACCTGGGAGACCAGATTGAAGTTCCGTTCTTGGCATCTCTTTTTTTTTTAAATAGAA
>NC_088362.1:76343701-76371201 GCF_034508935.2 Berghia stephanieae
ACCTTCCCCCGTAATCAATTTATAATTTTCTCTCTGTATAGAGCGCCACATGCACAATTATATAATATTGAATGACACTGACCTTGCCCCTCCCCTAACACAAGCCAACAGCAACCCAAGCTATCCTCTATCACGTGACCTTAGATCCGATGCTGCATACCGCTTGAGAGTCTTCACTATCCAGATCTCGTTCATGGTCACGTGAGAAGGCTATATCCGTTCGGGTTCGGCGTTCGGGTTCGGCGTTCGACCCGATTTCGTTAAAAGCATAATATCACTGAGTTCTGCACTGTGATATTTTAATGTTTTCTTTAACCAGTCAACTGCCGTACCTCAGAAAGATACGTATTCAAAAATTTGACCAGAAAACCCGTCCTTCAAATATCGATCGAGTTAATGGCAACAATTCTCAATCCTGGGACCTGGGTCATTTAAATTGGTCGATATTTGAAGGACTAGTTTTCCTGCCAATTTTTTAAATTCGCGTCTTTCTGGATTACGGCTGTAAAGTAGCTAAAATTTTTAGTAAAATTGATTTTCGGTCAATTGACATGCTAGATTTAAGACATCCTCGGACGGAATTTGCTTTTCGTAACTTTCATGATTCCTTTGTTCTGTCCATTGAATTTTCCTATCACTAATAACTCCTAAATATTTTGTATGTTTACTTTCGTAAAGGATTTATTCATGACTGATGTTTATCGGTTTAGTTTTATGTGTAGTTTTAAAAACCTGACATTTATCTGAATGAAATTCGATTTTCTATCTTCTTTTTCCAATGTTGCAGAATATAATTGGTCTCTCTGAAAACAAAATGTAGAATCGTTTTGACTGTGGATTTGTCTATAAAAGAAACCATCATCTGTGAATAATCTTAGCTTTTTTCTTTGAGTCAAATGTTCATTAATGTGATTTATGTAAATATGGAAATGTAATGGTCACAAGAGCAACGAGTAAATTTCAAGGATGTCCTTTACAAATATTAAAAAAATAATCATGGTATTTAATCCGGGCCTGCGGCTTTATATCCATTCAGGTTAAATTGAAGTTTTTGTATCTTTTTGTGTTGTTGTTGATAATAGTGATATTATTCATCTCAGTAAACATTTCGTTTTCATACATTATATTGTATAGGTAAACTTAGATGAGGGATTACGATTCAGAATGAAATATTTAATGCCTTGAATTTTTCTTTTTTTTTTTTTTTGAATAATAATAATAATAATAATAAAAAATCATAATAATAATAATAATAATAATAATAATAATAATAATAATAATAATAATAATAATAATAATAATAATAATAATAATAATAATAATAATAATAATAATAATAATAATATAACAACAAGAGCAATCACAAAAAGCTACAACATGCAAATAGCATGAAATGAGTAAGATAGGCCTGCGTCTTCTAAACGTACTGCAGACTTTCAGGACAGACTTGTTACAACACAGCCCGATCGATGAGCCTATTCAATCATGTTCTTCACAAAAAAAAAAAAAAAGTTGCCATTCAATGCCGTGAAATCGATGTGAAGTCATGATATTTTTGGGAAGAATGATATCCTCTCAGTTAGGTTAGGGTGGTGTAATGGCTATCGCATGTGTTTGGAAAATGGTTGATTCAATTAGCAGCTACGAAAAGCAAAGCTGATACTGATACTGTTTTCCGACGTGATCAATTAAGGGGTTGCCCTAAAACAAACAGTAAAAAAGAAAAAGCATAGCCTTTTAACTGAGAAACATTTTTTTTTCATTCTGTAAACGACGAATCTTAGGAAAATTAATTCTCTGCCATGTAGTCAGTAAACGCAAAATAATTGGTTTGAATTTCAAGATGGCCACTCCTATCAACAATTGATGAGATCAGGTGAAGTGTTTTCTATTCACTTAATTAAGGAAAACAGTTTTTAGAATTGTTCATAAAATAAACTTGACCAATAGGATTCAGTAGTCTGATGTCACGCCGCCCGGCAACGGCGGCCATCTTGGTTCTAAACAAAGAAAATCATTACTTTTTATTCTTCATGCTGGCTAGAACTTTTCATATGCCTTGTGATCAGAATGTGTAAAAGTCAAAACATGATCAAATTTATGGGGTTTTTTTTTCCTCTGGAAACGCTTTTATGCTCGCCGGAGAAATATTTCATAAGGGCGTCCGCCATTGTTCCGATAGGTTAGAGCCAGTGTAACTAAGTTACCACGCGTCATTAGGAAGGAAGTGACGTTACGACTGTTGAAGAGAATTGGAGGGCGGGAAGCTTTCTGTTAGAATGGTTCAAAAGTATTGATGACTGATGCTGATACAACAAGTGTCTGAGAGTCGGAACTGTCCCAAAATCTTCGTGTTTGGTGTCGGCAAGACAGAACTGGGACAGAGCATGACCTTCGTAAAGTTATGGCCAGATAATGACCAAAAAATGACGTCAAAATGCCAGTCTTTTGTCACAAAAGAAAACAAATCGTGAGTTGTATTCAATAGTTCAACCAATGAAATAACTTGTTTCCATGAGCTCTACTAACGACAACTCACCAGGCGGTGCAAAAACCAAATAATTACGTTAAACTGCCAGTCATTTTGGATTTCAGCATCAGGCTATAACATACATCGTGTAGTTGTTTGGCCTATGGATAGAACGAAGATGACGTCACTCAAGCCTTTGTTATTGTATTTTCCCATCCATGTTTGTGAGTAATTCTCACTAAACTGTATTAACCAGACTATAAACGTTAAAGGTTACACATAGTTTTGTGTGTTGGCCCGTTATACTTCCGGATGGCAATGTTATGAGCTTCTTAGCCAAGCGCATACTATCTATAGATAGAATGAATTTGACGTCACTCGGGTCTTTGTTATTTATTTATTTATTTATTTGCCATCCATGTTTATGTGTATGAGTAATTCTCACTAAACTGTATTAACCAGACTATAAACGTTAAAGGTTACACATACTTTTGTGTGTTGGTCCGTTATACTTCGCGAGCTTCTTATCCAAGCGCATACTATCTATAGACACCTAGATAACCACGCCCCTCGGACAGTTGTCATAATGTAAACAATGGCAGTGTTTGGTAAACATAGCAAACTGCACATGTTCACAAGCTGTCTTCAACCTTTAAACGCTTGACCATCAAATACATTTTATTCGCCAGCAATGTTTTGAGCTCTTGGGTAGTTCTGCTGTGCTCCGGCAATATAAAGCGATCCCCTACAAATTACTGTTAAACAGAACTTCCTCCACATCCACTCCAGGGTCGAGACCTACATGGCACTCTGATTTTAACCTTAAAGTTGAATCAAGTTTTCGGTTGGATTACATCTTTTCCTTCTCTTGTCAAGGAGGCAAAAATGCACTAACCCATATGTAAATGCAGTTAAAGTTAAAGGTTGATTCTGTACATTACCTCTTACGAGTATACTCTTTGAATGAAGCTTAGCTGATTTCTTTTTTTAATCATGGTCTTGGTAATGGTGATGGAAGTACATAATATTATAATATATATATATATATATATATATATATATATATATATATATATATATATATATATATATATATATCTTGTTTCTTTCTGTCTTCCTGCCCCTCTCTCTCTTCTTCTTCTTCTTCTTACTTCCTCGAGGGATTTGCTAAATTAGATGGTATATTGAGGATGGCGCCCCCCCTGCCGACCCTCCCTCCTCCTTCATTTCTGTTTAACGCTTTCTTCCCGGACAGTTAACTTGATTGATTTAAATATATATTAAAATATACTGGTTAAAATTGGTTATAAAAACGCAAAATGTGACCCACCGCTTAAAACGCTTATTTATAATTAAAAATTATAACGCAATATCCACTAACCTAGCCCAAAGCGCTTTTCAAGGGGTCCCTGGCCGACAGCAACACTTGATCAGCAACAGGACCAGACATGACGCCTGTACTGTAAGGCGATATTACAATTTATATTATTACAAGAGACAACAATGTTACTTGCCATGTACTCATTTTACACCTGAGTGTGGTGAGAGAATGTGAGTAAAGAGCCTTCTACAAGGACTCAACTTTGAGACGCTCAGCAGAGCGGGACTCGGAGCCCAGACCTACCGATTGGAAGGCGGATGGCATACCTCACTTGACCACAAAACCGTTCAGTATTATATCGGAATGAACCAGAATGACCAAAAATTTGTAATGTCACCTTACAGGCGTCATGTCTCGTCCTACACGTTAAGTGTTGTTGTTGGCCTTGGACCCTTTGGAAAGCGCTTTGAGCACGTTTTAATGGATATTGCCCTATATAAAAGCTCAAGTTTAAAAAAAAATTAAGTTGAAAGTATGAGTTTTTATATCTCGCCACTTTCAGACACTAGACGTCTAAAGTCTAAATCCATTGCACTTGATTAAACATACTCAACCCAAGTTTCTTATTTGTCTTTATTTATAAATTCGATTTTGAACATCCAAGTCACCCCGACAGGATACAGGTCACAATTGTTTTTAATAATCCTTGTGTTAAATTTGTCTTTGGGGGTCCCCATCGCTGGGGTGGTAGAGCGCTCTTTTACAAGCAAAAGGGCAGTGTTCGATCCCGGGCCAGTCGAGGGTTTTAATTTTTTAATGACTCCTATCCACCCAGCAGTGATTGGGTGGTTGGGTCTTTTAGATCTGGCGGATAGTACTTTGTGATAGAATAGCGTCCCATCAAAGGGATAGCAAGCAATTGCAAGTCCGTTTCAAACTATAAAAACCGGGATAAACAGTAGCTATATGGGCCCTATGGATCTGATTAACTTACTTCTTATTTATTCCTTTTAACTCCATCTGGAGCATAGGCGTCCACCACGGATCTCCATCTGGGACGGTCTCTGGCTGCCACCGTTGCCTCTCCCTACGACATTTTGACACTTTTCAATTCTAAATTTAGCGTTCTCGCCACGTTGTCGGTGGTCGTCCTCTTCGTCGGCCTTGGGGGTTCCAGTCAAGTGCTGTCCTTGTGATGGATTGGTCTCTTCTCAGGGCGTGTCCAATCCATTTCCACTTTCTTCGTGTGGTTGTTGCAATAGGTGTCTATTGGCAATTATTGTCCTACAGCATTTTGTTGGTGACATTGTCTGTCCATCGGATGTTTAAGATTTGACGCAGACAAGTGTTAATGAAAACTTTTAGCTTGATGAACTACTTTTAAAAAATTGTCTTTGGATTCCTTCACCATTTAAGTAAGTTACCTAAGACTTAAACCGCACAGAGCACAGTTGTATATTATTTCACACAACGTTCAAAGTAGAGAAAATAGCCGTTTTCCATTTATTACGTCAGTTTTTTTCTTGTCTTTTATTTGTTGTGAAACGACGTGTACAGATAAGTGCACGTCAATGTGAAAACATATGATAGGCAATTTGCCAACATAGATAGTAAAAAATTCAATCTTAAAATTTCTTTAAAATAGCAACAATAAATATCAACAAAATAAGTTCGTAGTCTAAATACAAGTCCTGCTTTATAATGGTTGTCATTACAAAACTACGACGAAAACGATGATGATGATGACGATGATAATTATGATTATGACTATGACGATGACGGTGTTGACGACAACGGTGATGATGATGGTGATGAAGAACTATGTACGATTAAATGAAAGGACATTCTCGGAGAATTTAACTTTGTGGTGGTTAGTCTAGGAGCTTGGACTCTCTCTCTCTCTCTCTCTCTCTCTCTCTCTCTCTCTCTCTCTCTCTCTCTATCTATCTATCTATCTATCTATCTCCCTATCTCTCTCTCCCCCCCTCTCTCTCTCTCTCTCTCTCTCTCTCTTTCTCTCTCTCTTTGCTTATCTCTGCCTCTCTATGTCTCTCTTTGTGTGTGTGTGTGTGTGTGTGTGTGTGTGTGTGTGTATGTGTGTGTTTGTGTTTGCGTGCGTGTGTGTGTGGTGCATATGTGTGTAATTATCCCCCACTCTTTTTTCTCTCTGCGTGACTCCTTTCTCCTCCTTTCTCCCTCTCTCCTTCCCCCTCTTTCTCTTTCTCTCTCTCCACTCTTTCTTTCTCTCTATCCATCTTGGATCATATTGATCTCTATATGTTTCTACTCTTCCCTCTCTTCCTAGATTTTGTGTCCACCTCTCTTCTGTTTTTGGTCTAGCTATGCGGTAGTTTTGATTTTCATCCCTTTTATTTGACATAACTTTACTTTAAATTTGCCTCGTAGCCTTCTGGTTGTTCTTTGTTGACCCTCGTCTATTTAGCGAAATATATGTGACATACCTGTGACATACGTATTATGTCAGGGAGAGGGGGGGGGGGGGGCATCTGAATTATGGACTTTAAAAATATAGAATTTAGTTTGCGTATTTGTTCGGCTATGTGGTCTAATTGCACGGCACTCGCCCTCGAATTGAGGACGGGACCCCAGGTTCCGAGTCCTGCTCAGGGCGGCGCATTGTTGAGTACCTGTGAAAGGCTCTTTAATCACAATCTCTCGTACTCAGGTCTAAAATGGGTACTGGCCATTAACAACGTTACTCTGAAAAAAAATTGTAACATCGCCTTACAGGCGTCATATCTCGCTCTACGTGTTAAAAGTTGTTGTTGGCTAGGAGTCCGTGACAACGCACTTTGAGCACGTGTAGTGGATATTGCTCTATAGAATGGCTCATTTTTTTCATTGAAAGGAATGAATGTATTGAGGGTAGGATGTCCCGAATTCGTACGCTTTTTTATACCTCAAATTTTAACATCTCTAACTGCGGATTTGTTCAACTGATCTCTCCACTGTTTGAGCAACTCAGTTATTTGACATCTTTTGATTGGTTTGATGTAAATACATATGATGTATTATCGGTTAACCTAGCTTTTTTAAAAACGAAAATAAATTACATACCCCCCTCGCCCCAAAATATATGTTTAAATTTAAAAAATGATAAAATTACAATGATATGGTAGAATATCAGTTTAAATTTATGTTAAAGACGAATGGACGTTTCGGGGTTCCCATTTAGCTAGCGACAAGAAGACATGATAGTGATGGTTTTTGAAACTTAACCTTTAAATCTGTTCCTAATTTTTAATTATTCCTTGTCCATATCCTATAGGTCCATGTTTCGAGTCACGCTGTGGACGGCGGAAAAATTTAGTCACTTGAAGAGGCTCTGCACTTAACATTTCTGCCTATACTAAAGTAGTATAAAATGTCGATATGTTGTCTATTGAAAAGAAAATGTAATAATAAAATAGGCTGCGTTTTTCATCATGCCTGTCCTGTGTTACGACTTAGTCTGAACCCCTTGTTTTTTAAAATCACATATTTGGTGCATATTGTTCTGTATAAATACAAACGCTTATGTAGATGACAAATTCAACACATCTGCTTATCATTAAAATTCAAAATTCAACACGAGTGATAAATGAAAGTATTCATATAGAATCGATGTTTTATTGTGGTGCAAATTGAAATATTGTTTGTCAAATTTTGGAAAACTACTTTGTTTCAACTTTGAAAAGGTACCACATTCTTACACGATCGGTTAGTTTCATTTCTGACAATATTATTTCGAATTACAGTTCATCATAACTGGTAAGAATGTCTTTGAAGTTAAACATCTTCGGAATTATAAAAAAATTCGAATCGCCGTGAAAAAGCGAGTTATGGAAACACTCGAAAAGGTTTTATGTAACTCGCTCTGAAGCGTATGGATTTTGAGCGACCTACCCTACCTCAAACTACTGAAATCTCAAATGGTGTGATTAATCCGCTTTCGCTCCAAGTTCAATATTCTTGAATTTGACAGAGCCTGATATAAAACCGAATTAAGGCGGTTGGTCAGATGTTTATTTTGTTATCGGCACGGTCTGTCAGGATCTGCAATTGCGTTTCTGTCTCGGTCAGCTGGTTGTGTTTGCCTTGGGTCTTATGTAAGCAGTACTTTACGATCCAATTCATATTAATTTTGTGTCTTGCACTGTTTGACACACACACAAACACATACACACACTTTGTTATCGATACCATTTTTCAGGGAATGTAGTGAAGTATTTCGTAAGTGGGAATTTCCCAATTTTAATGATCGAGAGCTTTTTCTCTAATTTTTAAAATATTTTTGGATAACTTCTAAGTTCACTAGGAATCCAAAATAAGCCAATGTATCAATTTGCACTGTATTTTATTTTATTTATTTTAAATAAAAAAAGAAAAACAAGGGGAAAAAACAAGATAAATAAGAAAGAAACAAACAAAAAGAAGATATGCGTGACATTAGATTTCTGAGAGTCTGTTTTCTAACTCAAAGTAAACTGTTACCTACAGCGTCAACTTTTGTAGTAATGATCTGGGTTCAATTGTTAGAGCACAAGCTTCACGGGCAAAGGGATCGGGTACGATCCCGGGTGAAGTCCCCCGCCCTGTCCACTCAGTAGTTGGTGTTACTGGGTCATTTAGATCTTGCGGAAAGGGCTTTGCAGTTGACGACCGTCCTTTCTAAAAGATAGCAAACAATTTGCTATTGTCCGTTTAACACTACAGATAAAATTTGAGTCCATGGGGCTTATGACTGAAGAACTACTGGGAATGAACCGGATTAAGAAAATTGAGTCTGAAGTCAAAATGGCCAAAAATAAGAAAATGACATGTTTTTTTTTTCGACTCGATGTTTAAGAAACAAAACTCAATTCTAGCCTGTTCTTGAATGAATTAACCTTAATTAAAGATCTGAAAAGGTGTTATGAAATTGCGCCAGACAAATCAAAGAGAAAAATACAAGAAAAAAAAACCGTATAAAAAAATCAGCCTTCCTCGACTGGAGTCAAAATGTCTTAAGTCTAAGTCTTTTAAAGATATTTTGACAAATAGGGGGACAACGGCGTGTGAGGGATGCGAGAGCTTTGACATGTTATAAAACAACATTAACAGCTTAATACATTGTTATTTACAGCTCGATGTCACTCCGCCCACCCCTTATGATTTGATGTTTCTTTTAGATTTTCGTTGATGGTGTTGATATTGTTGTTGTTATTATTATTATTGTTTTCGTTGTTGTTGTTAATGTATGATCATAGGATTGTAATGCACTCAACCAATGGTTTATTTTGAAAAACGCTCTTCCGGTGCTAGTGAATGACAGAATTGACTTGATAACGTTGCCACCATGTTGTAACAGCAAAAGGTGGGAATAGGATTCAGTAGTCTGATGTCGCGTCGCCCAGCAACGAGCAGCTTTTTCACATGTCATGTGATCAGAATGTATAAAAGTCAAATCATGATCAGATTTATAAGTATTTCATAAGGGCGTCCGCCATTGTTCCGACAGTTTAGAACCTGTTACTAAGTTACTATGCGTCACTATGAGAGAAGTGACGTCACGACTGTTGAAGCCTATTGACTTGATAGCGTTGCCACCATGTTGTCACAGCATAACGTGGGAATTTCTTTGTTTGGTTTCCGATTAAAAAAATTGATACCCGTCACTGAACTGTCGTGCCAGCCTGCCTGTTTGTAAATCGGATCAAACTAGGATACTTGTCAGTTCTCTTTGCTTATTATAACCAAGGCGACAGATAATGTGGACATTTCGGGTTTCTCCTTTGTCAACAAAACACGATGAATGAAACAGTTAAGACCCGTGTTTAGTCAAAATTTTGATACTTGGTTGAGAGCATTATTATCTTTTTTTTCTTTTTTTCTTTCTTTTTTTTTTTTTTTTTTTGAAGAGAATGAATTAATGAATGTATTTTCTTAAAGAAAAGGGGAAAATTTAGCAAAATTTTGTATTTTGACTTGAAATTCATTTTTCGACAAATGATCACCTCGACTTAATACCGAACTGATGCGATGGTTCACATGTGGAAATTATAATAGCATACAGCGGTCACCATAGATCAGATTAAATTTCTATTAACTCTTTCCTTCCTTACCAATCAATTTCAGTATTTTCCCAAAACTGACAGGCTTACCCAGCAGAAAATTTGATTTTTTAAAGCTCAAACAAGCTCTCTACAAAACAACTTTATGTTCTTATTAATTAAGCAATGATCATTCTTCAAAGTTTGTGATGTACAGCATTAATCTGAATAAGAAAAACCTGTATTCTGTCGTAACAAATGTGACGATTTTGCTGTAGGTTCTATTCGGTTATTCATAAAATGTGTTTATTAATAATAATTCCTCGCCTCATCAATTCGCAACATCCGGATTTGTTGCACTGTTCAATTATCGCATCACAAATTAATGGGGAGGATTATTTATCACATATATCACATCCCGAAATTAATGGAGAGATCTTGCAATTATTGGGGTGATGATAATAAAGATAGTATTTTATTATTAGTGATGATATTATTGATAGCGATATTGTTGATGGTGATCGATGATGATTAAGACGGCGATGAAGGTAATGGAAATGATGATGATATGATGATGAAATGATGATGGTGGTGATGATAACGATGATGATAATAATAATAATGATAATAGTGATGATGATAATAATAATAATAATAATAATAATAATAATAATAATAATAACATTAATTATAATACTACTAATAATAACAATATAATAATAATAATAATAAAATAATAATAATAATAATAATAATAATATAATAATAATAATGATGATGATGATGATGATGATGATGATGATGATGATGATGATGATGATGATGATGATTGTTATGTACCAACCGCAGTACATAAAATAACTGACAGGGAAGACGCTCCTTGGTTGCCAATTATCAAGTAATTATTTATTCAAGCATTTTAAATCATAATATATCACAGACTTAGTAATATTAAACATGCAGTATAGAAATATACATAAACAGAAATATACGTTATGTAATATAACGTCAATGCACAAGTAGTTAACTTATGATACGAATGTAATGTATTCTATTAATATATTCAATTGTGACATTATTTAGAAATAACTAAATGTAATTAAGTGTATTATTCATGGAAGTAAATTATCAGTTATTGCAAAGGGCAATAACTCAATAATAACAATACACCATAACACCTCCCTTCTAGCCTGGAGGATACTGAAGGTTTAACCATCAAAATATTAACATAGACACACATGATGTAACAGTCCGCTTAAAACACTATTTCAAAGTTAATTTGAAATTCTATGTTACACATCCAGAAGACCGCCGTTGCGATTAACATTTAAAAGTCCGTATGAACAATACTATTTCAAATGTCCGGCAATCACATACACTATATCAAGTCCATTTGACAGTCCATGCACTGGAATAATCTGTTACAAGAACGTGAGTCTCGTTGTCACAATTATAATATAACCACTATGTTAACTACTGTGGCGTGTGCGCAGTTGGTCGACGTGTCTTCTCAAAGTAGGACCATCCGGCACGATTTTCACATCGAACATTCGGTTTCCAATCACTGATGCTACAATCGCTGGCACCCACTTGTCCCTACGCCCCCTCTGAAAAGACAGGGCATAGCACTGGCTGTTCACTGTGAACTTAGTTTTCCTAGACGAGCGAAGATTTACATGGCTTTGAGGCAGGAGCACATCTATCTTCGCTCGTATCTGTCGACCAATCAGAAGTTCGCTTGGGCTATAACCACTGCACAGGGGAGTTCTCCGGTACTGGATCAAGAACTCGTGTAAGGCCTCACTGGTACTGAGGCTGGACTTCCTTAGCGACTTTTTAAATGACTGTACCAGTCTCTCAGCTGCACCGTTGGTCTCTGGATGATACGGGGCTCCCTGTAGGTGTTGAATACCCCGGCTCTCACAGAAACTGGCAAACTCAGCTGACGAGAAGCACTGCGCATTATCAGTGACGATGGTATGCGGGTAGCCAAAATGCGCAAAATCCTCGTCCAGCTTTTGAATTGTCGCCTTCGTGGTGATGGATGTCATCTGGTGGACACACGGATATTTGGAGTATGCATCCACCATCACGAGCCAGTTGTGTCCTTTGAAATTCACGGCATGGTCGATATGGACACGTTCCCATGGTTTGTCGGCATAATCCATGGATGTACCGGCTGTTTTGGAGGCATGTTTTGGTTCTCAGCACACGACATGCATCCTCTGGTGGTGTTGACAATCGCTGTGTCGATTCCAGGCCAGTATACAGCTGTTCTGGATAGCTGTTTCATTCGTTGCATTCCAAAATGGCCCAGATGTAGTATTTGAAGAATGCGTTCTTGAAGCTTCTTCGGAACCACCACACGATTACCATAGAACAAGCAACCATTCGATGAAGTTAGGAAGTCTTTGATTTTGTTGAACGACCCAACTGACCAGGACTCTTGTTTGTTGGGTGTCATTTTCTTTGGCCATCCTTCTTCCAAGTATTTGAAGACAGCCGATAGCACTGGATCGTCCTGGGATTCTTTAGTCAGCTCATCAGGGTGAGAGGGAGATACCATCTGAATGGCGCAGATTGTTGACGAATCATCTCCGGTCTCTCGTTTGTCAAATATTTGGTCAGGTCCTGATGGCAAACGACTCAAGGCGTCGGCATTTCCGTGGTCCGACGTCTTCCGGAACTCGATTTTGTAATCGTACTGGCTCAAGGTAAGTGCCCATCTTGCCAGTCTGTTTGCTGCCAGTGCTGGAATCGGCTTTGATGGTCCAAACAGAGAGATCAGCGGCTTGTGGTCTGTCACCAAAATGAATCTTCGGCCGTATAAGAATTGGTGAAATTTGCTCAAGGCAAAGATGATGGCCAATGCTTCTCTCTGTATTTGGCTGTATTTCCGCTGACAGGCGGTCATCGTCTTCGATGCGTTGGTGATAGGTCGTTCACTGCCATCGGAGTAACGGTGAAACAGGACAGCTCCAATGCCAACTTCTGATGCGTCACACGAGATTCCAACTTCCAACGATGGGTCGAAATGTGCAAGTACGGTATCAGATTGAAGCATTTCCTTGATCTTCCGGAAGGCTGACTGTTCTTCCGGTCCCCATTTCCATCTCACGTCTTTCTTCGTCAGACGATATAGCGGCTCTAGTGTTGTAGAGATATTGGGCAAGAACTTGCTGTAAAATTTGCACTTGCCCAAGGAAAGATCTGAGGTTGGAAACATTCTTTGGAGCTGGCATGTTTTGAATGGCATCTGCTTTTGGACCTTTCGAGACGCCATCTCTAGACAAGTAGTGTCCAAGGTATTCCACCCGTGGTTGGGCAAAGGCACATTTCTCGAGTTTGCATCGAAGGCCCGAGTCTTGCAGACATTGAAATAGGCCTCTAAGGTTACGTAGATGCTGTTCAGCGTTGTCTCCACTGACGAGTATGTCGTCCAAGTAAGCAGCAACGCCCGGCAGATCTTGGATTAATCTGTCAACAATCTCTTGGAAGTAACCAGGAGCCGACTTAATTCCAAACGGTAGACGCTTCTGCAGTAAAACGCCTTTGTTTGTGCTGAGGGCAAGTCTCTTCTGCGACTCTGGTCCAAGACAGATCTGGTTGTAGGCATCTGCGAGGTCGATTTTTGTAAATCCATAGCCACGTCCAAGCTTTCTCATCAGATCCTCAGGTGTAGGCATGGGATGGCGATGCGGTTCCAACTGAGGATTCACGGTCACGGAGTAATCTCCACAGACCCTGATGCTAGGTCTGTTTTGTCCAGGAGCAGTCTTCTTCTTTATTGGTACGACAGGAGTACCATAATCGTTGAACTTGGTCAACTGCCAAACGCCTTTCGAGATGCCAGCTTGTAGCGCTTGGTCCAAGTCTTCCTGGATTGCAATGGGTACTGCCCGAGGACGGTGAAAAACTGGAGTAGCGTCTGGTTTGAACTTCACTTCCAGTTCAAAGTCTTTAAAGGTTCCCAACTCCTGTTTGAAGAGGTCTGGGAACTCAGAGCAAAGCTGTTTCAATGCCGACTGAAGTGACCAATCAGGTTTATTGTCGCTCGTCACTGTGTTTACAATCTCTCTGCCATTGGAATGAATGAGGGCATCCACCGACAGTCCAAGATCTTTAATTGTTGTACGTCCAAGGAGATTCAGATCCAAAGTTGTCACGACAAATTTTTGTCTAATCACGCCCTCGGGTTCCGGAAATGTTGAGGTCGACAGGCTGGCAACGCCAATCACTGGAAGATCTGCGTTGGAAGCACAACGGTATTTGCATGTAGGTGGTGACAGTGCAGGCCGTCGCAACTTCTTCCAGGTCTTTTCCGAAATGATGCTGTCTCTGGAACCAGTGTCAACCTCGAAAACGACTGACACATCGTTCAAGTAGCAGGTCTTCCACAAAGGTCGGGCCGCATTCCAATTGACCTTTGTCACCGTCTTTACTCGTTGATGTTGACTTCTCTTCCGGCAGGCAGACTTTATGTGGCCCTTAATGCCGCAGTGGTGGCAAAGGGCTTCCTTGAATCGGCAGGCATCACTCGAGTGGTTCCCGAGGCACTGGTAGCATCGGGTTTTCTGGTTCCTGTTCTCCGTTGATTTTGATTGGCGGTTGATCTTTGGAGACGGTTTGTTATTCGCCGTGGGCAGTTTATGAGCCGGATTACGATTGGGCTGGAACTTAAACACACAACTTAAATGTGCCGACCGTCTCTCTGGCAACTTTTCCAGCCTCCTCCACTTCTGCGGCGATCTGAATGGCTCGATTGAACGTCAGCTCGTCGTCTTTTACTTTAAACAAGGCTTTGACGATAGCCTCACTGTTGATCGAGCAAACGAATCGAGTCCTCATTGCCTCGTCCAACGGGTCCTTGATTGAGGCAAAATCACATGTAGCTGCCTCTTGCCGAATTCTCGCAGCTAACTCGTGGACAGTCTCTCCTGGCTTCCTTTCTGTTCGTGTCCAGAATTTGAAACGCTCCCGAACAACGAATCTTTTGGGTTGAAATGGTCAACCATGTGCTGCTCGATCTCATCCATCGATAATTCGTTGACGTCCTTGGGAGGAACGCTCTGTGAAGCCAGGTTTGCCAGCAGCTTGAAGATGGCACACGATTGGTTGGTGAGAAAAATCTCCGCAATCCTGTCCGATGGAATAGAGTTGGCCTTTACGAACGTCTGGAAACGTGACCAATAGTCCGTCCACAGCTCTGCGTTTGAATCAAACTCGCAGAACCTGGTGTTGGTCACTGACGATCCATCACCAAGGCCATTAACGTTTCCATCTGTTGACGCTGCAACTCCATCTGCTGTTGTTGTTGGGCCATCTGATCACGCAATAGCCCAATGAGCTCCTCGTTGGTCCATGCTGCTCGTGTAGTCATGACGATACGTCTAAAGCAGCCAATGAACGATCAGCAGGCCGATACGTCGCTCCGCTAGTTGGTTTTCCGTGCTGTCCGATACAGCAAAAAGTAGGTCAACCGTTTGACCCAGTTCCTCCTCGCACGTCCGACACGGCAAGGCAGGCTTGTCCTGATGAAAACGTCCAAAACTAGCCAATGGACGGTCAGTAGGTCGATACGTCCGACTCCGCTGGTTGGTTTTCCGTGCTGTCCGATACAGCAAGAAGTACGTCACCCGTCCGACACGGCAGGTACTCCTCGCACGTCTGTCACGACAGGCAATCACGTCCTGATGATTCTTCCATGTCTGTCACGACTGACAGTCACGTCCTGATGATTCTTCCACGTCTGTCACGACTGACAGTCACGTCCTGATGATTCTTCCACGTCTGTCACGACTGACAGTCACGTCCAGATGATTCTTCCACGTCTGTCACGACTGACAGTCACGTCCTGATGATTCTTCCACGGCTGTCACGACTGACAGTCATGTCCTGATGATTCTTCCACGGCTGTCACGACTGACAGTCACGTCCTGATGATTCTTCTAAAATAGCCAATGGACGGTCTTCCCTCTCAGCAAGTCGAAACGTCGCTGTACATACACGTCCGACTCCGCTGGTAAGTTGTCCTTGCTGTCCGATACAGCAAGATAAGTAGGTCACGGCAGGTTCTCCTCGCTCGTCTGGCACGGCGAGGCAGGTAGGTCCCCCTTGCTCGTCTGGCACGGCAAGGCAGGCAGGTCCCCCTTGCTCGTCTGGCACGGCAAGGCAGGCAGGTCCCCCTCGCTCGTCTGGCACGGCAAGGCAGGCAGGTACCCTTCGCTCGTCTGGCACGGCGAGGCAGGTAGGTCCCCCTCGCTCGTCTGGCACGGCAAGGCAGGCAGGTCCCCCTCGCTCGTCTGGCACGGCAAGGCTCGTCCTTCTTCGTCCGGAGGCAGACCAGGGCAAGGCTCGTCCTTCTTCGTCCGGAGGTAGGGCAGGGCTCGTCCTTCTTCGTCCGGAGGCAGACCAGGGCAAGGCTCGTCCTTCTTTGTCCGGAGGTAGGCAGGGCTCGTCCTTCTTCGTCCGGAGGCAGACCAGGGCAAGGTTCGTCCCTCTTCGTCCGGAGGTAGGGCAGGGCAAGGCTCGTCCTTCTTCGTCCGGAGGCAGGCCAGGGCAAGGCTCGTCCTTCTTCGTCCGGAGGTAGGGCAGGGCTGTCCCCTTCGTGGGTTGGCAGTCCTTAAAAGGACTGTGATTTCATGTGACCCACAGCTGGAATCCTCGTCGCCACTGTTATGTACCAACCGCAGTACATAAAATAACTGACAGGGAAGACGCTCCTTGGTTGCCAATTATCAAGTAATTATTTATTCAAGCATTTTAAATCATAATATATCACAGACTTAGTAATATTAAACATGCAATATAGAAATATACGTTATGTAATATAACGTCAATGCACAAATGTAGTTAACTTATGATACGAATGTAATGTATTCTATTAATATATTCAATTGTGACATTATTTAGAAATAACTAAATGTAATTAAGTGTATTATTCATGGAAGTAAATTATTAGTTATTGCAAAGGGCAATAACTCAATAATAACAATACACCATAACAATGATGATGATGATGATGATGATGATGATGATGATGATGATGATGATGATAATAATAATAATAATAATAATAATAATATAATAATAATAATAATAATAATAATAATAATAATAATAATAATAATAATAATAATGATAATAATAATAATAATAATAATAATAATAATAATAATAATAAACATTATTATAATCATCATCATCATCATCATCGTTGTCGTCATTATCAGCTGCAGCAGCACCATGATTATTATATAGAATTCCCCTTTTCTTTAATCTTTATGACCTGAAATTGTTGTATCTAGAAGTTCTATCATTCTTGATGAAAGAGTTGAAAGAGCTAAGCGAGAGGTCATATCTCTTTACTGGAAAAAAAAAGGATGGTTTTCCAAGTCATATGAATGTAAAGGATGAAAAACAATGTGATAAGTTGGCGTTTCAATACGGTATAATGTCGTCCTATTTTTAGTAAATATACAGAAAACCTTGTACTTGTATTTTTGTGGGATGGTAACACATGTAAATGTTTTGGCTTCAGTTTTTCTTAACCTAAAGCTTCTTTTAGTTTGGTCTTTAACTTTAAATTTTATTTTCTATATTTTAAACGAAGATAATTAAATTTTCATTCCCAACGTAAGTCCAAAAAAAAAAATTGGAGAAGGGGGAGCGTATGAGTAAATGTCGTGTAGTGTTGTTACTAGTGTTGGTGTTTTTGTTTTGTTTACCTGTGTATATCAATTTTAACTATCGAGAGAAATATTTTTAAAATGAAATATTTTTATACGTAGTCTTATTTCTATTTGTCATTGCTCTTATGTACTCTAGTAATATGCAGCAGATTCCATCAATAAAGACATTTTAAAATTGAAATTACATTTAAAAAAAACAAACAACAAAAAACAAAAAACAAAACAACAACAAAAAGTAAAAAAGGAGAGAAAAATAGGGGTGGCATTAGATTCGTGATAAGAGACAGTTTCCCTTGTCTGTTTTCCTACTTCAAGTTATTTTTTTTAGTATCATTATTCCTTTGCTATTACTCCTGCGTAAACTGAGTAATATGCAGAGATTTTGAATTGCATTGAATTGAATTGTGAACCTGATAATTAAAAGTGAGCTTTACTTTACTCATAAGATTTGAGTTAAAATATAGTATGCCTATATAGTATATATATAGTATATAGTATGGGGAAAGATCTGACACACTGTGTAGGAAACAGTAAGAGACAAAACAGAAAGAAAAATACAAAAATTAAAAAAAAAAACAAAAGAACATCCCCCCTAAAAAATTAATCAGCCTGCCTCGAACGAGATATGCTGGGTTTTTTGGGGTTTTTTTTTTTTTTTTGTTTTTTTTTTTTTTTGGACGTTTTTTTTCTTTCCCTTTTATTTCTGTTTTGTCTGGCAATGTTTCATACACACTTTTTCATATCTTTATCTTACACCAATGCCTGCTTCCTATTTTGTCTCATTGGGGAAAGTGAATTTTGTTTCTTAGATTTCCAACAACAAAAAAAATCATTATTCTGATCATTTTTGACTTCCGGCATAATTTTCTTTATCTATCGTAGTCCACACCGGAATAATACCAGAATGACACATTGGGTCACAGATTGACGATTTGAAAGTTGAATTATTTTAAAGACCTGACTCTTCTGACTAAAACCAGTTTATGAAGTTGTGGTGATATGAAATCGAAGCCGTCATATTGATTTTGTATGGATTTTGACATTACCACTCCATTATTATCGACTTTTTTCCCACTCCTTTTTCCAAAATGACACTTTATTATATTCCATAATTTGAGTTTTCTTTTCCCACATAATACCTTGTTTATCGTACCGGTTCGCAGCAGTCATGAAATACCACAAACGATTGATATTTGATAGCTGCAATTTTAATCCATTTTGGATTTCTAATTGGTTTGTGTTTGTTTCTGTTTATACTTTGTATCGATTATTGTTGTAGACACAGCAAGAGAAAGCCTTCTGTTATATCAATATATTCCTCTTTTTATTTATGATATTTCTCTCATTCTTTATCAGACTATCGATGCTATAAGTTTAACTAAAAAGCTCACAATATCCACCAACCGGATATTACACACAAAAGTATGTGTTTATAGTCTGATGATATAATTTAGTGAGAAGTAATAACCAAAATTTCTGTCTTTAAAACAACAAAGCGCTGAGTGACGGCAATTATTTGATATTTGAAAGACGAGTTTTTTGGCCAAAATTTAAAAAATGTGTTTGAGTATTTGAGATGGGCAATGAAGACGCAATCGTTTTCACCCAATGGTATTGCTGAAGTGAATCTCGGAATATCTTGGTAGGAAGGAGGTATGGGGCCCCAAAAGGCAATGCCTGAGTGGGGACTCAAAATTTCCTGGTAGATGGGGGACACGTTAGACCCAGACATCTAGTGGCAGAAATACGAATCAGCACCTTAATACAGTAAAATGTTGGGGTGGTACGGGGGCTAAATATTTCATGTATAGTCATACACTTGATGATATTATTGATAGTGACGACGATGATGATGATGATGATGAAGATGATGGTAATGACGATAAAAAAATAATGATGATGATGATAATAATAATAATAATAATAATAATAATAATAATAATAATAATAATAATAATAATAATAATAATAATAATAATAATAAATAAATAATAATAATAATAATAATAATAATAATAATAATAATAATAATAATAATAATAATAATAATAATATATTATTATATTAATATTATATATTATATTATTATATTAATATTATATTAATAATAATAATAATAATAATAATAATAATAATAATAATAATAATAATAATAATAATAATAATAATAATAATAATAATAATAATAATAATAATAATAATAAAAAATAAATTAAATAAATAAATAAATAAAGATAACACTTGAGGAGGTAGGGCTTTCTGCCAACGACTGGACTGGATAGACAAATAAGTTTCCCACATCACCTGAGGACGAGACAACGTTTTTTTAAGAATAGGATTATATTCCAATCGTTTGTCGATGGTTTACATTGAACTTGAGTCGGTGTCACACAGTATCGGTCAGTGTGAAAGTTCGGATCAGAGAGTCATAAACTTTCCATATTGTAATGGCTTGTTCTCAAAATGAGTTTCCGGATCTGGAAATAAGAATCTTCGGATTATGGTGTACAAAATTAACAAAAAACAAAAACAAAAAAAAAGAAGAAATTATCCGTCCTCAGGCGACCTGTACGGGTCATGGAGACATCGGTGTTGTGAAGTTTTGGATTTGACAGACCTGACTGTATTTGCTGAGTGTCAAAATGCCGAGAGCATTACTGGATGAAATGTCAGAACAAACTTGAAAATGAATACTATAACTATAAAGAAGTATCTTGTGATTCTGTGTTTGATGTCTAGATTTTTGAAAGTGTTACTTGTAAAGACAGCTATCCTAAACATAAGGACGAAATTATTTGAGTGTCAAAATTGCCGAGAACACTACTCTGTGAAATGCCAGAAAAAACTTATAAGGAATACGAAGTATTGTGCAAGAGTTGATATCCCGTGCTTTTGTGTTCAACGCTAAAAAGTTCAAAAGATCAGTAGATCCGCTACAAGTGAAAAAGAAATCGAAGAAATGTGTCAACAAATTACATGGTAATTAATTCAAAAATAATATTCTAGCAAAATTGTCACGCGAGGTTGTTTTTTTAAAAAGGGAGAGAAAAACAATTTAAAAAAAACACTAGCTTGGACACACGTGTAGTACATGCCTTCAAGTTTTTATTTCATGTTTTATAAATGCTCAATGTGGCCACCACCGGCGATACGGACAACATCAAGCCGATATGAGAATTCATCCCAAACGCCCCGCAGCACGTCACGGCCCACCGTGTCACAGCGTAGACATAACGTTTGACGTCATTACTTCGTTTTTGCACCGCTTAGTGAGTTGTCGTTAGTAGAGCTCATGGAAACAAGTTATTTCATTGATTGAACTATTGAATACAACTCACGATTTGTTTTCTTTTGTGGCCAAAGACTGGCATTTTGACGTCATTTATTGGTCAGTGTCAGGCCATGATTTACGAAGGCCACGGCATCAGGCCATTACTTTACGAAGGCCTCGGTCACAGACTACGCACCGTGTTGATTGCAGCGTTAAAGTAAAATACTCACCAGTTCGTTCCACCCGTCAGAGCATTTGGATTCAGTAGTCTGATGTCACGCCGTACGGCAACGGCGGCCATCTTGGTTCTAAACAAAGAATATCATTACTTTTTATTCTTCATGCTGGCTAGAACTTATCATATGTATTGTGATCAGAATGTGTTAAAGTCAAAACATTATCAAATTTATGTTTTTTTTCCCCTCTGGATACACTTTTATGCTCGCCGGAGAAATATTTCATACGGGCGTCCGCCATTTTCCCGATAGTTTAGAGCCAGTGTTACTAAGTTACCATGCGTAATTAGGAAGGAAGTGACGTTACGACTGTTGAAGAGTATTGGTCCCATCAGACAAAACTATGTGTAACCTTAAGGGTGTATAGAAGGAATGAACTCGACGTCACCCAGGTCTTGGTTATTGTTTTTAGACCGCCAGTTTGGTGATTTGTTCTCACTAATTCTTATTACCCATTTGGCGGTCTTGAAACATCAACAAATGGCAGAGTGACGTCAATTTCATTCATTTTATAGTATGATTCATAGACTTAAGTGAGGACTAACCACGCAACTGACGATCGAGAAACTGATATCAAATCGTAGAGAGACGTAAAATTCATTTATTCTTTAAAACGAATGAAAATGACGTCACTCAGCTCATTGTTATTTGTTTTAGAACGTCGGTTAGGTGATGACTTTTTACTTAGTTCCTCTAACCGTAGCCATCGTTATGTTATAGCCTGATACTGAAATCCAAAAGGACTGGCAGTTTGACGTCATTATTTGGTTTTTGCACCGCCTAGTGAGTTGTCGTTAGTAGTGCTCATGGAAATAAGTGATCCCATTGGATGAACTATTGAATACAACTCACGGTTTGCTTTCTTTTGTGGCAAAAGACTGGCATTTTGACGTAATTTTTTGGTCAGTATCAGGCCATAACTTTACGAAGGCCACGCTCTAACAGATTAGACTATAGATAGTTCGAAGATGACGTCACTCAGGTCTTTGTTATTTTTTTGTTGTTGCCATCCGCGTTTATGAGTTATGCTCAATGAACTGCATTAACCTGACTATAGATAGTATGCAGATGACGTCACTCAGGCCTATGTTATTGTTTTTGCCATCCGCGTTTGTGAGTTGTTCTCACTAAACTGTATTAACCAGACTATAAAAGTTCATGGTTACACAGAGTTTGTGTGTTGGTCCGTTATACTTCCGGATGGCAATGTTGTGAACTCCTTGGCCAAGCGCATTCTATGCAGATGACGTCACTCAGGCCTTTGTTATCGTTTTTGCCATCCGCGTTTGTGAGTTGTTCTCACTAAACTGTATTAACCAGACTATAAAAGTTCATGGTTACACAGAGTTTGTGTGTTGGTCCGTTATACTTCCGGATGGCAATGTTGTGAACTCCTTGGCCAAGCGCATTCTATCTATACATTGTTAGAACAGTCGCTTCACAAACAATAGGATCGACCGCCGGTGTCGTCGATGATTCCTCCCCATAGCCCTACTATACTATTTTAGTACGCCATGTTCCTCCCCCTTCCTTATTCACTCAGCAGAAATGGCAGAAAGCACTGTATGATAGACAGGCGTTTTACACAAAGGGTAGCAAGCAGTTACTGTCGTTCAATAAATGCTATTGAAACTGGTGTATATTATAGCTCCGCGAGCCTTATACATCTGAAGGATTACTACGTAAGAATGGGAAAACTCCTGTTACAAGTACAAGCAAATGCATCTAAACAAACTAGCAAAGAATGTTCCGAATGTCACCATGATCATCATCATCATCAGCATCATCATCATCATCATCATCATCAGTCTCCCCGAGCCGAGATCTATTACTGACTACAACCCTGTTGATAGAACGGTTAGAACGTTGTCTATCACATTGCACCCTCATCATAGATTAGAGTTTGCTGTTGGGCTAGCGTACCAGTACCAGGAACATTTCGCGGCTTTCGCAATATGGCGTTATTTATAGACAATACTGATTATAAACATACAAACGAATTGACACTATAGCAGAGGAAAGATTATTAATTCTTTTTTTAATGAGGTTTTATATAGCGCATTATCCGCTTTACGTGCTCAAAGCGCTTTATAAAATGTCCCTGACCAACAGTAATACATAACATTTAGAACGAGACATGACGCCTGTTAGGCGATATTACAATTTTTTTCCCGACAGAGACAACGCTGTTAATGGGCAGGTACTCATTTTACACCTGAGTACGGTGAGAGAATGTACGTAAAGAGTCTTTTTCAAGGATTCAACTATCCCCGAGCGAGGCTCGAACCCAGGACCTTCCGATCCGAAAGAACTAACAAATATGCATAAAGGCCTTGTTACCAGACAAAATAAAATTAATGCAATATACTTATTTACACTATTTACAATGATTTTGAAGATGCAGAAGATATTTTGAAATATTTGAAATTTGAGGCCCATGCTGAAGTAAAAATCATCAGAATATGGGAATTTGTTGTTTTTTTAAAGTTTATTGATCAAAACTCTCTCCTCTCAATGGCGTCAGTTATTTTAACTAAAATTTTATAAATTAAAATAAATAGTGCGGCTATGCAGTCTTGTGGGATAGGAAGGTCCTGGGTTCAAGTTCCGTTCTGAGCGGCGCATAGTTAGAAAGGGCTCTTTACTCACATTCTCTCGCCTTACTCAGGTGTAAAATGAGTAACTGACCGTTAACAGTTTTGCCTCTGTTGGAAAAAAACATTTACTTGTAATATCGCCTAACAGGCGTTAGGTCTCGTCTTACATGTTATTATTATTATTATTATTATTATTATTATTATTATTATTATTATTATTATTATTATTATTATTATTATTATTATTATTATTATGTTATAAGACCTGCATATATGTGCTCTTAGTGTGTCACTAATTGTTCTTTCACAAGAACTTTTTTATATAAATATATCCAATCTAACCATTTGTCACTACGTGCTCCAAATTTGATCAATCGTCTCAAACCGGTATTATGTCTGTGTGAATTTGGTGTTTAGAATTCCTTTGGAGATTTAGGAAATGCCTTCGTTCAGGAGAGTTGATTTTTTATTTTATTTCATTTATTTTAATTTATTTTCTTTAGTTTAATAAAATTCAGAAAAATTATATTTCCTACTCCTGATTTTTTTCTTCTTTAAACTCGTTTTTTTTCTAGTACATTTCGGCATAATACCAAATTGACCCGGTGGGACTTAAAAAAAGAATTGCGACTTGACCAAATGTTCAAACCAGACTATAGAATTGTTCAAAGTTGAGAATTCTTTCACACTCTCATCCATTTCCCATGTTTCCCCATGTGTGTGATCAAAATCACCGAATGCTCCAATAGAAATGGTGTAACCATATCTTCTTCTTATATAATATAGAATCACATTTTAATAATTGTCCAATCACATATTATCACCAAATGTTCTTTCCATATATTCAACGATGCCCTTTTTCCGGCTAAAGCCGGAAGACCGGCTTTTTAAAAAATAGTTCGCCTGATCTTGGTCATTATTGATGAGTTGTTGTTTTTTTTATAAAGATGAAAATATTGGTTGTTTAAAGGCACGGTTAAGGTAAAGCTAGATGGATATGTATTATTATCTATGATTTAAAGATGATATCATTTGATGTAGAGAAGCTTTGTACGATATATTTTCATATATCCACTTTATAAGGAAAATTGTCCGGTTTTTAAAAAAATATTATTTTAGCAAAAGGCATCCCTGAAAATATAGAAACATCTGATTTTAGAGAAATGCCCAATCAGCTATCAGCAAACGCTCCAATGAGTACAGAATAGCTACTTGACGAAATGTTCAAACTTTAGAATCACAAATTCTTTCACAATTTCATCCATTTTCCAGGATTTCCACCAAGCTGGGGTGCACCATAGACAAGCCGCAGGACGGCAGTAGTCCCGACACACAGGGGGACTGTTGTGCCTGCGTCATGAACCGGCTACGACCGAACATGGCTGCGCCGTCGCAGGCGTCGCTCGAGCAGTTAGCTGGCAGGCAGAGGGTCAACCTCACTCCTGGGCACTCGCTCATGGACTGGATTCGACTCGGGCGCGAGAAGGGTGATCTGAGCGGAGTGGGCAGCAAAAAGAGAGATGTTACCTTGCAGGAGCTCGGTCAGCACAACACGGAGAATGATATATGGATGGCCATCAAAGGTGAGAGATACCTATGTGCAAATCTTAGGCACAAACCCCAAATAAAAAAAAAGAACACACACACACAATACACCCATTATCACCAACTGAAAAACAAACCAAATTTTAAAAAACAAACAAACAAACAAATAAAAATCTGTAAAGAGCTGCAATATCCACTAACCGTGCTCAATGCCAATAGCAACAACATGTAGGACGAGATATGGCGCTTGTTTGGCGATATTACAATTTTTTTTCAGACAGAGACAATGCCGTTAATTGCCAGGTCTACTCATTTTACACCTGAGCAAAAGGCAGGACTCAACTATGCGCCGGTCAGAGTGGAACTCGAACCCTGGACGTTCCAGCCCGACAGCAAGTATCACACCACAAGGCCTCATAGCCGCACATATTGACGTGAGTGTATAACACGTCTTCCAAATAGCTAATTGTCAACAGAAGTATTGATTTCATTTTATTGTAATTAGTTATGTGTGTCTCTTTCAACTGCTTGCCTCTTTTTGTCTCCTGTTTTTGTTTTTGTTGTTGTTGTTTTTGTTTTGTTTTTAAATCAAGTGGCCATTACAAGTGGATGTTGCAAGGTCTTCAAAAACTAGGTCCATATTATAATCATTGAACTGATATATATCCTTTTCCTCTGTCTGAAGAAACTCATCTGAATCTGACCAAAGGAATCGCACGTGTCTTTCAATTATCTCTTTAGGAACTCCGGTTTTCCCCCTTTTACTGTCATTTGATTAATTGTATTTATGAATAATGACAGCTCAGCTTCTGCCTCCCCCTCCCCACCTCCTTGATGTCGGGTATTTATTTGCGGATTCTTATGCCAGTGACCGCTTTATTAATGTTGTTTTTAAAAAAAATGAGAGATGTCTGTGGAGATCGAAGGATTTGACAGATGGGTGGACAAGTGACCTAGCGAGGGAGTGGTGTATCCGTGTGTGTTTGTGTATGTGTGTGTGTGTATTGTGAGCGTGTATGTGTGAGCCAATGTGGGTGTGTAAATCAGATAGAGTGAGAAAGAGAGAGAGAGAGAGAGAGAGAGAGAGAGAGAGAGAGAGAGAGAGAGAGAGAGAGAGAGAGAGATCGTTGTTTTTACAGACAAAATTATGCCCAGGAAAAAAATCATAATATTGGCATATGGCAGTCTCTTGACTTGGCCCCTTTAATGCCTCTTTTTCCTCCTCAAAAATTTATGTTCCTTAAAATATTACGTTTTTGCTCACTTAGATTTTAAAAATTTGCTTTTATTTAGCGCAATATCCATTAAACGTGCTCAATGGCGCTGATATAACCTAAATGTGTTGCAAGCGCCGTAAAACCCTTAAAAACATAAAAACAAGCACACGTGCTCAAAACGCTTTATAAAAGATCCCTGACCAACAGCAACACGTAACATGTAGAACAAGACATGACAACTGTTAGGCGATATTACAATTTTTTTCCGAACAGAGACAAAGCTGTCAACAGCCAGGTACTCATTTTACACATGAGTACGAGGAGAGAATGTGAGTAAGGAGCCTTTTCCAAGGACTCAACTATGCACCGAGCGAGGCTTGAACCCAGGAACTTCCGATCCGAAAGTGATTGTCATACAACTAGACCACATAGACAGATAGGTATATTAGGTATATGCATATTGTGTGTGTATATATATATATAATATATATATATATATATATATTATATATATATATATATATATATATATATATATATATATACCTGTTTACAGTTGTCGTCTATATATTTATTGTTTCTTCAGTTATTTCTTTCTGTGGGTTTCAGGAAAAGTCTATAACATAACGCCTTATATGGAATTCCATCCCGGAGGAATAAGTGAACTCATGAGAGCGGCGGGAGCAGACGGGACTCAACTGTTTGAAGAGGTAAGACAGTCACGTTTTAAGTCAAAAGGAAATGTGCTCTTTTTCTATGTCTGGCATGATTAATCTATTATTCATTATTGAGCTTTGTAGCTGGATAGTCTTACACCTCTCAACACCCTTTTCTCAACCATGTTTTTCATTACGATCGTTTCCGAAATGCCACGAAGTATGACAATGCGTTTACAAGTCCAGCATGAAGTCCGATGTGGCATCGACTTTATAAGAGAATCGGGATGGTACTGAAGTTGATGATAATTAAAATAATGATAATAATAATGATAATAATAATACTGATGATGATAATGATGATGATGATGATGATGATGATGATGATGATGATGATGATAATAATAATTTATTTGGCGCCATATCTACCAACTTGCTCAAGGCGCTTTACAAAGGGTCCTAGT
>NC_088362.1:76376201-76391201 GCF_034508935.2 Berghia stephanieae
CCGATCACAGAAGAAAAAATAACTGTGTCAACCGAAAACAGAACATGGATCAATACGCTCTGAGACTGGACAGTTTTGAACAGTTTTGATGTGCTACTTTTTTTTCCCTTTGTGATAAAATGAAATAGTCGAGTTACTATTTTGATTTTGAGGCGAGTTTTCATATTCTTTTTGAAAGTTTTATCGAATGATGTTTCCCTTTAATGGTTTGACCAACCATTCTCACATTTAAAAAAATTATTCATAGTAAGTCAACCAAAGTTTTAAGGATTCAGGGAATTTAGTTTTTGAATTTTAAAAGGTTTTTGGCTCGGACTAGGATCAAAAACACTTATTGTGATGGCGTGTGCCTTCCAATGACCATTGTTAAATTTAAAGAAGGGAAGTGTTAATCTGGACCAGTGCTTTTCAACCGGGTGTATTCTCTGTCGTACTCAGGAAAAACCCATATTTAAAAATTTGGCCAGAAAACGTCCTTCAAATATCGATCGATTTAAATGACAACTCATCTTGGCAAAGACTCTCAAACCTGGGACTTCGCGAAGTGTAATACTGATGCTTGGATTTGGTTGGAGGAATGTGCATCTCAGGTTTTCAAAAGGTTGACATTCAAGCAAGTGGTGTGTTACTGTTTCATTGGGGTGTTGACATAACAAGGAGCGGGAAGGGAACGACTTGTCTTTTGTAATTTTGCTTAAATGGCTGTTGAGCGGTATGTGTTGTATTCTTAGTTGAACGATTATGTTTTGCTGGTGTCTTGTGAGCTATTTAGGATCGATGAATGTAGCCTAATTGTCAGTGTATTGTGACCACTGGGGTGCACAGCTTTTAAGTAAAGGTTGAAAGTGTTTACAATTCCAGTAAAGGTTGAAAGTGTTTACAATTCCAGTAAAGGTTGAAAGTGTTTACGATTCCAGTAAAGGTTGAAAGTGTTTACGAGTCCAGTAAAGGTTGAAAGTGTTTACGATTCCAGTAAAGGTTGAAAGTGTTTACGAGTCCAGTAAAGGTTGAAAGTGTTTACGATTCCAGTAAAGGTTGAAAGTGTTTACGAGTCCAGTAAAGGTTGAAAGTGTTTACGATTCCAGTAAAGGTTGAAAGTGTTTACGAGTCCAGTAAAGGTTGAAAGTGTTTACGATTCCAGTAAAGGTTGAAAGTGTTTACGATTCCAGTAAAGGTTGAAAGTGTTTACGATTCCAGTAAAGGTTGAAAGTGTTTACGAGTCCAGTAAAGGTTGAAAGTGTTTACGATTCCAGTAAAGGTTGAAAGGCACGGATCTAGACTTGGACAATTCAGCACTACTACTTTTTCCTACTCTTTATTTCTCTTCATCAACTGGCGCTGATATAACCTAAATGTGTTGCAAGCGCCGTAAAACCCTTAAAAACAAACAAAAACATCTTCATCAACCGATGATTCATCTCATAAGACGGCAGTCTTATTTGGGCGCATCTGTTTCACACAAAGACGTAATATAAATATATATATATATATATATATATATATATATATATATATATATATATATATATATATATATATATATAATATATATATATATATATATATATATAGCGAATGGCCTGAGCAAATAATTGCGCTAGATGTTTCTAGAAAGCGGAAATTAAGTGGGTTCTCTCTCTCTCTCTCTCTCTCTCTCTGTCTCTGTCTCTCTCTCTCTCTCTCTCTCTCTCTCTCTCTCTCTCTCTCTCTTCTCTGTGTGTGTGTGTGTGTGTTTATTTGTATCACTATCCTTGGACCTTTTGTTATGAAGTTTACTTGGTCTAAAAAATTTTACTTCATTCTTCCCGTCTGAATTTTCGCTTTATTGAAATGTCATTCCTTTTCCCCGTTCTATTTGTAATATTGATTATTTCCAAGTCATTCTTGGTCAACCCTTTCTCGAAGATGACGTCTTTTTAGGATTGTGTTGATCGTTCATTTTGTTGACAGAAAATTGTCAGGTTCAGTTCTCATACTAGCACTATCACTTTGCTGCTGTTTATAGAATGAATGACTGGGTGGGGTTCCTGACCTCCCATAGTGGGCAGGGAGGTACATGCTGTCTTCTATCCCCCTATGTCTGTTTTCCAACATGCTTTCTGGCCTTGTTTTGTATTGAGATTACTTGGTTTTGTCCTGGCCCTGGCCTGATACCGTGGCTGGGAGAGAAACAGTCAAATGTATTGTTTGTTCTGGGAGATGGTATTTTTTTTCCTTGTAAATCATCTCTCTGTTTTTTTAATGCACTGTATTATGTTTTGTTTTTGTATTATATATGATTTGTAAACATTTGAGTGTATTCCTCTTAGTAGGGACCTGTGCTTGTGTCTGGATGAGACTTTCGGTGATCTCAAACTAAGTACACTGATAGTTTGCTCTTGGAATCTACATTTGTTCCCTATTTGAACCAATTCCCCTTTGTCTGCCTTGTTCTTGGATGCTTTAAATGTAATTCTAGAACTTTTTACTATCCCCTTTTCTTCCTTTTTACTGGCGCTGATATGACCTTAATGTGTTGCAAGTGCCGTAAAACCCTTAAATACAAAGAACATTGAATGAAGTTGGCATCATTCTGCTCTTTGTCATTGTTTTTTTTAAAGACATCCAGCATGGGTGATTAGCTCCCCCAATCAAACTGTAAACGGTTAAGGTTATACACATGGGTGGGGTTCCTGACCTCCCATAGTGGGCAGGGAGGTACATACTGTGTCTTCTATCCCCCTATATCTTTTTTCTAGCATGCTTTCTGTCTTTGTCTCGGAATGAGATTACTTGGTTTTGTCCTGGCCCTGACCAGAGTCCTAGCTGGGAGGGAAATTGTCAAATGCATGGTTATTGTTTTGGGAGATGATTTATTTCCTTGTAAATCATCTCTCTGTTATGTATTATTATTTTTGTTATTTTAAATGTATAATGTAAGCATTTGAGTGTATTCTTCTTTGTTGGATTTTGTGCTTGTGTCCGGATGAGACTTATAGGTGATCTCAAACTAAGTACATTGGTGGTATGCTCTTGGAATCTACATCTGATCCCTATTTGTTCTCAGTTCCCCTCGGTCTTACTTTTTCTTGGTTGCTTTAATTGTAATTCTAGAACTTTTTACTATCCCACTTTCTTCCTTTTTACTGGCGCTTATATAACCTAAATGTGTTGCAAGTGCCGTAAAACCCTTAAAAACAAACAAACAAGGTTATACACAGTTTTGTGTGTTGGTACGATTGATCTGGCGGACAGAACTGGTGTGTATTTTACTTAAGGCATGCCATCAATATCTGGCAACTTAATGATGGCTAAGCCAGGCGAAAGTTATTGATCCGGTTAAATGGTAATAAAGGTGGGAAATACTTGGCGATTAGTTGGGGATTTTTGGTTGTCGATGACGGTTTGTTTAATGGCGTTGTTTTATTTTTTTGTTGTCTCGTCAACATCACCACTACCTTCACCACCACCACCGCCACCACCACCACCACCCTCCCTCGTCTCTCCTTCTTCTCCTCCTCCCCCCCCCCCCCCCCCGCCCCTACCCACTCCTCCTCACACTCCTCCTCGTCATCAACATCATCATCATCATCATCATCATCATCATCATCATCATCATCATCGTCATCATCATTGTCGTCGTGGCGGTCGTCAGTTTTTACTATATTGGTAACCGATGATTAAGCATTCATGAAATTGTATTCACTTTCAATCTTTTGGTTTGAAAAAAACGCAAGAGAATACAACGACTGACCCACACAAAAAAAAAAAAGATAAGAAAAGAAAAAAAACTCATTGAAACAGTGTTTTTCATACACAAATCCAACCCCCCCAAAAAGTCCTTCAAAGATATCAAGTTATGCTTACCTGTACAGCAATACGAACTGGAAAAGAAGATACATGGTGCCATAATAAAAAGATGTATTCCAGAAAGGGGAATGCGTTTGTCGCGATTCTGTCCCTATAATATTATAAGGACAATTTTGACCTAGATTATATTTCGCAAGGCTTAAATATTTCTATGGGTAAATGATGAACCTTGCGAGGTTCCAGGTTTGAAAGTATTTTAGGGTCATTTAAATCGATCGATATTTGAAGGACGAGTTTTCTGGTCGAGTGTTTAAATAGCACGAGTTTTCCCACACTGCGGCAGTAAACGGATTAAATGCAGTGGATTGTCGGTATGACGAGGGAGGCGGTTTTTGTTTGTTTTTTTTTTCTGTTTGTTTGTTTGGGGTTTGGTTTTTTTTTTTTGGGGTGTTTTTTGGGATGGGGTTGGGGGTTAGATTGATGTAAACGGTGTGAAACGTGATTTGAAAGAGAAGCCTTTGTCATAATGTAAATGAGTATAATATGACTTCGAGCCTACCTTTAATCAGAAGAATATTTTATCGTGATTGTTGCTTCTGTGTGTAATCGACTATCAACTAGTGCCTGAGTGTAACCAAGTGACACGAGTCCTCCCAGTCTGAAGGTATCGATCTCCGATCAACCCTTGTCTCGTCTGCGCCTCCGGGGTTCTACGTTGGTTATCTCATGGCCAGTCGCAGGGGTATCAGATAATGACTGTTTCCGTAGTTACTTGGATTAGTGGGGTTTTTTTTAAAAAATTATTTTTAATTACTTTTAATTTTTCTATTTCTGATTTTTTAAATTGTGTGTATGTGTGTCCGGGGGGGGGGGGGGGATTATGAGGTCACTTTGTTTAATTTTTTAAAAAAGGTGTAGTTGGTTGTTTTTTTATGAGTGTGCTATGTAAAAGTGCACTTGATTGCATATGTTCATGTGTTTGTGTATGTGTTAGCAGAGAGCTTTGTTGGCATTGAAGTAACTTGCTGTGTCTTCTACTATCCCTTTATAATCCCTCTTCCAGGTTGCTTTCTGTCTTTGTATTTGAATGAGGTTGTAAGTTGGCTTTGTCCTGACCCTGGCCGGAGTCCTTCGCTAAGAGGGAAACAATATATATTAGTTTCGGGAGTTGATATTTATTGTCCTTGTAAATCATCTCTCTGTTGCGTCCTGTTATAGTTTTTTGTTTCGAACGTTTAGTAAACCTCTATATATAATCCATGTGGGTTCATGTGCTTGTGTCTGTATGCTACTTTTAGGTGATCTCAAATGTTTATTGTGACAAACTTCCTTGTTGTAATACAATGACATATTTTGTATAATAAAAACAAAACAAACAAGCAAACAAAAACAAAAATACAAGTTTTTGACTGTTTGACTGGTTTTGGTGATGGATGAAGATTACTAATGACGCCTCTCATTTGTAGGAATTGAACAAAATGTTTACTTCGTGAAGAAACTGGATCTGCAAGACAAACGAATAGCTTTTAAACAGCATTCAAATATAACTCAAATCAGTGCAGGTTCCATTGAAACGATCCTCCGTGTCATGTCTCTGGGATTATGGCGGCATCAGGAAAATGGAGACACAATCAAGGTAGACTGCTGTTGGGCTTGCTGACCAAAAAAAAATTGTAATCGGAATGGATTAGAAATAGTCGTGGAAAACTCTGTAGCGTGGTCCTCCTACTTATTGATAAACGCCCCGAGAGTATAGAGCACACCAAGCTGTCCAGACAGCTTTGAAATCCTGCAACACCTAGGGTATTCATTAGACTTAGCTTCAACAGACTTCCGTCTCTTTCCTTGTCACTCAAAGGACGTCGTTTCCATGACAAGGGTCATATTCTATCTCTCAATGGCTTTTTTAAGAACAAAGGAGGTGCCAGAAATGTCTTTGCAGGTTGGCTGTATAGAGAAGTAAATGTTATAAAGTGCTATTCCGATTCCTTCATATCCACACTAAAGACTTTTTGAACCTCCCCCCCCCCCCCCCCCCCTTTCATTTACTCATTTCATCCAACTTTCAATCATTTTTCCATCCTGTTAATCCCATTCAATCGGTCCTTCGATCCTTTGACTTCTTTCATCACCCTTGTATTGACCACACCAAGATGGGCATCGGCAGCCACAGCACGTTGTAGAATCTGGATGGATTACTCTCAATTTATTTGACCACAGTTAGAAGCATCAGTCTGTCACATAGCCGTAGGCCGCTATAATCCCAGACCCACTCTATTTGATAATAGCGGATGATTTCTCGGACACTAAGAGAGGCTTCTAAGTGCCCACGACTTAAAGATACTTTTTTTAAAAGTGCGAAACGTGGGCCTTTGTATAGCCAAATTAAATATCCTCTAAATTAAACGCGTTTAAAGCGCTTTACGATGTGTCCCAAGCTAACAGCAACACTTATTATGTAGGACGAGAAATGACAACAGTGTGGCGCTATTACAATTCTGAACCACTACGTCGATCTGGTATTATGTTGAAATAATCAAATTATTTAATAAGATTTACAATTGATTTTTTCGTTGTTTGAGGCTTAAGAATCAAAACTTACTATCCTATACCAAGGCATTTATCTAAACTCTACGTTTATATCTTAAGCTAAACATTCGATTCTATGCGTCGGGTTTTACCCGACATAAATACCGTTTTCAGGCGAAGTTTTGCAGTGACTTTTTAAAATTTGTTATTTTAAAAAAAACTCAAATATGGAAAGTTCGCCTCTGTCGTGATTTAATTTGTCTTTCGGCGGAGGTCTTGTAACAGCGTCTTTTAGGACTGATGATGTTCATACTAGACTTACTGGTAAAACACTCTTATTCCCTTCTTTCCTCAAACTAGCACACTCGTCTGATTTATCTGTTAGCCACACCGAACCTAGTGTGTTGAGGGTACTGACTGTTTTCAAACATATGGGCCTCGTCTATGTCTTGTGCGACAGTGTGCTCGTACAAAAAAGGAGGCCTAACAGGTGACTTGTATTGTATAAAATTGAATATGAGTTCCACACAGCCTACTGGGGGAAAATTTGTGAAGCATTGTGAAGCGCCTTCAACGTGGTGCATCCATGGAAACGTGCATTATGAATGGTCATAATTTATATTTATTTGTTCCCTTCCCGTTGGGTTCGTTATTTGTATTTCTACTACTCCTACTACTACTACTACTACTACTACTACTACTACTACTACTACTACTACTACTACTACTACTACTACTACTACTACTACTACTACTACTACTGCTGCTGCTGCTGCTGCTGCTGCTGCTGCTGGTGGTGTTGTTGTTACTGCTGTTGTTGCTGCTGCTGCTACAATTACAATAACAAATATAGTAACGATGACAACAACAGCAAAACATTAACAATGACAATAGTCGCTAAACCAGATGTGCATAACTCTCAACAAAACAATAATATCATTAGAAACGATTATTAAGAATAATCCGCCTAACATAACAAACTCAAAACACAACTCATCAGAGTTTAGAACCACAAAACTAAAGCAGCAACACAACAAAAGCAACGATATCAATGAATTACTTCTTTCTTCTTTTTTTCTCCTTTTCTTTTTCTGTAATAAAAAGAAACGCAAATAATTATAGAAAATCCATTTTAAAAAACGGTATCTCTATTACACAATATAAACCAAACAATACACAATCCAACAACAACCGGGCAATTATGATTAATCACGTACTTATCCGAGAGTGCGCACACAGACAGACACGCTCGCGCGCGCGCGCGCACACACACACACACCCACACACACATACATAACAGAATCGAATTATTAACTCGAACTTCCGACCACTCTGTCGTACTCTGGAAAAACCTATATTTAAAAATTTGGCCAGAAAATCATCCTTCAAATTAAATATCGATCTATTTAAATGATCCTCATCTTAGCAAAACTTTCAAACATGGAACTGCGCTATTTCCCAGGTTTGAGAGTTTTTGTCAAAATGAAGGTCATTTAAATCGATCGAATTTGAATGACGAGTTTTCTGGCCAAATGTTTAAATATGGGTTTTCCCAGAGTACATCCGCACTGAGTATTGTTGTAATTGATTTAAAATTAATTTGATTATGTAACAGCATTTGAGGATATTTTGTTTTGTTTAAGCTGTCTTAATCACAGCAGTAGCATCAAAATAAGACTTCGAATTGATGATAATTGATTTAAAATTAATTTGATTATGTAACAGCATTTGAGGATATTTTGTTTTGTTTAAGCTGTCTTAATCACAGCAGTAGCATCAAAATAAGACTTCGAATTGATGATCGCCTTCGTGCGCCGTGAGGTCTTTTGCTATGGTACACGCACGACTTCTGACTTCTAACTGCCTCGTTCGAGTCCCGCTGTGGGGTGACGCAAAGTGGTGTCCTTCATTGGGAAAGGCTCTTCACTCACATTCTCTTACGTACGCAGTTGGAAAATGAGTATCTGGCGGTGACAGCCTTGTCTCTGTTGTGAAAAATATTATAATAGTGACAAAACGAGAAAAGGACCTGGTCTCTGCCCTGGGACGTTTGCGTGGGACAGCAAATGGTTTTTGTCGCTGGGGGAAATAATTGCCTCAGCTGAAAAGTACGAGTTTATATAATTTCCTATAATATAAGTCACTGGTTTGTCTGCAATGTAAAGGCTTCGAAGCCTTTCCATTTTCACTTTTTCGTTAGTTATTTTTACTACCCCATTCTTCAGGCAGCCCATAACTTAGTTTCTAATTTGTCCTTAGCAGGACTTTATAAATCTCAGAAGTCCAGAAAATAGGTGTTCTTGTACCAAATTCGCCATTTCAACAAGCTTTATTAAATTATTGCATAATATGTTGTTTCGTAACTAAAGCAAAATAGTTAATACGTTTGTTTGCTTTTTGGTGTTTTTTTTTGTTTTGTTTTGTTTTTGTGGGGTTTGTTGTTGTTATTGTCGTCGTCGTTGTTGTTGTTGTTGTCGTCGTCATCGTTGTTGTTGTTGTCTCGTCGTCGTTGTTGTTGTTGTCTCGTCGTCGTTGTTGTTGTTGTTGCCGTCGTCGTCGTTGTTGTTGTCGTCGTCGTCGTCGTCCGTCGTCGTTGTCGTCGTAGTCTTTTAAGGTCTTATACATTTGCTTGTACCTTGATATATAGCGGTTGGCCTTAAGCTGAAGTGTCTGTTAAAATCCGTTGTTGTCAAAGATCAATGTGCAGTACCATCGACTATTACCCCGAGAACTAGAAAATATAAGATTTGCCCATAATTAGAGCGTTTGAGAGAGAGAGAGAGAGAGAGAGAGAGAGAGAGAGAGAGAGAGAGAGAGAGAGAGGCCTCTAATATTTTCCAGTTTGATCCTCGTATTCAATTTAAAAATGCTAATCGTTGGATTTATAAAATAACATAAAGTCCTCATTAAATATATTATTTAAAAAATGCTTTACACAAGAGAATCTCTTATCTTGGCTCACTATCTACATCCTTGTGTTGAATCTAAATCTATCTAAACCCTATCTTAACGTTGTTTTTTCTTTCTTCTCTATTTTAAAATGAACATCGCTTTTGTGGAATTCTTTAACTAAAAAATTAGCGAAGTTATTAGTTGTCGGCGGGTTATGGCTTATTTCTGTCATTATCAAAATCATTATCATCGCCATCATCATCATCATCATCATCGTCGTCGTCGTCGTCATCTATATATATATATATATATATATATAATATATATATATATATATATATATATATATATATATATATATATGTCTGTCTATCTATCTATTTGTCTACTCATTTTATCCCCATTCTTGCACGGTGCGATTATTTCCCACTTAGCCCGACAATTGTAATAAAAAGCAACGATTTATTATAATAATGGACTTACGTGCCCTGGTACATTAGCAGGAAAGCCATTAAGTACCCATCTACTGTAGTTACCGCTGGGCATGTGGCACGTGGGATTTCGCCAGCTGGCTGTGACGTCGGCAGGAAATGACGGGGATTGTCCCTGGCGTCATTGGGTGATGATGGTGGTGATGATGATGGTGATAATGAGGATGATGACATTGATGATGATTATGATGAAAATGAAGATGAGGAGGGGGAAGAGGAGCAAGATGAGGAGGAGGACGAGGATTTAATAAGGATTTTTAAAAAAAGTCATTATTCAGTAATGATTTCGGTTTGGTTTCACCTCTTAGTCGGCTGACGTATTGTTGAATAATGTTCTTATTGTTTTATATTTATTTATTGTTTTATTCATTTATTTAGTGGTTCTTTAAATAAATATTTATTTTTTATTTGTTGATTTATTTAACTTCAAACATAAATTTTATTTATTTATTTATTTATTTATGTATTTATGTTATTTATTTGTTTATTTATTCCCCAGATCCATAGCTGGGTGAACGTCGAATCGATGTTATCCAAATGTCTGGTGGGACCTCTAGTTTTGGACGATCCCAACGCTCCCCACCGATGTGAGTTCTGTCATTTGACAACTATTTTTTTTTTAACGTAATGATTAAATTGCAATGTTACGTAATAAATTGATAGAGCTTGTAAAACCACAGTTGATGTAGGGGATTCGTCGATCCAGCCGAAGTGAAGGGCCTATGTAAGTAAGAAAGAAAAAAAGAATCACAATTATATGTGTTCTGTTGCGCTTTACCATTGTACGTATCAACAAACCAAAAGATTGACAGAAAATAAGTGATGCAATAACAACAATAATGACTAGAACAATAAAAAGCAATATTGACAACATCGTATTTGTCGTTATATATTAACGACAAGCGAGATAGCCCCCCAAAATTTAATATATTGGGTTCACATATTTATTTATTTATTTAGTTCTTGCTTTTGGAAACGTCCAATCTAAGTTTTATTTAACGAACAATGTCAGTGTTCCATGCTAAATAGTCCTCCAGAGCCATTTGGCCCAGGTAGCTGGAGTTTATCTCGGTTTCTGTTACGTGAAATGGACTATAGGAATTGCTTGCTACTCTTTGGATATGACGCTAGTCAATCGCAAAATACTTTCTGACAGATGTATAAGACCCAGCTACCCAGTCCAAGTTGGAGAGAGGGAAAGATCGATCTCGGCCCCTTTGCTTGTGAGGGAGTGCTCTACCAACTGAAGAATCGGGACCTCCCTGTTCCATGTTAAACCGTTTAGTAATTTTAAAAAAATAAGAAATTATTTTATTTCAATAATAAAAAAAATAAAAATCCATCTAGTATGATTATAAAAAATGGGATCCAAGTAACTTTGTCTACGTTTATAACACACACACACACACACACACACACAACATATATATATATATATATATATATATATATATATATATATATATATATACATATAATGTGTATAAGTCCTTGTTCAACGCCCATATTATAAGACATTTGGTTATATATAGTCAATAGAAGTATATTCAAAGAAAAGGTCAATTAGGCTCAATATTACATGATCGATTGAACAGCCCGTTTATGTGTGTTAGTGTGTGTGTGTGTGTGTGTGTGTGAGAGAGAGAGAGAGAGAGAGAGAGAGAGAGAGAGAGAGAGAGAGACAAGCACGCGCACACTTGTGCGTCGGTTACGCACGGCTAATTTGGTAGGCAGAATTGGTGGACAGTATACTGAAACACATAACACCACCAATAATCTCATGTCGATTTTTGTTATCATGCTTGCACCAAATGTGATTCACCGCCTCATAATAGTGTTATATCGGGATGAAGTGTACGTCATAACGTGAATATGAAGCTAAAATATTCAGAAATATGAAACTTTGGCATCCCACTCTTTGTCAAACAAAATTTATTCTCCTCTAAATAATTTTCAAAAAATAGATACAACAGATTTTTTTTTTTTTTAATAAAAGGAGAAAGAAAGAAAGACATAAACAGAACTAAATACCAAACACGGAACTTTCCAGATTCAGAACCCTTCTTCCGCCAATAATGGAAACAAGTTTAAAATATCAATACATCACGTTAAATCCAGACAGACAACTGAACTCAAGCTTCATATTCTCGACTATAAATTTAATCGTCAGAATCATAATCACGCCCGATATAATACCGTTTTGAGATTTTGGGTCTGAAATAATCAGTTATATCAATGATTAATTAATTCACTTATTATTCTTCTGTCCCCAGCCATTTTATTTACCAAGAAAAAAATGTCAATAGGTAAGTCCCGGGGTCTGGGGAGAAGCGGGGGAGGGGCAGGTACAATGATATAACGATGTTATCTGTAATATGTCTAGCAATGCTTGGGAATCTCCGGAATATTCCGGATTTCCGTTTTGAGTTTGACATCTCCGACTTTTTTTTTTTAACAGGATGACATCTGTCTGTTGAAATTCCACAATATTTTGACAGCGTTCTTTACTTCATGCCAATTGATTTCCACTTTGTTATATATGCCCCCTATTTTTCACAATTAATCTGAAATCATATAAGGTAATTGCATTTGAGCTAAATTTGTGGGGATTTTTTTTTTTTTTTGGCTCAGCTATGGTTATAGAAATGTTCATTTCGGGGTGTTTTTATTTCATTTAAGAAATCTGAATCAATAATCCCGTTATAATGGCATTTGTAGCAGTCTGAAACGATTCATCAAACAATTTCAAAGGGAAGCAACTTATTGAAGGGAAACTACTCGGAAAATTACTGGATTATCAATTCAATGCCCAACTTCTTTCCTGTTCTGGGAAATGGAAGAGATAGAGATGTTCTCATTGGATATGGATAAGGATGAATGAAAACGATCTCCACTAACAGCATAAGAAATAACCGATGCCATTACATCGTCGATGGCGTAGTGGATAAGAGCAATCACAAAATACGTCAGAATAAAATCCTGATCTGGAGGTGGTGAGTTCAAGCTGGCAATGAAAAAATACAAGAGTAGAAAGGATTTTATAAGTCATAACCTAGGTGTGGTCCCTTTTGAGTGTAAAAGGTGACTGAAACACTTATTCGTGTGGGATTTCTTCTCTGAAGATTTTTTGCTTTAGCTCTAAAAAAAATAATAATTGAGCTTTAAATTGCGCAATAGCCACTAAATGTGCTCAAAGCGCTTTACAAGGGGTCCCTGGTCAACAGCAACATTTAACATGTAGGTCGAGACATGACGCCTGTTAGGCGATATTACAATTTTTTTCTGACAGAGACAACGCTGTTAACGACCAAGTACTTATTTTACACCTGAGTACGGTGAGAGAATGTGAGTAAAGAGCCTTTTCCAAGGACTTAGCTATGCGCCGAGCAAGGCTCGAACCCAGGACCTTCCGATCCGAAAGCGAGTGTCATACCACTAGACCACATAGCTGCACTTTAGAGTGCAAAAGGTGACTGAAACACTTGTTCATGGGGGGTTCTTCTCTGAAGATTTTATGCTTTAGCTCTACCCAAGTTTCTTGTTGTTTTTGCCAACGGCGAGGTACAATAGTACAACGATAATCGTTAATATCCAGCATGTTGTCACTCGGCCTCTGAAATGTAGGTCCCTGGTTAGAGTCCGGCTCGTGGTGTCACAAAACAAGTTTAGCTCTTTGCAAAGGCCCCCTTAACTCTCTCCTTACCGACTACTTTCCAGATTTTCCCAGAAACGCCATACCCATTCAGCATAAAAATTGATATATTTTGAACTCTGTACAAAAGGGATAAGTACATGCTATACATAATTTTGTTCAGCAAAGAATGAAATACCCCACAGCATTAAGTTCTCATAAATGTAACTACATAAAAGAAAAAGAAAAAATTGGCTGAAATGAATGTGGTGACGATTTTCCTGTAGTTGGGTAAGGAGAGGGTTAAATCACATTTTTTTTCATCATACTCAAGCTCAAAATGGGTGAGTGCCAGGCGGCAACAGCGTTGTCTTTTATCTAAAAGAAATATGTAAGATCAGAGCGCTTTGGCTTTGTAGGCATCATACCTCGCACTACATCTCGCGCGTTGCTGATAGCATGGCGGGATCTCTTGTAAAGCAGCGATTGAATTTAGTGAATGTTGCTCTATGATATAGAAACTAACAACTTTTATGTCATATCGACGGTAATGTGCTCGATACACGACTGCTCTGTTGTATGGCCTTGAGTAAGTCGCATTGCCCTGTGCTCAAGGTGATCTTGAGTGGGTTTTGATGAGGGGTGGAAAAAACTTAACAGAAGAGAAAATTCCTGTTGTTATTGTAATCTGTAAGAATGATGATGATGATAATCATGCAATTTCCATCTTTTCCCTCGTCAGCTGCACCCACATTCCTTCCTCCTCCTGTCTTACCCGACGAACAGCCCTCACCTACGTGAGTAAAAAAAGTTTTAATTTTTCTCCCCTCCAAATTCGGATTTTTCAACCATACTTTTTAAAGTAAAAATCTGTGAAAATGTTTATATTTTACTCAGAAGTAGCTGTGTTACCAAATTGAGCCACACTTAAACATCCCCAGGCATTTTTAAAGTGATAATTCATAATATTTAAATGTGGAAATTTTGCATTTTGGATTAACACATATTTTTTCCCTTCAAATTTGGATTCGTTTTTTTTTTAAAGCGAAAATATACAGATTTTTTTTTTGTACATTGCCTGAGGCAGAGCTGCCTTATTTGTTTGAACCTATGGGTGGGGATTGGGGACGGGGGGGGGGGGGGGGGGGGGGGGGGGGGAGTTGTCCATGCCTGGTCGAAATGGGGCGGGACTTGCTATAATTTCATGTTGTCTCAGACTTGATACATAATGAGATTGCTCTTGGGACATAGTTATAGAGAATGAAAGAAGTTGACGTCACTCGGCTCTTTGTTATTGTTTTTAGATGGCCAGATGAGATGTTAGTTCTTCATTAAATTTCCTCTATCAGGCTATTATAAACTTTTAATTTTACACAAAGTATGGTGTATTGGTACGACTCGTTTTGGATGAGTATTTTGCCTAAACGCATCGAGTCATTTCCCCATTCTGACCTCCTCTGACAGTTTTGTGTATGTTTGTTTGTTTGTTTATTCTTTGGTTGTCATTTCAGTCTGAAAACATTTACTGCAAATCGTCGATTTTAGGGACAAAGGACTGCCCAGCCTTATAACAATTTTGGTTTTCTCCAAAATAGGATATTTTAACCGATATTTTTTGTTATCTGTCTCCCTCCTTAAATTAAAAATGAAAGCTAGCCAGTTTCATTC
>NC_088362.1:76393701-76409435 GCF_034508935.2 Berghia stephanieae
CCTGCCCCCAAGCCAGACGGATGAATACACCCTTGCTCACTTCATTAATTCCTCACACGCTTTTAAGGCCGATCCGAACCCATCAAATTTTCAATCGCCTTTTATCTCTTAACTGTTCATTTTCTTGTTGTACAATATGCAATTTTCCCCCTGTCTTGAAATAAAATGGAAGGTACCCGATAGCTCAGCTGGTAGAGTACTTGCTTCACACACAAAGGCCCCGAGATGGATACTGAGATCATTTTTTATTTTGATCTGTCAACCCAGTAGTGATTGGGTAGCTGGGACTGTTATATATGGCGGAAAGCATTTGGCGAGCGACAGACTCGCGTCATATCTAAAGAGTAGCAAGCAATTGCTGTTTCGTCGTTTCATGCTATAGAAACCGGGGGGGGGGGGGGGGGGGGGGGGGGGGGGGGGGGGGGGGGGGGGGGGGGGGGGGGGGGGGGGGGGGGGGGGGGGGGGGGGGGGTGGCTGTCTCTATGGGCCTAATGGCTCTGAAGGAGTACTACTACTTGAAATAAACCGGAAGTTTTGTAGTCGATTTTATTTTTCAAGCAGCGTAATCGATTCTGAAATAGTATGACTTGTACGAAGTAATTAAAATAAATACATATCCATTATTTAGCTTGAAAACTAGAATACTATACATCAACACAGAGATACAAGTATACTCAGTAGTCCCAGAGAGAAGTAAGGCCCGTGGATCCGGACTTTTATCCCGGTTACTGTAATGCTCAACGGAATTTCTTGCAACCCTTTGGATAGGAGAGAGTCGCAAAGTACTTACCACCTTGCCTAATAGTAACAGACCAAGCTTCCCACTCACTGCTGGGTTGTCTAGGGTTGGAGGGTGTCAGAAAACAAAATCTCGATTGCACGGTATCTATGTCGGTTCGTTTGCTTCTGAAGCCAGTGCTCTACCAAACTGAGCTATCAGTCCCCAAATATACCTAGAAAAAAAATCAAATTGAATACTAAGCTGATAGAACCTGTGGACTGTAAAAAGTAATGTACAAAATTAATATGACAGCTTCATAAAAGAATAAGATACCGAAAAACGGACATTTCCGGCTCAAAATAATTCTTTAGCCAATAACAGAAACAGTAAAAACGCTAATACATCTCTGGGTTGTTTTTTTTTTTTTTTTGGGGGGGGGGGGGGGGGGGATTTTTTTTATTTTTTTTTTAGTTTTGTTTTCTTTTGTTATTGGTTGAAGAAGGATTTTGAGTCCGAAACATTCCGTGTTTGCTTTTTTGACTTTTTGTGTGTGTGTTTTGAAGCTGTTTTATTCCTTCTTTAGCAACACACAAAGAAACAGGTTGTCTATGGTTGTTGATTAGATAGGACGTTAAGCGATTAAAAAAAATTTTTTTTTTAGATTATTTATTTGTGAAAGGTAATCATGTTGAAACAATGCAGGATAGCTACACTTTACGTGGTTCAGCTGCACGGGGGTCTCTCTTGTATAGATATAAATATAAATAAGAAATATATTGCCCCAATCTACACCGAACGTATTCAGTGGCGCTTTGCAGGACATGGGTAGCATGAGAATTTTAAAAAAAAAGTAATTAAATGTTGCAATATTAAGAAAATTAAATGTTACAATTGTAAATGATCAATAAAGTCATGCTCTGATACCAATGGAGTATGAAGAACGTGGTTTTTGGAATATTAAGGAAAAGTTGATTTGAAATATTCTGTATTCAGTCTAAACTTGAATGCACTCAATAGTAGGAATACTTCGTTTAAAGACCGAGAGAGAGAGAATTCTAGATTGATGGTGCCGCAAAGTAAAATGCACGTTTCGAGAATTTTGTTTTAAAAAAAAAAAAAAAAAGCAAGCAAGCTTCTTTGAGCATTATCAATGGCCATACACACGGCTGACAAAACTCTGGCCTCGGAGTTGTGTCCTTGGGTAAGGCATTAACACTCATGAGCACTCTGGATTCTGGTGTAAGTGATTACTGGCTACAAGCAGCAACAGATATTGTAAGGGTGTTAGTACAGGACGGACCCTTTTAAGGCAAATTTACTACGTGATATGCATAGATAACACAGTCTGTGGTGATATGTGCGTTTGGTTTCATGTGACTAATGGGGGAAGGGGGGGGGGGGGGGGGGTGAAGCACAATGAAACGCTATAAGCACGGTGAAATTCATGATATTACGCTATTTAGATGTGAAAATTTACTTTTTTTTAAATCTTTCTATTTAAGGCGATGAATAAACTCTTACTTAAACTCAGAAAAAAAAAATCCCATTTGAAGGCGAGTTCCACTTCAGAACCATGTTTATTCTTGTTCTTATGAAAATGATTAATAGATTCAATTTTGTCTCTTTATACACACTTACAGCTTTACCCCTGCAAGATTCGGCCAGCCTCGGATTAATCTACGCTAAAATAAACCAAGAATAAACATTGCTAGTGCACGTCAGTTCAAAGAGGAAACACTATGCTAAGAGATAAATTCTCATTATGTACGTTTCCAATAACAAAACAACCCACGTGGCACGTTCAAGCGAATTAGTCCTCCTAAAATAGACACGGTTGTGCCAGCTGCACTGTTGATCGTAAATTTACATCGTATGAAATCTCTGAATCATAGTTAAATAGGGTCCCTGTATCTAAATGGATATACACAACTAGATTTTAATTCTATTAAATTCAGGGTGGGTTTGTGTGTGTGTTTTTGTTTGTTTGTTTTTTTGGGGTTTTTTTTTGTTTCTTTTACCAACCACCAACCTCTCCCCCCCAAACCCTTCATAGCCTGCCTCTCATCAGTGATTTGATAGCCGGGTCTGGCGGCTTAGACTTTGCGATAAAATAGCGTTGTATACAAAAGACAAGCAATTGAATTGCCAAGGCTTTTTGAAGTTTAACATTAAAAAATATTTTTTTTGGACAATTTGAAGGTCATATTAAGGTACCGATACTTGAATTAGAAATATTCTGTGAAAAACATTTTTAAAGCGTTTTGACGACTATGACTGTCCTGGAATTCTCTACCTTAACAAACGTATTGTCCCCCCCCCCCCCCCCCCCCCCCCCCCCCCCCCCCCCCCCCGTCCCCAAATCTAAATGAAGAGCGTGTCTCAAATGATGGTCGGTAAGCATATCGCGAGAACTGTGTCAGAATAGCTCTACTTGCCCCATGGAAATCTCATCCTGAGATTATTTAAATATTCTCTATATCGGTACCCGATTGAATGACCAGTGACGGCGGGCTGACCAACGGTCATTGAGTTGATTGGATGGGCGACATTTCGATATATTTTGTGGTCTGTGTGTGTGTGTGTATGTGTGTGTGTGCGCGTGTGTAAGTGTGTGATGAAAGTGATATGTTTGTGGAAGGGGATGGGGAGATGAGAGGAGGCCCCGGGTGGCGGTGGTGGTGGTGATTGGGGGGGGGGGGGGGATGTATCGATTTGTGATGGGGACAGTTTTGTTGTCATGTTGTGTCCCCATTTTAGGTGGGTGAGTAGTGGGAAGGGGGGGGGGGGGGGTAAGTAGGGGAGAGGAAGATGTAGGGGTGTATCGGATAAGAATTGGGTTATTGATCAGATGGGGTAGGTAGAGATGGCTAGGTAGACGGATGGATTCTTCTAGGGGACGGGGTTGAGAGTGATGGAAGGGGTTGGGAGGATGGGGGGGGGGATGAACGAAGGAAAAGTTAAAGTAGTCAATCTGCAAAGGAAAAAAAAAAAAGAAAAGAAGAAATGACAGACGCTTACATAATATACTGACAGATTGAAAGAGAGAGAGAGAGAGAGAGAGAGAGAGAGAGAGAGAGAGAGAGAGAGAGGGAGGGTGTGAGAGAGAGAGAGGGTGAGAGAGAGAGAGAGAGAGAGAGAGATAGAGAGATAGAAAGAGATAGAGATAGATATAAACAAACATAATGTACAGAAAAATGAACGAGTAAATAGGTATATATATAATATATATATATATATATATATATATATATATATAATATATATATATATATAAATATATATATATATATATATATATAATATATATATATATATATATATATATATATATATATATATATATATATATATATATATATATATATATATATATATATATATATATAGCTAGATTAATTATAGTTACATAGATCGACTGATTGAAAGATAGTAGATGATAGATAGATAAGTCGAAATGCTGATATAAAGATAGATAGGCGGATGGATGAATATGTGCAGACACACACACACACACACACAGACACACACATAATAGAGAGAGATATATATTACTTTTCAGAGAGTTGAAATTGTGTGTGTGTGGGGGGGGGGGGGGGTATATATGCCAAATTAATAAGCCTAGTGAACCTAGTATAATAATTATCTTATTATCGTCGTTGCTGCCGAATCAATAGAATGTTGACTTATAAAAGAGAGGTTTAATAATAATATCGATGAGAGGAACGCTTAATTTATCACTAATTTCCTGCTTCAGTCATTTTCCGATTTTGCTTTTTGCTCCCCTTAAAGAGTTTTCCACCACAATGTACGCAGAGAATCCAATCTCTCGCTCTGGGGTTCAAATGCGCAAATGTTAATTAAACGATTACTCGCATGTGAAGGTTCACATTTATATAGAGAATTTCTGCTATTTTATCATCGTCAACGGGTTTCGCATGATTTTGTGTGGGTATGTTGTCTTGTGGTATCACACTTGCTTTCGGATCCGAAGGTGTGAAATGAGTATCTGTCTCTGGCCGTTATGAGCATTTTCTTAGTCGGAAGAAGTAAATAAATTTAACATCGCCTAATAGGCGTCATGCCTCGTCTTACATGTCAAATGTTGCTGTTAGTTAGGCACCCGTTCTAAAGCGCTTTAATCATGTTTAGTGGATATTGCGATAATAAATGCTCAAAATGCTTTCGTTTTCATTAATGGGCAAGATCTATATTAAATTTCCATGTGCTCGAGGTCATTGGTCACATTGCAAAATGTGCTCAAAGTGACCCACATAGTGAAAAGTGTTCACAGCTTTTTAAATATCTAACATCACGATTTGTCATTTTATTTAATTTGACACATGGGTATGTTTATAACTTTTTTAAACAAAGCAGCGTGTATACGTTTGTTAAGAAATATCCAATTGTTGGACAGCAACAAATCATGTGATTGATGACCTGGTTGGACGAAAACATGAATATAGATCGCTCCCATTCCCCCAGGAAGTCATTTGATTCAATGACGGGTCCTTTCTTACGTTTTATACAACACAATCCATCACTGTGTATTTACTCAAGCGCTCACTCGCAGGTCGAGTGGAGTAATGAGTGCAAAACGCCGAACCCGTGGACACAACGCCTGAACAAGCGTTTGCTATCGTTGTCACTCCTCCGATCGTCATGATGCCAATTTTCACTTAACTCGTTTACAAGACAAGGCATTGCATTGACTTGGCCGTTAATCAGTTAACTGCCGTACTCTGGAAAAACAAGAAGTCTCAAGTTTGAGAGTTTTTGCCAAGGTGAAGTTCATTTAAATCGATCGATTTTTGAAGGTCACGTTTTCTGGCCAAATTTTTAAAGACATATTTTTCCCAGAGTACGGCAGTTTACTGGTTAAAGCCGCAAAGATAAAGTATTGACAGTGCCAATAAAGTCCCTGATGATTTTTCTCTGTGGGGTTTATAATAAGGCATCAGCCGCAATGCAACGCTGTAAAGTGAGCAATAGGCCTATTTGCCACGTTTCCTTGTATTTGCATCATGCATGTTTGGTATGTGTGTGTGTGTGTGTGTGTGTGTGTGTGTGTGTGTGAGAGAGAGAGAGTGTGTATGTGTGTGTGTTTATGTGAGAGTTGGATTGAAACCTTCGTTATCTTGACGTTATTTTTATGTTAGTGCAGCCGTTAATGAGTTGTATTTGTAGTGCACAAGCAACAATATGATCCCATTGACAATGGCTGAACTATTGAAGGAACGAAGTTGACGTCAGTCGGTTCTTTGTTATTGTTTTTAGACAGCCATTTTGATTATTGGGTCTCATTTGATTATATCAATCACACTATAAACACTCAATGTTAGTCATCGTATCTTGTGTTTGTTCGGTATAGATAGTTCGAAGATGACGTCACTCAGGTCTTTATTACTGTTTTTTGCCATCCGCGTTTATGAGTAATTCTCACTTAACTGTATTTACCTGACTATGAACGTTCAAGGTTGAACAAAGTTTTGTGTGTTGGTCCGTTATACTTCCGGATGGCAATGTTGTGAACTCCTTAGCCAAGCGCATACTATCTATATCCGGCTGGCGGATGTTGTGAATATTTTACCTTTACGCACAACATCATTTAAATACAACTCACAATTTGTTTTCTTTTGATGGCATGGCCTTGTATTTTGAGATACGGTCAGTGGAAGTACGAAGGCGACGATCGGATGCCTGCGCCATGCATTTTATCAATGGCCGTGTTATTAAAATCGTGAGTAATTCTCCGGATTTACAGTGCCGAGTGCTTCGGATAACAAACAGGCTTCAGATGTACTTAAGAAGATGTCTACGGCCCTAGCCCAACCTGTGTAAAACACGGATTAAGGTTACTTAAACTGTCAATTTCTTTCTATTCTTTTCTTTTCTTTTTTATTTTAGTTGGTTTTATTGTGTGTGTCCGTGTTGTTGCTTTTTTTTTTTTAGTAAGGAGGTGGGCGTGGAAGGAGGTGGGCGTGGGAAAGGGGGGGGGGGGGGGGGGGGGAGAGAGATTTTTGTTTTGTTTTGTTTTATCGTATTTTCAAATTTTTTAAACGATTGGCAGTCACGGAAGGGATCGCGTGTTTGTGTCTTGGAGAGAACGTGTTTTTAAAAATGTATTGATACCCGGATGTGATGTAGATGTCACTTCAAAGGTTCGTGACTCGACAGACTCTGACTCTGACACATTGACCGATTTGTCAAGACTCAGTAAGCTCGTCATCAATAGGGAACAAAAGTATGGGGTCAACAAAGTGGTTCCAATCTCATTGGAAGTGTAAAAACACTCTTCGGAGGACATGCCTTGTTTAACGGATCTTCTGATTTCAGAGTGATGGCATCTAATTTTCTAGATATATGCTAATCGTCAATAAAGATCATCCATACTCGCTCTTTCACGTCCCGTAATCCTAATAATCTGCCTCTACACCCTGCTACTGAAATAATTATGCCACCTTATGATTCAATATGTAACCTATTACACACTTGCAAGGATTCTGGATCGGAAAAGTAGACGGTCTGATGTCCCGACTTTTCTGCTCTATTTTGCCGGCCACAACATTCTTACCAAACACAAAATCTTTTACATTTGTCTTTGTCACTTATTCATTGTATTTATTTCTCCCTTCAGTCGTGGAGTTTACTGTTTTTTCTTTAGTTTCTAGAAGACTATTATATATTATTATTATTTGTTTGATCGTCGGAGCGGGAAAGACACTGTTTAATCTAGTGCATGACGCCATCGAAGATGGGGTCCCGTCGGGAATGGACATCAGACTATTATTGATTTTTGAAATATGATGATGATGGCGGTGTCCTTATGGTTCAAAGATTACCGCTGTCTTGTGGTGGTGGTTTTGATGGGACGAGTGGAGGACGGGATGGGGGAGCGGTATATATTATATATATATATATATATATATATATATATATATATATATATATATATTATATATATACAGAGAGGAGAGAGAGAGAGAGAGAGAGAGAGAGAGAGAGAGAGAGAGAGCGTGGAAGGGGGCAGAGAGAAGGTGAAGATGGGGGAGAATGACAGAAAGAAAGAGAGTGCAAGAAATAGAGAGAGAGAGAGAGAGAGAGAGAGAGAGAGAGAGAGAGAGAGAGAGAGAGAGAGAGAGAGAGAGAGAGGGCGAGGACGCCCAGAATATATTGGGGAAATAGACATACGCCCATATAAAAAGAAAAACGGATGGATAGATAGATAGATAGATAGATAGATAGATAGATAGATAGATAGATAGATAGATAGATAGGCATATGATATACATTTTTAAAGATAGATAGAGAGGGCGATATATATATATATATATATATATATATATATATATATATATATATATATATATATATATATATGAGAGAGAGAGAGAGAGAGAGAGAGAGAGAGAGAGAGAGAGAGAGAGAGAGAGAGTCTCGATCAGAAATGCTAGGATTTTGATAAAGGAAAACATGTGTGCACGATCCCCAACCCCATTACCCATTCGAGATGTGCTAAGAATAGATCAGTCTATCAGAATTCACATGCATCCATTTCGATCAGAGACATAAAATTGTAGACAACATACCTACGTTTCTCCTCTTTGCTTTTATTTTAATCAATCAAATCCCCCTCTCTTTAAAATAATCTCCCCTTGACAACTAACTGTGCTAGGAATAGCATTCTCTTCATTCAACTTTACGTTGCTCATAATGTGGTTCTAACCTTGGGTAAATTGCTTCCAAGTGCGAACCAATTTGTAAATTGCAAGGCAAGGCATTATATTATCAATAATCTAAATCATGAATACCATTTTATTTTGAGCAATATCTTCCTTGTTGGATCCTAGTGCTCTCTCTCTCTCTCTCTCTCTCTCTCTCTCTCTCTCTCTCTCTCTCTCTCTCTCTCTCTCTCTCTCTCTCTCTCTCTCTCCATTCATCCGTCCGACTACCTATATATTTATCTATCCATCCATTCATCCATCTATCTTTACGTCTATCTATCTATATATCGATCTATCTATCTATCTATCTATCTATCTATCTATCTATCTATCTATCTATCTATCTATCTATCTATCTATCTATCTATCTATCTATCTTTCTATCTATCTATCTTTCTATCTATCTATCTATATATCTATCTATCTATCTGTCTGTCTGTCTGTCTATCTATCTATCTATCTATATATATATATATATATATATTATATATATATATATATATATATATATATTATATATATATATATATATATATCGTATCTTATATTCGCCATGTCCAGGAAATACAGTTCTTCCGTTTTATGTATGACGCAGTCGTTTGTGTCATACTCATGTCATCTTGAAGTCTCGTGTTTGAGCGGGGTTTTTTGGGGTTTTTTTTTTGTTTGTTTGTTTGTTTTGTTTTTTTTTTGTTTTGTTTTTTTTTTTTTGACAAATGTGCAACCTCTTGAGGTAATAATTTTGAGATTTATTGACAAGATAGTGGCTATCTTATAGTCTTCTCTTTGAGAAGAGTATTTTAGACAGTTGAAAGCTACTTGCAGTCTCGTGTTTGAAGGGTTTTTGTTTTTGTTTTTGCTTTGTTTGTTTTTTTGTTGGGTTTTTTTTTTTTGTTGCTTTTCTTTTGGTTTTGGATTTTGATGTTGTTGTATTTGGGTGTTTTTTTTTTACAAGTAGGGAGCCACTTATGGTCTCAGCTTTGAGGGGTTTATATGAGAAGTAGGGGTATACGTAAAGTCTCTGATTTGAGGTTTTTTTGACAAGGTATTATCATTTCAAAGTCTCGGGTTTGATTGCTGTTTTGACAAGTTGGGGGCTACTTAAAGTCTCATATTTGAAATTTTTGACAAGTTAGTGGCCATCTTTACGTCTGTGTCTCAGATTGTAATATTTGGGGGGGGGGGGGGGGGGGGGTTATGGGGGTAATTTTAAACGATTAATATCGGAGGTAAATATTTTCTGGCAATAGTGAAAAAGAAGAAAAAATAAGCACCAGAACAAATCATCTTAATCCTTGTAGGGTAGTATACCCAAGAACTATTTGAATAATATCAAATAATATGTACAGTGACAGCCAATGTTTGATTCGTCACGACCCAGGGAATTCAATTGGTCTCTCGTCTATTGTTCGACGTCCTCCTTTGTTATATAGTCATGTCATATGGATTTTTATCTAAACGGCCATAGGGAGAGAAAGAAGGAAATGAAAATTAAAAAGGATTTCGTGCAAATTTCACTCACGATATCACTGTCTCTTTCATTCAATATCGAGTCATGCTGGGGAGTTGGTTTAAAGTATTATTTTTATTTGAATTGGAGAAAGTTCCGACCGCCTTTACCTGTCGCCATGTTGGAATGTAGAGACATACGCTAAAATTGAATTTTGAAGTCTAGATTATATAATGCCCTGTCACATTTTTGAATGATTGCTCTATTTCAAAATCTATCAAAGAGGCATCAAAAATAATAAACCATCCTCTTGATGGAGTAGAAAGAATTCATGGAAAAGCAATAGAAAGGAAAGCATTCTCAATTACCAACAATAAAAAACATATTTTATACCATGAATTTAGTCTTTTACCATCTGGGAGAAGGTTTTGTCAGATTAAATGTAGAACTAACAAGTATAAATCAACGTTCGTTCCATCAGCAATAAAAATTTTGAATATTTCATATGGTACAGAAAAACCAAGGATTGATTCGTTGACTGATTAACTGATTAATTTATTTAATGTAAGATTAACTGACCAATTGATAATGATGATAATTTTTGGTGTCGAATTGCCACAATCGTAACAAATTGAAAACGAAATGAATATGTTTATGTTGTGTATATCGCACGTGTGAAAGAAAGAAAGAGAGAGAGAGAGAGAGAGAGAGAGAGAGAGAGAGAGAGAGAGAGAGAGAGAGAGAGAGAGAAAATAAGTAGGAGTGAAATATCTGTTCAATCTTAGTTATCGTTTAACATTATAACAAGTGTAACTAAATGACAAATTGCCATATTTATGGACAATAAAGATCTATTATTATTATTATTATTATTATTATTATTAAGTATAATTTGTGACACACACACACACACACGCGCGCGCGCGCGCGCATATGTATATATATATATATATATATATATATATATATATATATATATATATATTATATATATATTATTATTATATAGCTGTTGCACTGTCAATTGTACATATTATCTTCTGTCGGGCAGTATTATGGTCTTGCTTAGAGGACAGCCCGCAGTATTCATTTGGAGTATCGTGCTCATCCCTGGTATTTACTTTCCTCAAATTCCACCATTCGTATTTGCCTTTCATTTCAGATTCAATTTCATAGTATAACAGAAATGACGCCTTCCAATGCTGCTTAAGATGCCGCTATTGGGCATTCCATGTAAAATAAAATTTATCAGACAAACGCCCTATCTTTATCTATATCCATATATACTCCTATAGCGTCTCTTCATTGTAAAAGATTGTAGAAAATAAAATTTATTTTTTCTTGACACTGTAATAGTGTAACTCTGAAGAGAAAAAAAAAGAAGGCTTATTTATATTTTGGTCAGAAAAATGCGTATTTCACATATCGATCGACTAAAATGACCATCGCCTTGGCAAAAAACTCTCAAATCTGTGACTTCATTGAAATCTCGCGTGTGAGTGTTTGTCGTTGTTTTGTTTTTTGTTTGTTTGTTGTTGTTTTGTTTTTGTTTTTTGTTTGTTTTGTTTTTTTTGTTTTTTGGGGGGTTTTTTGAGGGGTTTTTTTGGTGACAAGTTTATAATCTCTTGTAATAATAGGCATGACGTTTTTTGACAAGTTAATGGCCATCTGAAAGTCTCAGGTTTGAGGTGGTTTCTTGGGGGGTCAAGTGAGGGGCCATCCTAATCCATTGATATTGGAGGTAAATATTGTCTGGCAAAAATGAAAAAGAAAAGGTTTGAGTTACTGATAAAGTGAGGGTCATTTTAATCAATCGATAAATCTGTTTTGTTTGTTTGATTTGATTTGATTTGATTTTTTTTTTTTTGTTGTGTTTTTTTTTTTACTTTTCTTTTTTTTTTTTTTTTTTGGGGGGGGGGGGGGGGGGGGGGGAGAGGGGGTGTTTTTTTAAAAGTACACCTGAATACAGAGTATTTACAATCTGGTTATATAATTACGATTCAACTATAAACCCTACATATTGTTGTGAAGAAATAATAATAATAATGATAATATTAATAATAATAATAATAATAATAATAATAATAATAATAATAATAATATAATAATAATAATAATAATAATAATAATAATAATAATGATAATAATAATAATAATAATGCCCAAAACTGATATAGCACTATAACTCTCAGATATCAGACTCTAAGCTCTAACTATAATTGTTTTAACATTGGAGGAGGGGGGGGGGGGGGGTGTGAGACTGTGGTATGGTCTTTGCTTCGCACCTAATAGTTACCTAGTTCGAATCCCCACCGCGCTATGGGACATTTAGCAGATAATATGATTTATTTTTTGCTCTGAGGTTTCTGCTTTCCGATTTCTCCTTTCAATTTAACAGACGGTTGGGGAGGGGAGGGGAGGGGGGGGGGGGGGTGAAAAATGGGCATATCGAAATGAACCCAATTTCTGATATTGGCGGATTTTTTACGAACCCGCCCTGGAGATTTGAGCCAGCGGAAATAATATTTGAATGTTTAAACGGAAAATATTACCGGTGCCTCTCCCACATCGATTAAAACCTGTTTTATTGTCTTTTCAACGATAGAAACGGAATATTATATATGTGGAACAGGTTAAAAGTATAACTGTCGAGCCGACGACGTTGTGTTTCTGTTACTCGGTGGGTGGGGGTGCTACTACTACTACTACTACTACTACTACTACTACTACTACTACTACTACTACTACTACTACTACTACTACAACTACTACTACTACTACTACTACTACTACTACTACTACTACTACTACTACTACTACTACTACTACTACTACTACTACTACTACTACTACTACTACTACTACTACTACTACTAATACTACTGATGTTGCAATAGTTGTATACGAGACTATTGTTTCAATCAGTAATAAGTCTTTAACAGTTAACAGTGATTTTAGGTGTGTTCCGAACTCCAGGCTTAGAGAGCGAACCTATTAGTCAGGTCGAAATTGGAGGATGTGTGATCGCTCATGACATTTAGGGTAGACATAAGATAAAGTTTAAAGGATAATTTTAAGCACGAGGCCGTGTGACTCTGGGAAAGAGATGTTCCGAGAAGAGTGACATATGTGTGGCCACAACCTGGCAGCTGTAATCACGAGGTGTAATTATTTCCTGTTCCAAGCGGTACTGTGTAGGTTGGGGTAAACGGAACAAGGACCCTTTGGCACCCCAAATTGCACGACCCAGTGGTGACGCTGGGCTCGTACTCTTACTCAATTATGGGAGATTTTCAACGCTTCGAAGAGAATAAAACTTTATGCTAAGCCATTAGCAGTAATAAGGCCCACATAGAGGGTTTTATCCTATTTTTTCCTCTTTTTTCCTCATTTTTCTTCTTCTTCTTTCTTTTTTTTTTTTTTTTTGTTTGTTTGTTTTTGCGTGATACGAATAGTAATAATTGTTTGGTAGGTTTTGAAGGTTTCGGTATCGGATAAGGAAGTACCTTCTGGGTTCACTCCACACTGGTGTCCAAATCCCATATTCCCGGCTTCATTCTCCACTGGAATCTACCTCCCTTACTTCCAGGTTCATTCCCATTGGTGCCCACCTCCCATAGTCTCAGGTTCATTCCCCTCTGGTGCCCACCTTTCATAGTCCGAATTCAAGTCCCACTGGTATCGTTTTCCCATAGTCCCAGGTTTATTTCGCTCTGATATCTTCCTCCCATAGTCCCAGGTTCACTCCCCGCTGCTGCCTATTTCCCATAACTTTGGTCGTAAAAAAGAAACACCCTCCTCCTCTCACAGTCCCAGGTTCACTCCCCACTGGTGTACACTTTCCTGAGTCCCTGGTTTACTCGCCATTACTGCCCACTTCCCATAATTTTTGTCGGGTTTCGTAAAAAAAGAAACACCCACCCTTGTGGGGTGCAATCCAGCACGTTGTGAGGCCGGTCACACGCCCGGTTAAATGGGGAGTGTTTGCTCAGGAAGGTCACCATGGCAGGAAAACTTGTTTAATATAAATAATAATAATAATAATAATAATAATAATAATAATAATAATAATAATATAATAATAATATAATAATAATAATAAATAATAATAATATAATAATAATAATAATAATAATAATAATAATAATAATAATAATAATAATAATAATAATAATAATAATAATATAATAATAATAATATAATAATAATAATAATAATGTGATGCCGACAGCTAAGATCAAATGGATGGAAAACTCCTAGTTATGTTTTATATCTCGTTGTTATTGATCATATAAAAGATATGTATTGACATAACTTGCAATCTCGAAACGATGTGCTAGATTTGATGATTTTCGTTGCCGAAATAAATGCTATCTACACCAAAGATGCTTTCTCGTTTGATCACAAAGAAATATTAAAGAGTCTCATCGGAACACAATCGAAACCCGATCCGGATTAGTGGAGGAATAATCCCTTTGTAAAATAACCAGGGACCGGATTCCCTCACAGGCACATTGCTTGATGATGATGGTGATGATGATGATGATGATGATGATGATGATAATGATGTGACCATCTTGTTTGGCCAAAAATATGAGCTTTCGCTTTAGCAGGATTTTTGAATTTCAAAACGCTGCTGTTCGGATGATTTTCAGGTGTTCGTCTGTGTTGATGATAATGATGTCTACGATGATGAGGATGATTATGATGATGATGATGATGATGATGATGATGACGTTGATGAGTACGAGAAGAAGGCGGAGTCAGATGGGGGGGGGGGGGGGTAAGAAGGAAGGTGATGATTATGTAATAAAAGCTTATTCCTGGTTATCAATCGAAATAATATGATAACATTATACACATATCAAGCCTGCTTTATGTCTATCGAGGCTTTTAATTAGACTAATTGGAACGTATAAAAGAGAATGGATTTGATATGTTTGTTGTTTTTTTTTTTTTACAACCTACGTACTTCACTGTATCCTGTAAGTATCATACGATCAGTTCTGTCAGAATAGTGCTTTGCCATAGACCAGCGTCCTTTCCTAAGAAAAGCATAGATTTCGCAGATCTAAGTAAAAGGTATCATTTATATAGGATCCAAACTGTTTGAATACCATGTAGTTTTGCTGGAATCGTCAAAAATAATGATGCCTGATCGAGACCAATAAATGTCAAGAATAATTACATCACCTTTTAAAAAATAATTGTTACTTGAACAGCCAAGCATAGGTCACTCGATTCGATTGTGATTGAGTACCTGGATATTGATGTATATTCTATGAGTAAAAGTCGCCTTATAGGCGACTGTACTGCATGAAATGGAAATATTGTTCCATATTATTATTATGGCCTGTTGGAGTTATGAGTTAAGCATTGTGAAACGCATTGAGCATGGTAAATCCGTGAAATTACGCTATGTAAATGTTCATATTTGTTTTATTTCATTTTACTGCGTTTGTATGGTATGTGTGTGTGTGTGTGTATGTGTGTGTGTGCGCGCGTGCCTCTGTGTGTGTGTGTGTGTGTGTGTGTGTTTTCAAGGTATATTATTATGAAAATAAATAAATTTCTCATAAAGTTCACCATGCTCAATGCAATAAGAATTCATTTAGGTAAGGGGTTTAATAATATTATAGAATAGAATACAAATTAACCAAAACAAAAACAAAAAAGTAAGAAAGACAGGAAGAGAAGAAAATCGTTCTTAAAGGTTAACGGGAAAGGGAAAGAATCCTTTTGTCAATAATTCTACATTCTTATGATAAAAGGACGTAAGTACCACGGGGTTAGTTTTCAGCTATGGTCGGAAATGTGTTGGAAAATTTAAGAATTTGTGTTA
>NC_088362.1:76409532-76412032 GCF_034508935.2 Berghia stephanieae
AGCTATTCATAACATAATATTATGCAATGTATTCTTGTTTCTTGTGAAAATCCATAGCTTTCATATAATAGCTTTTTCAAAGCTTTCCTTCATTTGCGAAAGACTCTGCAAAGATATTACACATGTGAGCTCGAATAAGCTAATCCTCTGCAAATATATTATGAAGTCCAATATTTCGATACTCTGGAATTATTTCCAGCCCACCAATCCACACAGGAAAAGGGTCAACATTCCGTCGCTCATCAAGCAAACGTATGGCATTAACAGGAATCACGATTCTTGTCCAAAGAAAAATGATCTTGGTCAATAGGGGGAAAAAAATTCATTTGAAGCGGGCGAGAACTCGGAAATTCCAGGTTACAGTGATACGCCAAACCACTCGGCCACCTCGTCCCCGGCATGAATGATGACATCAAAATTATATCTAGAAAAGCTAGACGCGTCTTTATCGCTTGCGGCCAATTGGGACCTACACTGGTATAAAACAAGCTCATTGGTATTAACCCTCTTCCGCACTAGGACAGGACTGTCCCGGGACAGTCCTGTCCCAAATCTGTAACATATAGAATTTAGAGAGATCTTCCGCACCTATTGGGACGGGACAAAACAGTCCCGTTGTGTCCCAAGCCGTTGTGAAATGCTACAAAATCAACGGGACAGGACTGTCCCAGTCCCTTGTTCATATCGTTTGTGATAGTAGAAAAATATAGCAGACTTCCGCACTAGGACAAAAAAGTCCCAGACTTGGCGGCGCCGTGTCAAAATTGAAATGCCTGTCTTTATTTTCTGCATCCCTACTACTACTACTACTACTCCTCCTCCTCCTCCTCCCTCCTCCTCCTCCTCCTCCTCCTCCTCCTCCTCCTTACTATCTACTACTACTACTACTACTACTACTACTATACTACTACTGCTACTACTACTACTACTACTATACTACTACTACTACTACTATACTACTACTACTACTACTACTACTATTTCTATTGTTGCTTCTGCTGTGGCTAATGCCACTAATATATTAATACCTACATCCCTTATATTTTGTATTTATTTCCAATTCCATTGTATTTATTTTCCAACAATAGTCCACACTTTATTTTGGTTCACTTTCTATACTGTATTACACAGTTCCTCCCGCCTCCCCTCTTTTGACATAATTAAGTACGCACCTTTTATAAATTTCTATTGCTCTGTTTTAATTCGCGCTTCCTCACAAAGTAGCATACAATTTCCTGCCCATCAATGTTTTTGTTTATGCATCTTAACAACGCCACTACCACATTATCTCATTCGTCTGTAGTTTTTAATTCATCATGTGTTGTTGATGAAGGGGAAACCCGAAACGTCCATTTTATCTGTTTTCGTATATTAAACTGAAGCTTACATTCAATTTCACAGTTTTAATTTATTAATTATTTCAATTCTGAATATAAAAAAGCAAGAACAATTCAAAAAATAATTCTATGTGATGAAACCACGTAAAGAAGGCATAGCAACATAAATATTTTCGGCAATTTAAAAACGTATGTTTATAAACATAATTTAAGAAGTGTCACACTTTGTGACACAGCAGTAACGTGTCTAAAAACCGGTCGCACATCTATTCGGTAACTTGTGGGATCAATTATCTTTATCGTTATTTATTTCGGGAATTCTCAATGAAAATATTTATAAGTTAGTCCTTCTGAGCCACTTGGACTCATTGTAAAACAAATTAAGTCCTTTAGAGCCTTGTAGCCAATGGTGCAGGAGTTATTCCGGTTTCAATAGCGTGAAGCGAACAATTAACGTATTTGTTTGAAAACCTTTGAACGGGACGCTAGTCTGTAGTCTATCGCAGATTACTATCCCAGCTTGACAGGTACCCTTTTACACCTGAATGGAGTGAGTGATTGGAGTAAATTTTCTTGCTCTAGAAAGTACAAGTTGGCTTCGGTCGGAATCGAACAGAACCTCTGAGTCCAGAGTACAACGCGCTAACCATAGGCCATCTTGCCTCCTAAGCTTATAAATCCGGAACTTATCCATGTTTCTGTGGCGTTGAGCAGACAGATAACAGTTTAAAATTTAAAATAATAAAATTCATTTTTTCATCCCATAGGGGAAATTTTTCTCGAGGGTCTATTCCAAGGTAAGACTGGAATAACCCGGGCGTCAGCCGCAATGCAGCGCCGCAAATTTAGCTAGGACAAGGTATAACCAGGCGTCAGCCGCAGTGCAGCGCCGCAAATTGAGCTAGGCGAGGTGACTTAATCAACTGATGCCTTTCGGGTACGAAGCATGCTGACTTTCTATTATCCTCTTGAATGATGCTAGTCCGTCAAAGATTACTTTCATCAGCGAACTGGTACTCATTTGCACCTGGGTAAAATGAGGTGATTCCAAGAAAGTCATTTTAAGATAAGATCGGAGATCACCATAGAGTCTACGGAATTGACCCTTGAGCAATCTTTGGGTCATTAAAGGATGTACCCAATATTGTTTTCTCTTTCAATTT
>NC_088362.1:76417032-76507032 GCF_034508935.2 Berghia stephanieae
GGAAATCTCAAAAAAGGACGCAAAATATTGTCTATTACAACAATGTTAAAATAGGCCCATAATTGCGTTCGGATGTCAGACCTTCATACACGACGCTGTAGATGAATTGAAAGTTAAAATGTTCAGACATACGAAATCTTGAATTCATGTTTTCATTACTTTATGAAACTTTATTCATTTTCTTTTAAATGAGACATATAAACGTAACCCAAGTCTCACATGTATGACTATAAATTCAATTGTCAGTATTTGAGTCACACCGACATAATAGCATTTTGAGACGTTGTGTCACATATTCCCTTTGCGAGCCAGCTTGTCATTTACTGTATATCTATGCGTTAAATGTGTATCTTTTGTGGGTTGCATTGCATTGCTCTTCTTTCTAACATGATCCCATGAATCTGCAGTTGTTACACTAGGTACAAGTACAAGTACAAGTACAAAGGGCCATTAATTTCTACTTCGTCTGCACCTATTCACCATTTTATCAAACCATTTCAGCTTACTTTTTCCTGACACTTGATTGGTCGTGGCGTGTCAAAGGTGCCGTTGAACTCCCCAAAACATAATAATTTAAGGACCATAATGTGTGGCATCAGTCACCTCTAAAACATAGTTTGTCTTGTCAGATAAAATTCATGTTCACAAAGGAAACGGGTGAATGAGCTATGATGATATAAAATTGCTGTGTTTTGCCCTGTTTCGTGGGAAAGTTGTTTTGTTTTTTGGGGGTTTTTTTCTCTCTTCTAACCTTGTATTTTATGCATGATTGTGCTGCCAAGGGGATGGAAATGAGGTTGTGCTAAAAGGTCGTTTTGAAAAACTGCTGAGAGATTTTGTTTATATCAATCTCTGTAGGATGAATAATGAAAAATGTTTTTTTAAAACAACTATCTGACAGTCTAGCTTCAAAAGATTAGCAGAAATAGCTTTTTAAACAGTTAACTGCCGTACTCTGGAAAATACATATTATTAAAAATATATCCACAAAATTCGTCCTCGAAAAATCGGTCGATTTAACTGACCCTTATCCTGGCAAAAAAACTCATACCTGTCCATATACTATATATTGGAAAGATTATGATATGAAGGAACCACCCAACAACAAGAAAATGGCCTATAGCTACACAAATATAATTCACTTATTGTGTGATTTGAAATTTAAAATTTAAACCATCTCTCTCTCTCTCTCTCTCTCTCTCTCTCTCTCTCTCTCTCTCTCTCTCTGTGTGTGTGTGTGTGTGTGTGTGTGTGTGTGTGTCTCTATGGACACCCCTGCTCTCTTGGTAGACAAATGTTGTCCCTCCTAAAGGCGCCCCTCATCCATCCACCATCACCAGTCTTTGTTTGGTGTGTGCATAATTTTGTGATAATGATCGATAAACATTATTTGTCGCGCACTTCTTCAGCCAAATTATTATGCGTTTCAATATCGTTTATTATTGAATTTTTGTCTGCCAAACTGAAAGCATGATGAAGAGGTGAATTCGAACCAGGCTAGTCAATATGGTTTTTGTTTGTGTTTGTTTTTTGTTTGTGTAGTTTTTCTTTTTTTTTTCTTTTCTTTTTGTTGTTGTTGTTGTTGTTTTTGGATTTTTTTTTGTTTGTTTGTTTTTGGTTTGTTTGTTGATTTTTTTTTTTTTGCTTGTTTATTTTTTTAAAATTTTAAATGGTAAGCAATGTCATGAAGTTCCCTCTCCAATTATTAAATTTGGTCATAATACATGCCTAGCTGTTGTGTCTGTCAAGAGCAGTGACTGCGATGCGCATCGGGGTTATTTTTTTTTTCTTCTAAACTGCTAAACGTTATTTAAGTTTATTCATAAGATAACCCAAGTCTGATTGTATATTAAGGTTAAACTGTTGTCTCTAGTAGTGTGAAATGCGTCGGAACTAAATGCAACATTTTATTTGTGAGTGAGTACAGTACGTTTCAGAGAAATCATACGACAAAATCAAACTTAATTTATCCAGCAGAACTATTTAAACTGTGCTATGTTAAACATTGCAATTTAGAAAAATTGAGAACGAATAAAGTTAGATGAGGATTGGAATTCGAACTGTGTTCCCTAAGCGCACTCGCAGGCTCGTGAAACGATTGGGAACACGTTTGGAATTCCAAAATGCAAGAGTGTAAGAATTCAACCCACTGTTTGAGAGAGAGAGAGAGAGAGAGAGAGAGAGAGAGGAGAGAGAGAGAGAGAGAGAGAGAGAGAGAGAGAGAGAGAGAGAGAGAGAGAGAGAAGTGGGGGGGGGGGTGTTTGTGTGTTCTAACGTGTGTGTTCGCACAAGTGAATTAAGTATGTTATATGAAGAGAGGAAATGATCAATGAACAGTGTACCTTTATTTTCACAAAGGATGTTAATAATCGATTAGAACTCGTAATGTTTATTTTATTCTTCAATTTTTTTTTTCATGCCCACCGGGCAATCTATGGGATCTGTCTATCTATCTATCTCTCCATCTATCTGTCTATCCATCTGTCTATCTATCTGTCTATACATCTATCTATCAATCTGTCTATCCATCTATCTATCTATCTGTCTATCCATTTATCTATCTATCTATCTGTCTATCCATCTATCTGTCTATCCATCTATCTATCTATCTATCTATCTTTCTATCTATCTATCTATCTCTATCTATCTATCTATCTATCTATCTATCTATCTATCTATCTATCTATCTATCTATCTATCTATCTATCTATCTATATACTTTCACTTTATTTTTACTTTCACTTCCACTTCCTGATGAGAGCTAACGCTTGAAACAATGTTGTAGAAGTTAAATAATCATAATTATACTTGAAAGGTTTATATATATATATATATATATATATATATATATATATATATATATATATATATATATATATATATATATATATATATATATATATCTTTCCATCCACCCATCCATCTGTCTATAAATCTATTTATCTATTTATCTTTGTTTCTATCTATCTGCCCGTCTCTCTCTCTCTCTCTCTCTCTCTCTCTCTCTCTCTCTCTCTCTCTCTCTCTCCGTCTATTCATCCATCTTTCTGTCCATCTATTTAATCATCTCCACATGTCGACCAGACTGTCTATCTGTCTGCCCAGTGGTAAGTTTCTCTTATCATATCTATTTAGATCTATTTTTACCCCCACTTCTATGTTTGCCTGTTTGCCTATTTGATTTACAGCATAATATTATTCGATGTAATAAGCAAGGAGAAATATTGATTTCGATGGACAGGATTATGGAATCCACTGAAATGCTTATGGCAAAATAACAATGCACTCACAAAACACCTTTTTTTCGTTTTGTTCAGGAGATATTTTCATTCACAAATTATCGATAGACGTCTAGATAAGAATGACCCTAATTTGTCAAAAAGTCTTAAACCTGAGACTAATTTTTAGTGTTGGGATTATTTTAATATGTCTATTTAACAATAGTAAAAATACTTCTGGCTAAAATAGAAAAAAGGGTATTTTGCCATGATGCTTGAGACAAGGCGTGTAGGAGGAATCAGGGGTGGGAGGGGGGGGGGGGGGGGAAACAATGATTTGTTGATAACTAGAATAGCGACAATAATAGTATCATTAGGAATGACGGTAACTAGAAAGGGATTCGTAGCTTTGTTGCGTTTGTTTCGTGTCATGCTGCAGTTTCTGAGTCACTTCTGATCCAGATTATTGCAATGTAATGTAAATTGAAATAAAACATTATTTGTTATTAATAAAGCTATTAGTAATGGAAGAATTGTCTTGTAATTTGTTTTAGATTCAAACTTTATACGGATTTGAGAACAGGGATTGTAGGGATTTATCTTTTTGTGTGTATGTTGTGTGCGTATGTTATATGGGTGTGCTTTTTGCTTGTATATATATATATATATATATATATATATATATATATATATATATATATATATATATATATATATATATATATATGTGTGTGTGTGTGTGTGTGTGTGTGTATGTTTGGTAGCTGTTGTTTTGTAATTTGTTTCAGATTCAAACTTTATACGGATTTGAGACCAGTCGGTTAATGTGTTAGATCATTGGAACGTTAATAGTGGTTAGTGATTGATGTCCATAGTATTTCACCTTTGTTACAGTGACTCAGTAATATTTGTGCTAAACTCAATGCTCTACACCAAAGTTGAATTAATAAATAATATAAATAAATAAATAAATATTCCCTTTATTCATCCCATAAGGAAAATTTGTCTCTAGGGTCTATTCCAAGGGAAAACTGGAATAACGCAGGCGTCAGCCGCAGTGCAGCGCCGCAAATTGAGCTGGGGCGAGTTGACTTGCTCAAGGCAAAGACCGCACTGCTGAGCCACTCTGCCCTTTTCTAGTTATATTGAACCAAATTTTGATTTGACAGATATATTCACACACACACACACATACAAACTCGCACAAACACATCCAAACATACACTATCAAACACACAGAGACACACATACCCCCCCCAATGATTAAATATAGGGCTCAGGTTTAAGATCTATCGACAAGTTAAGGTCCGTTATCTTTGGGTATTTTAAACAAAAGCTCTTTGACCGCACTGAGCAAGAGTTTTGTCGGGAAAAAATAAAGGCAGAGAGATAAGTAAGAAAATCGTCGTTATGGACAATTTCCAAATAAGCAGAAACTAAGGTGTAGATGTTACTGACAATATCTATGGCCCTATCAATATGCAGACAAAATTAAACAATCCATGAATCATGAATTTAAAATTAACGTCAAAAATCGATACCGTAACAGATTGAAATAATTGACACATGGTTAATAATTATGTTGCATGACAATGATATTTAATAATGATGAACCAAGAATAATTATCTATACACAGAAATCCAATAATCCTGCAACGAGATATTAAATGGCATTCCCATTTCGTTGTATAAAGATAGATTTATGGAATAATATAGTACAGAGCTGTCAACCCATTAATTTTAGTGACAGGATTGGGCTGGTAAAATTTCATGATTTTTTGCTGAATGATCAGGACTTTTTTCGAAGCTGAGAGAGAGGGAAAGAGAGAGAGAGAGAGAGAGAGAGAGAGAGAGAGAGAGAGAGAGAGAGAGAGAGAGAGAGAGAGAGAGAGAGAGAGAGAGAGCATGTTGCTCTTAATCCATGTGAATGTGGAAACAGTTTCAGCTCACTTCCTCTTTCACCGCCACAGATTTCTTGATTTGATAACAACTCTATTGACAGTCTCACGCCCCCTTTCATCCTCTCTATCCCACTCGACTCTACTCACAAGACGCGTTTATTCATTCGCAGTTTGCAAGCTTGTCTCGAACAGTACCCCAAGAAAACTAGCTGGACGTCACGCTTGCGGGCGTCGGAATATTTTTTCCCCCTATAACTCGAAAAAGGCAGCAATCGAATTTTAAAGTGGTATTCTAATTCTCTCCCCACCCCAAGTCCAAATGACAAAAGTAAGTTCAGATTCAAACCTAAAAAGAAAAACTAAAACGGTGTCGACTACCAAATTTTAATCAATGTTTGGCTGCCATTTAATTGGCGACCAAAAACCACTTCTTGATAACGTCACCGCTCGATATTTTGTTGGTATTCGCGGACGCAGAGGTACGAACACAAACGTTATAAATTGACTCATCCGCCCGTTCCAAGTCAACTACCCAGAGAGTAACTAATTCCCTACCCCCTAAAAAAGGCATAAGGATAGATCATCCATAGGTTGTAGACCCCAATACAAAGGTCAAGGACCTCGCCATCACTGTGGGGTTTTCACAGTTTCAACGCTACAATTCATTCTTCTTCTTTCTTTCTTTTTTTTTTTTTCCTTCTCTTCTTCTTGCCCCCCCCCCCCCCCCCCCCCCTCCTCCATCCCCATCTCTTTGTTTTTCATCAATACTTATCTTCTTGTTTTCCTATGGGAGAGGAATTATCTTATGACTTTCACAAGCCTAGTCCCCTGACCACGATGCTATCATAGAGCTAATGGCGGTAGTCATTATACGACTGGGCTATATACCATACAAGAAAGTAGTAGAAAGTCGCCATATCATCATCATCATCAGTAGTAGTAGTAGTAGTAGTAGTAGTAGTAGTAGTAGTAGTAGTAGTAGTAGTATTAGTAGTAGTACTAGTACTAGTAGTAGTAGTAGTAGTATTAGTAGTAGTAGTAGTAGTAGTAGTAGTAGTAGTAGTAAGATATTTTTAATGAGCTTCAATATCCACTAAACGCTCTAGGATCCAAGACCAACAGCATCATGTAACATGAAGAACGAGATGACACCTGTTTGGCGATATTACAATCTTCTTTCGACAGAGACAACGCTGCTAACGGCCAGGTACTCATTTTACTCCTGAGTAAGGTGGGGGAATGTTAGTAAAGAGCCTTTTCCAAGGACTCAACTATGCGCCGAGCGAGGCTCGAACCCAGGACTTTCCAATCCGAAAGTGAGTGCCAAAGCACAAGACCACATAGCCGCAGATTAGTAGTAGTAGTAGTAGTAGTAGTAGTAGTAGTAGTAGTAGTAGTAGTAGTAGTAGTAGTAGTAGTAGTAGTAGTAGTTGTTGTAGTAGTGGTAGTAGAAGAAGTAGTAGAAGTAGTAGTAGTAGTAGTAGTAGGAGGAGGAGGAGGAGGAGGAGGAGGAATAGCAACAGCAGTATTAGTAGTAGTAGCAGTAGTAGTAGTAGTAGTAGTAGTAGTAGTAGTAGTAGTAGTAGTAGTAGTAGTAGTAGTAGTAGTAGTAGTAGTAGTAGTAGTAGTAGTAGTAGTAGTAGCAGTAGCAGTAGCAGCAGCGTCGGCGGCAGCACCAAACAATGACAAAAATTATTAAAAGTGTTGAAGATTTTGACAAAGAGGAAATAGGCGATCATCGATCTTTATAAAGGAAACTACTCTTCATTAGACTAGCGTCCTGTTTAGAGGATGGAACATTTGTTTCAATATTTGCATCTCACTCACACTAGAGACTTGACTTACTTGACTTAAGCCTCTAAATTCCTTGTGGAACATAGGGCCGCAACAGCACTCTTCCATCTGACTCGGTTTTTGGGGGGTTTTTTTGGGTCTTTTTTTATCTTTAACTCGGTCTCAAAGCTTCGTCGCAGTGTTTGTTTTGGTCGACCAACCCTCTGCTTTCCTTGCGGGTTCCAGTCCAAAGCCTGCCTGGTGATATTGCTTGCAGGCTTCCTGAGGGTAGCAGGGTAGGCCAATCCAGCCCCATTTCCTTTTCTTTATCTCCGTTTCAATAGGTGACTGGAGTAGTTCTCCATTTGTGATGATGTCCGGCCTCTGATATTTATGATGTTTCTGAGGCGCCTGTTTATGAATGCGTGAAGCTTATTTGTGGTGGTTTTAATCACTTGCCATGCCTCCGAGTCGTATCAAAGAACCGACTTTACATTTGTGTTGAATATCCGGATTTTATTTTTCAATGTAAAAGCTTTTGAATTCCATATCGGTCGAAGAGTGTTAAAGGCATATCGTGCTTTATTTATCCGGCTTTTAATGTCTTCGTCTGTTCCTCCCTCTTTGCTAGCTAAGTGGGGATAAACTCCAGCTCTTTTCGTTTAATGACTCGGAACTAAATGCTGAACTCTTACAACGTCCACGATCGCTAACTACCGGCTACGCAAATTCATAAATGTGAGATGAGTGAGATGATTAGAAGGTCCCGGTTTCGAGCTCCGCTATCGGCATCTTTTTTATTCCTCGAGCAAGAAATGTATTGTCCGTATTGCTGACTACGTCACTAATCAGTGGCTGATACCGTGATTACTTTGATCGTTTCTCGAGTTAGACTCTTAGGGAAAACAAATCCTATCAGGATGAATAAATATAACGAAATTGACGTCACCCAGCTCATTGTTAGTGTTTTTAGCCAGCTTTTTTATTGTTAGTTGTGAGTAGTTCTCTCTAAGGTTACACATAGCTTTGTGTGTTGGTACGTCGTATGCGGCTGGCGGAGTTTGTTAACTAAACTCATAGCATCAATAAGGAGAACTTTATTTATCTATCTTATTATTGTTGTTTAACTGAAACTGCTAGAGTCAAATTCCTCTCTTTTTTTACTTTTTTTTTTTTTTTGGAGGGGGAGGGGTGTAGGGATTTAATTATTCGCGGTGTTTGTGTGTGCTGAACCCGTGATCTTAAGCAGTCAGGAAGATAAGGCTCGAATCAAAGACTATGGTTAAAAGCTATCTTTTTTTGGGATCGTGGATAGCTCATACGGTAGAGTCACGCTCTCCCCGGCCAAGCGGAGTTGTACTAGTAAGGTCGAGGGTTCGAGTCCCCATCGCCGCCGCGAAATTTTTATTTTCTATTGTCTTCTGGCACTTTCCTACTCACTTAATTTCTTGTTCTTACTGAAAAAATGTTACACGTTAAAATAATTGTAGACGATCGGTTTACTAAAATGCAATTAAAATTTACAATGTAATTAAATGCAGTGGGGAAAAAACCTCAATGAAATGATACTTATAAATATTGTGACACTTATAAAATCTGGGTGGGGATCCTGACCTCCCATAGCGGGCAGGGAGGTACATACTGTGTCTTCTATCCCCTATATTTATATCTGTTTTCAAACATGCTTTCTGTCTTTGTCTCGGAATGAGATTACTTGGTTTTGTCCTGGCACTGGCCGGAATCTGGCTGGGAGGGAAACAGTCAAATGCATAGTTATTGTTTTGGGAGATGATATTTTTTTCCTTGTAAATCATTTCTCTGTTATGTATTATTATATTTGTTATTTTGAATTTATAATGTAGCATTTGAGTGTATTCCTCTTTGTTGGATTTTGTGCTTGTGTCTGGATGAGACTTATAGGTGATCTCAAACTAAGTACATTGGTGATATGCTCTTGGAATCTACATCTGATCCTTATTTGTTCCCAGTTCCCCTTTGTCTTACTTTCTCTTGGGTGCTTTAATTGTAATTCTAGAACTTTTTACTATCCCATTTTCTTCCTTTTGACTGGCGCTGATATAACCTAAATGTGCTGCAAGCGCCGTAAAACCCTTAAAAACAATAAAAACAAACAAACACTTATAAAATAATTAAATTTTATCAAGTCCACTTTTACCATTATTTTTTAATGTGTAAACATTTTTTGGTACAAATTCCCCCGTTTACCATTATTTTTAGGGGGGGGGGGGGGGGGGGGGAGCGACACTAAAGGGTCATTTTTTTTATTTGATGAAATATCCTAAACTTCTATGCACAGTCATAATGTATATGTTTGAGAAGGATGATTGCATATAATTTTTTTCGAAAAAAGTTGCCCGTTGCTATGGAAACGACGTCATATTGGAAAATAAACAGCACATCTTAAAAAGTCAAAGGCTTTTTTGTTTATCAACCGATTGTCATACTATTTTTTCCAGAGGTAGAAAAAAGGAAAATAAAGAGGCTCTAGAAGCCCGGTTTTTAATTTTTTTAATTAGAAACTTTAAAAATTAAGTTCAAAGTTATTACTCGATTATTCCCCTTGAAAAGAGTTACATAATTTGAAATTACTCATAAACATTTATTTTTTTTCAAAAATCCGGCTCCTAGAGGACCTGCGTATTTGTATGACACTCATTTGTAGAAAGTTTGAAGAAGATTGGTTGAAAATTGAGGGAGGAGACGAAAATTGCAGTTTTGAAACGCATTTAAAAGTCAAAGTAAACGAGTTTAGGGTCAAATTCTCCTCTCGCTCTCTGATTAGATTGTGACCACATGACATAATTAAGAACAAAGTGATTGGTTGTTGAAGATAGAGGAGAGTTTTTACTTTTAATTGATATGTTTTTGAGTTATAAATACTATTTGATATTCTTTCATGAAATCAGTCCACTGAAACTAAAAATGGGCAGGATTTAACCATACCATGGGTCACAAAATACATTTTTTGAGTGGAAAAAAATGAAGATGAAGTTCTCATGCAATTTTTTATGCAGACAAATGGTCACATGCCAACATCCCACCAAAATCTAATTTTTAGCAAACTGGGTCAAAATTCATCATTTTTAATGTCGCCCCCCCCCCCCCCTTAATGTGTATACATTTTTTGGTACAAATTCCCCCGTTTACAATTATTTTTAATGTGTATACATTTTTTGGGTACACCCTAATTATGGGTGTCCTCTGCATTTGTTGGTATGTATGAATGTTTAGTAAGTAAGTATGTATGTATGTATGTATGTATGTATGTATGTATGTATGTATGTATGTATGTATGTATGTATGTATGTATGTATATGTGTATGTATGTGTGTTTGGTAGCGATTGCTTTTTTAAAACCATATTCTATCCTTTGTCCACCCTGTAGGTACGACTGGTACCAGTCTGAAGAGGAGGTCAAGCTGGACATCTACACAAAACACAATAAAGTTCCTAACAACTACGTAGTGGTAGACATTAGTTCCAACGAGGTCATCGTCGAGGTCTACGTCAAGGAATACACCTATTTTGTACACTTCAGTAAGTATTCAAACAGGTCACCCGTTTATCCTGAGATGCACTTTGTACACTTCATAAAGTATTCAAACAAGTCACCCTTTTATCCTGAGATGCACTTTGTACACATCATAAAGTATTCAAACAGGTCACCCTTTTATCCTGAGATGCACTTTGTACACCTCAGTAAGTATTCAAACTCTTCATCCTGTGAAGTATTCTAAACATTTTTTTTAAATAAAAAATTGAGCTTTTATATAGCGCAATATCCACTAAACTTTGCTCAAAGTGCTTTACAAAGAGTTGCCAACAGCAAACTTTACATGTAGGATGGGACATGATGCCTGTTAGGCGATATTACATATTTTTTTTCGAACTGAGACAACCCTGTTAACGGCCAGGTACTCACTTTACACCTGAGTACGATGAGAGAAAATGAATAAAGAACCTTTTCCAAGGACTCAACTATGAGCCAAGCGATTCTCGAAATCAGGACCTTCTGATCATAAAGTGAGTGTTATACCACTAGACCACATAGCCGCACAAATATAATGACGAGACATATGGTGTACACTTAAGTAAATGTTCAAAAACGTCTCGCTTTTAACCCTTTTATGACGAGACGTACTTCATACACTCCAGTAAATATTCAAAAACTTCACACTCTTAATTCATTTATGGCAAGATATACTTGGTACATTTTAGTAGGCATTCAAACACTTCAAACTCTTAACCCTTCATGACGATTTGTACTTTGCACACTTTAGCATGTATTCAAACACTCCATTTCTCATCTTACATGTTAAAAGTTAACTTCTTGTATAGTGCATTGAGTCCATTTAGTGGATATCAATATGAAGCATTTCTTAACTTTTAGCACACCCTTCGAAAGATCACTAATGTAATACTTCACATATTTATATAGATATAATTGAACCCCTAAAATTAAAAAAAGATTGCTTGCCAGTTTATCGAGTCATTTTTTACTTCACCAGATTGCGATTATAGTTTTCCAGCTGAGATGTAGAAATTAAGCATTACTGTATCCAGGACAATCTTAAAGTGGTGATTTAAAAACAGATATGCAAATATTGTACTGAATATGATTCTCATTAGGGAGCCAATGACATTCTTTAAGACCCAATTCAGATTAATTTCTCTTCTTTCTGGAGAGAAGTCAAAGTTCAGCTGTGTTGCTCTTTTACTTTTACGATATCTGTGAAGTAGTGACCTTAACGAAACAATCCGCATAGTAATCATTGACTTCAATAACAGGGTGACATTCACAAACTTGCAACAGACTCTCCTTTTCATCTCATACTCACAATAGGAATGACACATTTAAGATATCTTGTTCACATCTTTTGCAATGAGTCTGATCGTCCAGTGAGGCACACTCTCATGGCCCTCACCAAAGGAGGCTAAGTCTGATCGTCTAGTGAGGCGCACTCTCATGGCGCTCACAAAAGAAGGTCATTCTGATCGTCTTGTGAGCACACTCTCATGGCCCTCACCAAAGGAGACTCAGCCTATCCAGAAGCCTCCCTTTTCATGGACATTGAAAACAAAAGTCTGACTGAAATTGAACACCTGGGCAAACATGAAAGCGCTGAACAGAATTAGTTGAGGGCCTAAACCGTTAATCATAACAATTGTGTCTATAACATCATCACACCTTGTAGGTACCCTTTTACCATAGTAGAGTGTAATATGTGCTTTACTGTAAATCCAGGAGCATCGTTTTGAGCTACTTGATAGGATTTTTATCTTATCTTTATTTATGTTAGCTAGAAGAGAATTACAACATTAAATTTTAACAGATTAAGTGACTTTACTAAGTCAGAAATGTCTTTTTTAATCATTGCCGGACTCGAAGAGAAACAAACAAGTACATTTTTCATATTTTGGTTTGAGATATTTTTACAAGATGAGGGTCTTTTAAATCGCGTATTATTTGAAGGACGAATTTTCAGGCCAAAGTGTTGTTGTTGATTTTCAGAGTAGGTACGGCAGATCAGATGTCTAGCACTGGGTATTACGTGTTCTTCTCATTTCCATGTAAGATTATGATTCAATAGGTGGCAGAATGACTCAGCGATATGGTCTTTGCTTCGTACATGAAAGGTACAGAGTTCGACTACCCGCCATGATGTGTGACCTTGAGGAAGTCACCTAGCCTTGACTCACTTTGCTGCGCTGCACTGCGGCTGACGCCTGGGTTAATCATCTTCCCTTGGAATAGATCCTCTAATCCAAAAGAAAATTTCCTTTTAGGAAAGAATAAAGGGAATTCATTTTTTTGTTTGTTGTTTATCTAAATAAAGCATGTACAAATCTTAAATGCATCATTGAAATAATTGCATTACTTTTTTTTATTTCAGAACCTTTAGAGAAGGTTGAGGACACGTGCAATGGTAAGGTATTTTTAAAGAAATATATTTATCACCACTAGTCTTTGAACACAAAATTTGAAAAAAACATATATATGACCCAAGGTCTTAAAACGGTTTTATGTTGGTATGAATCGGACCATGAAAATTGAATCTGGAATTAAAATGTTAAGATATACGCACTTTTAATTTTTGCAATATAATAAATTAATATATTTCTCCACCATAATGAACAGAAATTAAATCTCAAGTTTTATGTTTGTGTCTCTAAATTCAACTTCCAGCGCCTAGTACATCCGACATAATACCGTTTTGAGGTGGTAGGACGTCACATAAGTGACCTGTTGTGTTAATTGTATACTGATTTGGTGAACTGTTTTGGAAGAGTTAACACAAAACAATGCGGAGCACTCATTTGTGGAAAATGCTTGAGACCGACAGATTAATAAACATATGTGACGCACCATGTCAATTCGGCATTGTGTTGGGAAGAACCAGAAGAGGAAGATGGAGTTGAATATCAAAATGATAAGTATTACAAAATTAAAGTTTTATACAGATTGAGAATAGGGAAAAAAAAGTGTGATGTCAAAAAACTGGTTCCAATCTAATTGGAATCCACTCTTCTCGGACTGAACACAATACTTTGTGTAAATGATCTTCTGGTTTCAGAGTGATGCATCTTATTTTCTAGTCTAAATATATGCTGGTCGTTAACAAAGATCATCAATTCCCGCTCTGTTACATTCTGTAATCCTGATAATCTGCCTATACATCCTGCTATTAAAATAGTTATGCCACCTTATGATTCAGCTTGTAACTTATTCATTATTAGTCTTTAAAAGGACTGCTTGCATACACACTTCCAAGGATTTTGAAACCGAAAGAGAAGAAGGTGTGACGTCACTACTTCTCTGCTCTTGCAAGATCCTGGGTTTGAGAGTTTTTGCCAAGATGAGGGTCATTTAAATCGATCGATATTTGAAGGGCTAGTTTTCTCGAAAAATGTTTTAATGCTTGTCTTTCCAGAGTATGGCAGTTAACTGGTTAATATTTGGATAGCTGACAAAGTGGTTGAAGTTGGAGTTTTAGAAAATGACAGACACGCCCCATGCAGCGCTAATATGGTTCCTGTCTGACTTGAACGAAATGTGATTTTGGTCACTGAGCGGTGCCTCACATTGTACTAAAGTCAAACAATTTTGACCATTGATCTTAAATCTCTGTGACTTCAGCTATGTGTCCTTGAGTAAAACACACCGCATACATACTACCCGTCTCTACTGTAAATGAGTACATGCCTTTAGGCGACGATGGCGATTGTATGAGTGTTAGTGCCAAAAGATGCCAAACAGGCAACTTGTACTGCAGGATTGCCAACCTGTATGAAATTACACCCGAAATACAAAAATATAAAATTTAGTTGAATTAAATTAAATCAGGTGGATTTGCTTTCTTGTATTTTGTCATTTTGTGACTATTTGTATGTAGATGATGATCTTGATGATGATGATGATGGTGGTGGTGGTGATGATGATGATGTACATTGGAGACTGTAACCTTTAGTCTCTCCTCCCACCATCTTTAACTATCTTTATTGACTGCTGTACTCTAGAAAAATGCGTATCTAAAAATTTGGCCAGAAATCTCATCCTTCATATATCGATTCATTTAAACGACCTTCATATTGGCAAAAGCTCTCAAACCTGGGACTGGTTAATTGAAACTCAAATGTCATGCAAAGTAAGCTGTTGAATTCTACCTGTATTATATCCTCTCTTTTTTTTCCAGTAACAACACACCAGAAAGATGGTAAGAATAATCAACTCGAAGTTCATTTGCCTTCTATCTGTGTGTGCCTATGTACTTGTTTGTCCGTATCTGTCAGTGTGTGTGAATGTGTGTGTGTGTGTGTGTGTGTGTGTGTATGCAATATATGAGAATGCCTCCTGGTCGAGTGTTTGACAGAGGGATAGAGTGTTTGTGCCTTATGTGTGTTTATGTTTCTTTTTTCTGTGTGTATGTGTGTGTGTGTGTTTGTATGTTTTTGTATGTGAGAGAGAAGAGGCAGAGGGATAAAGGAAGAGGTAATGTATGTGTGTAATTGACTGCTTTGTCAGGTCCGATATTGTCTCAGCAACTTTAATAAAAGAGTTCTGGATAGGAGTTAACGTTGCTTCTTAACAGTTTTATTATAGTTCTTTAAATTGTGACTTTCTATTTTCTATTTAAGAGGCAATTCTCAATATTACAGTCTAACGTTTTATATAATTTTAATAATATATGGAATAATTTGTAAAAAAAAATAGATAAATAATATATATATATATATATATATATATATATATATATATATATATATATATATATATATATATATATATATATATATATATATATATATATATATTAGTTTTAAATTTTTTTTATGAATAGATTAAATGGACTGGCAGATCTGATAACCCAAATTGTTCTAATCTCATTGTTGGAATGGAAATACTCTCAAACTGATTCTAGATATCATCCATTACAACAATGTTCAGTCAAACCCATAACTACATTCAGTTATCAGACCTGTTATTGTGTGCACTTAGGCTTAAATGAAATGACTTCATGACTTCTATTTTCTTTTGTTTCTTCTCATGTTAGCGAACACCCACGTGAAAGTAGAAATAGCCTTGAGGAAGAAAACTCCCATGCAATGGAGTTCACTCGGAACAACTCTCAAGTTGGATAAAACCTTTATTAGAACAAAATTTGCTGGTATGTTTACCGGAATATTAAGCTGCTAGAAGCTATGGACTAAACAAAATAATGTACACAAATTGTTCTTACAACTTCGATAAAGAACTAAATGCTAAAAACAGAACTTTTTGAGCTCAAAACCTTTCTTTATCCAATAACAAAAGACAGACCAAACATTATAAAAAATACATCAAAATTTTTGTCATGGGTTGAAGAAGGGTTTTGGGATTGAAACATTCAGTGTTTAGTTTTTTTTTTGTTGTTTTTTTTTTTAAGCTGACATATTTCATTTTCATACATTACTTCCTGCCTTACTTATGGGAGAATGTGCGCCTCAAAATTTTGATTGATTTCCATACAGAAACGCACTACTACTATAAGAACAGTGAAAGAAATATGCTATCATACAAAGTACTATTACTATACAGTATGCTAATCAAAGCACTAAGTGTGTCATAATCGATTGCCCACTGACTCCTTAATTATTATTATTAATATTATTATTATTATTATTATTATTATTATTATTATTATTATTATTATTATTATTATTATTATTATTATTATTATTATTATTATTATTATTATTATTATTATTTGTAGTAGTGGTAGTAGTAGTAGTAGAAGTAGTAGTAGTAGTAGTAGTAGTAGTAGTAGTAGTAGTAGTAGTAGTAGTAGTAGTAGTAGTAGTAGTAGTAGTAGTAGTAGAAGTAGTAGTAGTAGTAGTAATAGTAGTAATAATAATAATAGTAATAGTGGTAGTAGTAGTAGTAGTAGTAGTAGTAGTAGTAGTAGTAGTAGTTAAGAGGAGGAGGAGTAGTTGTAGTCGTAGTTATAGTATCAGTATACTTTACTTTGGTAAGTTTACCATGATAGGATGTGAACTATTAGTGGATAAGTCTTTATGTCTAGTCATTATTTTATTATTGTTCCAATTAAACAACGTTCTATTCACTTGCTTTGACATTTTTGGCTTTATCCTCTCCTTTTTCCCCCGCCATTAATATTCGTACAAAGATGGCCTCATGGAGATATCTACAGATAAAAATGAAATGAAGTCAAATAGAGTGCAAACTATGTTGTAGAGCTATCAAATTACATATCTAGGTCGTCGGACAAATTGTGCAAACTCCATGTTCGTTTAAAATAGTTTTAAAATCTTATATTAACCATGGAGCCAGAGTTTATCACAGTTTCTATATCGTGAAACAGACAATCGCAATTGTTTGCTATCCTTTGGATTGGATGCTAGTCTACCACAATGTCCTTTCCACCAGATCTAACAGACCCAGCCACCCAATAACTGCTGAGTGGACAGGGGGACCAGAAAAAATTTCAACCACACCCAGGATCGATCTTGTTCCCCTTGTATGTGATGCGAGTGCTCTACCAACTGAGCAGTCGGGAACCCAATAGAGTTAGATGCCCCCGATATTTGATAATATTCCTCCATCTAATGTTGATAGTCATTTTTACTATATCTCCATATGATATTCTTGGGATATCTTTATTCATTTTATTGAGCAGAAATATTATAATTTCTTACAGTAACTTACATTGCTAAAAAGTCAAATTTCACAATTTTATCATTTTAAAATTTCAAGTCACTTTCAGATATCCAGTATATATTTCTGTTTTCAGGTCATTACTTACTTGACTTTGATTTAATCCTCTTTGCTCCTTGTGGAACATAGAGCCTCTATGAGTGTCCTCCATCTGCTTCTGACCTTAGCCATCTTCTTGGTAGCCTCCTAGGTGAGGCCTTCCATTGTCAGGTCGTCAGACAGTGAGTGCCTCCATATCTGTTTCAGATGCCTAAGCTTTCATGCCCCTTGGGGGTTCCAATCGAGGGACTGGCAGTTGACTTTGCTCCGTGTTCTTGACTTTGCTCCGTGTTCTTCTCAGGCTGTGACCGACCCATTTCCATTTCCTCCTCCTAATTTGGGTGCCTATGGGTTCTTGGTTTCACCTTTTCCTGTAATTGTATGTTAAAAGTGTGGTCTTGCCATCTGATTAACAAAATCCTGCCTATGTTACACATATGGGACAAACGAATTACTGGTATAAAACTATTGTGATCATTATTGAGATTGATATATAATATATATATATATATATATATATATATATATATATATATATATATATATATATATATATATATATAATATATATATATATATATATATAATTGTCAATTTCAGAAAATCGTTTCTGGCATTGGATGGTTGTTTCTAACTCATTCGTGACTCACGACACTCGTCTGATTGGCCTGAAAAGTCCACCTGGCACCAGAATGCTGGTTCCTCTGGGCTACCACTTTATTATACATCACAAGGTAGAAGGTAAGGCATTTTCTTGTGGTGGGCGTCAATGTCATCATCACTGTCATAGCTATTACATTCACAAATTTCTATTGTCATCATCATCATCTTCATTGTCGTCATGGTTATCAGTATCATCATCGTCATAGTTATCACATTTACAGATTTTTATCATCATCAGCATCATTATTATCATCATCACCATCATCGTCATCATCATCATCATCATCATTATCATCATCATCACTATTATTGTCGTCATCATCATCATCATCATTTCCTTCATTTGCCATCTTTATTGACATCGTTTTCCTTTCAATGCTTACGCAACACATATAATGACAGTCTTTGAATTTCACTGCATTTTTTTTTATCAGTTCACCTCTCGTGTACTTCCACTTAATCTTTTCTCTATCACTCTATGCATCCTGTGGTCCTTCATCTTCCTGATGTGTTTTATCTTGGATATCATCCTTTTGGTTTTTAACAGATCTCTGTGCTCATCTTGTTTTGTTCTTCTTTTTTTTCTTTTGCATTGAAAAAAATTAAATTGCACTTTTATATGCAAGAAGTCTTTGTGCTGAGATGAGTTTGACTCCGTCCTTAGATCTGTAGATCTCTAATTTGAGTCCTGCTGTGGCCAGCATAAAATTGAATCCTTGAGTCTTCACATTTTTTCCATTGTAGACAAGTGGGAAGTGAGAACATGGATGGTACTAGAAGTAATTCAGTTGAGAATAAAATTGGAATAATGCCTCACAGGCCTCTTGTCATGGCCTTCACATTATGAATTGATTTTGACTTGGAGCATATTTAGTGGATATTTCACCATGCGAAAGCTTTTTTAAAATATTTTTTTCCCCCGCATAATAAGCTGTAGTTATATTATTCTCAACTTGATTCAACAAGAAGATAAAAAATGGACAAATTCCTATAATATTCAATTCCTCTGGTTCGTATTTCAGGCATGGAATTAGCTAGAAGCTACACTGTGGTCCTTCCATCCCTCAAAGAACAAGATATAACCTCACAGAACGACAAAATGATCTACCTCATGATCAAACGATACCAGGGAGGGGCTTTATCTCCCTGGATCACAAGCATCAAGCCAGGCAAGTCATGACGTGCTGAATTTTTTATCTATGTGTTTCTGTAGTGTCTTCCAGTGTCATCTCTCAGGCACAAGTTGACTGGAAATGGTGTGCCACTCCTGCCTTCTCATTGCCTTCTTCCTGCACTCCCTTTCAAATAGTCAAGTCTGGGTCATGATGTCCTCTATCCATGATCTCGTCGGTCGCCCTTTGCTTCTATTTCCATTCACCTTTTCTTCAAAAATGTCTTCTGTCACTGATCCTGCAATACAAATCACAAAAGCATTGTCTTTCATTTTGGTTGGAAGACTTTTAAGAAAAACTGTTGATTGATTAAAATCATCCCCCAAACTTGTTACAAAGTCTAAAACATGAGTTTTCAAACAAGTTGATCATTATATTTTAAGGCCTATCTGGAGATCTATTTTTGATGTAGAATTTCAACATCTGACGTCATTAGAGAAAATTTCAAAATATCCTCTCTGTTTTCAATCTTGAGTTTTTAATCATCAAGTAGGCAAATCATGCCTGTGCCTTATTTTGATAACGTCAGAGAATGAATTTTTCAGTATCCATCGTTTCCCCCACGCCCGCCCCCCCCCCCCCCAAATTTTTACAACAACCTCAACATTATTGATTACTTTGATATAGACATGGGATGAATCAAACTGAATTTTTAATTATTTAAATATTTTTGATTCATTTTTTAAAAAATTTTACATACCCTAGGTGAAAAAGTGAAAATAAATCGATTTGATGGCACATTTGAAATGGAATCCCTGGAAGACATCACCCACTTGATCATGCTTGCCGCAGGCACGGGATTCACCTCCATGATACGGCCCATTTATCATATTTTATATGATAGACCCTCTAATGCACAGACCATGTGAGTTTAATCTGTTTCACGTTATTTCTGATTTCTCATATAATGTGAATCACAGCGTGTATTTGGTATTATGTCGAAATCAACTAGATGAAGATAATTGAATGTGATGGGGGCTGCCTGAAGCCTGAGATTGTAAAAATACTCATGAAAAGGTGAAAATGGAAAAGCTTTGGATGGGAATGGACGTTTTGGGTACAACCCTTCATCTGCAAAACCCTAGGGACTCTCTACTCCTGGGTGGGGTTTCTGACCTCCCATAGTGGGCAAGGAAACACTTACTATGTCTTCTATCCCCCTATATCTGTTTTCCAACATGCTCTGTCTTTGTCTTGGGATGGGGTTACTTGGTTTTGTCCTGGCCCTGGCTGGATACCCTAGCTGGGAGGAAAATAGTCAAATGTACAGTTGGAGTTTTGGGAGATTTTTTTTTTTGTCTTGTAAATGACCTCTCTAATATGCACTTTATTATGTATTGTTTACATATTATATATGATTTGTAAACATTTGAGTGTGTTCCACTTAGTGGGGACCTGTGCTTGTGTCTGGATGAGACTTTTAGGTGATCTCAAACTAAGTACACTGATAGTGTGCGCTTGGAATCTACATCTGTTCCCTATTTAAACCAAGTTCCTTTTATCTTCCTTTTCTTTGGTGCTTTAATTGTAATTCTAGAACTTTTTCCTATCCCATTTTCTTCCTTTTTACTGGTGCTGATATAACCTTAATGTGTTGCGAGTGCCGTAAAACCCTTAAAAACAAACAAACGACTCTCTACTCACACGCCGACGCCACGCTAACATTTCATGTAATTTACAAGACAAAAAAAAAAAATTCTCCCAAAACTCCAACTGTACATTCGACTATTTTGCTCCCAGCTAAGTATCCACCCAAGACTACTGACCCAACAATTCTCACAAAATTTTGTTTTATTTGTTTTCAACGTTCTTTTGTCTATTGTTTTGCTGGCTAAGGTTTGTACCTGAAATGTCCATTGTCTGAATTGTTCCCATCCGAAGCCTTTCCATTTTCACCTTTGTTTAATATTTTTACGTTAATTAAGCTTCAAGTTTAAAATATTAGGAAATTTAAGCTTTTTAAGTTTAAAAAAAAAAACAATAGTCGCTTTGCTAAATGAAATCATTTATTTTTTTATCTAGAATTTTATATTTTGAGCTTAGAACTGAATATGAAGCATAAGGTTGACCCTGACATAATACCGTTTTGAGACAGTTGGTCACATATCAGGGCCCTGATCAGGTATTTTCATGTTTACAGGTTTGCTGTTTGTATTTTGTTTTTGTTTTTATATTATAACCCCCCCCCCCCCCCCCCCCCCAGCCCTCAAAACAAAAAATATTAACGTTCTGCACATCTTTAGTAAAGCCACTCCTTTCCATGGTTGTTTAATAATTAGATTGATGATCTTAGTTGAAATACAGTGGAGTCTGCATAAAGTCAACTCTCTTAAAATCAACTTCTCCATAAAGTCAACATCTCTTGTTTCTGTTCTTAATCTAAGTGTGTTCCATTGAAAATGGATAAAGTCAACCTTGCTTAAAGTCAACCAATTTTCTGATCCCGCAGTGTTGGCTTTATCAAGATTCCACTATACATAAGTTAAACTTCAAAGTCCATTGAGAGACTTTAGGGAAAAAATTGATGACATCACGAATTGCACATACGAAATGGAAGTCGGTTTAGATGAATTCAATCCCTCGAGAGGGCGGGTACATCTACTCCTCGAAAATGGGGTGGCAGCCAATCGGCTTTTGTTGAGAACCTGCTTAACAGCACGCTCACTACATCAGTGGGGATTTGCCACCTGTCCAACATGTACCAGTTGTGGTAACGAGCCCGAAACTGCAGAGCAATATATTCAAAGTCTTCCCTCAGAGCCTCAGTAGGATTCTTTTTCTTTTATTTTGGTTGCTTCCTGACGATCCAATCAGACGTTTGTCAGTTTGGTTTTGTTCTAGTCATGTTTCAGTGTGAGACTCCATGTAATATTAATGAAAGAATATTTGTTATCATTATTATCTCTTTTAGAAAAATGAAATTGCTGTTTTACAACAAGGCAGAAAAAGATATTCTGTGGAGGGAGCAGCTGGATGAATTAGCCAACCATTATGATAAGTGAGTGTCGAGTTAATTGATCTCATATCTTTATTTTGTTTTGTTTGTGGTTGCTTTTTTGTTTATTTGTTGTGTTGGGTTTTTTGTTGTTGTTTTTTTTTAAATACATTTACTTTTAAGCAGCAGTTGTTAGTTTGTTTTGTCATTCTATTTATTTACTTTTCTTACTTCAACAAAACGTGTTAATTTATGTGCAAAAATTTTTTCTTCCAAAACTTATTTTATTTTGTCTTCCCTTCAAGCTTTACGGCAATATATTGCCTATCAAATGAAGTACCAGATGGATGGACTAGCTACACAGGCCGAGTATCATCAGAGCACATACGGAGCCATGTACCAAAGCCATCAGACAAGGTTAAGCCGTTGGTGTTGGTGTGTGGCCAGTTTGCCTTCAATGATACAGTCAATTGGTAGGTGAACAGTTTACAGACTTGCCACTTATACAGATTCGAACAATTTATTCAAATTTTTAAATGCCGAATTAGACAAAATTCACATTTCTTTTTTTTTCTTCAAGTTTAGATTTTGAAAACAAGTTGATGAAATGAATGAAAATGTTTATCTATGCATGAAAGTTATGCAAAGCATTTAAAGGTTTTTAAGACTCTTCAACTATACAATACTAAATATTGATGAAAATTGTGATAGTTTAATCGAAAATAAAATTGATTTCGTGAGCAAACAAAGATCTCTACCTCATTTCTAAATCTTTTAAAAAATTATAATTTATACTTACAAGGATGCAAATTATGCATTTTCGATTAATGTTGATTTTTTTTTAAAATTCAGATTTCTTCCATCTCCTCCCCCCTAATTTGGGTATTACATTAAAATATAGCACACCGGCGCGAATGCTGCCATACACATAGACAAAATTTTTAAACGAGAACATTGTTGTTGATGAAGATGATGACAATTTAATGGACGATGAATGATTAAAGTGTACAGCAGGATTACAGCAGTATGTACGGTTGTGTGTACAACAGTAGTGTATATAATATTTTAAAATATGTATTATGGCCACATTAAATTTGATAAACATAATATAATATGTGGAATTGGGAATTGTGATTAATATGCTAACAAAGATGGAGTGTCTCCACATATGTCAATCAAATCGTAATCAAATGGAAATATAAAAAGAAAAATAAACAAACTACGTTAAAACATGAATACAACTCATTGTGACATTGAAGTAAGCTTTCATTAAAGTGATAGACTAATGATGCCTTTAACATGAAATATGAATGGAACACATGGAATTATATTAGATTATTAAATACAATGAATTATACAAGTATATCTCTGCGTACAAACTGGGGCTACAAATCTAAGACAATTTAGACACAAATCATAATAACTAAAATTAAAAATAAAAACTTACATTTCTGGTGTGTTAAGTATCGAAAGTGTAACCTGGACAATCCAGTAAAATATTTGATGGGCTTAAACCCGAAACTAATATATGAAAAATAACACAGTTAAAACTGTATGATGATAATCGATATAGCTAAAACTATAACAGTCAAGGTTAGAACCTCCACGTATGAAAAAGAAAATGAAAATGAACGATGAATGATTCTGCAAATACTTATAACGTCAAAAGTCGCAAAAATCTTACATTTGTTCACATTGAGAAGAATTATAAATAACAATAACAAAAGTGGACAGAATTATAAATAACATCAAATGATAAAAATTAAATTACGAGTGACAAAAACTGACAAAGAGTGACACCAAGCAATAATAATGAACAATCAATAAATAACTCTGGTCTAACCAGAAACCCCCCCCTATCAACCTACCGACCTAAATACAATTTAACCACCCATATCCCTATAGAAATGATGTGACATAGTTATTCAACATAGTTTAATCCAGGATGCGAAATATCTTATTCTTTCTAAAAAGAATTAATATGCAGATGTATAGAACACATCTTCACATTTTCACCATGCTCAATGTGCTTTTTTTCATTTTTTCCTTTATTCCTCTCTCAGCAGTCCTCATAGAATCAAATTACCATTTCATACATCCAAGTTTGTCAGAAATGTCTTCTTATAGCACTTTAACTATAATACATCAAAGCCTCTGACAAGGTACTTGTTCATAATTGAGTCAAGTGATGCAATATTTGTTTAGTTCTGCGCAAAATGAATAAATAGATAAATAGATAGATAAATAAGTAAATAAATAAATAAATAAAACAACTTGACACCTGCACCAGAGTTTTGCAATCAGTGTCACTAACTAGCTAGTTTTTGTTTTTTTTTCTCTTGCAAAACAACACCTTACTACTGGTCTATGAACACCACACACAAAAAAACATTGAGAGAAATGAAGACAAGGTTAATTGATTGAACAATTTTGAAGATTGAAGCTTACACAGGTTTGTATTGATTTGAGAGAGGTTTATGGAGAATATTATAAAACGTAAAATAAAAGGTACAGAAATAAAATCCTTGCAAACTTGAAATCTTATCTTCTTCTTTTTAATTTTTTTTTTTTTTTTTTACAGAAGACATTAATTTCATTTTTTTTTTTTACTCTTCTATTCCAAACAGCATGCTGAGAGCGCAGGGACTCAAGGCAGAACACATTCATACATTTTCAAGCACGACATAGCAAAACTCTTTAGCACAGGGGTGGTTCATGAATCTTGTTCTCTACCCAACATAATGGTCATGAAATTTTGTCAATTTGCCAATTAGTGAGATTGCTATGTCTTAAACAACAAGACTTGAAAAGATTTCAACCTGATGGAACAAAAATCACTTCCATTATTTGGACGATTTTAAGGACAAGAGGGCAATTCCATATTTTTTTCAGAATTCATATGTTGACTGACTTCCACTTTTTAAAATAAAATCCAATCCAAGTTTTGCTCAATAGTCAATGTCAGTGAGTGGTGTAAGATAAAGATCTGAAAAAAAGTATATATAAAACAGTTCCATAAAAAGCAGAAAGAAAGAAAAAACATGAAAAAACAATCCCATAAAATCATCCTGCCTCGAATGGAGTTGCACTGTATCTGGAATAACCACAAGCCTAACCATTTTAACAAGAAGAGCAGTTACATCTGTTTAACTTCACTTAAGGCCTTGGACATCACTGAATGCTATGCGGCTAAGGCTCCACTGAAGGCGATGTGACTTGGGCTTTACTGAATGCTGTACGGCTTCAACTTCTCTGAAGGGTATGCAATTTGGGCCTTACTGAGGGCTATGCAACTTGGGATTCACTGAGGGCTATGCAACTTAGCCTTCTCTGAAACTATTGCGATTCAGACTTGACCTGAAGGCTGTGCAAGTCAGACTTCACTGAAGGCTATACAACTTGAGATTCACTGAAGGCTGTGTCATGTAGGCTTCATTGAAGGCTATCCGACTCAGACTTCTCAGAAGGCCGAGTTGTATTTTTATGACTGCTCTTTTCTTGAATATGGTTAAGTCTGTGGTTATATTTAGGGAAATAATGGGAAAAATTATTGTTGGATCAGGTTGTAGTAAACTTAAATCCTGCTTTTAAAGTATTCGAGAAAGTTATTATTTTCATGTATGAATCTAACCATCTCAATGAATGCAAATAATTTAATGGTAAAATGCATACAGATGTCAGGCCACCCCTTGCTTAGGAACTTCTTAACAAATGCTGCTCAACTACTGTGTCAGTTGATGTATGAATAATACTTTATTTTTGTGTGTGACTGGAATGGTGTATATGAACTTAGTGTGTGTGTGTGGATATCTGAGATATGAACTTAGTGTGTGTGTGTGGATATCTGAGAGAAGTTGTAACATATGTGTTAGTGAATTTTGTATCCACGTGTTGATTATATTGACAAAAGGAATATATCTTTCCACCATGATTATAATATAACATCATACCACTATCAACAGCGAAATGTAGGGTGTTCCAAAATGAAATGCCTTTTTTCTTATTGCCCTTGAAAGATGTAGATGACCATTGAAAAGGAAAGACTTATTGAAAATATTAAACCCTGGACTTGGTATAGGTAGATCAAGCTATGAATGGCTGGTATCTATGCATTAAAACTGACAATATGGCATTATAGTCTTGAATAACCTTTGAGATCAGGGGAAAATGATAAAAAAATAATATTATTATAGTGTTAATATTATTCAATTAGTCAAATGACAGAAAGATAAGTAATATCACTGGTAAAAAATATTGCTTTAACTACTGGATTCTCCTCATCAATTGTTTGTTTCTGAACCCTACGTGAAATACCAATGACTTTTTGGTCACAAACTATTCAACTACAAGAAAACACACTTTTTTATATATTTTCGGCCAGGATTGAATTAATATCACATCATGTCTATAGATATTGGATAAAACAATCCAATCAAAATTATTTATATGGCAAATCATTTATGTCTATCCAACCGTTTGGTTGTCATTGGTTTTTTAAACTCTCTTGCATAATTGGGATTTGCCAAGTTGAACAGTTTGATCAGTATCTTAATTTCATGAATAGAATATGGATATGCTTAGAACACAGATCGGTATATAATCTTGTATTCTTTTCAGACCTCTTTCTAGTTATAAAATTCAACATAAAGACACTGTGAAGACAAGTCCTCAATTTGAGAATAACTTATTATACACAGGGACGTCAATCTTTTGTTAGTAAAACGAAAATATCTCTCAAAGTGGTCACAGAAAATGTTGGTTAATTTACCACTGGAATATTAAATTCACTATTTCAAAGTTTCTTCGATCATTTTGAGTATTGATAAAAAGGAAATTGGCAGTATCACTAAAAAAAACAAAAAACAAATGACATAATATGGAATACTTCGAACTCAAATAATCCCTCTGACAAGAACAATTATATTGTTGGTCGATTAAGAGTTTGGAACTCAATCATTCCTTGTTTTGTGTCCTGTTCATAATCGAAGATGCTATATTTATTTTTAGTCCAATATTTTTTACTTTGTGATAATAGATTAAACTCTTGAATTGTGTAATCGTTATGTGCTCACCGTCATGTAATTCACCTGCACCCGGTTATGAACTAAAGTAGCATAATAACTACTTCTATTCAACAGTATTTAACTTTATTTGTTTTCTTTTGTACAGATTTATCATTGTAAGCTTGTCTTTCTGTGATAAAAAAGTTAACAACTTTCAAAATGTACATGCCACCATCAATCATCCACAATAGCACAAATTGTATCATTTCATAGAACTTAAATATAAGAGATGTCAAAAAAATGAGTATGAAGATAAACAATTGAATTGACTGTATATTTTATCACTGTAAATTTATGGTCAGCATGAATTATTGAATTTATAAGATACTGCTAGAATGAGACAGAAAATAAAACGACCGTCTTGGAATTGATTTACTTCTGATCTCAATTTTTGTTTTGTTTTGTTAAAAAGTGTCAAAATGATTGTTCGTAACCTTGTTTAATTGTGGTTGAGTGTTTTCTCCAAGCTACTATCTACCTGAAATATTATTAACCAAATGTACAACGTGGGTTTTTTTCAGATTTATTTTATGCGGAATAATTGTTGAAAAAGATATTGTTGTTAAAAAATAAATAAATAAATATATATATATATATAATATATATATATATATATATATAAAAATAATATGATTTGTTAAAAATAAATAAATAAATAAATATATATATATTATATATATATATATATATATATATATATATATATATATATAATATAATATATATATATAATAATAAATATATTATATGGAAGTTAAGAATAAAGAGAAATATATCAACGTTATAACATTTCTGAAGTGGTATTGGGAAACTGCTTTTTGAGAAAATTGTCTTTAATAGGACACTCTTGTGGTCATTTTACGTTTCTTGATGTTTCAAATATCATCATAAAAAGCCAAGATATGGGCGTTTTAAGAAAAAAAATCAATTATTTTTTTGTTTTATTATCTTGTTCTATTTACTGAAATAATTCCAATTCAGTATAAGTAATACTGGTGGGGTTTGTTTTTTTTACAAATATAAACAAGGCTAAAGACCCACGCAGAAAAAAAAAATGCCTTGAAACAAGGTTAGAGGTTACAATGTTTTGCATCAACCAAAAGTCATTAGAGCAAAAAGATCTAGAACTCAAATTGTATCAATGACGCCTTTTCAAAACTTAGTCGTCTTTTGCAAGTTCAAGTGCACCAAGAACCAAAACTGTATTGCTGATAGAATATTTTCTTTCTATCCAAAATGTACTATTTCTACTTTTTTAAAAATAACATAAGAGAAGACAAGACATGCCATTAGTAAATGTAAAGAATTTCCATCCAAAGTAGCGGAACATGGCTATCGACTAAAGACTGCATTTAAAGATAGCAATGGGCAGTGAATTGCCTTTCATTGTTTTCTCATCATCATCATCCCAGCCATCAGCTCCATCAATAGTGTTTCCATCATAATGATAGTTTTGGACCAATTCTCTGAATTCGGTGTCTTATGCTATATTGGAATTTCCAAGTGAATGGAGTCAGTTCACTTGATCAACAATGTATTCCGACAATGCTATGTGTGGCTTAGTGTTTAGCTAAGATATTGGATCTTTCAATTTAAAAGTTCAGTTATGAAATTTTTAAATGATATAGAGTACTTTTTCAGGGTGATATATAAATGAAAGACTGATGGATGTTTCAAAGGTTTGAAAAATAGATCTACCATTAAATTGAAGATATTTTATTTGAGCAAACAGTTTTGTTTACACGCATTCCATTTGTATTACCCTTGTTGCAAATGGAAAGGCCAAAATAAAAATAAAAAAGACATGCAATGTGGTATATAACATGATTGTGTTTGAAATTTAAACCTCTGAAACAAAAACCGATGAAATTGGACATTTTTTGTTCAAATTCTGCTTACTTTTTTTTAAATTACAGACTCAACTAGGCTCTTTAAAGGGATAACGAACACGTTAAAACATAAAAGGGCTTAAAATGCACCACAAATTGATTGCAAAGTGGCAAAACTTATTTTTAATCGTTAACCTATTTTGTTCCTGAAAATGACTGATGTTTGTATTTTGGCCGATATCTCGAAACAGTATTTTTTAAAATCTGTTAGGAAATCCTAGATTGCCTCACATTTGGTATATTAATGTAGATATTCCTTGTGAATCTGAATTTAATGCATTTCAGATCGTAGAGGTTGGGATTGGAGGACAGATTATCATTAAATGACATTGATCCAGTAAACAAATATCATTCAATCTGCAAATTTCACTGTCAATAATAACATGTTAAGGTTGTATGTTCACTTTGCTGTTGATGTTAGAAATGAGTCAAAGCTTCGTAATTTATATAAAAGTAAATACAGTGGTGATCATTAAAAAAGAAAATATTGATTGTAGGCAAAACAAACATTTGGGTTAAATGAGCACTAAGGGAAATTTGATCTCAGGGTGTTAAACAATCTTTCGACCCCTATCCCCCCCCCCCCCCCCCCTCACACACACACACAGACATACAAACACACTTCTCCATTTGCACCATTTTCATTGGTTCCTAGTCCCAAAATAAATAAAAATACAATGTTTTTTCTTGAGAAAAATTAAAAAGAGTAGAGAAGCGCCAGAAGACGAGACAATAAAAAATCTTTTGTATGATGAGAATCAACCCATGTGACTGTGCGAGGGATGTTCTATGTACAATTTCATCTACAAAGGTTGGTCTTTGATGGACATTCTGGGTAAATCAATGAAAAGAAAGAAATAAAAACTTCCTCAACTGCTTTCACAAGGCGATTTGACAAAGTCTTTGTTCACTGCAGTCATTATTTCTCTGACAGACATTCAGGAAAAAAAGACATTTAGGGAGTGAGCATTTAAACGATCACCACTGTATTCTAAAAACTTTTATCTGAAAAGATTGTGTATTATCAAACAAAGTTACATCACTTTTGTGAATGTCACAGGCAAAACATGAATTTTATTTTAATTTGTGGAATGTCATTGATAAAAAAAAAAGATATGAATTCAAACTCTACATTAACAGTCATATGTTTCTGACAAACTGTATAATCTCTCATGTCCATCTTGCCCCCACCTCCAATCCCACTCCTACCCCCACCCCTCCCCGAATAGAAAAACGTTTTTCAACTGTTGAAATGTTCTCTCATTCCAAGATCACTATTTTGAAAATTGTGCTTGTATGATGTCCTATAAAAAGTAAATATGACAGGTTGTTGAAAAAAAGTTTTGATCAAACTTGACTTGCTGGAAATATTGATGAATAGCAATGTAAAATTTTGATCAAGGCGAAAAATTATTTTGAGACCAGCCGTAGATGATTGATCTGGGTTCTGTTTTAACCTGTAAATAATTTTCTGTCTTCTTTGAGATTCGCCATATTAGTTATATGTGGATGATTGGTGAATGTCATTAGTGAAATCTTGCTGTCTCTTTAACTTCCTCCACCGTACATGTATTATTTCCTTCCAAATGACTTTTTTTTTCTTCTTTCTCTGGAATGTTACAACTCTGTTTCACCCATGTTCAATTTGGGTTCCTCTGTTGTAACAGAAGAAGACACATCCATCGCAATCTGACTAAAATGCAATTTCATTTTGGCCAGAAGTTATTTAACTAGACTATTGATATTTGAAGTTTCTTTTTAAATTTATGGCCAAAATAAATAAAGGCTTAATTTGTTGTTAGTGAACGGTTGTGTTGTATGTTGAATACCATCCAAGTTTGCTTTTGTCAGTGATCTTATACAAGCTCTTGTGAGAGACTGGATAGTCTCAGGCTTGATACACAAATGGATCTATGTTGCTATCTTCTTGTGTTCTTTCTTTAAGCTTTTCTCCTTGTCTTACTTTTTCTAAAACTCGTGTGACCAAAGACTGAGCAGGGGCTAATGATCCCTAAGCCTATGATCATCACTTTGTACTATCGGTATGTTTAATTTTCCTTTTTCATTGACACCGGTAGGACCTGAAAATGTTTCAAGCACTTTTATATTCTAAAACTAAAGTTTGAAACTTAATTTAGAATTGGCCATATGATATGATTGACGTGGAAAAATTGGTTTTATCTGTTAACAATTTGTCATCTTTCATGATTTCTTTTTTTTTTTTTTTTTGTATTGTAAATAATGAGAGAATAATCCTGATGTCATATGTAATATTTTAGTGAGGGTATAAATGTTTCTTTATATGGATGTTTGCGAGTTTGTTTGCATGTATTTATATATTCATGTAATGATCTAGGTTTGTTTATTTTGTATGCGGGCATGGGAAATAAAAAGAAAAGAGTCGATAAGAGAAAGATAAAGAAGTTATTGAGAGAGAGAGAGAGAGAGAGAGAGAGAGAGAGAGAGAGAGAGAGAGAGAGAGTACAGTTTCATGCATTTGTTGTTTCGAAAGGGTGATGTTATGGGCTTGAGTAAAATAACTTACCATGCATTTTATCATTATTGAGAATAATGAGACTCAGCTGAATGGCTACGCTATAAGTCGTCGAAAACATGCTCCGTTACTTTTTTTTAATTTAAAATACACGATGTGACTATACACTTAAGAATTTGTATGAATTATTTTACAACTTTAAAACATTAAAAACATATCTCTCAGATTAGATGTCCACTTGCAAAATGCATGCCCAATGACAACGAAGTTGCCCATGTTGTCCATATGAACACACAGGAAATTGAAAGCCTAGCCGCTGGGTGGGGTTCCTGACCTCCCATAGTGGGCAGGGAGGTACTTATTGTGTCTTCTATCCCCCTATATCTGTTTTCCAACTTGCTTTCTGTCTTTGTCTTGGAATGAGATTACTAAGTTTTGCCCTGGCCCCGGCATGTTGGCCTTACTGAGAGGGAAACAGTCAAATGCATAGTTCTTGTTTTGGGTGATGATATTTTTTTCCTTGTAAATCATCTCTCTGTTATATATTATTATATTTGTTATTTTTAATGTATAATGAAATGTAATAATTTGAGTGCATTTCTCTTTGTTGGATCTTGTGCTTGTGTCTAGGTGAGATTTATAGGTGATCCCAGACTAAGTACATTGACGTTATGCTCTTGGAATCTACATCTGATCCCTATTTGTTCCCAGTTCCCCTTTGTCTTCCTTTCTCTTGGGTGCTTTAATTGTAATTCTAGAACTTTCTACTATCCCATTTTCTTCCTTTTTACTGGCGCTGATATAACCTAAATGTGTTGCAAGCGCCGTAAAACCCTTAAAAACAAAAATAAACAAACGAAAGCCTAGCCAATGAAGGGCTTGAGCCAGATGGTCAGTTTTGCAATATAAGTATAATCAATGTGAAATCCGCTCGGCCACATTGATCCAACTTCAAGACCGAACATATCAGGAATGTAAAAGAATATTATAATATTAGATATTGTATTCTAATAAATTTGTAAAGCATTTGCACTCAGTGGCCATTTGAAAAATAAAAGGAAAAAGAAAAAAAATCTAGAAAACTTCTTACTTTAAGAAAGGGAGAAAAAAAAGACAACCAACATTGGCTTGTCTTTGTTATCGTTTTGAAAGTTCAGTGACAATTATTCTGTCATATGCATTTATAATGCTTGTGACTATGGAGCCTAGGTTTCTGTTGTGTATTTTGAAAACCGAACTTTTTAAAGGACATCTACCAATAATTTCCTGGTTTACATGAGGTTTATATGTTTAAACTATTATTCAATACAATGATATTTTCCACATCAATTATGATTATTTCTGTTCTTTTTTTTTTTTAATTTAAATATAATAAAAGCATTATCTCAAACTTAACTTTAAAAATAGCAGCTACATTAGCAAATCATGAAGGTCAGTCCACAAGCTGTAGATTTTTACTCTCCAAAAAAAGATGATTTTATACCCAATGCTTGTTTATTTGTTTCATTCACTCTATTATTTATTTATACCTACACTAGTTTTATTTTTCTTACATAAAAAAGTCTAATGTCAGTGCCTGTTTCTTTACATTTTCTAGATTAAATAATTAAATTATTGTAAAATTAATAATTGAACTGAGGTTGGTGGTCAGAACTGTCTGCAGTTCAAGCTGATTTAATGCAATGAAATAGACTTCATCAAACTAAGTACACTGGTACTGATATTGTGCTCTTGGAATCTGAAATAGACTTCATAATTAAAATCTTGTTCGCCTGCAATGACATATGTTGGACAAGAGGAGATACGTTTCTTGTTTTAGTGTGGTTGACTGATTTGGGGTTTGTTTAACACCCATTGTGAACATCATCGATCATGTCTTTTTAAAATAAAGTAAAACGTTTGCCAAAATGCAGTTAAGATACGTTGTTTTTCCTTTATGATATTTAATTTCAGTGCTGTTGGTTTACTGTTGCTTCTGATCATGATTACAATTATAGCGGCCAGGACGACAACGGCGATTACAATGTTCATAATGGGAGCAGTGTGGCTCAGCGGTATGCTATTTGCTTCGTGTCCAAAAGGTACCGAGATCGAGTACCCGCCGCACTGTGTGGCCTTGAGTCACCTCGTCCTAGCTCACTTACTGTGCTGTTTTGCAGTTTACGCCTGGGCTATTCCAGTCTTCCCTTGGAATAGACCCTAAAGATTGGGTAGGGTCCTTTGGCCTCCCATATTCTGTTTCCCAAATTGCTCTCTGTCTTCATCTTGGAATGGGATTGTTTGGTTTTGTCCTCGCCCTTGCCGGAGTCCTTAGCTGGTAAATCATCTATCTATTTTGTTTTCTATTTTGGCAATATTCTGTATTCCTCTTAGTGGAATCCTGTGCTGGTGACGGGATGAGACTTATGCCGTGATATCAAACTAAGTACACTGGTACTGATATTGTGCTATTGTGGAATCTACGTCCCCCCCCCCCCCCCCCCCCCCTCCATTCGAACCATTCCCATTTTTCTTACTTTTTCCCGTGTCCTTTTAATCATGATTCTATAACTTTTTACGATCCCATTTTCTTCCTTTTTACTGGCGCTGAAATGACCTAAGTGTGGAAGCGCTGTAGAACCCTTAAAAACACCCACTGATTTCCTTTTTGGGGATGAATAAAGGGAATTTCTTTTAATTTATTCTTATATTTATGATAATTATAATGTTGATAGTTGTGATGTTGGTTGTAGTGTTAGTGGTTGTGGTAGTAGTAGTAGTAGTAGTAGTAGTAGTAGGAGTAGGAGTAGTAGGAGTACCAATAGTAGTAGTAGTAGTAATAGTGGTAGTAGTAGTACCTAGTAGTAGCAACATGATAGAAGGGTCATCATTGGTATTAGTAGTTGTTTCAGCAATCGTAGCAGTTGTAGTAGTAGTAGGATGGGATTCAAGAGACCCTGAAGAATATCTGTGAAATAGGATTACCAGGCACCCATTGATTTCCACACGGAAAACCGTCACTCAGAACACTGCACATCTCGGCTACAAAAGCCGAACTGCTTTCGGGACAGATGGATGCCACGAATCTCTTCCTCGTGGCTCTCCTACCTTGTCGTTGGTGGGGGAGCTTGAGGCATAGGGGGGGGGGGGGGGGGGGGGCAAAGGAGTAATTCCAGTTGACCGTCACGAGATCATCCCGGATGTCGAACCTATAGCGGGCCCGCCCTGATATGTGACTAATAGAGATCAAAACCCGGTGCCCGAATGGCTTCGGCCATCCCGGGCCCCACAGTTATGTTCACATGATTATGCCTAGAAAACAGATTCATCAATGGTGAAGCGGTGGGCCTCCTGCCAAATACTACCGCGTTCGTGGCGCCAGGATCGCAGGCACGGTCGAGAAATAAGCGATACCAGGGTTAGAGACCTGATGCGCATATTATCCCTCAATATCGAGAGCCATAGTATGACAAAAAATGAGCTTTTGTCAAAGCGACTGGCCGTCCGTAGCGTAGACATCCTCCGATTACAGGAGACCCATATTTATTCAGGCCCGCAATCTTCTCGATTCCAGATCTCAGGTTATACGGTGCTCCAGCGAGAGGACACTTCAAGGCTCAAAGGAAGGATGATTAGCGTTTACGCTAAAGAGCCTTCGAAGGTACCGGTTAGGGTCATTGAGAGCGCAACGGACAGCAACGGGGTGAATAGAGTTTCCGTAGAGGTAGGTGGGGTGTTTTTGCACCAGCTAGAGCGATTTGGACTACACCACTGGTACCGGTTGTTAGCCATCCTTCCATCTGTCTGGGAGACTTTAATAGCCACCACCACTAATGGGGCTACCGAGACTGCAATGAGACAGGTAGACAACTCCACTCATGGATGGACTGTAACGATCTACACCTAGGTCCTACAGCCAAGGGTACCTTTAGGGGCACTCGCCATAAGGATAATACTCCTGACCTCACCCTCGTCAAGAAGGGGACGAACGGTGAACCGCTGCAAGTGAAGCGGACAGTCCTCGGCGACTTCCCGCATAGCCAGCACAGGCCGGTTCTTGTCACAGCGGGTGTGACACTTCCGAGGTTGTAGTCTCTCCCACTCTGCAGATGGAACTTCAAGAAGGCTGACTGGGAGGATTTCAGTTCCTATATCGAGCAAGTTTGCCCTGCTATTCCTCCCAAGTCCGAGAACATAACCAGATTTAACAGGCTGTTGGATAAGAGCGCTCAAGGCTCCATTCCACGGGGCAAACGGAAATTTTACACCTCTGCTGGACGGAAGAGTCGGAAAAGCTGTACAAGGAGACCCAGCAGACCCAGTCCCAGGACGTAGCCGATAGACTACTTCAGTCTCTGGTAGAAGGAAGGAAGCAACGGTGGCAGGAGACTGTAGAAAGTCTCGACTTTACACACTCCAGCCGCCACGCTTGGCGACTGACAAAGAAATTGGATCCGGACCGGAATTTCGCGAAGGCTTCACCAGAATGTGAGGCAGACGCAATTGCCACAGGAACATAAAGAACAGTAGCAAACGGGTCCCTAGTCAGGCTTTTGAGCTACCAGCGAATATATATATTGGATCGAATGGTGCCAGGCACCGCACCAATCTTTTAAAAATCATTAACATCATAATTTAATTAACAATAAAACAAATTTTGACTCCACTGTCTTTCGCCAACTCGCCAACAACATACTGCCTTTTTAATCTCCACTCTAGTCAAGATTCCGAATCACGCACTGCGCCGACTCGTGTGTTGGTGACATCACTGCGCGAATTAGTGACTGAATCAAAACCGTGGTGCAAAGCAATCCAAGCTCCAGTTAATGCTCTATCCTTTAGTATCGCTACAGCTGATTGAGCGAGAAACTGGGTCGAATTATACTTTCAAATAGAGGAAAACCCCTCGACTTGTGCCAGGATCTGAGAGCTCCACCGTTGGACTGGAGGGATGCGCCAATGTTGCACCATTTACGCCATAATTAGGGTAACTTCGGCCATCCAAAATATTACAAAAACACTGATCATTGTCAAGTTTATTTGTAAGTGGCAAAGAAAAACAACATAAAACTTAAAAATATGACATATCAAAATTCCCCCCCCCCCCCCCCCACCTCTTTTTCACGATTATTGAATAAAGTAATTCTTTGCAACGAAGCATTGTGGACAAATTTACCAACATTTCTCTTGCTTGTAGTGCCGAGTTGATGGTTACGTGTGTATGAGTGTTTATTTGTGTGTGTGTTTGTGTGTGTTTGTGCGTGTGTATTTGTGTCAGTCAGAGAAAGAAAGTGAAGATTGTCAACAGTTATACTTTGGTGTGTTTTTTTTTATTTCTTAAGTACTTAAGTGGAGTGATTTTTTCTTTGTGATGCTTTAAGAGCTGAATCTACCTTTTATTTGTGCAATCATTAATCGTATTCCACTGATTTCCATTATTTGAGATATACTTTGAAGTTTTGTTTTGTGAAACAATGAATTGCAATGAATCAAGTTGACTCTTTGCTTCACCGACCGTTTGGGAGATTGACACTAGACGACAAATTAGAAATAAAAAGACTAGTTCCTCACCAACCAACTGATTTTGAATTAACACAGGTGTGGAAATCTCTAAAACGCTCTTTTTCATTGACATGGTATGCCAGACATGAATGGCTCACAGTTAGTTTAGAAAAAACAACGTTTCTTTTGTTTTTATTGTCTACTTTTTACAGATACAACAAACACTGACAAATCATGGACATCTATAGGCTATAGTGACCTTAACTAGTTCCATCGTATTTCTTGACCTCCTGAACGTTGTTTTATCACCCTTAAAAGAGTGAAAAATTTCCTGCGAAATTCAATGAAACAGGAGCGGTTAAATTCGTTAATGATTCTGTCAATTCACAAAGCTGAAATAGATGCCATTCCAGAGTTCAATAACAATTAAAAAATTGCAGATTTCTTCACAAGTACTAAAGTAATAATTCTCTCATAGGTTTCTTTTCTCTTTTGATTTACATTTATCACATATTGATTGCATTATCTACCAAATTCAATCCTTTAAATGGTGGACAAAGAATAATTACAAAGACCTTTTCACACGGGACTTGTATCTCAGTGTTGTGGCTTGTTGTTTTCATGAATTATTTGTTTTTGTGAGTTTTGTCCACTCGTAGAAACCATCGACCCTCCCCCCACCCTTCCAAAAAAGAGAGTTTTTAACATGTGCTCTCTCCTCTTAATGGTGTTCACTGTTTTAGAATTTTTTTTCTTCTTCTAATCATGGCACCACCATATGCCGTCAATAGATAGTTCTTAGATGACGTCAATCAGGCCTTTGTTATTGTTTTTGCCATCCGCGTTTGTGAGTTGTTCTCACTAAACTGTATTAATCAGACTATAAAAGTTCATGGTTACACAGAGTTTGTGTGTTGGTCCGTTATACTTCCGGATGGCAATGTTGTGAACTCCTTGGCCAAGCGCATTCTATCTATAGATATATATATATACATTTAGTGTTTACTTGAGAAAGGCCAAAGGCCGAAACGTCGTTTGTTTTGTGTTGTTCTCTTATGTATGTGTCACATCAGAGAGGATAATATATTATAACTAACGCGTATGGCTTTGTTGAAAATACATAGGTCGTTTGTTTCTATCAAGTTTGTTTAAAATAAATCATGATTTTCGCTGTAAAGTTAAGTTAGATTTATTTTTTGACAAATTTTACCCCCCCCCCCCCCCCCCCCTCCTCTCTCTCTCTCTCTCTCTCTCTCTCTCTCTCTCTCTCTCTCTCTCTCTCACACACACACACACACACACATGCACATCATTATCATAAGTCTAATTTATTTTAGAATCTTACAAAGTTATCGTAACCTGATCTAGAGAATCAAACTAACCTGTACGATATTGCACATAAAGCATGGGCCGAATTAGTAAAGAAAAGGAGCGGCCGATCTCTAGCAGACGAAACACACATGCAGTGATACGCGCCTATTTTGTGACCCACATTTTTTTTTTTTTTTTTTTTTTTTTTTTGGGCTGAAACGCAATGCAATCCATTGTTGACATGGGGAGCGGGAGGGAGTGAGAGCTCTCTAAGCGTTAGCTATACATCCTCTCTGGTCACATTTACTCCCTTTATCTTTCTCTCCATCCTATTGGCCCATTTAGGCACCTCTAGTTATTTTTTTACTACGTAGCAAAGACTTTACCGTTAAGCAAGTTATAAAGGAGCCATAAGGCCAATGGAGCTTGAGTTTATCAGCGGACAAGAATATTTTTTCAACAAGACGCTAGACTAAATACTTTCCGTCTGATCTAACAGACCTAGCTACCGCCACACTGTTGGTTGGGCTGAAGAAACTGCATAAATTCCTTTCCTTCTGGTTTACGATCGAAGTATCTTCTGTCCTGGTATAATCTCCAGCAAGGAACTCTTCCAGCAGTGCAAGGCTGAAAACCTTGATCACAAGACAGTCCTTGAGGAAGAACATGACCCCCAAATAAAGACGACCCAATATCCAGGTGCAGGTCTGATAACCTGAAATGTTATGGGCTCATTGTTGTAATGGAAATACACCCAAATCAAAGCAAAATATTGTCCATTACAACAAGCCCATCATTGCATTCGGTTTCAGACCTGCAATTTACCCAATACAAAGTTGCTCTTCGCTGATCACGATGAACAGGAGATCAGAAGGTCAGTCTTGGAGTTTGCTTCGAACGGCTCGTGATGGAGAAAATTGAGTCAAAAGAATACGAAAATGTGTATTATGTCTTGTTGAACTGGAAACCTAAAAAGTGACTTTAAGGTCTTAATTATGAAATTTTATTAGAATCTTTATCACTCATTGAGAAGGGAAAATGTAGTTACTCATACTTCTTAATTATTCAATTTTGTAATTCTAACCGTTTCTGCTCTTAAATTCATTTTTTTTAAAAATTCGTTTCATCTCAACATATTCTGAATTAAAGTCACAAAAATTAGGTAGTCAATCTAAACTTTTTGGAGTTTAGGAAAATTGAATATAATGCAAACTATTTGCCTTAACGTCATCTTCTCATCTCTCATCTGTCTTTCAGTGTTTCATTCATCGTGTTTTGTCGACGAAGGGGAAAATCCGAAACGTCTAATCAACTGTTTTCGTAAATGAAATTGAAGCTTCCATTCCATTTGACTACTGTTATTTATTATGAATTTAGAAAGTAAAATTTATTCTCCTTACTCGGTGCATTTCTCTTAATTCAAATCATATTTAAGCTTTAAAAACGTTTTTTTCCCTTTAACTCTCTCCTTGCCGATGATTTTCAGTATTTTCCCAAAATGACAGGCTTACCCAGCAGAAAAATTGATTTTTTAAAACTCAAACAAGCTCTCTACAAAATAACTTTATGTTCTTATTAATTACAAAAGAATAAGTTTGTGATGTACAAAATAAATCTAAGAAAAAATGTAAATTGTGTCGTAACAAATGTGACGATTTTTCTGCATGTGGTAAGGAGAGGGTTAAGAATCAGGTTCGCAGCTGATAACCCAAATTGTTATGGGCTCGTTGTTGCATTGAAATACCAAACCAACGTAAACTATTGTCTATTACAACAATGTTAAATCAAGCTCATAACTGCGTTCAGTTATCAGGCCTGCAAATATGCGCATCTCCGCTCCGCCCGATGTGTATTACCGTTTTGAGATGATTGGTCAATACATTATAGAATGAACGAAATTGACGTCACTCAGCTCTTTGTTATTGTTTTTTAGCCAGCCATTTTATGAGTAATTCTCACTAAATTAGTATTAATCAGACCATAAACGTTTGAGGTACATAGTTTTGTGTGCTTGGTACGTTATATCCGCCTGGCGGATGTGTGAGCTTTTTTTAACTAAATGCATAGCATCACTACTCACTATCTTATTGATCGAAGAACAAGTTCAGAGCGTTGTAGACCAAATGCGAGCTTCTAATCACTTCTCTCAGCTGTTTGATGGATTGAGTTAGGTTGGCCAGCTATAAATATATACTGGCTAAAATGTTTTTAAATGGTATTTCATTTTAAAAAGCTATTTGGTATAAAAAGCAATTTAACCTAGTTTTTGGCTATTTCTTTGCATTTTCTCACAGACTTAGGCTATTGTTCCTTTGCCTTATCACTTTTGATTGACAGATTATACCAGCTCGACGTGTACTTATTTGTAGTGATAACTTAAGTAATCTGCTTAGGGGGATACTTTCATGGAGACTGTCTGGAACTCAAAGTTGAATGTAATAATTAAAACTTAATGTCATTAAAAAAACAAAAAAAAAAAAAACAAAAGGCAGCCCCCCCCCCCCCCCCCCCCCCCCAAAAAAAAAAAAATCAAAAATATCATTATTCTAAAAATCCAAATTTGACTTTGTCTGTGACTTATTTATAGCATTTTTATAAAAGATTATCTGGCATTCCTGATTTGCCCTTTTCACTTTTCATTCAACGGTTGAACATCGGTACGATCGATCAGTTCGATGTAACCATGGTTGTTGTTGAATCTTGAGGCTTTTCTTCCGTGTCCAAATCAATGATTAAATATATTGTTTCCGGATAAATTGACAGTCTCTTAAGTTAAGGTTTCAATCTGCTAACAGTCGTTGACACAGAAGAGAAAATGGTGAGTACAACAGTCTTACTTAAACTCTAATTTTAACTTTTTACTTTTCCTTCTTACTTCTTTTAAAATGTTGTTGTTGTCATTATTATTATGATCATCATCATCATCATCATTATCATCATTATTATTATTATTATTATTATTATTATTATTATTATTATATTATTATATATTAGACGTCTATCTTATTATTATTATTATTATTATTATTATATTATTATATTATTATTATTATTATTATTATTATTATTATTATTATTATTATTATTATTATTATTAGTCTAGAGATAGATAGATATTATTATTGTATTTTCCATTATGAATGGATTTCTTTACGCAGGTAAGTAAGTTGTGACAGATTCAATGTAATCTTTAGCAAGACACTGACTTCATGAGCTTGGGCTTGAGTTTGAGATGCAACTCAGCTCATGAAGTGAACCACACTTGATGTTCAGACTACAGTCATCCAGACGTCGTGTACCACTACCACACAACAAAAGTAGATAACCGGCCAGAACCCACTCATGAAGAGTGGTCGCCATTAGACAGACAAGTCTTATCGGGAGGACATCTGTAGTTTCGCAGCAGGCACTTTTATTTATATTACTTAATCTTTTAGCCATTATAATTATGGACTTTCAATTGGTTGCAATGTCCAATAAATATATTACTATTTAAGTTAAGTGTCATTTTTATAAGTGGTCTGATTTTTCTAATTTCAAAAACAATTTGCGGAGAGTTGGTTGTTCATTACAACTCCGGCCAAGCCATTATTACTTACTATGTTTCTCATCAGTTGCGATTTTGCAAGTGATGGGCAATGTTTTATCAGGCTATAGTATCTTTAGTTAGTAAATGTAATTTCTATTTTTTTTATTGCTGGCGGACATATGCCATTTTTTTTGTTTGATTCCTCCCAATAATACCATTTTTTGTGTCATGGAATGTACTTTTCATTCTTGGGTATTGGGTGGTTGTGAATTCCACATCACCGGTGGCTGATTATCCATTATTGCAGGATAAAAATATATCATCTGTCATTTTTTTTCCATCAAACAAAAGGCAGTATAATGCTTTTCCATCTAATGTAGCATACTTTATCAGTTGTGTGCACTTCAGCATCTCAAATAATTTATTTTCAGATGGGCCAAACCAAGTATTCAATCATTATCCATTTTAATTTTACATGGAACATCTCAAATCATCTCATCTTTATAAGTGCGGCTATGTGGTCTAGTGGTATGACACTCACCTTCAGATTGGAAGGTCCTGGGTTCAAATCCGACTCTGAGCGGCATAGAGTCCTTCAAAAAGGCTATTTACATGCAGTCTCTCACTGTACAAATGAGTACCTGGTCGTTAACAGCATTGTCTCTGTTTGAAAAATTGTAATTTTGCCTAACAAGGGTCACGTCTCGCCCTACATGTTAAGTGTTGCTGTTGGCTAGGGAATCCTTGTAAAGTGCTTTGAGCACATTTAGTTGATATTTCACTGTATAGGAAAGCTCAAAAAAAAAAGAAAAAAGCTCAAGTAGAGAGTGGTTATAGGCATCCTGAAGCCTGGGATCATAAAAATACTCATATAAAGGTGAAAGACTGAAACAATGGCTGTTCAGGTTTAAACTCTTCATCGTCCAGACTTTCCACGTCTCCCATCCTGATTTTGTCGGAGCCTCCTGATACTTTGTTATTTCTCCAGACTATAAATTTCCCTACAAAATCTTGAGGGATTTGAATCAGTCTGTATATTACTGAAGATTTACGAAATTTTAACTTTCATACCTTGCAATTAGATTCTGCTGAGCGCCTTTTGACTCTCTTGCGAGATGGGAAATTGTTTGGTATATAGCAAATGCAATAAATTCATCGGGGAATGGAATGCACCTTTCTTAGTTATTGAATTTAAAGATGTACTTGGCAACACCAAACCTAAAGTTCTACCTACTGTCATATCATTTTTCCGAGCTATTCCATGTAGTGATGCTACAAATGAAAGAAATTTTATTGTAGGAGAAATAATTTATGAGGAATTATGAGTATCAAGTCACTACAGAGTGTTATGATTTGGAAGCAAAAAAGGGGGCTTATGTTTTGAACAGAAGTTTTCAAATGAAACTTGTAAAAAATGTAAAGTTGCTATCAGCTAATTTGTAAGTGGAGATAGTAATCAATAGAAACCGCTTACATTTGAGAAGAGTGAGGGATTGGCTTAACTCGTTTTGTAAATAAATCATTGGATGATTGGTGTGTTATCGAGCATAATGAATGACAATAATGATAATGATAATAATAATAATGATGATGATAATCATCATCATAATGTATACTAAGTTATATTTGATTTGCTTTAAATTTTCATGATAATTAACAGTCTTATCGATCTCGGTTCCTTTGCTTGGGAAGCGAGTGCTCTACCATCTGAGCTATCGGGACCCCCAAATACTTGGTACAAGGAGTGACATCAATTTTTCTTTTCTTAGTAGATTTGAAGCTTTGTTGATAGATTATACTTTCATTTTACTTTTTCAAAAGCAACAACTATTTTTAATGTGCCACTCTTGTCTCAAGAAAAATTTAGAATGACAAATGTTGCAAGTTTTATTTAGTTTTATATCGATATTAAAACTACACCAGGGAATTTAGAACCTTAGAACTCTTTACAAAAATGCTGATTTTGCTGTGTCACCCAATTTTCCATTTCATGCATTGCTTTGAACACAAAAAGTGTATATTATTGCCTTATGAAGAAAGCCTTTTATTTAAAAATTAAATTATTGACATTTTTAATAAACTGGAATTTTATATTCAGTTCACCAGGATGTTGAATGTGTCAATAATAGACAGCATCTTTTAAGATTTATATTTAATTCAACAGCTGAATTGGGCTTAAAGGTGCGTTTCTACTCTCTCTTCCCTTCTGATATTTATGGAACGAGCACCTAAAGAAGCAATTGAAATAAAATGTCAAATGAAATTTACAAAAATTCTGGAAGCGTGGGGGGGGGGGGGGGGGGGAGTAGGTAGATTGATGGATGTATAGGGAGAAGGAATATGGAGAATAAGAGAGTGAGAGATATACAGGTTGGCAGATGGATAGATAGGGTGGTAAAAAAGAAAGAAAGATTGAGAGAGAGGGGTTGGGGGGGTGGGGAGGGGGGAGAATGCAGTCGCCAATGTTTCAAAAGTAGTAGTTGTGGTAACATTATTAATATTAGTCATAATTGTAGCAACATATTCGTCGTCCCCGTTGTGGTCGTAGCAGCAGCAGCAACAGTAGTAGTAGTAGTACGTAGTAGTAGTAGTCGTAGTAGTAGTAGTAGTAGTAGTAGTAGTAGTAGTAGTAGTAGTAGTAGAAGTAGCACTATCAGTCGCCAATGTTTTAAAAGTAGTAGTTGTGGTAACATTATTAATATTAGTCATAATTGTAGCAAGATATTCGACGTCGTAGCAGCAGCAGCAGCAGCAGTAGTAGTAGTAGTAGTAGTAGTAGTAGTAGTAGTAGTAGTAGTAGTAGTAGTAGTAGTAGTAGTACGCAGTAGTAGTTAGTAGTAGTCGTAGTAGTAGTAGTAGTAATAGTATCAGTAGTCTTAGTAGTAGTAGTAATAGTATCAGTAGTATAAGTAGTAGTAGTAGTAGTAGTAGTAGTAGTAGTAGTACTAGTGGTAGTAGTAGTAGTACTAGTGGTAGTAGTAGTAGTAGTAGTGGTAGTAGTAGTAGTAGTACTAGTGGTAGTAGTAGTAGTAGTAGTAGTAGTAGTAGTAGTAGTAGTAGTAGTAGTAGTAGTAGTAGTAGTAGTAGTAGTAGTAGTAGTAGTAGAAGTAGCACTATTACTACTACTAGTAGTAGTTGTAGTAGTAGCAGCAGCAGCAGCAGTAGTAGTAGTAGTAGTAGTAGTAGTAGTAGTAGTAGTAGAGTGGCAGTAAGCCAAAGCGTCAAATATACTTTAATCAGATACTACTCGCATCATATATAAAATACACCACCTCCCTCCTAAGACCCCAATACTCATTATACACACTCGCACATCACACAAACACACACATACACAACTCATTTACAAACACACGAGGACATGAGAGAGAGAGAGAGAGAGAGAGAGAGAGAGAGAGAGAGAGAGAGAGAGAGCGAGCGAGACCGTGCCCAAAGCGCTTTACAAGGAGTCCCTGTCCAACAGCAACATTTAACATTTAGGACAGGACATGACGCTTGTAAAGGGATATTATATTTTTTTTCGGACAGAGACAACGCTGTTAACGGCCGGGTACTCATTTTACACCTGAGTACGGTGAGAGAATGAGTAAAGAGCCTATCCCAAGGACTCAACTATGCGCCGAGCGAGGCTCGAACCCAGGACCTTCCGATCTGAAAACGAGTGTCATACCACAAGACCACATAGATAAATAGATACATACAAAGGTAGGTAGATCGTTAGATATCTGGATGGGTGGATGGATGAGTGAAAAGATTTGAATCTGAATGTTACTCGGAAGTCGCGACTCAATTCTGAGTATTTGTATTCGAGGAGTTGTTGAATGCGACACTCACTGTTGGTGTAAAGGCCGAAACATTTTGATAATCTGCGCTTGAAGATGTCTAAATCTTTTGTGCTCACACATGAATTGGGTAGAACGTTCCCGTCTTTGATAATGCGGGGTGTAAAGTGTAAATGAATATTTGAAGATGTTTGTGTTTGCAGATTGGTGTTTTAGTGCTTTTCTTTGAGTGCGTGATTTTCGTTGTATGTCTAGTTGTCCTGGTGAGATGGCCGTAAATTTGTTTGTGATTTTGAACATAAAAGTGAGGTTTTTTTTCCCCCCGAAATGCTGATTTTCTTGGAAAAGAGGAGGATGCTTTTTATTCTTGCATTATATTTTCTGCTTTGTTTGGCGCTATATATATCCTTGTACATTCATATCTTTTGAGATCAAGAGTTTAGCAGCGTTTTAATTCTCGTACCGAGTTGTTATCTCAGCCTTTTTTATTAGGGACTCAGCCTGATGATGCTTCGTGTTGTCCCCCCCCCCCCCCTCTCTCTCTCTCTCTCTCTCTCTCTCTCTCTCTCTCTCTCTCTCTCTCTCTCTCTGTGTGTGTGTGTGTGTGTGTTACTATGTATTTGGGATTTATTTTATACAGGTGTTAAAGGCAACAGAGAAAATTGTAGGTACTGTCACTAAATAGTAGAACACATCTATAAAGAGCAACCCCGTAAAGAAAAATAATAGTTCTTTCTGTTAGCAGCTATCTAATGTCGTGAACTAATAAGAGGGAAAGATGGGGCACAGACAGGCGTTCGTCCTTTCAATTTATTCTTTTAAGCATGTTCATTATAAGTGTCCTGTACTTACCCAACATGCACTCGATGTCATCGAGTAACTGATAATAATAATAAAAAAAAGAATTTGCCAGTCATAAAATTTTTATTGTCTGTGTTGATGTAAACTTTGGCAGTTGTAACGGACACATCATGTCGTTAGTACGTAAAGCGCCAACCAATGCCACAAACGCAGCTTAACTTTACACACGTTAAAGGAATGTACATAGACGTCTATATAGAAAAAATTATGAATAACGTTTTGTGGTTTTTTTTTTTTTTTTTGTTGTTGTTTGTTTTGTTTTAATTAATTTATTTTTGAAATTGTGTTTTGTTTCTTAGGGTAAAAGTACCAAAAGAAAACAAAGCCCGGGGGGGGGGGGGGGGGGGGATTTTAAATATTTCAACTTTAAGTCTAACGTCATTTTCAAGGCGATGCTTCCTGTTATAGGCCGTCTGTGAATTGACTACATGGGATAAAGCGGACAAAACTCCAGAAGCGATAAAATATACCTTTTTTTTTAGCCTTTTGGTAATGGTTATGTTTGATTTGTTGTTTTGTTTGTTTTTGTTGGGTTTTTTTTTGTCTTTTATTTTTTGTTTGTGTGGGTTTATTTTTTGTTTTGTGTGTGTGTGTGTGTGTGTGTGTGTGTTGTTTTTTTTTTGTGCGTTATTTTGTTGGATTTTTTAAAATTCTTATATCTTGATATTAGATTTGCTATCGTAGTATTACGAAAGAACAAGTGTCATAAGTGCAATGAGTAATTTATACCACTTAGCCAGATGATATTACTTTGGCCAACAACTTCGAAAGCACAGACATGGTGTTCAGTGATGGGAAATTGTGTGAGCACCATAGATTTGTACAAGATGTTTAACGAGCGGCTTTTTGGGTGCAAGATAATACTCAACTCCTCTCCACTTTAAGTCAAGATATTTAGTTGTGCTTAATCTGTGTCAGTATGGTAAATTGCTTCTTTTCTTTCTTATAATGCCCGCGCTCTTAATGTGCTCATTATATTATCTTGCAAAAAGCCAGCGTTCAATAGAAGAAAATAATCTTTATGTACATTTTGTATTTTAGATATATAGTTATGTTCTTATGCGCTGGCAGGACGAGCATAGTTGTTTAGTCGCTCAGGTCCAAAGGTCGTGTGTTCTTATCTTGATGTTAACTTTTCAATTCGTCAGCGAAGTTGACGGTATAGAGGGAACGAAGTTTACGTCATTCAGCTCTTTGTTATTGTTTCTTGACAGCCATTTTTGTGATTAGTTCTCACTAAATTATATCAATCAGACTATAAACGTTCAAGGTCACACACATTTTTGTGTGTTGGTACGTTATAGACTCGGGCCTCTAAGGCGAAAAGGCTATCAGTATTCTCTAACGAAACCTGATAGTGTATAATTTCCCAATGAAGTGTTGTGAGCTTTGTTGAGTGTCTCTTTCATTGTTTATTGTGTGTATTTTAGCCATTGTGATGCAGTCGTTTATCCCACTACACACGACACGGGATCAAAGTTTGTTCTGTTTCCTCAGTTAGTAGTTCAATGAAGTAGAAGAAGAATAATTCTTCTTCTTTTTCCTTTTCTTCTTCTTCTTCTTCTTCTTCTTCTTCTTCTTCTTCTTCTTCTTCTTCTTCTTCTTCTTCTCCTTCTCCTTCTTCTTCTTCTTCTTCTTCTTCTTCTTCTCCTTCTGTTCCTCATTTTTCTCCTCCGCAGCCCCTTCCTCCTCCCTTCCATCGCCTTTCACCTCCACCTCCGCCTCTTCTTTTAGCACTTCTTCATAATCATCATCATCATCATCATCATCATCATCATCATCATCATCATCATTGTCCCACCACCAGAATCATCACCACTATCATCATCATGGTTATCATCAACAACAACTTCAGTGGAAGCAGTAACAACAACGACAAGAAATAAAATGTTTATATATTATTATTACCACAAACAGTTGAATGTTTCAAATATTTAGGCTTCAATGTAACATCCAATGGAAAATCAGATTGTGAAATAAAGAAAAGAATAGGTATGGCGAAGAATGCATTCAACCAGCTGCATACAATTATGAAAAACAGGAATATTAGCATGAAAACAAAAATCAAAGTCCTGGATTGCTATGTACTGTCTGTGCTGCTATATGGTTGTGAGAGCTGGACCATAAACAAGACCATGGTTAAAAGACTGGAGGCAGTGGAAATGTGGTTTTACAGAAGAATGATGAGGGTGTCATGGATGGAAAGGAAAAGAAATGAAGAAATTTTAGAAATGGCAAACAGAAAAAGATCACTGATAACAAAAATCATCAAACGCCAAATGGAATTTTTAGGACACATTATCCGCCACCCTGGTTTGGAAATACTCGCCTTGACTGGAAAGATGAATGGAAAAAGAATAAGAGGAAGACAAAGAATAACGTATTTGAAAGGGATAAGAACTTGGACAGATGAAGCTGAGAAAGGTGGCGCTGCTTTAATAGAATTGGCAAGAGATAGATCAGCTTGGCGGAAGATGACCTCCGACGTCTGCTTCAGATATGGAACTACATGAGATGAGACCACAAACAGATTAATCTTTCTGCAATCATATTACTTTTTAAAAAATAAAATCTCAATTTAATTGATCACTCTCCCTTCTTTCTGCAACAACCCCTTGCTTTGGAATAGTGTGATACCCTGACCACTTGAGCACAGTCCCTAGCCGTTCCGTTTTTGTCTACATCCCATGTACCAAGTGTAAACCAACTATGGATATACCATCATTACTGCTGCTAACCAGTTTCCTTCTGGGTGTCAGTATCATCACCAGTGTGGAAGCTAAAAAGAAAAGGGGTAAGTGCAGATGATTGCCGTTTTTTAAAAAAGCCCCTTATTTAGTGCACTTTTAAAGTCCCCCACAGTCTCAATAGATTCCGTTCACAGTGCAGCATTTATCTGCCTGCAGGTCATATATGTAGTACCTAATTCCCATATTTCCTAGGGAAATAAAGTAATATTCTGTTTATTTATGCTCACTCCTTGTGACAAGCAGGCTTGAGAAAAGCATGCTCTTAGCCAGGCACAAGACCTTGCTTATTATAAGTCTATTTTGAATTTCGTGATAAATAAATACCCTAGTGTCCCAGTAGGAAAAGAATTGCATTTTAGGGAGGAAATGGCCAGTAATGAAGTTGACAATGAGAAGGACAAAAGGACAAAATTGGAATTAACCTACCTCATTAAAAAAAAACCAACAAAAAAAAAACAAAAAAAAACGTACATAAATTATAGATAATGAAAGAACCAAAAACAAAAAAAAAAAAGTAACAAGGCAAAGCATCAATTTAAAGACATGTTGAGAACTTTTCTCCTCTATCTGTATTTTAAACGTGATTTGTTAAGATTTTGGCTGTTTTTTTGTTATTGGCTGAAGGAGGGTTTTGAGCTCAAAACATTTCGTGTTTAGTATTATTTTTTTTCTTTTTTGAAGAATTTTGAAGAATATTCTTACTTTTTACACGCCACAGCTTCCAGCAGTATCAATTTGGAAATGTAGTATAATAGTAACCAGTGGCAGTCTCAAACGCGTACTAATAACTCTTATGTGATAAATGTAGTTTTTCTAAATCAACTTAATCTATTATAAACTGTAAAGTAATATGTGATAAATATATTAACATTTATATTTCATGCTGCTCAATTTGATATTTAGTTTCCATAGACAGACTAATAAGATGAAATTAGAGAATGGAAAGAACGTGGAGTAAAAATCAATTCTTCACCTTTTATTTTATTTTGCTCAGGTTGCAAGTACCTCAGGAATTCTGGTTCTTTTGGCAGGTGTGATGGTGATGGCTATAAGCATAAGACATTGCAGCTATCACCTGGCTCATTGCGAAGATGTCCTCCCACTAAAGACGTTGTCAAAAATTGTAAGAGCAAGAAGCGGAAAATGAAAAACAAGAGGAAGGGAAGGAGGGGTCGGAAAGGTAGGTGACGTGTGATCATGATAGAACAATAATGACCTACTGTGTCAAAATGGAAATATGTGACCCATTGTCTCAAAACGGTATTAGTCGTGATGACACAGATGAGATGCTAAAAAGTCCAAGATAAAGCTAAAATGATCAAAAATTTGAATTTTTTTTTCCCTTTGTCATTCTGAAATACTGTAATCATTCTATTCAATAAAACATTTAAACACAGCCTAAGTCTGGTGCTTTTGGCCATAAATTTGTCAACATCTTAGTAACCCTGACATAATACTATTTTGAGGCAAAGGGTCACATATGTGAAAGTTAATGGTGAAATGATCAGAAATGTGAAAGTTTGGGTTCAAGCACTTCAAGAGGTTATATCTGTTATACTCGATAAAATGATTTCATAATTCAATTTTCAGCATTAATGCCATTCTGACAAAATACCATTTTGAGATGCTGGGTCACATGATTGTCATTGAAACAAATGTGTAGTGAAGTGTGGTTATAATATTAAAGAATGACAAGATTTTCAAGACAAGATTATTGGGTGCACAAACACAAACACACACTCTCTTTCACTCACACACACACACACACACATACACACACACACACACACACACACACACACACATCCACAATCGTTTTTTTTCTCTCCCCACCCAATAAATTGAAATGTCACAGTCTTCAGCACCTCTTTATTATTATTATTATTATTATTATTATTATTATTATTATTATTATTATTATTATTATTATTATTATTATTATGGTTGTTGTTGTTGTTGTTGTTGTTGTTATAAATTAATGTTTCAACATCTAAATCGCCCCAACACAATTACTGTTTGAGATGGTGGGTCACATATTTATCTAAATCTCACATTGCCTGTAAAATAAGAGCTTATAACTATAACTTTGGATTTCACCCACCCATAGGTTGTGTTTACATGAACAAAGACTGGTCGCCATGTGATGAGGCTACCAAGACGAGACAGAGAGAGAGGATTTTGATGTCTGGGAATCCTAAAAGTTGTCATCCAAAAAAAATTGTCACCAAAAAGTGTAAGAAAGGTACGTCTTCCTCCCCCGCCCCACTCCCACACACTACCTTTCTGCTGATGTTCTATATTTTATAAGAAATATTACCAATTATTGATTATTGAATGCATCTGATCAATCCGCATTTTAGCAAACATTGGAGATAAACTAATTTTTAAGTTTTAGAAATTATAATCTTATTTATCACTGATTTTTGCTAGATTGTTGAGAGTGTTTGCTATTCAAATGAGGCATATACATCTTTTGAATATTTTTTTTTTACCATAAATGAATGCTTGAGCTGGGTTTGAGTACATAGTTAAAGTTTGTAAAATATACCCTGTTGAACTAGATTATTATTTCCAATCTATGTTGATAGAGTCACACTCGTGTAGCAGTAAGGTCTTGTAATCACAATATGACCTAAACCTAAAAGCAACATTGACAGCAACAATGATAATACTGATTATATTTATCACAAGTGTAACTAAATGACCAGCTGCCATATTTATTGACAATAAAGATCTATTATTATTATTATTAAAACACTATGAATAAACTTTGTGGACATTTTCTAACTTATGACAGTTTTACAGGACCTTGACAACCAACAGCTTCAACATGGTGCATCCAACTGCGATCTTCAAGGCTTTTTCAGTTTCAAAATTCTCTCTTTCGTTTTTTATTCTGTAATCCAAAAAGACATATTGTAAAGTTAGCCCAATTTTTCTTTCATTATTTACAACTTCATTCCTTTAATTTAAAAATAAATGTCTCGTCTCTTCGCCTCGTCAGATTGCCGATATATCCGGGGTGAGTGGAGTGAGTGCGACATTGTGACAAATAGCCGGAATCGAACCTTGGATCCCAAGCCTGGCAGTCTCCCACAATGTGAGAGTAAAGTACAAACCAAACCCTGCTTTGTTGGGGCTGGTAGCAAGATGGGAAGGCCAACCAGTAAGTCCCAGTCCTTAAAAGTTAACGCCAACCTGGATGTTTTCATTTAAAATACTTTGATAAAAATTACTTGACTTTTGTTAATGTATGTGATTGTCAGATTGTTTGATTGACGTCTATTTACATTTGGTTACAAACTCTGTAGCACGTTAACAGGTGAGGGTTTTTTCACTGTAAATGCAAACATGTTGATATTGTCATTATGATCTATACTATCTTTATGGCTATATATTGTGCATGGTTACCAGCATCTTTTTCTTTTACAGTTATTGTTTGTATGGAAAGGTTCAATCATAAAAACCTGGTTTAAAATTAGCATTGTGATTCTCTTCTGGCGTCTCTCATATCTTTGGCCCATTTTACAGTGTGAATTTTTTTTTTACTAAATGTAAAAGCATCATGAATTTGGGAGAACTATGATTGAAATTAGATACAAAATACTCAAGTTGAGTTAAAGCAACTAATTGGCAAGTAAGGGAACTATCACTGGTTTTTAAAGAAATATGACAAAGTGTTTACAGAGCTAAAGCATAAAATCTTCCCAGAAGTAATCTCCTTCAACATGTTTTACCTTAAATTGTTGTTAAGATCACATTTTTGCAAATGATGTAATGACACAGGTTTTACTTAAATATTTCAAAATTTTGTAAATGATTTTAAACAGAGAAGATGAGTGCGACAAAATATTTTTATTTTATCCTCTTTTCCAACTACTTTGATCCAGAGTGCCGTTATAAGTTTGGTCATTGGAATGTCTGTGATTCACGGACCAACACGATGACACGCGAGATGACTTTAAGACGAGGTGACCCCAATCTCTGTAAAAGGACTGTTCAACTCACACGCAAGTGTCGATTGGGTAGGTTCATCTTGTTTTCCTTTAACCTTTTGAGATATTGATATTAATTTTCAAGTGTTATTCTCTTTTTTTTTTAATCTGTGATTAACTATCATCAAGTATTTTATCTGTCTAGTTATTAGTATTAATATTTCAAACAGGCTAAATATATTCTTGACAATAAATTATATTAGCAGTTAATAGCATTTGTTTTAAAAGAAAAGACCATATTACACTGAAATGACCTAAAAAGGGTGAAAGCACCATAGAAACACTTTAAAAAAATTAAAAAATTTCACTCCTTTTATCCAATTGATTTGTTTTTTAATCCCCATTTATTCAAGATTGCTTTTATAAAGCAAGATAGCATGTCTAATTTTATATTAAATGAATGATTACATCATTCTAGAATGCTGTGTGATGTAAAGTCAGTTGTCCAGACACCACGCTAACAAAAAATATGATCATAATTTTAAAAATGATTTTTTCATTACCCATTTATATTTAAGCATTATATTTTTGAAATTACATAAAGATTTATGTTGAGACGATAATTGCGGTATACATAATTCAAACTTTCGTTTGTCCAGCTTGTAAGTTTCGTCGAGGTAAATGGTCATCATGTGACAAGATGACTCGGCTGATGATGCGTGTTGATACCCTGATGAGAGGAGACCCAAATAAATGTGAGAAACAAAGAACTATCACCAAGAAATGTCGCAAACCTAGTGAGTATGTTAGGAATCATTCCACATGGATAGCACTTGTCACCCGATCTAATACTATTAAAGAGAGATTTTTTTTGGGTTTTTTTTTAATTTAGTAAGTATTCGTGCTTATTTCATGATCTGAAGATCTTACAAGTTATTGTTAATGACTTGCTCACATGTCATTAATGCTTACACAAATATGCAAATTGTTAGCCATCCATGACTTTACACTGTTCAGTTGTCCTCTTGTTTATCTCTGTAAGTGAGGCTACCAAATTTACTTTATATTTGGACTTGTTTCATGCTTGTTGATATTATTAATTTCCTCAGTCTTCTTCCTTTTCTTCTTCTTCTTCTTCTTCTTCTTCTTCTTCTTCTTCTTCTTCTTCTTCTTCTTCTTCTTCTTCTTCTTCTTCTTCTTCTTCTTCTTCTTCTTCTTCTTTTATTATTATTATTATTATTATTATTATTATTATTATTATTATTATTATTATTATTATTATTATATTATTATTTTATTATTATTATTATTATTATTATTATTATTATTATTATTATTATTATTATATTAATATTATTATTATTATTATTATTATTATATTATTATTTTCATTATTATTATCAATCATTATTATTATTATTATTATTATTATTATTATTATTATTATTATTATTATTATTATTATTATTATTATTATTATTATTATTATTTATTATTGTTATTATTATTATTATTATTATTATTATTATTATTATTATTATTATTATTGAAATTGCGCATCAATAAGAATGAGATTATATGTCAATTCTTTTAATATCCATGACACAGAATGTAAGTACAGTATCAGTGCCTGGACTGAGTGCTCTGACAATAAGAGGACTCGTTTTAAGACATTGGAGAAGGGAGATGTTAATGAATGCACACCCAAGAAAACCATTGTCAAGCCTTGTGTTGACGAAAATGGCAAAGGTAGGAGTTAACTTGCTTTGTATTATCACAATCATTTTTCAAGAAATTTGAGATCAGTTTGTATATTGAGTGAGTAAAAAAATTTAGGGCCAGAACTTTGATGACATTAAACTGATTAAAGAACAGCCAGTGTATGTCAAAAATTAGATATACATGTGAAATAAATATATTTTAACTTTTGTGCTAAGTTATTATAAAATCGAACAAAAAATGGACAGACAAAAACGGGAATTGTAAATATCTTTTCGATACTCAAATATTACATAAAATATTGAGTGTTACTCATGGTTACTAATTCTTTGATTTTCTTTAGTTTCATTTTAAAAGAGTGGCAATTTAGAAAACTGGCAACCTGTAGACAATTGAAATTACCTACATTCCTTCTTGATTTTGATTTTAAGAATTTTATCTTAAATAAAATTATTGAACAAAAGCGCTTGTTTCTTTATCTTACAATTTACCTAACAAAATAATATACAGAATTGAATGACTATATTTTTCACAGCTCGTTGCTTCTTTGGGAAATGGGGAGAGTTTGGACCCTGCACCAACGGTGTAATGACGAAACAGAGGGCTCTACTCCAGGGAGGGGTGGAGTGTGAAAGGAGGGCAGTAGTCACCAAGGCCTGTGATAACTAGCTGATGGAGTAGATGGCTGTCATACACACAGATATGTTAATCAAATTCTGATTTTTGACTAGACCAGTTTAATGAGAGTTGAATGGACATGAGAATGAAAATGTGTTAGTTGCATTTCAATCTTTCATCCATCCATTGAATTAACAAGCCCTTATATGTCTAACAAGCTTGAGTTTTTATACCATTCTAACTTTTGATCAATCAAATAAATAAGTTGTCATTTTAATTCAGTATTGTCACAAATATTGACGAATATTTCATTAATAATGTTTAAAAGATTATAATGGAACGAATAAAAATTGTCAGTCTTGTAACCTAGGTGACTGGGTTCAAATCTTTTCAAGGTTTGATTATAATATTTTTAATGCTATATTATTATCATCCCAATACTTTTATCATCGTGTTTTTTTTACTTCTTTTAAAAAAAATATTACAAATACATTGCCCAAAGAATCTTGTGGCTACTCAGGCCAAATATCCCATATTATCCTGTTACTATCTTGGCAATGTAATAATTCCCAATCGATTAATGTAGAAACGTAATTCATTGGAAACTTAATAAAAGTCAACAAAATGTGTTAACCAAAGATTTAGTTTATTTTGTAATGTTTGATAGAACTATAAATCAAAATTTTATTTTTTATTATTATTATTTTTTATTTATAAGAAATGATTAGAAATCTTTTCAATAAAAATATTATAGTCAATTGTGAATTGGACAGACAATTCGATTAGAAATTGAAATGGTAGATATTATTATTATTATTATTATTATTATTATTATTATTATTATTATTATTATTATTATTATTATTATTATTATTATTTACATTATATCCCTGTTTTCAGATTCAAATCGGGAGTCATATGAGCTTTCATTGTTTAGAATACGAATATGAATTGAAAAGGTAGATATGATTTACATTATTGGAGTATTGAGATCAGATTCACCTTAAGTGTTTATTAAAATTGTTTTTATCTCTGGAAAGATGAAAGATGCCCACTTATTTTGTGGATACAAGATCACAATTTTACTTTTTGATGATAAGATTATATGTTCCCGTGGTTTTTTAAATGTAGTCGTTTTTCGCCTCTATTAGGTTAACATTGAAGTCAAACTGTCAGAAAAATGTTTTTAAGAATTAAAAGTTAGCCCTTTCACATTATCATAATAATACCTGACTAATCTTAGATGGAAATTAAAAGAATTATTGAAATACTGATGATGCCAATATAAATCGCATATCATCAATATGATGGAAATTACTCCATTTTAAATGCAAAAAAGAATTGAGGAATCACATTTTTTGGTTCAATTATTGACAAACCATCTTTTTTTCTTCTAAATTTGTCATAAGTATCTTTTGAAAAAACATTGTAAATATCATAGTCTGTTTTAATTTTCTTCATAAATATTACCAAAAGCAATTTCGCAAATATACGCAAAATATATATTAAAGCAGAGAAACTCCACATTTTTAAATAGTTATTACAATTCAATTGTGAGTTGACTTGTTTTTCCTTTTGTTTTGTCAGGTTGATCGTTTGTTTTTAATTTGCTTTTGTTTGTAACTCTTAGTTGTTTTTGTTTTTGTATTTGATATGTACTTAAAATCATGTACTTAATACTTTTTGACCATTGATCATTAGTAAGATGAATCAATTGAGTTCAAGTTTCTACTTTTATATCAAGTCACATGTTATTTAACTCCTTGCTTATGATTCCCACATGCCCTATATATCTAGTGTGATAATGACTTCTTTTGGGTCAATTTTTCAGTTTGTTATTAATCTTTCTGTTTCTTTTTTTTTTTTTTTAATTTATGTGTATTGTGATCTAGATACACTGGCAATGTTAGGATTTCATTGATTGATCGGTGGCATTAGTAATGGTTTTTTTTAAAAAAGAAAATATTTCATGACTTTGCTGGGTCAGAGATTCTATTAAATCGGAGTTTCTTATATCTAGGCCGTACTGTATGTCAATCATTCCATTTATATAATAGTACCAGTCTGGGAAATATGTGGGTGAAGATTGTTGGGTTTTTTAAAAATCAATGTGTTGAAATATTACATATTTGTGATTAATCGTTTTATAAGTAATATTCAATGGTAAAGTCAATTCCAAAAAGTGATTTTAAAGTTAAGATGACCACAAATATAAAATTCTAGTTTTGTCACCTTAAAAGATTAAATTTATTTTGGCGAATAAAGCATAAAGAACTTTCCCCAAGTCTCATTATTTTGAATAAAAATTCAGTTTTTAGCATCAGAATCACCCAGACATAAAATCATTTTTAGGTGGCAGGTCACTATTTTCAAAGTGTGCCAAAGACTGTCTTGGTTATGCAATCTCTGTCCACTTTATTAATTTTCTATATTATTACTCTTTAAAAAATAAAAATTCATTAATTCATTTTCTTGACATGCATATAGGTTCAATATCTATTGTAAATACAGTGAAAGTGGTAGATCATAGATTTCAATTCCTGCACTTAATATATTTTTTAATGGCAGGTAAAGGCTTCAAAGAAAACATCTTATGGAGAACTGGATCTCTTGTTTCAAGACCTGAACTTTTCAACACTTTTAAAGATTACGTTTTAAAGAATGTTTATATCAGCCCAAAAATCTCAAAATCTCAAATCCCTAGCAAATGTTGAAATTTTAAGGTTTTAAAAAAAAGAATTGAGATAAAAAATGATTGATAAATAAAATGACATCCAACTATTATGAATTGTGGTTGTTTTAGTCTCGAGAAATATATATATGATTAGGAGAGACCATTATTGACAATTAGACAATGGTCAAAAGCTGAATATGATATTTCTGGCAAAAGAAAGAAAACAAAATTATTTTGGAAGGATTTCAACATGCTCCACGCAACACTGAATTTGTTAAATGTTTATCATCTGTATGGTGATATATTTAGTTTGCCAACGATGAGGTTCCTTGTGTGTGTGTGTGTGTGCGCGTGCGCGTTTGTGTGTGTATGTATGTTTGTGTCGATTAATTAATGAAAAATTAATTATGTTGGGTTTTATTTTTTTTTTGGGGGGGGGGGGGGGAGTTTTAATAACAAATCTTTATCTGGCTTCGCCTCTTACATTGCTTGATATTCTGCCACAATTCTACAACATTTTATTTCAAGTATCATACAAAAGGTGTTCATTCAATTATTCCATTTTTTATTGTATTGGATTTTTATATTACCATAATTTTTTGTTCTGCTTTATGTAACATGATTGTTTTTAATCTTTTTTATATTATTATTATTATTATTATTATTATTATTATTATTATTATTATTTTTATTATTATTACAGTCCACTCCGCTTAATTGCACACCTTCGGGAGTTCGGGTTAGTGTGTCGAATAAGCAGAGTGTGCGATTAAGCGGAGAAGCTAAAAATAACATCTAAGCACCAGTTTTCATATGCCATTCATATAGGACCTTTCCCTCTGAGTTTTCACGGGCTTAGGACAGTCTTGTTCAAGACATGGCCGCATTAGAGGGTTCTATTTAGTTTTTTGTGTTTTGTCTGGGTTTTTTTTTAATTGTTTTTTTTTTCTTTTCTTTTCTTTTTATGTTTTATAGACAACAAATTGTGACAAAATTGTGACATGATTAAGAATAGTAATCATGCAGCCTTGGTTACTTTCTATTCTGTGCAAGTTGTTTATAAACCTCTTGTCTCGAATCTTGCCAATGTTAATTGATCATCTGTCAAGCATACTTCTTGGATGAAACGACATAGTTTGTCCACCATGTCGAGTTTTTCAGTGTTTGTCAGGGGTACTATCATCTGTTGACCGTTAAAACTTCAACCCCACATACATGCACACATGCGATCTCTTTAAGACACACGCACACATCTTTTACTGTTACTCTCTCTTTTATTTTTCTCCAATCAAGATGGAATGACGGTGATGTAGCGATTAATCTGAAAAGGTGTGCGATTAAGCGGAGCTATTTCATAGAAAAAGTACTGATTTTTGGGAATGTGTACTGCATAACTGGAGTGTGCAATTAAATGAATTCGACTGTAATATTATTGTTATTGTTATTCACTTTTATCACAGAGAAGTAAAGGAATTGTCAAAAGTCCACAGGACACAAAATCGCTTTCTTTATACTTTGCTTAAATTTTTACGTCTTAAAAGTTTTATTTTGTTAACATATCTGAATTAATGTAATTGACATTGTGCTACACATCAGTATTCTAAAAAATTGTTTGAAAATTATTGTTTTAAAAAAATCAAAAATAGTTATCAACAAATTTTAAATCCTTATTTGCTTTTGTCGTTAACAATTTTAGAATATTTTATTTTCTTATTATATGTGGTGTCAAACACCTCACCTCAACCCCACCCCCACAACTTAAAAAAAAAAAATTTTAAATGGAGCTTTATATAGAGCAATATCCACTAAATGTGCTCAAAGCGCTTTACATGGGGTCCCTGGTCAACAGCAACATTTAACATGTAGGATGGGACATGACGCCTGAGACGATATTACAATTTTTCGGACAAAGACAATGCTGTTATCGGCCAGGTACTCATTTTACACCTGCGTACGGTGAGAGAATGTGAGTAAAGAGCCTTTTCCAAGGACTCAACTATGCGCTGAGTGCGAGGCTCGAACCCAGGACCTTCCGATCCAAAAGCAAGTGTCATACCACTAGACCACAACTTCCCTTTGAAAGGGGGAGGGGGAGGCTGATGGGTAGGTAAAATTTTGCTTTCTCAGCTTTCCACCCACTCTGGGAATGCGCCTGTCACCGATTGTCTCTCGTAGATGTGTCCAATATAGTACACCTTTTAATTATGACATCTTACATGGAAACACCATTTCAATTGGATTCAGTAGTCTGATGTCACACAGCCCGGCAACGGCGACCATCTTGGTTCTAAACAAAGAAAATCATAACTTTTTATTCTTCATGCTGGCTAGAACTTTTCATTCCCTTTTCATATGCCTTTTGTTCAGAATGTGTAAAAGTCAAAACATGATCAAATTTATGTGTTTTTTTTTCTCTGGATACGTTTTTATGCTCGCCGGAGAAATATTTCATACGGGCGTCCGCCATTGTTCCGATAGTTTAGAGCCAGTGTTACTAAGTTACCATGCGTCATTAGAAAGGAAGTGACGTTACGACTATTGAATCCTATTGGCTTATTGATTTATACAAGTGAATATAAGTCACAAAGCACACCATTGACAACAACACACAGATAGATTCCAATCCCATGCATAGAGTCGGCCCTTGTAATTGTTACTTAAGTCAATGATCAAGGGACTGAATCAGGTAAAACCACTTTTAATCAATACGAAAATAGATAGTGGATTAGTCTTGCTTTTTTTACTGTGTGTAAGTACTTAAAACTTGCTCACAAATGGCCAATTACTTAAACTGGTAGTTTTACTTTTAGAGTATTCAGTCCGCATCCTAACAGATTTTGTCCGAATTCAGTTAGACCTTTTTTAAAAAAAAAATTCCTTATCCCTTTCTCAAAACATTGGTGATTGAATGGCTGAGTCTAAGTCAGATCTGACTGTAAAAAAAGAAATAACAATATGCAATTGTCCTGTCTAAATGATAGCAAATAAAAAGTACCAATTTTTGCTTCAGAAACTGGAATCTATTATTTAGGGTTTTAAAGCACTACTATCAATACATACTTCAGAGAATCTACCTTACAAAGAAATATGAACAAAAACAAACAAAACAAAACAAAAAAAACAGAGATGTATAATAGACGATATATGTAACTATATCATAAATCGTAAATTTTGCCGCCAATAATATGTCTTTATATATACAAGTTTTATCTATTATTTTCAAGCTTCTAGTCAAAAACAAACCAAAGATGTTCACTTTCCTGTTTAAGATTACATATTTTTTTAATTCAGAGGTTGTTGGATTCTCTTTCAAATGCAAAGTATTCACATTGAATTGATCATGAGATTTGTTTTGTTTTTTGTTTTATTGGGGGGGGGGGGGGGGATTCGTTTTTCTTTCTTTGATTACCTTTCACGCATTTTGGAATTTTGAGTCCAAAGTCTCTCTCTCTCTCTCTCTCTCTCTCTCTCTCTCTCTCTCTCTCTCTCTCTCTCTCTCTCACCTCCCATAGTGGGCAGGGAGGTACTTGCCGTGTCTTTTATCCCCTCTTATCTGTTTTTCAATTGCTTTCTGTCTTCGTCTTGGAATGAGATTGTTTGGTTTTACCCTGACCTTGGTCGGAGTCCTTGGCTGAGAGGGAAACAGTCGAATGTGTAGTTATAGTTTATGGAGATGATATTTTTTTCCTTGTAAATCATCTCTCTGTTATGTACTGTTACTCTTTTCATTTTTAACATATGATTTGTAAACATTTGAGTGTGTTCCTCGTAGTGGGGATCTGTGCTTGTGTCTGGATGAGACTTTTAGGTGATCTCAAACTAAGTACTTTGATAGTGTGCTCTTGGAATCTACATCTGTTTCCTATTTGAACCAATTCCCCTTTGTCTTACCTTTTCTTGTGTGCTTTTTAATTGTAATTCTAGAACTTTTTACTATCCCGTTTTCTTCCTTTTTACTGGCGCTGATATGACATTATGTGTTGCGAGCGCCGTAAAACCCTTAAAAACATAAAACATCTCTCTCTCTCTCTCTCTCTCTCTCTCTCTCTCTCTCTCTCTCTCTCTCTCTCTCTCTCTCTCTCTCTAACTCTCTCTCTCTCTCTCTCTCTCTCTCTCTCTCTCTCTCTCTCTGCGTGGGGTTCCTGACCTCCCATAGTGGGCAGGGGGGTACATACTGCATCTTCTATCCCCTTATATCTGTTTTCCAACATGCTTTCTGTCTTTGTCTTGGAATGAGATTACTTGGTTTTGTCCTGGCCCTGGCAGGAGTCCTAGCGGGGAGGGAAACAGTCAAATGCATAGTTTTTGTTTTGGGAGATGATATTTTTTGTCCTTGTAAATCATCTCTCTGTTATGTATTATTATATGTGTTATTTTGAATGTATAATGTAGGCATTTGAGTGTATTCCTCTTTGTTGGATTTTGTGCTTGTGTCCGGATGAGACTTAAAGGTGATCTCAAACTAAGTACATTGGTGGTATGCTCTTGGAATCTACATTTGATCCCTATTTGTTCCCAGTTCCCCTACTTCTTACCTTTTCTTGGGTGCTTCAATTGGAATTCTAGAACTTTTTACTTTCCTATTTTCTTCCTTTTTACTGGCGCTGATATAACCTAAATGTGTTGCAAGCGCCGTAAAACCCTTAAAAACAAACAAAACAATCTCTCTCTCTCTCTCTCTCTCTCTCTCTCTCTCTCTCTCTCTCTCTCTCTCTCTCTCTCTCTCTCTCTCTCTCTCCCTCTCTTTTACTTATCACTGTCACACCCTTTCTCTCTCACATCTCTCTGTGTGTTTATATATTTGTGTGTGGGGGGGGGGGGGGTTGGTTTGTTATTTTTAGTGTGGTCAATCTATTCAATTTGTTATTGAAATGCATTAAGTAATAAAATCAATACATTTTTTGGTAATGTTGTTATTGCCGTTTTCGTAACACATTCTCAATAGTGTCATAAATTCAAATTGACGTTTTTTGGGACATCCAGTAATAGTCATGTTAACTGTTTTCAAAGTAAACTTCGTTCTTGTTATTTAGAAATAAATAATTAAATACATAATTTTTCTTTGTGGGTAGTGAACGGACACCATATAAGAAGATGTTTTTTTTTTTTTTTCAGGCAGAAAATTAATTTAATCATAAAAACTAAGAAAGTTATATATATTTTGTTAAAAAATACTTCTTATGAATTGTAAAGTTTAAATATTTTGACCATGGAGTTATTCGCAATTTGCCATTTTTTTTTCTTTTACTAGGTTCCTTGCAAATATTTATTGGATTCATGGCAACGTGTACAGATTAGTAGGTCTGATAACCCAACTTTTTATGGGGTCATGATTGTATTAGATATACCCTCTCAAAGCGTCGGACACAAATTATTGTCTGTTACAACATTATTAAACTAAGCCCATAATTTAGTTCGGTTATCAGACCTGCAAATAAGTGTACACTATTGAAGCTGAAATTGTTTTTTCTTTTAATGTGCTTTTAATTACATTTTGCATATAATAATAAAACACCTTTAAAAATATCTAATTAAGCCTTTTTTTAAATTCATTTTTTAAGATATAAATTGTTCACCAAACATACAGTCCATAGTCAAACCATGTGTTGAACTATTTGACTTCCTCATTCACGTTATTTTATTTATATCCCTCTGGGTGGGGATTCTGGCCTCCCATAGTGGGCAGGGAGGCACTTACTGTGTCTTCTATCCCCCTTTATCTGTTTTCCAATTTGCTTTGTCTTTGTCTTGGAATGAGATTACTTGTTTTTTTCCTAGCCCTGGCCGGAGTCCTAGCTGGGAGGGAAACAGTCAAATGCATAGTTATTGTTTTGGGAGATGATATTTTTTTCCTTGTAAATCATCTCTCTGTTATGTATTATTATGTTTGTTATTTTAAATGTATACTGTAAGCATTTGAGTGTAGTCCTCTTTGTTGGATTTTGTGCTTGTGTCCTTGGGTGGGGTTCCTGGCCTCCCATAGTGGGCAGGGTGGCACTTACTGTGTCTTCTATCCCCCTATATCTGTTTTCCAATTTGCTTTGTCTTTGTCTTGGAATGAGATTACTTGGTTTTTTCCTGGCCCTGGTCGGAGTCCTGGCTGGGAGGGAAACAGTCGAATGCATAGTTATTGTTTTGGGAGATGATATTTTTTTCCTTGTAAATCATCTCTCTGTTATGCACTGTATTATGCTTTCTTTATATTATATATGATTTGTAAAACATTCGAGTGTGTTCCTCTTAGCAGAGACCTGTGCTTGTGTCTGGATGAGACTTTTAGTGATCTCAAACTAAGTACTTTGATAGAGTGCTTTTGGAATCTACACCTGTTTCTTATTTGAACCAATTCCCCTTTGTCTTCCCTTTTCTTGGGTGCTTTATTGTAATTCTAGAACTTTTTACTATCCCATTTTCTTCCTTTTTACTGGCGCTGATATGACCTTAATGTGTTGCAAGCGCCGTAAAACCCTTAAAAAACAAACAACAGTGCTTGTGTCCGGATGAGACTTTTTGGTGATCTCAAACTAAGTACATTGATGGTTTGCTCTTGGAATCTGCATCTGACCCCTATTTGTTCCCAGTTCCCCTTTGTCTTCCTTTCTCTTGGGTGCTTTAATTGTAATTCTAGAACTTTTTACTATTCCATTTTCTTCCTTTTTACTGGCGCTGATATAACCTAAATGTGTTGCAAGCGCCGTAAAACCCTTAAAAACAAACAAACAATTTATATCCCTTATCCTTGTACTGGAATGGGTTTTAATTTAGTCCTGCGTGGGACTCCGGGGAAAATATTCATGTGTTTTCTAATTTGTGAATTATATATATATATATATATATATATATATATATATATATATATATATATATTATATATATATATATATATATATATATATATATATATAATTCACAAATTAGAAAACACATGAATATTTTCCCCGGAGGAATATATTCCTACATCATTTATTGTCCTCTTTTTCTCTAGGAGTATGAGTATTCTTGTTCCCAGTCTAGAGTGAGAGCATTTGGTTCTCTCCTGGCTCTGTCTGTAGTGTCTTGTTGGGATTTGGAGGATGTTGGAATTACCAACTATCTAGCGAATAACCGCCAAAATGAAAGTCGGATCTCACATTCAAACCACATTTTCTGAATTTTGATCACCAGAAATTCTAAGATGGGTTAAGTTCCACCATCATTGTCATCGTCATCGTTACCACACATCCTCAACTCTACCATCACACCATCATTATTATCACTACTACTATACCATCGTTACTACCACCAAAATCATATAAAATAATAAATAAAATTTTAATTCTCTTTATTCATCCCAAAGGGGAAATTTGTCACTCGGGTCTATTCCAAGGGAAGACTGGAATATCCCATGCGTCAGCCGCTGTGCTGTGCCGCAAATTGAGCTAGGGAGAGGTGACTTGCTCAACGTCACAGCGCAGCGGCGGGTGATCGAACTCAGTACCTTTCGGGTACGAAGCAAAGATCATACCGCTGAGCCATGCTGCAACCGTCTTCATCATTATCTATCCGTTGGCTTACACCTTAAATATTTTTGTCCACTGTACATGTGCAAGTGTTCCGTGAGAGAACGTCACAAGAAAATGACCATATGCTGTTGATCACCAGGGACCTCTTATTACTTGTTTTTATGTCATAATAATATAAAATCACAATGATTTTGATTGGCTATGTCAAAACAGTACTAACATTAGGAAAAGTGCAGATATCAACTGCTCAGGCTGTTTGGGCTTTTTTTTTTTAATTCACATTCCGACAACACACAATACAATTATAGTAAAACAAAAATCTGAAATAAAGAGAATTATGATATTTTGTTTTGCTTCGTTGGGTTTTTTTTGTTTGTTTTTGTTTGTTTGTTTGTTTGTTTTGTTCTTTGTTATTTTTTACCTGATTGTTATTTTATTTGGGTTTTCTTTTTTGTGCATATCAATAATCAAGACAAATTACTCTTACTCGCTCAAATTATGAATTTTGTAAATTTTAATGACCTTTGTAAAATTAAAATATGATTTTAGAGTAATGACATGGCCAATACAGAAGCCATATATAAAACGAATGATATTATATTTAAATATGGCAGTGTTATATTAAATTAAAGTTTTAAAAATAAAGTTACAAAAAAGACTTGAGCATTTATATAGAGCAATATCCACCAAACGTGCTCAAAACGCTTCACAAGAGGGCCCTAACCAACAGCAACACTTAACATATAGGACGAGACAATGGCGCCTGTTTGACGATTTACATCTATTTTTTTATTTTGCATAGACAACGCTGTTAATGGCCATGTACTCATTTTACACTGAGTACAATGAGAGAATGTGAGTAGAGAGCCTTTTTCAAGGACTCAACTATGCGCTGCTCAGAGTGAAACGCGAGACATGGACCTTCGGACTCGTCCGAAGGCCAGTGTCATACCATTTGACCACATAGACACAATACTAAAAAAAAAGTATGAGAGAAATGTAAAGCAGTTACGAAACCCTGAGCACTTACATGATAAGGAAAAAATGAATAATTTCACAATCAGAATAATTTCACGTCAGAAATGGATATACCATCGGGGGGGAAAAAAACAACTTATGGTCAGAATTGTTGGTTACAACTCTACAGGTCCTTCCTCTATGTTATTTAAAAATTAAATCTATTGAACTTAACACCAAGATTGAGTATTTCTATAATGAAAGAAGGTTCATAATTACATTGTTTTCTAATTTCTCTCTCTAAAAATCTACTATTAATTCTGAAAGATTTTTTTTTTATAAAAAGAAAATGATTTTCAAACAATGATATTCATCAAAACCACCATACTTCAATCATTTCAAGTTGTTAATCTGACTAACGGTGCCGTCAATTTTTTGTAAAAAAAATAAAGGTAATTTTTAATTATTAAAAGAAGAATTTTAAATTACAATGTATTTCCTACAATTAAAATAAATATTTTGCAAGTAGTATAATATAATATGTAATGATAGTGAATTCAAAATTGTCTTTTACTCCGAGGTCCGTGGTAATGAGGAAGGACACACAATCTGCGTTTATGCCTGAAAAAGAACAAAATTGAAGGATTTAGTCGTTTAAGTTTGTTTGAATCTTCTCCGTGAAATGGGCAAAGGAGAGACCACCATCTCACATGGCCTTTGATATGCTCAATCGTAAGTTATATTACTTCATTGGTTTCAGACTACTTTCATTGTCTGCAAAACAGTTCTTGACTGGTTTTAGTCCTACATGTCAAACATATCTTAAATATTTTTGACGGTGCGTCAACATCTTCAAAAAGAAACATATTATTTGGTGTACCCTAACGTTTCGTCTCGAGTACAGAGCCGTTTGCGTGTTAAATGTATGCAGGTGGTGTTAACTTTCGTATATTAAATCTAAGATATGCATTGTGTAAATGAAGACTACATTAGGCACGTACAGAGATGGATGTCTTAAACGAGCATAATCAGAGAATTAATTTAACATTGGCTCTACATATAGACCCAAATATGAATTGTCATTATGCAAGGCTTATACTACTATTTCTCCTACAAAGTTATAAATATTGGGGTTGTCTTAGAAGGTAATTTGTCAATGGTTAATGACATGTATAGATCAGAGCAAGTATTGTTTCTACTCCGTAAAATGTCACTCCAAAACTATATTAATTATCAATAGAGGCATGTAGTAAGTAACATCTTAAATATTTTCGAAACTAAACTATTTCCCCGTCCATTTATTATCACTGGAAATAGAATTCTAAGAAAAATGAAAAGACTATGTCCACATACTTATAAAGCAATTGCGCTGACTGCCAATTCAACAACAGCAACCTCTATTTTCAATGGCGTTGCTGGTAAGGCGCCAATTGCAAGATAACTAGTTCTACTACTACTACTACTACTACTACTACTACTACTACTACTGCTACTGCTACTACTACTACTACTACTACTACTACTACTACTACTACTACTACTACTACTACTACTAACTACTACTCGCCACTTCTTCTTCTTATTCTTCTACTACTACTACTACTAATACTACTACTACTACTACTATACTACTACTACTACTACTACTATTACTACTACTACTACTACTTACTACTACTTCTACTACTACTACTACTATCTACTACTACTACTACTATACTACTACTACTACTACTACTACTACTACTACTACTACTACTACTACTACTACTACTACTACTACTACTATATACTACTACTTCTACTACTACTACTACACTACTATAATAAATACTACTCTACTCCACTACTACTACTACTACTACTACTACTACTACTACTACTACTACTACTACTATCTACTACTACTACTACTACTAACTACTACTACTACTACTACTACTATACTATACTATACTACTACACTACTACTACTACTACTACTACTACTACTACTACTACTACTACTACTACTACTACTACTACTACTACTACCAAGAGGAGAAGTTTGTTGTATATATTGTAGAACTTTAGGCATTATTGAATTGTCACCATAATTTACCCTGCAGGTGAATAATACACGGTGTCAAGAGAAAAGGCGAGGTCCTGAAAAAACACACGTCGACTGATTCTGTCTGTCGAAAGACGTGGTTTGTTTGAAATACCGTCAAGGTAAAGAAAAAACTTAGTATCTCTATAGTTCAAAGCGTATTCAATGCGTTTTTTATTATTGACACATTTCAGGTTTGAATAACTCGAGATCTATGTAAGAAACGTTTTTTGCCACATGTGCAAAATTTATTCAAGTTTTGATTGATATAAGTTTTAACACTATACGCCCTTTGGTAGCTGAGCTATGACGTTATCAGTAGAAAAGTGGAATTTTGACATAAATCGTAATTTATATTGGCTTTGTTCGACATGATTTTCGAAAGTTTATTTCATTTAACATATCAATCTAAGTCTAAGGATATCAACTTGGAACATTGAATTGACACTGTAAAATTCTTTTGTGTATGACGTCATCACTAATTGTACTGATGATTAAGAGATCACTTTGAGGTTTGACGCAATGATGGAAACCCTTGGTGACAGCAGTTTATATATTTTTTAAAACCCACAGAGATGGCAAATGGCTGAAAACAATAAGAAAACTATGGTATGCCTATGGTTTTATGAAACTGGATCAATAACTTGTGTGAGGAGGAAATTTACGCAACAATTCGAAAAAAAAAAGCCCCAGCTAGGAAAACAATTCTAGCCTGGTATAACAATTTAAAAACAACAAGTTCAGTCACCTGAGCAGTACCAAGAGGAAGAAAGCTCCTCTTAGCAGGCGTAACCGATTAAATCCGGACACTACTCGATGAAACACCAAGGCAGTCATTGTCATTGAGGCTGGCTACAAGATAAGTCACTGAGCCTGTAAGCGTGTCTTCAGTCCACAAAATAGCCCGGAAAAAAAGCATGGTCTATTCCCGTATAAACCTCGTCTTGTGCATGTTTTGGAAGGACATTATTTTAACAGCACGAGTTGATTTTGCACAAGCAGTTTCTTGACAGACAACTCACTGAAAACATTGCCTTCTCAGTTGAAGCAACCGTTTACGTGTCCGGGCATGTAGAAAAATACAATGTTCGATATCCAGATGAAGTTATCGAGTGTCGTCGCAACACACCATAAGTCAATGTCTAATGTGCACTGAACAGGGAGAGAGTGGTCGGTCCTTTCTGTTTTGACGACATGATAGTGACAGCAACAACTGTCTTGTCATGTTATAATCAAACGACGTTCTTTAAGTTTATGATCTTTAACCTAACATCTTTTCCCAACAGGATGGATCTCCCACTCACTGGAGTTTAAATCTGAGGAAATGTTTAAATAAACAGTTCCCAAACCAAAAAATCGGTCAAGATGGTCCAATTTCCTGGCCCCCAGATCCCTGATCCAACCCCAATTGACTTTTTTTTTTACGGGGATATGTGAAGAGCAGAGTTTTTAGAACCACCGTGAGAGATATGCGTTATCTGAAGACAAAATAAGAGAAGCCATTCGCTCGGTCACAATTACTCCTGCTGCAAAAGACGTGGGACGAACTGGAGAGACGCTTGCGGGTCGTCATTCAAAATGGTTAAAGAACGAACGAATCAAAATGGTGGTGGTCACGTGGAGATTTAAATTGGACAATTGCGCAAACACAAAATTTCAAATAAGACATCAGAAGAAAAAAAAAAATTTAATAAATTTGAGATTGATATTAATATGTTGAAAACCATATTGATGTCGTCGCAGCTGTTCTTGAGTTATTCAAACCTGAATAAATGTGTAAATGATTCAAAACAATCACCGAAATTACGATTTATTTCAAAATTTCCCTTTTCTACTCATGACATCATAACTCATCTACCAAAGGACGCACAGTGTTAAAACTTATACCAATCAAAACTTAAACAAATTCTGCATCTATGGTAAAAAAAAAAACAACAAAAAACGTTTGATGAAATTTTACATAGCTTTCAAACCTTAAATGTGTCAATAATATAATAATAATAATAATAATAATAATAATAATAATAATAATAATAATAATAATAATAATAATAATATAATAATGACAATAATAATAATAATAATAATAATAATAATAATAATAATAATAATAATAATAATAATAATAATAATAATAATAATAATAATAATAATAACAACAACAAAAACAATAATAATAATTTATTGTATGATTAATTCTATACAAAAAGATGATTCTTTTGTCGAAAGTCGCAGTTTGTTTGAAGCATCGTCAATGTATAGGAAAAACTCATTGTCTCTATAATTTAAAGCGTATAATATAATTAATTTCTATACAAAAATATTATTAGCGACAAGCTTTGCTAGAAATATGTTAGTACCATGCAGTGGTAAACAAAACAGAATATAAGAAACATTTGCAAAACCCAAGTCCAAATCAACCGAAGAAAAAAGTGAGAAACTATTGCCACTATCCTCTAAACTCCAAAGGACTCTGACAATAAGTAACCTCCACCTTTCGTGTTTGATACTCCAGCCTAGCACTAGCATACGCCTCTAACAAATAACCTCCACCCTTCGTTTTTGATATCCCAGCTTAGCAAAAGTCTCTGACAAATGACCTCCACTCTTCGTGTTTGATACCCCAGTCTACCATAAGCACCTGACAAATGACCTCCACTCTTCGTGTTTGATACCCCAGCCTACCATAAGCACCTGACAAATGACCTCCACTCTTCGTGTTTGATACCCCAGCCTACCATAAGCACCTGGCAAAAATAGCCTCCACCCTTCGTGTTTGATACCCCAGCCTACCATAAGCACCTGGCAAATAACCTCCACCCTTCGTCTTTGATCCCCCAGCCTACCATAAGCACCTGGCAAATAACCTCCACCCTTCGTCTTTGATCCCCCAGCCTACCATAAGCACCTGGCAAATAACCTCCACCCATTCGTGTTTGATACCTCAGCCTACCATAAGCACCTGGCAAATAACCTCCACCCATTCGTGTTTGATACCCCAGCCTACCATAAGCACCTGACAAATGACATCCACCCTTCGTGTTTGATCCCCCAGCCTACCATAAGCACCTGGCAAATAACCTCCACCCTTCGTCTTTGATCCCCCAGCCTACCATAAGCACCTGGCAAATAACCTCCACCCATTCGTGTTTGATACCCCAGCCTACCATAAGCACCTGGCAAATAACCTCCACTCTTCGTGTTTGATACCCCAGCCTACCATAAGCACCTGACAAATGACATCCACCCTTCGTGTTTGATCCCCCAGCCTACCATAAGCACCTGGCAAATAATCTCCACCCTTCGTGTTTGATACCCCAGCCTACCATAAGCACCTGACAAATGACATCCACCCTTCGTGTTTGATCCCCCAGCCTACCATAAGCACCTGGCAAATAACCTCCACCCTTCGTGTTTGATACCCCAGCCTACCTTAAGCACCTGGCAAATAACATCCACCCTTCGTGTTTGATACCCCAGCCTACCATAAGCACCTGGCAAATAACCTCCACCCTTCGTCTTTGATCCCCCAGCCTACCATAAGCACCTGGCAAATAACATCCACCCTTCGTGTTTGATACCCCCAGCCTACCATAAGCACCTGACAAATGACCTCCACCCTTCGTGTTTGATACCCCAGCCTACCATAAGCACCTGGCAAATAACCTCCACCCTTCGTGTTTGATCCCCCAGCCTACCATAAGCACCTGGCAAATAACCTCCACCCTTCGTGTTTGATCCCCCAGCCTTTGGCCTTCTGAGTGTTATATGTAAATATTAATCTATAATAAGCTGTGGATAATAAACAGTATCGAGCTAAAATGACAATTTTAGTTCAAAAGAGATACCAAGTGACTTGATTATAATTTATCAATTTTTTTAAACGTCATCGCTTGTTCTAGTTTTCACTGATGTCAAATCGCCTGTGTTGATCGAGTAGAAACTCGCAATGCCGTTTATTACAACGTAGTTAAGCAAAACATGCACAATTGTGAATAAGGCGTACAAAAAGCAAAGCCACAAGATTGGGGGAGGGGGGAGGGGAAGGCAGACCATATTTTACTACAAACCTTTGAATCATAGGTGGGTGTTCTCATCCTGAGAGGCAAAAACAAAAACCGAAAACCGTTATACTAACTGATATCAGTTCTCACATACCATTGAAGTTGAATTATCCCCACTTTGATTTGACTTTGGACTTATAAAAAAATGACTGGAATAAATTTATCCTTGAGAATGAATTCCACGTACAGACTTGACATCTGAAATCCTTATCATAATATTATAAGTATTTGAAATGAGGCGCAAGGTTCTGAGTATTAGTATGAATGAAAATGACGAGGATATAATATACACTAATGTCATTATATCTATGGGCCCTGGTAGACATGAGTAAAGCATAGAGTTCACACATTGTGCTCAATGTTAAAAGTAAAAGGGTTATATTCCGGTTACTTACCATATCCAGTGTACCCTAGTGGTTGTGCTTCATGATCATTATTGATATCAATGGAAATACAATGCCAGACCCAATTCCTTTTTTGATATTAAACACAAAATTACAACATCCTAACTTTAAATAAATATTACAAATTAGTGACAACATTAATGGAGTAAGCGACACATCTTCTCCGCTTTGAACGGTCGTCATATTGTCCGTTTCACGCTTTGGAAACCGGGATAAACTCCGGCTCCATGGGCCGAATGGCTCTGAATGACTAGTTTTTTCCACTACTCTAAGCATCACTTTAAGCATTTTAATTTTTAGATTATCGAGCTGACCAGCTAAGAAACTGACCTTCATCAAAGCGTCAATCTTTTTGCAAATGCCTTCACCGAGGGCCTGATCCACTTTGGTGAAATTCCCGATGGCTCTCTTTTGGATGAATTCTTGGGCGTGCATCATATGACCTGCGATGTTCTGAACCAGCCGATCACGAGCATTTTGATCTAAAACCTGGGCAGAGAGAGGAAAGAATAAATGAATAGAGGCATGTACAAGTTTGTCGTTATCCAATCACGTATTGTGACCCACCTTCTCAAAACGATATTATATTGGAGGCAGGCGACGAGGGGGGGGGGGGGGGGGGGATAGATACTTAAAATTGAATTTATAGGGGGAAAATGATTCTAATTTGGTTGAATTGTATTTGCTGTATTGAAGTGATGAGTGTAAATGCATGAAGTGCGAGTAAACATAAAGTTTCACTTTTTAAAAAATTGTTTCACCAGCAAGTCCACTTTTCAACACATGTTTCTCCCCGACATAAAATCGATTTGAAAAAGTGGGTCACTCTTAAAATAGACACTGAAGATCATTACATAGTCATCACTTGAGAATATTGATGCTATGCGTTTAGTTAAAATGCTAACTACATCCGCCAGCCGGGAATAGGGACCAACACACAAAACTATGTGTAATCTTAAATGTTTATAGTCTGATCGATATAATTTAGTAAGAACAAATCATTAAAATGGTTGGTGAAAAATAATAACAACGAGCTAAGTGATGTCAATTTCGTTCCTTCTATATCAATTATCCGTGTTTTCATAGACGACCATGAAAGATCAAATAAGATCCAGCAATATTTAAAATGCGATTAAATAAATAAATGAATAAATAAATAAATAAATAACATAAAATGAGCCGTTTGCAGACGGTAGATCAAATATTATTTGCGTCCATCGAGTTTACCTCTTTATAAAAGGTTCGAGCCTGGCTAAAATTGTCCTCGTCGGCAGTTTCGTAGCGCCGGGCCTCGGTTTCCTTGATAATGATGGGTTGTTCATTCACCAGCTCTGCCTCATTGGGACCTCCGAAACTGTTGGGGAAGTAGTTGGGTGCTCCAGCTGTCATAACGACACAGAACATAATCTCGCACACTAACATTAAAGTTAAAGGTTTTATCTATTCATTTATTTATGCAAGTGGAGAACCTCCAATATTGCAGAGAAATAAAGGCTTTTACGAACAGGCACTCGCCTATTATAATTATTATACTACTGTGTATTGTGGAAATTGATCTAGATCGAGACAAATCGTTTGAGCCACCAACGATAAAATCGGTCTGGTAATAAAGTCTGAAGGTGCGCTCAAATGAATCTGACAACAGGGTAGCCAGATGGCGATTCCCAATGCCAAGGTCAAATTAAGGACCTATCATTATGTCCTAGCAGATATTCTATATCACCATTTGAGTCAACGGGTAGAATTACCCTTAATTTTGAAAAAGGCTTTGCAAGTTACTCGAATATCAGTCTGTAAATGATAGTTTTATCGTTTGCAGATTTGCCAGGTATTATGTGATCGTTGGCAAATGTTTAACATGGTTAACCCCCAACCCTTAAACAAAACAAAAAAATAGGTTTGGTTTTTATTTCATATGGCGCCTTCAAACCTGCGACGCATTTCCTCTGAGAAGTTTACACATCGAGTTAACGAACTTGAAAACATTTTTGTTTAGAATGGACTCTTTTTTTTTTGGCACAAAACATACACAAGTTTACCAAAAATCATCACGCGAGGTTGTTTTGTAATTTGCATATCACGTCTCATTTATTGTAGTACGCATATACCACGAGATAAAGATCTGATAAAAAGTTTGTATGAAACAATCAACCAACCTAAAAAATCACCTTGCCTCGATTGGGAGGTAGGCATCTTTTTGGGGATTTTTTTTTCTTGTATTTTTCTTTCTTGCTTTGTCTAGCACTGTTTCAAACACACTTTTCAGATCTTTATTTTACACCTATGCCTGTTCCTTAAGCGAGATGGAGGAGGCAGTGCGTCTCTAGATTGGCAGGCAGTCCCAAAATGCACGGATCACCAATGTTAACTAGTATTGATGCATTGCGTTTATTTAGAAAACTCGTAACATCCGCCAACTTTATGTATCGTCCCAACACACAAAACTATGTGTACCCTTAAACGTTTATAGTCTGATTAATACTGTTTAGAGAGAGCTACTCAAAACATTGCTGGTTAACAACAATAATTAAGACCCGAGTGACGTCGATTTCGTTACATCTATAGATAGAATGAAGTTTTATCACTCAGGCCTTTGTTATTGTTTTTCGCCATCCTCGTTTATGAGCAATTCTCACTGAACTGTATTATCCAGACTATAAACGTTCATGGTTACACATAGTTTTGTGTGTTGGTCCGTTATACTGTGCATATTGTCGAGAAGGTTACCTGTGTCGAGAACTGACCGATAACCACCACAGGAACTTGCCTTTCACCGGAAGCAAACAGCCAACAGACCCTGAGCATCACTCACAGTTTTAACATAGACGACTGCAAAAATGCATTGTGTCATCAGATGTTGCGATGCAATTCCTTCACTAGTGTGTCAATATAGATAGTATGCAGATGACGTCACTCAGGCCTTTGTTATTGTTTTTGCCATCAGCGTTTGTGAGTTGTTCTCACTAAACTGTATTAACCAGACTATAAAAGTTCATGGTTACACAGAGTTTGTGTGTTGGTCCGTTATACTTCCGGATGGCAATGTTGTGAACTCCTTGGCCAAGCGCATTTTATCTATACACAGTGTATTGTGATAAGAACTCACTAACTGTGGGACTGGCCTATGTGTCAATACGCTTCAACAGTCGTAACGTCACTCCCTCGTAATGACGCATGGTAACTTAGTAACTGGCTCTAAACTATCGGAACAATGAAATATTTCTCCGACGAGCATAAAAGCGTATCCAGAGGAAAAAAACAATATAAATCTGATCATGTTTTGACTTTTACACATTCTGATCACAAGACATATGAAAAGTTCTAGCCAGCATGAAGAATAAAAAGTACCGATTTTCTTTGTTTAGAACCACGATTGCCTCCGTTGCTGGGCGACGTGACATCAGAATATCGAATCCAATACTCTTCAACAGTCGTAACGTCACTTCCTTCCTAATGACGCATGGTAACTTAGTAACACTGGCTCTAAACTATCGGATCAATGGCGGACGCCCGTATGAAATATTTCCCCGGCGAGCATAAAAGCGTATCCAGAGGGAAAAAAACATAAATTTGATCATGTTTTGAGTTTTACACATTCTGATCACAAGGCATATGAAAAGTTCTAGCCAGCATGAAGAATACAAAGTAATGATTTTCTTTGTTTAGAACCAAGATGGCCGCCGTGCCGGGCGGCGTGACATCAGACTACTGAATCCAATTGGTGGTGCCGCCGGTGCCGGGCGGCGTGACATCAGACCACTGAATCCAATTGGATTCAGTAGTCTGATGTCACGCCGCCCGGCAACGGCGGCCATCTTGGTTCTAAACAAAGAAAATCATTACTTTTTATTCTTCATGCTGGCTAGAACTTTTTATATGCCTAGTGATCAGGATGTGTAAAAGTCAAAACATGATCAAATTTATGTTTTTTTCCCCTCTGAATACGCTTTTATGCTCGCCGGGGAAATATTTCATACGGGCGTCCGCCATTGTTCCGATAGTTTAGAGCCAGTGGTACTAAGTTACCATGCATCATAATGAATGAAGTGACGTTACGACTGTTGAAGAGTATTGGTATCTACTAAAGGTAATTGAAAAATTAAGGAATGTTTCCCAGTCCTGTTCGTTGGCTGGAAATAGTCAAGGGACGGAACGTAATAAATGGCATGAAATATTCTGATTGGTTAATGCAGGAATGTATTTGTATGGGCTCCTCGTCTGAAGGTACGGTTTCTCATGTTTATTAAGTGGTGATGAAGATGATATACAGAATGTTCGGTTGTAAGACCCTGTTTCTATGCAGTATTAATGCTACATTACCTTGGTTGTCGTTGACACACTGAGGTCCGTCTCTCTGGTAGTTTAAGACCGTAGATCTGTAAGGACAGTTGACGGGGATCTGGAGGTAGTTGGTGCCCAAGCGGTGTCGGTGGGTGTCGGAATAAGAGAACAGACGGCCCTGAGAATGTCAATAAATTTATTGGTGATCAGTATTAATAATTGGTCAATGGCTCGAGGGATCGAGTGAGCATCCGACTAAAAATGTATATATTTGTAGGTCTTATCATATGCTTATACAAAAGCACAATAAAGTTTACTTGACATCAAGCAGTAATTAATTATTGAATGTGTATTGAATATATATAATCGTTTTTCATACCTATAATGGTAAGAAAGAGACGAGCTCAATTCCACTACAGCTAACCAAAACGATTTATTTATCTATTTATTGAGTGAGTGATAAAATCGATTGGTTGACTGGTTGATTGACTGAATCATGTAGAGATTGGTTGGTTAAATTTTAATAGATTGATTGATGGATTAATTGAGTTGTTTATTGATTTATTTATTTATCTATTTATCGATTGATTGATTGATTGAGTAACTTGTTGATTACTCGATTGATTGATTGATTGATTAATTGATTGAGTTACCTGTTGATAACATGATTGATTGTCCGATTGATTGTTTGTTTGGTTTCACTGATTGAGTAGCCTATTGATTGCTCGATTGATTGCTCTATTAACTGATTGGTTGATTGATTGATTGATTGAGCAACCTGTTGATCGATTGATCGATTGTTTGATTGATTGGTTTATTGATGGATTGAATGAGTAACCTGTTGATTGATTGATTGATTGATTGATTGATTGATTGATTGATTGATTGATTGATTGATTGATTGATTGATTGAGTTGCCTGTTGATTGGTCGATCGATTGATCGATTGTTTGAGTGGTTGATTGATTGATTAATTGACCACACCTGTAACATCTTGTCAGGACTGGCCTCAATGCCGGGCACCATGTGGGCAGGAGAGAAGGCAATTTGCTCAATCTCAGCAAAATAGTTCATGGGGTTCTTGTCCAGAGTCATCTTGCCCACGGGGATCAAGGGGAAATCCTTCTGGGACCAAACCTGGAATTGAGGTGGGGGGGAGGGGGCGGGGGAGGGGGGATAGAGTGTCAGGAACTCAATGCGTTGTCAAAAAGATTCAAACTGGGATTGGCATGGATATGTATGTAGGTACGACGTTTTATAATATTTGATGAAAGATGCTGTGACCGAGAGGCTTTAATTCTGTGTAGTAAAATACGATTTAAATAAAATAACAAAGCAATATATTATGTGGCTTGTCCTATTCTCTCTCTCTCTCTCTCTCTCTCACTCTCTCTCTCTCTCTCATTCTCTCACTCTCTTCCCCCCCCCTCTCTCTCTCTCTCTCTCTCTCTCTCTCTCTCTCAAACACACAGACACACACACTCTTTCATTATTTCTTTATTTCTCTCCATCCATTAATCTATATGTTTATCTAGTTATATATCTATCCATATTTCTTTCTATTAAATCGTTTTTTATACAAATGTGATACTAAGAGTGCTCGACATGTCGACAATAACACTGAAGCAAAGTAAGGAATATCATGTTAAATTCCTTAATATCTGTTTATTACCTATTTCCCTATCTGTCCATCAGCTTATCTTTTTATTTACCTATCTATCTAACTATCTTTCCATCCATCTATCTATCTTTCTGTCTGTCTATCTCTTTATGTATCCATCTACCCATCTATCTCGACACTCTCTCTCTCTCTCTCTCTCTCTCTCTCTCTCTCTCTCTCTCTCTCTCTCTCTCTCTCTCTCTCTCTCTCTATGTATATATAATATATATATATATATATATATATATATATATATATATATATATATATATATCTTTCCGTCTATCTATCTATCTCCCACATCTCCCTCCAACTGCATCTGATTACATACTATGCATAATGAGACTGTGCCAAAAGGTCGTTTCCATAACATTCGCCACTAAAATTGTCGTATACTAAATTATTTTGAAAAACTAAGAAAGAAATTCGTTTTAATCAATTTCTCTGATTATTAGCTTTGTACACACTTTTTGATACTTTAAAAACTTATATTTATAATTTTGATGCGAGATCCTCAAATTTTGGATTATTTTTCAACCAAGAGAAACTGATGGAAACGATTTTTGTTCTTAGTTTTTCAAAATAATTCAGTATTTTTTTTCTTCTCGGGAAGGTCACGAAGACGACCTTTTGGAGCCAAATATTCTAACTCTCCTATTTTTAAACTCCCTCCTTACCGACAATTTTCAGGATTTTTCCCGAAATGTCATAACAAATGTGACGATTTTCCTTTGGTTGGTACGGAGAGGGTTAAATTAATCGAACTTGTTAAAAAGACTGTCGGCGTCAATCATTGCTGCCCATCATCCCGAAAATCGCAACCGACCCCCTCCTTCCCCCCCCCCCTTCCCCCACTGCTACCACTCACCTTGGTGAGGTCAAAGGGATTCCATTTTTTCTTTTCGGCGTCTTCCACAGTCATAACCTGGATGTAAAGTGTCCAGGAAGGGTCGTTGTTGTTAGCAATGGCGTTGTACAAGTCACGGATCGCATAGTCAGGGTCTTGGCCAGCTAGGCGATCAGCCTCGTCAGCTGGAAGGTTTTTGATGCCTTGGTTTGTCTAGAAAAAGGTACAAAAACAAATTATGTGACCAAGCACGTCCATCTAGTATTATAAATGATCCAACTTTATAAATTAAGTATAATGACGTTTAACCAGTTAACTGCCATACTCTGCAAAAACACGTATTTAAAACTTTGGCCAGAAAACTTGTCCTTCAAATATCGATCGATTTAAATGACCCTCGCGAGGACTCAGGTTAGAGAGTTTTGACCAAGATGAGTGTCATTTAAATCAATCGATATTCGAAGGACGAGTTTTTTGGTCAAATTTTTAAATACGTGCCTTTCTAGAGCACGACAGTTAACTGGTTAATAAACAAAATCCACTCCAAATCAATTGTGTCATTACTTTTGGCTCACATTTTATCATTAAGATTTGGATTAAATTTTAAGCACCAAGATAATCTCGACAATAATACCATATTCAAACGATTGGTCACAAATGTATGTCTGAAAGATAGAAATTCAACTTAGTAAGCAGAGATGAGAGGCATTAAACTGAAGTTGTGGAAGACCCAATACCATACAAAGCAAAAATAGAATAATACGAGAGAAAAAAGCATACCGATATTGTTTATTTTAGCATTGTGAGTGACTTCGCAGGAAGGCAAACACTGCAAAAGGAGGAGCCATAATCAGCTTACCTTCAAATGAAACTTGCAATAGAATTCCTCATCCTTGTGGTTGACCAGTTTGAATGTGTGACTTCCGTAGCCATTCATATGTCGGAATCCATCAGGCGTGCCCCGGTCTCCGAACAGGAACATGACCTGGTGCGTTGTCTCGGGGCGGAGGGAGATGAAGTCCCAGAATGCATCAGGATCCTTACAATGAGTGGCTGGGTTTCTCTTCTGAGTGTGGATGAAACTTGGAAACTGGGGACCCAGTGGAGAAGATTTTGAAAAATAAATATAGCTGTCACCATATGCATTTTGTTGGAATCCACAATAAAGACGAGAGAGAGAGAGAGAGAGAGAGAGAGAGAGAGAGAGAGAGAGAGAGAGAGAGAGAGAGAGAGAGAGAGAGAGAGAGAGTGGGGGGGGGGGGGGGGGGTAGGGAGGGAGGGAGGGAGGGAGGGAGGCCGCGGGAATTCTGGATGAGAGATTTAGCTGGAGTTAGATATTGGATTGCTCCTAAGTATACCATGGACAGACGATGTGATTAACAAAACAAAAAAATGCATTGGAAATGATTCAGTACAATCGAGAGATAAGTGAAACTGAACTGAAAGCGAAGGTTAGATATTTTGGACGTAAAATTCTTATGTCGGTGAAAAAAAGCCTTAAAGGACTTGCTGATTTTAAATCAGATGTTGAGTTGGAGGTGTGGGTCCAGTAGAAGGAAGAACCTTGTCTGGACGCCGGTTTGGATCATTCTTGGTCTGGCTACTCATCTTCAGCTGTTCCAGCAGGAATTGATCTAGGCTGGTATCACCTTCAGGGTCATGGCAGCGCACAAGCTCCTGTACGACGGCAACGTGATGATCCTTCAATAACGCCAGGAAATACTGGATTTCCTCAAACCGCCTCTTAACTGGACATGGCAGAACTGCATCAAATATGTGCAGATGGAAACTTGGAAACAGTGATACCTGCCAGAAATGTCAGGCAGCCCCAGAGACCAGCAATCACATCGTCCTCCACTGTCCAGTCACTAAACTTGAAGGTGGCTACGAAACCATCCTTAGGGCGGAGGAAGACTTTAGAAGCTGGGTTGACGAAATACATTTGGAGGTGTAGCCATACGCTACTAATAATCAGATGTTATTAAGAAAATATACATCATTATTTTTCAAATTATTACTTTTATATTTTGTTGTCATTGTTACTTGCAGTTGTGTATAAAAGATACATGCATTATATGTATTTTTACCGACAATAAATAATTTATTCAATTCAATCCAATGAAAAGATAACAATGCTACAGCGTGAAGTGCAAGTAAAGAAAATGCGGAGCTGCTGAAGAAGACAGAGGATTGATATTGTCAAAGTATGGAGTGACTGCTGAATGGCTCAACATCTTCATGGCCAATCACAAGAAGAGGTGACATTCCATTATCTGCGACCAGAGAAGCAACTTAAATTGTTGTCAAATATTGGAAAGCCATAGGAGTTGGATGGCTCGTCAGGGAGGAAACTGATTGGTGATCTATGTCCAACTTCGATGAATAACAGAAGATAGATAGATAGATAGATTGATAGATAGATAGATAGATAGATAGATAGATAGATAGATAGATAGATAGATAGATAGATAGATAGAGTGAGAGTGAGGGAGAGAGAGAGAGAGAGAGAGAGAGAGAGAGAGAGAGAGAGAGAGACAGACAGAGGAAGGGTAAGAAAGAGAGGTATAATTTGTGAGCTCCGCCTAAAAACGGTACTATATTGTTAAGGTTTAGATAGTGATAATTGAATTTAAACTGAAGACAAGATTATGCCGTGTGCCAATGTTTATGTGTTTATGTGTGTGTGTGTGTGTGTGTGTGTGTGTATGTGTGTGTAGGCGTGAACGTGTGTGTGTATGTGTGCGTGTGTGTGGGTTTGTTATTGAGAAGTTTTAATATAAATTTTCAAAAGAAAAATGTTAGATCTCTGACCATTTCAATTTCATATTTAGTTGTCGTCATTTGATTCACTTCAACACAATACCAGATTGAAGCTGTAGGTCACATTTACAAAATGTCAGAATTTTCTTTCAGTTGGTGTTGGAAAATATACAAAAATACTGTAATGAAGAAGGGGAAAACCGTAATACACGCCTTCCTAGAAAGAAACAAAAAGATACTAGTAATAGATATGTTTCTAATTAAACTATGACCGAACCAAGGTAACAACAATAATTTAGAAGGCCTTGTCGTGATCGATGAGATTTTAGATGATGATAATGATGATGATGACGACGACGATGGTGACGACGAAGAGGAAGATTTGACTATGACGTCATCAATAAATGTACCAAAATATCGTATTATACAGCTCACCAAGATAGGATCCCTGATAAAGAAGATGGGCGTGTTGTTCCCCACCAAGTCCCAGTTTCCTTCCTGGGTGTAAAACTTGACAGCGAAACCCCGGGGATCGCGGGCTGTGTCGGCCGATCCGTTTTCACCACCTAGAGAAAGTGTAAGTATATAATTTTACAACATAGATGGTATTACGTTGAACTCGAAGAAATTATTATTATCATTATTGAAGAAGAGATATTCCGAGTCCTCGTTCAAAAAGAACCAAGCAGTAACATCACAACTCAACACTGTACACGTTGTTGAAACAAACATTGGGTTGGCAGCTCTGCTGTCAATTGATTCAATGCATTAAAGTAAAGCAGTCACTTGTTCTTTCCATCGGATGATCTTTAACGTGTATGGTGTGTTAGAGGGAGTTCAGTGAGATCGAATCACTCAAATGCGGTCTAACAACGATTACAAAGAGCCGACTGACGTCAACTTCATTCCATCTAATCGCCCCTATATGGCAGCCTAAATTGGATTCTATAGTCTGATGTCACGTCGCCCAGCAACGGCGGCCATCGTGGTTCTAAACAAAGAAAATCGGTACTTTTTATTCTTCATGCTGGCTAGAACATCATATGTCATGTGATCGGAATGTATAAAAATCAAAACATGATCATATTCATAATGTTTTTTTCCTCTGGATACACGTTTATGCTCGTCGGAGAAATATTTCATAAGGGCGTCCGCCATTGTTCCGATAGTTTAGAGCTAGTTACTAAGTTACCATGCGTCATTACGAGGGAAGTAACGTTACGACTGTTGAAGCGTATTGCCTCCTGTGTTAAAATTGTGAGTGACGCTCAAGATCTGTGGACTGTGGGGCTGATTCTTAGCTGTAGTTAACTTATAACCTGACCTTGACCAAAAAAAATACGTCAAGAGACATATTATGTTTGGCAACAAAAGAAAACAGATCGTGAGTTGTATTCAATAGTTCAACCAATGGAATTACTTCTTTCCTTGTGCACTACTAACGACAACTCTCACTTGACGGTGCAAAAACCTTTTTTTAAAAATGACGTCAAACTATAAGTCCTGGTGGGTTCCAGTGTCAGGCTATAGATAGTTCGAAGATGACGTCACTCAGGCCTTTGTTATTGTTTTTGCCATCCGCGTTTGTGAGTTGTTCTCACTAAAATGTATTAACCAGACTATAAAAGTTCATGGTTACACAGAGTTTGTGTGTTGGTCCGTTATACTTCCGGATGGCAATGTTGTGAACTCCTTGGCCAAGCGCATTCTATCTATAAGTTAACGGTGGGTACGGGCGATTGCTTGGGTGGCAGGCAAGTACTTAAGAAGGCCTTGTCGGCATTTCATAATATCCCGAAAGGTCTAAGTTAGTGCCGCGCTGAAGACCGGTCTAGACCGCGGTCCGACGGTCTTTTAGCTGTGAACCGAAGACCGGTCCCATAGGGGAAGATCGGCGGCGGTCCTCACTTCTTATCACCTTTCAACTAGTGCGGGGCGGTCCTTGCAAGGACCACGGTCCTACGGTCTCGCGCCATAGCCTACTACTTCCCCAGCGCAGGGTTGCCAGATTATTTTTCAACAAAATGCCAGGGGAAGACTCAAAAAATGCCAAAACACTCAAAAAGATGCCAAAGCCTGTTGACTCCCACCCCCACTAAGAAAACTACTCACTTTTGATAGACAATTTACTATCATATCCTGGTGGCTTGCGTGTTTTCTTTTCTTTTTCTTTTTTTTTTTTTTTTTTTTGTTTTTTTTTTTTTTTTTTTTTGAATTATACTAAATCTGCCGTACAGCGACAAAACCCCGTATAATGGCAAAACGTGATTTTACAGGAGAGCCGAAAAACTTTTCAAATTTTACTTCAACTGTTTACAATAACTATGCGGAGAATTGATGCAAATTTGGTATCAATCGAAAGTTCTTTTTTTATTATATCCCATTTGATGTATAAAAATAGAAAATAGAAACCTGTACTATTCGAAAATCTGAATTTACTGTTATACGGGGTTTTGTCACTGCATCGGTATCCGATTGGAGTGGTGCAAACACCGTATCTCACATTATACGGGGTTTTGTCGTTGCATCATGACGCGTGCTATACCGTATCTCGGCGTTTGCCCTATATTTTTATATATTGGGAACCGAGTGTTACATCGAGTCTTTCAAATTTATTTACTACTGATAATATTTTGTATGAAGTAAGAAGACGGAGAGTAGAGAAGGAAGGAGAGGGGGGGGTGAGGAGAAGAAGAAGAAGAAGAAAGAAGAAAGAAGAAGAAGAGAAGAGAGGGAGGGGAGGAGAGGAGGAGGAAAGAGAGGAAGAGAAAAGAAGAAGAAGAAGAGAAGAAGAAGAAGGAGAAGAAGAAGAAGAGAAGAAGAAGAGAAGAGGAAGAAGAAGAAGGGGGGAAGAAGAAGAGAGAGAAGAAGAAGAAGAAGAAGAAGAAGAAGAAGAAGAAGAAGAAGAAGAAAAGGAGAAGAAGAGAGAAGAAGAAGAAGAAGAAGAAGAGAAGAAGAGAAGAAGAAGAAGAAGAAGAAGAGAGAAGAAGAAGAAGAAGAAGAAGAAGAAGAAGAAGAAGGAAGAAGAAGAAGAAGAAGAAGAAGAAGAAGAAGAAGAAGAAAAGAAGAAGAAGAAGAAGAGAAGAAGAAGAAGAAGAAGAAAGAAGAGAAGAAAAAGGAAGAAGGAGGAGAAGAAGAGGAGAAGAAGAAGAAAAGAAGAAGAAGAAGAAAGAAGAAGAAGGAGGAAGAGGGGAAGAGGAGGAAGGAAGGAAAGAGAAGAAAGAAGAAGAAGAGAAGAAGAAGAAGAAGAAGAGAGAGAAAAGAAGAAGAGAAGAGAAGAAGAAGAAGAAGAAGAAGAAGAAGAAGAAGAAGAAGAAGAAGAAGAAGAAAAGGAAGAGAGAGAAAGAAAAAGAAAAAGGGAGGAGAGAGAAGAAGAAGAAGGAGAGAAGAAGAAAGAAGAAGAAGAAGAAGAAGAAGAAGAAGAAGAAGAAGAAGAAAAAAGAAGAAGAAGAAGAAGAAGAAGAAAAGAAGAAGAAGAAGAAGAAGAAGAAGAAGAAGAAGAGAAGAAGAAGAAGAAGAAAAGAAGAAAGAGAAGAAGAAGAAGAAGAAGAAGAAGAAAGAAGAAGAAGAAGAAGAAGAAGAAGAAGAAGAAGAAGAAGAAAGAAGAAGAAGAAGAAGAAGAAGAAAGAAGAAGAAGAGAAGAAGAAGAAGAAAGAAGAAGAAGAAAGAAGAACAAAGGGAAAAGGAGGAGGGTGAGGAAGAGGAGGACAAGGAGGAGGAGGGGAGAAGAAGAAAAGAAGAAGAAGGAGAAGAAAGGAAGATGAGATATGGAGGAAGTGGAGGAGGACGAGGAGGAGGAGGAGGAGAGAGAAAAAGAAGAAGAAAGAAGAAAAGAGAAGAGAAGAAGAAGAAGAGAAGAAGAAGAAGAAGAAGAGACAAGGAGGAGGTTAGGAAGAGAGGACACGAGAGGAGGGAGAAGAAGAAAGGAAGAAGGAGATTTGGAGAAGTGGAGGAGGACAAGGGAGGACGAGAGGAGGAGGAGATGACGAAGAGTAGAAGAAGAAGAAGAGAAGGAAGGAGAGAAAGAGGAGGATGGTGAAGAAGAGGAGAGACAAGGAGAGGAGGGGAGAAGAAGAAAAGAAGAAGAAGGAGAAGAAAGGAAGAAGGAGATTTGGAGGAAGTGGAGGAGGACAAGGAGGGAGGAGGAGGAGGAGGAGGAGGAGGAGGAGGAGGAGGAGGAGGAGTGATGAAGAAGAAGTAGAAGAAGAAAAGGAGGAGAGAAAGAGGGGGATGGTGAAGAAGAAGAGGAGGAGAAGGGAGAAGAAAGAAGAAGAAGAAGAGAAGAAGAAGAAGAAGAAGAAGAAGAAGAGAGAGGAGGAGGAGAGAAGAAGTAGAAGGAGAGGAAGAGGGTGAGGAAAAGGAGGAGGAGGGGAGAAGAAGAAAAAGAAGAGAAGAAGAAGGGAAGAGAAAGAGGAGGAGGAGGTCAGGGACGAAGAAGAGGAGGAGGAGGAGGTGAGGGATAAAGAAAATGAAGGAGAAGAATGAAAAGAAGATGTTTATGATCGACCTGTATTAAGCTAATGAAGAATTTACAATTATACGGTACTCCACGGCCGGTTATACAACGACAAAACCCCGTATCGAGGCAATGCAACGACAAAACCCCGTATAACTGGACTTACGGGGTTTTGTCGCTGCATCAGCTGATTGAAATAGCAACATACGGTGTTTTTAAAATGTTTAACTTTTTTATTTTTAAGAATTGCCTCGTAATATTTTGTGAGTGGATGCAGGGTGTCATTCTGATCACAATGGTATAAAAATGTCTGTTTGACCCAATTTCGAAGATACGGGGTTTTGTCGTTGTACGGCAGAAATTTCCTGTTGGGGTAATTATTTACCTACTGACTACTAAGTGGAGTGCTAAACCACTACACCACGGTTGGATTTTAAGAATGAAAAAGAAATGTGAAGATGTTTGTTTTTACGCGTTTAGAAATAATTAAGAAAAGGTGTCATTTGAAGTATAATATACAAGAAAAGAAAATGCCAAATGAAAATGCCAAATGCCAAATGATTTTTCTAATGCCAAACGGTTTTCAAAAATGCCAGATTTTTGGAATCTGGCATTTAAAATGCCAAACTGGCAACCCTGCCCCAGCGATTCGTTGCTTCGGTTGCCTATCTTCCACCAATCACCACCCATCCCACTTAATTAATCGCACCCACCCCCCTTTGCCATACACTAAACGACACAGACGACCATACAGGCAGACGACAACCAACCTCCACTCCGCAAACCGCCCTTTCGTGTGTGAGATGGGGGGAACAGGAGGCGCACGCCTTGGACGATTCCATTATACGGGGTAAATTTCAAAATTTACTACACCATAATGATCGCAATGACAATGATCTATGGTGAAGGCATGACCCCTCTTCTCTAATGGGTTATTGTTTGAAATGTATGTGACTACAAAAGATGTGTGTGTTTGTGTGTGTGTGTGTGTGTGTGTCGAACCTAGCAAGTAGCAAATCCGATTTTTTGTTTTCTTTTGTCCATCTCTTGTCACCACTCCTTTCTATCGCAGTGTTGTCATTTAAAATAATACAATAATATTAAAATTTCGTTGGTGTTTTTACTAATCAAATAATATGAGTTTCATTAGTTTCTTCCTTCCAAAAAACCCAGTTATAACGTCTGAATTTTAAAAAAGTCCAATAGAATATTTGGGGACCCCGATAGCTCAGTTGATAGAGCACTCTCTTTATACGCAAAGGGCCAGAGATCGATCCCGGGTGCAGTCGATTTTTTTCTGAATTCCTGTCTACTCAGCAATGAATGGGTAGCTGAGTTTGTTAGATCTGGCGAAAAGTCACCATCGACCCCTCTTATTACCTCATCCACCCCCTCTTATTATAACTTCACGTCTCTCTCTTACTCTTCAATGCTCGCTGCCCTCTAATGTGTGTGTGTGTGTGGCGGGGGGGGGGGGGGGGGGGGGGTAGGAGTTGCGTGTGTGTATCAACGCCACAAACAACTCGATCAACGCCTTGGGCGATGCCATTATCTCCGTTAATGGGGATAAATTTCAAATTTTATTAAATTATCGAAGTAACAATGAAGTACGGTGAGCAAATAAAGAAGGCATCACCCCTCTTCTCTAATTAGGTTACAATTTGAAATGAGTGTGACTACTCCGTGTGTTTTACTCCTGTAGACCACGGTTTTCATCGTGTAGCGGTCTTTAACGGTTCAAGAATGAACGATCCCATGGTCTCAAAGGTCAAACCGGTTCGAATTTCCAACAGTCTCTCAGGAATGTTCAATGTCGAAAAGGACCGGTCCTTGCGGTCTTCATTTCCCAAGGACCGTAGGACCGTGGTCCTTAAGCTTGCCAAGGACCGCCCCGCACTAGTCTAAGTCATGAAAATGGACCATCGGTTTACCCAACGTGAAAAGACGGAATCATGTCAGATTGGTTTATATATATATATATATATATATATATATATATATATATATATATATATATATATATATATATATATATATATATATTTATATTATATATATATATATATATATTGAAAATCTAATTTACTGTCAAAATATAAGAAGACGTAGGTTAATTTCATTCGTTTTTTTTTAATGTCAAGAATGACTTCAGTTTGTTAAGCGAGAGAAAGCATTAATTTGATAACCTAATCATGTTGAATTTAATTAGATGTACTTTTTTAGATCTGGTTTAACCCGAATTGAGGCGCCTCACAATATTGTAATGCTGTACGTGTGTTAAAACGTCGTGAAAAAATGCTCACACATTCATAATTCCATATCCGTGAAACTTTCACAATGACTATATCAATTTGTATGAAACCGGATAGACACTGCTGAGAAGTGCCACTCCTTACGTTGCTTGCTAATCAAATATTGACATTCGAACTGTCGTGAAGCATTGTTTTATAGATAGTATGCAGATGACGTCACTCAGGCCTTTGTTATTGTTTTTGCCATCCGCGTTTGTGAGTTGTTCTCACTAAACTGTATTAACCTGACTATAAACGTTCATGGTTACACAGAGTTTGTGTGTTGATCCTTTATACTTCCGGATGGCAATGTTGTGAACTCCTTGGCCAAGCGCATTCTATCTATAGCATGGTGGATTTAGTGAGCGGTCAATTAACAAGATCTCGTCCAATAGGTTTGATAATAGAAAGACAAAAGAATGAAAATACGCCATGTTTTCACTCACCAACAGTCGAAAATCTAACAGCCAGCGGAGTCTTCTTGCCCAGTCGCGAGAACACTTCGGCCTTGCAATATTTGGTGATGTCATGCGTCACTTCAAAACGACCAAAGGCGCCTGTAGAAAGAAAGAGGTAAATTTGTATGATACTGAAAAGTAGGAAGAGATCGATGGATATCGAAAGAGAACACAAATGTGATGTTAAAACA
>NC_088362.1:76509532-76517032 GCF_034508935.2 Berghia stephanieae
CCATCCAACTTCGTATTCAAAATCCGTTGATCAATCCTCTGCATCATGGTTTTGATCAGCGGATTGGCGGAAGCGCTACGTCAGAGGTTGAATAAAAGCATCGTTTATATATTATATATATATAATATATATATATATATATATATATATATATATATATGATATATATGTATATAGTATGTATATTGTATATGTATTAGTATATATATATATATATATAATATATATATATATATATATATATATTATATCATATATATATATATAAATTTTTCTGAGCCACTCGGTATATATATATATATATATATATATATATATATATATATATATATATATATATATATATATATATAAATATATATATATATATATATTTATACCGAGTGGCTCAGAAAAATTATATATATATGTATATATATATATATATATATATATATATATATATATATATATATATATATATATATATATATATATATATATATGTATATATATATACCAGTAAAAAGCCCGCAATTTCGCGGGGAAAGAACTATTTTCATTCGATATTGCCTGAATCATTTCCTTGATTAGCTTGATTACGATTAGATGGACACTTTAATCGATGTGCTTGTCGTCGCTGCCATGCTTTATTCGGCATGATTTTAGTTTATCAGTCAGTAGATATCAATATCAATAAGTCACAAGTCTTTTCCACGCTTGACTTGGGAGGCCTTCCGAAAGCTCCTACAAAGGGAAACAACTTATATAATATTCCCTCAACTAACCCCAAGAAAAAGTAAAACCTAGACTACCTTTAACTAACCCTAATAGGAAAATAAACACCCTAGCATTTTGACTAACCCTAATAGAAAAAAAAAACCCTCGGACTGCTTTGCACTACCTTTCAATATTTCACAAATTAAAATGGCGGCCGAGAATCAAAACAATGGTCAAATTAGGAAATTTTAAACTTTCACAAATCTATCAAAGTTTGTTCTAGAGTTTTTAAAATGCTTCTTTATGATGACAAATTGAATAAATAAACGCCTGACAAAAGATCTACGGTGAAAATACAAATTGAAAGAATACTGGGATGTAGGAGCTTTCAGAATGTTTCCCCTTTACCTAACTTATGTGAGGTCAAATGAAAATCTGAAGACGCGAAAAATATCAAATTTGTTCGGGCTAGAAGCTAGACAGATACAATTGACAGTTTGCCGACAACGTTTAATTAAATATTTCCCAGGGCAATAATTATCACATCGATGGCATAAAAACGACCGTAATATCAGCAGTAAAATTAGTTGACGTTGTTAATCGGTGAAACATGTTTAAAATTTGTGTAAATCCGAATACCTTCATGTGATCAAGTGAATAATATCACTATGAATGCCACGATTTGCTGAAAAGTGCCAACACACACACACACACACACATGTATACACTACACACAACACACACACAAACACACACACACACACACACATATATATATATATATATATATATATATATATATATATATATACATACATAGATAACATATTTGAACTACTATTGACTCCTACAGATCTATTTCATGCCTTTTACATTGGGTAATCTTCATGGAGTGAAATCGTTATTGTTGTTACAATTATTTGTTGTTGTTTCGTACTTCCTGTGATGTTTTGGTGTTGAGATTATCATGGTGGTTTGTAGTTGCATGAAACAGTTCTTTGGGAGTCAATAGTAGTTCAGATATTTTATTTAAATTCATGTATATTTACCCCTCCTTTAAGACTAAAGTCGAACACTTTAATGTCGTGGTTTTTATTTTATACCTTATAATATATATATATATATATATATATATATATATATATATATATATATATATATATATATATATATATATATATGAGTGTCGGTGGGTACATGTAGGTACGAACGTGAGTGCTCGATGATGTTGGTTAAAGTTAGAGCATATAAAAATAAATAAAGTCGCTCACGTATTTGTCTCTGAAAAAAAATACGTGAGTGACTTTATTCATTTAATATATATAATGTCAACCCATTCGCATTTCATCTTTTTAATTTTCAGTTATATTCTTTGGTCTTGTTACAGCGTCACAATGTATATTAATACATGTTTCTTCATTTCTGATCTTGTCTTTCTTCTGATTTTGAAGAAGCTCAGGAGTGTTACTTCTGAAGGTTTGCAGCTTGTTGGAGGAACCAGAAAAAGTAACGCAATACTGGACAAGATGTAGAGAACGATTCAATGAAGCCGAGGGTCGAAGAAATCAAATAAGTATGTATGTAAAAAAGTAAGTAAGTAAGTAAATAATTAAGTATGTAATGCTTTAATCCTTTTGAAATAATATGGTGACAAGAAGTGTTACACTCGGATAGAGTTTGTGTGTGAGAGAGGATGGGCAAGGATGTTGGTGTAAATTTACGTACCTCCTCCTTTGGCATGTACAACTCTCTCGGGGATTCGTTCACGTTGGAAGTGGGCCATCTCATCGGTAAAGATAAAGTCTTGCATGAGGAGTGGGCCTCTCGGCCCCGCAGTCATAGAGGCAGTTTTGTGTCCGATGGGGGCACCAGTCCCGGTAGTGATGACTGGTGGGCGTGCCGGATTCTGATGATGATTGTAAAAGAATTGGTTTATAATTGTTTTGTTCATTATAAAATCATTTCATCATTTTAAGATATACATTGTCATTATCCGAGAAAAATCAGAGAGAAAAACTACAAGAAAAGAGACGACTCTAGTAATTAGTTCTGTCTCGAAGCTTTTTCTCAATACTGTCATATTCTGACCCAAAAAACAACAACTTTTTTTTTTCACATTGGCCAGAACACTTTTGCTCCAGAACTTCTCAAAAATTCCAAAACCTTTAGAATTATTGGATGACATGAAATTCATGTAAATCGATCGATTATTGAAGTAAAAGTTTTCTGGCCGCCAAATAAATAATAATTCCAACAAGAAAATTTAGAATACATAATGCTATTACCGATTGACTCTTGAGATAATCATCAAGCTGATCGGATACTAGGTCTCTGGACCCCATGTCGCTGCTTCTTTCGTTGATGTTGGTGAAGTCGGAATAATTTGCAATGCGCTGTTGACGGAAAGTAAGGGGTCTCCTCTTGCCTTTACTGAAGACTTGAAGAGCAAATATTTCAAAATTGGTTTATTACATTAACAAGTTGATAAATTCTGCAAGGGTATTATAATCAATCATCATCATCACCATCATCAACATTATCATCATCATCACCATCATCACAATCATCAACATCATCATCATCATCATCATCATCATCATCATCATTATCCTCAATATCATGATCATCAGCAACAGTAGAATTAAAATCATCTTTATCATCATCCACCACCACCACCATTATCATCATCAGCTTCGTCGTGACCCGACCTCTTCTCATCGTCATCGTCAAAGGAACCAACAGCGGCAGCAACAACAATTGAATATAGTTACACATATTTTAGATCGAACGCGTCTTTAAAGATAACTACTAATCCTCCTCCTCCTCCTCTTCCTCCTCCTCCTCCTCCTCCTCCTCCTCCTCCTCCTACTACTACTACTACTACTACTACTACTACTACTACTACTACTACTACTATTGCTAACTTACCTGTCTGATGTCTACTGCTATTAATAATATTACTACTACTAATACTACTACTACTCCTACTACTACTACTACTACTACTACTACTACTACTACTACTACTACTACTACTACTACTATTATTATTATTATTATTATTATTATTATTATTATTATACTACTACTAATACTACTCCTACCACTACTACTACTACTACTACTACTACTACTACTACTACTACTACTACTACTACTACTACTACTACTACAACTACTACTATCATTGTTATTCATCTATCAAATAATTACATTTCACAAAATCATGTGCATTAATAATTCAAATGTGCAATGTTTTTACAGTCTGAAAAAGTCCAAAGGATAAGGAGGAAAAACGATAATAATGTCAAAACGAAAGCCTCTCTCTCTCTCTCTCTCTCTCTCTCTCTCTCTCTCTCTCTCTCTCTCTCTCTCTCTCTCTCTCTCTCTCTCTCTTTCTCTCGAACGACGACGATTACCAGTTGTTAGAGACACAAATGTGACATTAAATCTTTATTGTTTTCGGGACCTTTTATCCCGGCGCAAGGACACCGAACGCATTAAATGAACCTGACTTTGGTTGCAGTTTTCATATCTAAACCCGAGTCTGAACCAGCGATATTGGTATTCTACGGTCTAAACTCATAAAACAAAAAAATCAGACAAATATTTACCGTCTAACATCCCTCCTTGATTCAATAATAATATTATACTGCACACTTATATAACGCCAACATCTCATGCAATATGAGCTTTAGGCGCTATACAAAAATAAAATATATATCATTAATTAAACAATGACTACAGCTATTAGATACAGATATATTCAATATTTAAAATGCTATCAACATAGAAATACACTTTAAAAGAAAAGAAAATCAAGTAAAGAAATGTTTTCTAAAGTAATGTGTCTTTAGCCTGCTTTTGAATGCCTCCAGGGATTCTGAATTTCTTATCTCAAAAGGTAATTTATTCCAAATGGATGATTCAACCCGATTAAGTTGGGGTAAAAGCGGTCAGAAATGCAGAAATGCGACGAGGGAAATCAGGCCTTAAAGATTTTCGTCCTCGCAAAATTAAGAAGCCCATGCCGCTGAAATTTATCCGGACCCCTGGTTAATGTTGATAAATCGCAATGTAAAGCATCTTTCGCCAAATCTAACTTGTAACTAGCTGTGAAGATCTGAAAAAGTGTGTATGAAACAAAAAGCAAGACAAAGCAATAAAGAAAAATACCAGAAGATTTTTTTGTGATGGCTTTTTTTTTCCTGTATTTTTTTTTCTTGTTTTGTCTAGCACTGTTTCATGGACACTTTTCAATTATATCACTAACCGCTCCCTAATTTCTCAATTTGAACACATGTGAAATAGGAGGTAGGGGGGGGGGGGGAGAAAAAGAAAAGAAACTGGTGTAAGCTACAGCGCCCCGTCGATTGAGCCACCTTAACTGATGATCGAATGTACACACGTAGACGCGACTTGAGCACGTAAATACTTATTAAGCATTTTAAAAAATTAATTAAAAATAATTATAACAATAATAATAATAGTATAATAATAATAATAATAATAATAATAATAATAATAATAAATAATAATAATAATAATAATAATAATAATAATAATAATAATAATAATGATAATAATAATAATAATAATAATAATAATAATAATGATGATGATGATGATGATAATAATAATAATAATAATGATGATGATAATAATAATAATAAAGATAGTAGTAGTAGTAGTAGTAGTAGTAGTAGTAGTAGTAGTAGTAGTAGTAGTAGTAGTAGTAGTAGTAGTAGTAGTAGTAGTAGTAGTAGTAGTAGTAGTAGTAGTAGTAGTAGTAGTAGTAGTAGTAGTAGTAACAATAATAATAATAATAATAATAATAATATATAATAATAATAATAATAATAATAATAAATAATAATAATAATAATGATAATAATAAAAATAAAAAATAATAATAATAATAATAATAATAATAATAATAATAATAATAATAATAATAATAATAATAATAATAATAATAATAATCGCAGCTTACGCCAATGAAGAATACAATCCTATTAGAAATGGTTGTCAAATAAGAAATTGCTACTTTCCCTTCTGCAAACCAGACCGTGACTGGGGAAGGGGAGAATATTAAAGGGCTTGTAAAGAATGGAGACTGAATTTTATTGTCTGACTACTGACTACACTGTCGTACTCTGGAAAAAACCTATATTTTAAATTTTGGCCAGAAAACTCATCTTTCAAATATCGATCGATTTAAATGACCCTCATCTTGGCAAAAACTCTCAAACCTGGGACTTCGTGAAGTCCCGGGTTTGATTGTTTTTGCCAAGATGAGGGTCATTTAAATCGATCGATATTGGAAGGATGAGTTTTCTGGCCAAAATTTAAAATATGGGATTTTCCAGAGTACGGCAGTACACCTTGTCGACGTATCGGCGATCTTGTGCAGTATAGTAGTTTAAATGGTATGGTGGTATGACACTCGGCTTGCGACCTGTATGTTGCAGGTTTTAGTCCCACGCGGTAAGCGGCGCAACGTTAAGTCCTTGGGAAAGGCCCTTTATTTTACTAATATTCTCTCACTATGCGTATTTGGGTGTAAAATGAATACGTGATTGGTAACACCGTTGTCTCGCCGAAAAGAAATTATAATAACGATTTAAGGTCGCATGTACTATCTTACATATCCAATGTTGCGGTTGGCTTGGCACTTCTTGTAAAGGGCTTTAAACACGTTTAGTGGGTTTTGCGCTATATCCTAAAAACTGACATATTTTTCAACTCTTTATTTTTACCAAGTAACACAATGATCTACCATAATATGTCCATTATCACATTGTCCTACTCTGTCCAAAAAAAAAAAAAAAAAAAAGAAAATAATAAAAACACACAAATTAAAAAAACACCCCCCCCCCCCCCCCCAAAAAAAAAGCCACAAAAAAAAAACATGTTTTTAAAATTTTGGCTAAAAACGTCCATCAAATATCGTTTGATTAAAACGGCCATCATCTTGTCAAAACCACTCAAGCTGGGACTTCCCATGAAGTTCCAGGTTTGAGAGTTTTTGACAAGATGAGAGTTGTTGTAATAGATCGAAATTTGAAGGATTAGTTTTCTGGCCAATTGTTTAAACGTGTTTCTGTTCTTTCTTTCCTTTTTTTTTTGTTTTTGTTTTTTTTTAGAGTACAGTAGAATAGTGGTCATTTTATATTGCCTTCAACACTACAGAGGCAGAGCTCATTGCTAACCAGCTATCATGAAAACACGACGTACAAAGACATTTTATTGTGTTGAATATGGTTGCTATTGTGACAATAGCCAATGGGTAAATCGGTGAAACATGCATCTTTTTTTCTCCTTATGTTATGCATTGCATATATATTTGCATATTCTTTTTAACATAAATTTCTTTTTTGCTCTCTCGAAGATGCTGATGGTGTCACTGTGGCGATTGATGTGCACAATCCTACGGAACATCACGACGGTACTTTTAAATTGACGTCTTGTCGATGTGACAAAAAGCGACTCTAACAGGATGGAGAAGCTCATCATGCTGCCGGCTTCCTATGTACTTATATTATTCGAAGTGACTATTCTCACCCCCCTAGTCTAGGATGCTAGTCTTCATAATAGTAGTCCACAATTGTTGTATGTTTAATACAAAGGTTGTAATGCAGTAATTTGTTAAGTTTCTTGTCACAATTTGCACAATTTAAAAAAAAAATCAATCAAATCCAAATCGCAAAAAGCCGGCGACGTTTTTTTCGGTAATCCAATCGGCCGGGGGGGAGGGGGGGGGGGGTGAGAATAGAGGCAGCCTATATTATTATATAAGCT
>NC_088362.1:76537032-76579532 GCF_034508935.2 Berghia stephanieae
TTGACTAAAGTCAGAGATATCCAGAGACTAAGCGCTAGTCGGCGTTCATGAAAACTACCCAGGAGTCGGAACGGCTCTGGCTGTTTCTTCTCTTACCCTGCGGATTCCATCTAGGCTGGGTGTGTCATTCTATGTTATTGTTGATGTACGTTGTCCACCATGTAATCGTAAAATATAGCGTAAAGCGCTCAAGGTCATTATTGCAATGCCTTTTAAAAAAAAGTTTCAGCTTTTAAGTAGCGCAATATCAAACTAAACGTGCTCAACGCGCTTTACAAACAGCAACACGTAAAATGTAGAACGAGGCATGACGCCTGTTAGGCGATATTACTAATTTTTTTTTTTACGACAGCGACAACGCTGTGAACGGCCAGGTACTTATTTTACACCCGAGTACGGTGAGAGAATGTAAGTAAAGAGCCTTTTCCAAGGATTCAACTATGCGCCAAGCGAGGCTCGAACCCAGGATTTTCCGATCCGAAAGCGAGTGCCATACCACAAGACCACATAACCGCACATCTTAAATGTAATCATGCAATAAGGTCATTTATATATTCTCTCTCTCTCTCTCTCTCTCTCTCTCTCTCTCTCTCTGTTAGAGAGAGAAAATCAAGTGGGAAAATACAATAACAGTTGATAAAGTATTAAGAGTTAACGATTATGGGTGACAATTTATGGGTGATAAACGCCCTGCATGCAGAGATGGCAAAACAGACAATGCGTAAAATAACAATATATTATTATTACAGAAATGTATCGGTTGATAGGTAGATCTCATGTGTGTGTGTGTGTGTGTGTGTGTGTGTGTGTAAAATACATGTGTGTGTCTGTTTGTGTGTGAATATGTGGATGTTTGTGTGCGTGTGTGTCTGTGTGTGTTTGTTTTGTGTAGACATAATATTATGTGCGCGAGCGTGAATGTAAAAGAGAAAAAGAAAAGTGTGTGTGCTTTATAACTTTTTTTATTGGCATATGTGTATAACCGAGCGTCTCTCTCTCTCTCTCTCTCTCTCTCTCTCTCTCTCTCTCTCTCTCTCTCTCTCTCTCTATCTCTCTCTCTATCTATCTCTATCTCTCTCTCTGTGTGTGTGTGTGTGTGTGTGTGTGTAAGAGAGAGGGATATAAATATGGTTAGATAGATAGAGAGAGAGAGAGGGGAGAGAGAGAGAGAGAGAGAGAGAGAGAGAGGTTGTGTGTGTTTGTGTGTGTTTGAAAGTGGGTGGTCGATTGACAATAACTGCTGTGATGCTGATCATGGGCGTTTGGACATAAATGGAAATGACTAGAGGGGCCAGGGGGTGACACGAAATCGTTGGTCAAGTCGTTATGATAAATCTTGATTGATGTATTTTTTAATGCAAATTTTTCAAATTGAGAATTTCAATGCTATTTTCGCAGCATGGTGTGGTATACAATAACGCATTAAAAACATTTTAATGGGTTAACGGCACTTACGGACAGATTATCAGAGAAATAAAACGAAAAGATAAAGAAAAGTATTTAGACTTCACTTAGGTAAAAGAATAAAAAAGTAGTCCTTCAGAGCCATTGGCCCCATGAAGCCGGAGTTTGCCCCGGTTTCTATAGCATGAAACAGACAATAGCAATTTCTTGCTATCCTTTGAATATGACGCTAGTCTATCGCAAAGTACTTTCCGCCAAATCTAACAGACTCGGCTACCCATTCACTGCTGAGTGGACATCATCATCATTGTCTTTTTCACCCTGGGTCCTATCCATCCCTCTCTATCTTGCGCTAACTTTTTTTTTATCTCACATCCTCTGCCCTGAGGGTTCCAGTCCAATACTTTGTTATAGTGGAGTCATTCTTTCTCAGGGTGTGTCCAATCCACCTCCATCGTCTTCTTCCTATTTCCTCTCCCACTGGTTTCTGTTGTGTTCTTTTCCATACTTCGTTCTTAATCCTGTCCATCCATTTTATTCTGAGTAGCTTACGCATGCACGTGTTTATGAAAATCTGAATCCTCCTTATGCATGCCTGCGATGCGTTCCAAGTTTCACATCTATTAAGTAGGACTGACTTCACGTTTGAGTTGAAAAGTCTTAGCTTTAGTCGAAGAGAAATATGTTTAGTTCTCCAAACTCTGTTCAAAGATGTGAATGCAGCCTGTGCCTTTCCTATCCGTGCTTTCACCTCTGCTTCCGTGCCTCCATCTTTGTCAATTATACTCCCGAGATAGCAGAAAGTATCTATATCTTCAAGTTCCTGATATTTTACTTTGATCTGCTCCCTTCACGCGTACCTACCCTTAAGACCTTTGACTTTGCAATTCTCAAACCAAGGCTGTTTATTATTGTGGTTTTTGCTTGCATCTGGTCCTGGGTGTGAGACAGAAGAGCCAGATCATCTGCAAAATCCAGATCATCCAACTGTGTCCAGGGGGTCTATTGTATGCAATTTCTTCGCCCTTTGGGGGTTTCCTTCATTATCCAATCAATGGCAAGGATGAACAGGAATGGTGAGAGCAAGCATCCCTGCTTGACACCCGTCTTAATTTCAAAGCTGATCTTCATGTACAACCCTGCAACTTGTTTCTTCATACATGTCCTTGATGAGGTTTACCAACTTCTCAGGGATTCCATAATGTGCCAGAATTTTCCATAATGTTGCTCTGTCAATACTGTCGAAAGCCCTCACGTAAACCAGAAAGTTGACAATAAGAGGAGAGTTCCATTCAATAGACTGTTCCACTATGACTCGCAGAGAGGCAATCTGGTCGATTGGTTGAACGTTTTTTCCCGAAAACCTGCCTGTTCGTCCCGCAGTTTAGCAGCTATTGCATTCTTAATTCTCTCTAGAATAATAAGTTGAAAACCTTTCCTGGGATAGAGAGAAGAGTGATTCCTCGATAATTATTACAATTACTGATGTCCCCTTTCTTTGAAAGCTTGACAAGATGTCCTTCCTTCCAATCCTTTGAAAATATCCCGCCATTCCAGATTCTCTCAAACAGTAGGTGAAGGGCCGGCATTTATTTCAGCATCAACTTTTAGAGTGTCCGGTGAAATCTGGTCTGGTCCATCAGCTTTCCCCCTTTTCATTTGTTGATAGCACCCAAATCTCTGCTATCGATGGTGGATCACAGCTAATTGGTAGCTCATTCTTGCAAGCAAAATTTCAAGCGGGTTGTCTGGCGGTGGTCTGTTCAGAAGGCAATTGAAATGTTCACTCCATTGCTTAGATTGAGCCTCTTTTCCAAAAATAGCTTTCCCATCTTTATCTTTGACAAGGTAGTTTGATAAAGGATCCTCATGTGTATTGTTGCTGCTGCTTCTGCAAGTGTGTTCACAAAGACAGAAAGCACATTGGGGGAAAACAGATATAGGGGATAGAAGACACAGTAAGTGCCTCCCTGCCCACTATGGTAGGTCAGGACGGGGTAAAAAGGGAATAGAAGAGTCCATGAGCAATCCATCAATGTGCAAATGTTGACATTACCTAACCATCCAGGCACAAGCAAAGGATCCCTCTATGAAAGGTAAACTGAAATGTTACCAAAGTACAATATCAAATATAGAGTATTCGTTTGTTGTTTGTATTTAAGGGTTTTACGGCGCTTGCAACACATTTGGGTCATATCAGGGCCAGTAAAAAAAAAAAAAGAAAAGAAAATGGAATAGTTAAAAAATTTCTAGGTTTACAATTAAGGGGCGGTTTGGGTCTTTTCTAAAAAAAAATTAATTACCAATATTGGGCGGTTTTAATCATTCTGTATCATCAATATAGGTTAGAAAACAACATTTATGGTGAAAAATTTTAATTACGTGTTGATACCCATTTTGCGACCTAATTTGGGGGTCTGACATAAAAAAATATAACAATCTTGTGGCAAACGTTCCACAAAAACTAATGAAGGAATAACCTCCATATTCTTCCCTCTTGTCAACATTGTACCATAGTGTGTCACCATAGAGAGATTTTATGGAATTTTTATTAGATCATTACAAAGTTGAGAATCAAAATGTTATGACAAAATTGATGTAAAAAATTCAGATTTAGGATTATAATTTAAAAATCACAAATCTTATCAAAAAAATCTCTCTATGGTGACATAATACATTATCTCTGTGATAATTGTGGAAATTTTCAGACAATTTCATTGAATAGATTCTGAGAAACGTTTGACACAGTTTCCCATACCCTTAGAAAAATGACATATTGAGAAAAAAGCAAAATGGCTTCCCGTTTTTCACACATTTCTTACTACCTGTACCATTTTCGACTGTGTATTTCGTGCCTTTATAGTCTACTTTAAGAATTTGGACTTCACTTTTATTATTTCTAAGATAATAAAATATCATTTTCCACCAAAATCTCAAAATCAAATTTTTGAAGGATTTTCCTAATAATTAGACCCAAACCGCCCCTTAAAGCACCCAAGAAAAAGTATGACAAAGGAATTGGTTCAAAGTGGAATAAATGAAACATTGTGAAGTGCATTAAACACAGTAAATCCCTGGAAATGCACTATGTTTGCGATTTATTTATTATTTCCTTTTAAGGAAATCACACGAAAAGGGCCTACAGATAAAGGCAGAAAGAAAAGATCAAATCAACCTCCATAAAAAAAAGTAAGCAAATTTTACCCGTTTCAACACGACTTGAAATGTAAGGTAACATAAAAGCTAGGAAAGAAAGAATAAATGAAATGAAAGAAAAAAATGAGAACGTCCATTTTTGTTACGAGAAAATACACCTGATTGATGCTTTATTTGTAAAGACAAGCGAGTCGGTAGAGTTTGCTTTGTTTTGTTTTTTCACAAAGTCGGTTCAAGAAAAAAAAAAAAAAAATGAGGGTATGAAATAAACATAGTATCCATAAATAGAAATGAATATCATAACATTTGAAAGCACTTCATGGATTGTTGTATAAAAAATATAGGACATAATATATATATAAAGCTGGCAGGCGTATAATAATTTGTGACCAATCACCTCAATAAGGTTTTATGTCGGGGTATACCTGATGATTAAGATTCCATAATAAGCTTTAATCATAAAATGTGAGTTGAGTGAGTTTTGTATTTTGTATTAATATCAAGGTGCTTGCGATACATTAAGGTCATATCAGCGTCAGTAAAAAGGAAGAAAATGGGAAAGTCAAAAAAAATTATAGAATTACAATGAAAGAACCCAAGAAAAAGTAAGACAAAGGGGAAATGGTTTAAATAGGGAAAAGATGTAGATTCCAAGAACATACCATCAATGTAATTAGTTTTAAGATAACCTAGAAGCACAACACATGATTCCGCTGAGAGGAATACACTCAAATGTTTACAAAATATGTTTAAAACAAAAAACATAACTATCATTACATATCAGAGAGATGATTTATAAAGAAAAGAAAAAATCATCTCGCAAAATTAACACTATACATTTGACTGTTTCCCTCTCAACCAAGGACTCCGGCAAGGGTCAAAACAAAACCAAGTAATCCCATTCCAAGACAAAGTTAGAGAGCAACTAAGAAAACAGTTTTAAAAAGATCAAATTTCATCATTCTGATCATTTTGACTTTAAACTCAGTTTTGTCTTCATCAAGTTCAATCAAACATAAGACCAGATTGACGTGATTGGTCACATATCAGGCATACAATTTGTTCAGAAAAATAAACTGCATTTCACAGGCCAAATTGGTCGAGCTGTCAATCAATTCACAAGCTTTGAAATCAGATTAAAACGTAACATTAAAACATTTCCAAACAGAAATCATATTTCATTACCAAATCAGTAAAGCATTATTTTTAAAATATAAAATTTGAATGACAATTTATTTATTTGCTATTAATCTGACATCGTAGGACAAGGATACCTATCAATATTCTATTGGTCAATTATGTGCAGATTAAAAATGAAGTCTTCATTACTTCAGCATCTGGAGAAGGAAAAGGACATTGGCAGCACTACAATTTATGAAATGTGAAATTTGCTGCACTAATGGTGCACCATTAAAAAAAAAATGGTTCAGTTAAATTGGCAAAATATCAGTCATTCATCTAACATTGAATTAAAGTCCGCAAACTCTTTTGAGTCAAATACGTCTGCCAAATCCTTTAGTATTACACATTGTGTATTATGACGCTCTGCTTTTTCCATACAGATTTACTTCTTTGAGTCCCTAGCAATAATGTGTGTCCTGAAATCTTATAAAATCTTAATTATATTATTAATTAAACGTCCAAAGTTTAGAACGCAAAATGCCACATTATTTTAAAATGATTCACCAAATGTCACATGGCATCTGTCTTTGAGGTAATTTGAGGTAAAGCAATGTAGCTAATGTCATACTTCCTCTACAACAAGTTTTGTCCATAAAATTTCCATAATACAGAAATAAATAGGATTGCTGGAGAGAATTAGTTTAAATATACAGATTATAACAGAAATCGAAACCTACTCCCTTTTTAAACAATTAATACTTAAATATAACATATGAAGTATTTTTTGACTAGCTTATTTGTTAACAAGAAAGGCATGGCAGCTCGAGATCATAATTTGTATGACATTATCATTCCTTTTCTTGTTTTTAAATTTAATTAATATAAATATTCACAGTTACAAGTCACAAGAATGCTGCAAAGAGGTTCATGCCATTTTCTATGTTCATCCCATATATACTAATTATATCAGAATGTTCTAAGATTAAAACACGAAATATTTTGTTTTTAAGCCAAAGCACAACACAATAAAACAATTTAAAATATAATGGTAAGCTCACGATATTATGAGATCAATGAACATAACCTATTACAATCTGTAAATTGTTAATCTATCATCATCAGATTAAATTCCATTGAGATAGAGCATGTTTGAGGTACACACATATAGATTGTACTCAGTGATAAAAGAAAGAAAATTGACAACCCAATGTGTTCAAATATGCCACAGGATCAAATACAAAATCTGCTTTTTGTTCTCAAATAAAATCTAAATTTCAAGTAAAGATAATGTGTAAAACTATAACATATGACATACATCCATTCGTCACTTTAAAATGCTTTAGATTCAAAAATTAACTCTATTACATATATCAATCTGAGTAAAATAACAAATTTTTTACACAATTTCCGGTAACTTTTAGTGGTATAAAATCTAAACTAGGGAGTTTAAAAAATCTGAATTATGATAAAATATGACTTGCATCTAAAAAAAAAAAGTATAAGATCTGCAAATACGAGTACTGGTTAAATCTGTATAGATGGCAAGTCAACTACATTATCAACAACCTTTAACCAGTTTACTGCTGTACTCTAGAAAGACACATATAATAAAAAATTTGACAAGGAAACTCATCCTTTAAATACTGACCAATTTAAATGACCCTCGCAAGGTCCCAAGTTTTAGAGTTTTTGCCAAGATGAGGGTCATTTAAATCGATCAATATTTGAAGGAGTTTTCTGGTCAAATTTTTAAATATGTGTTTTTCCACAATACAGCAGTTAACTGGTTAACCATAAACAGAGAGGACCAAAGATAAGACAACAATTTGACAAGCAAAAACCTGACAATTTATCTAATATCACTTTAATATAACAGCCCATACACCACATTGTCAAGAGATTGGATTTAGAAAAATCAAAAATTTTATTAATTACAAAAAAACAAATGATTAAGTTAAAATCAAACTGAGACAAACTCAATGGGAAAAAAGTAAAACGATGAAAAAGTAGAAAAGCTACTTCTATTAAATTGACAAAGACAAATGATGTTGACATTTCGTATTTACCCTTTGCTGTCTTATTCATTTTCATTTTGTTGACAAAGGGAGAACCCCAAAAGGCGACGTCATTTGTTTTGTGAATCAAATTTAAGCATCTCTTCTACTTCTTTGAGCTTTAAGTAGCAAAAGTTCCATTTTACATGGAGTCCATGGTAAATTATGACTAGTAAATTCATAAGCTATTAGTTACATGGATGTGAATTTAAATGACATGAAGAAATAAAGTTGAAATGCTCAAATTGAATGGAAAGATTGACATTGTATACATTTATAAAGCTTTGGTCAAAATTTACAATTATAGTCATCAAAGTATTGGCGCTCTGAAATAAGATTTTTATAGAGATTTTATTTTCTGATCAACAGGCATGAAAGACAGGGAACAGGATAAAAGATATACTTTAAAAAATAATAATTGAATCTGACAGGAAATGCTTCCAGCCAAAAGGAAGACAGAAATGTAGTGCAGAACAACAGTTTATCCCTTTATAGGTGGAATGCCATATAAAGCTAACCTGAGGACATATCTGTTTTCACCAAGATATCAGCAACAGCTATGTTGCTTTCGGGGTGGGTTTGTCATTTTTTGGTAAAAATGTGTGTATGTGTTGCTTATCTTCTTATTTTATACCAGACCACTGCAAAAAGTATAATATTGAATTAATGAAACGGAACATCTATTTCTAATAAAAATTCAATCATTGCTTATCACTTACAACAAGCAATAATCACAATAGTGGAACTGACTGAATAATCTACCCTTTTTCTGAATGTTGTGTAAGAATAAAGCAAATAATGCATAAACATTTAGCAATGCAGATATGGGTAACATGTTACAAGCATTTTTTGGGTTATGAACCGATTTTGTTGTTGTAAATTTAGGAAAAAATAATTTTAATAGCTGCTGTAGTCTGTGCAATCTACTTTCATCACCTTATACATAACAGAAAATAGATGGGAGTAATATAATAGTAATCATGGACATTCGATTGAATATTGATATTTGTAAATTTGCTTTATGTGGCATTGATGTTCCCTAAATAAACTATAGATTGATGTGGTAATTTTTGAAGACAAACCTTTTCAATATTCCGTTTTGCACATCAATTACACCTCAATTTGTTTCCACACTGCGTCCTTTTGGGTTTAACTCTCATTTATGATCTTATTATAATTAAATTAAGAATTGCTTGCTATGTTCATGACATATTCAAGGTTCAGCTGTGCTCTGCAAAGAATTAGAATGCAAGTGAAATCTGAACAAATAAATTAATAATAAAATAAATTATATGAAAGTCAGTATTAAAAGTCAAAAGAAAGACATGTAACAGAGAAAAAAAGTATTTGAACAAAATAATGAAATATAAATCAAGACCTCAGTGTTAAAACTGTGGATTTCAATGGTAAATTGTTTTCCACAATCCTTCAATACAAAGAAGTATGAAGACAGTTGAGGGTAAAGTATTATAATTAGTGTCTTATACAGTCTTAAACAAAGAGCTGAAAAAAAAGTAAATCTGAGTGACTGAGTAAATCAGCAAAATGTACAAGTCATTAAACAAATGATTAACCAAATTAACTGCCGTACTCTGGAAAAACATGTATCTAAAAATTTGGCCAGTAAACTTGTCCTTCAAATATTGATTGATTTATACGACACTCATCTTGACCAAAACATTCAAATCTGAACTTCGTGAAGTCCCAAGTTTGAGAGTTTTAGCCAAGATGAGGGTAATTTAAATCAATCAACATTTGAAGGACGAGTTTTCTAGCCCGTTTTTTAAAAGCACGCTTTTTTCCAGAGTACGCAGTTAACTGGTTAACAACCTTCAAATAATCATTTAAAGAGAACTTTGCCTCATTACAGTGATATGTAGTGCTGAATGAAAATAATGTCTTCAAATGAAACAAAATGAAATCTTTCAAAATTATGGAATTAATGATTAATATCAATAATGCAATTTTATCTTCAACGTCACCTGAGTTGAAGACAGAATGGAAATAATTGTAAATGTAAAACATTAAAAAGTTGTAATATCATGTACATAAAATTCACACATAAAAAAAATTGTTTTTTTGGGATCGATGTAACTCTCTTCAATCCTTGCCACCTTTTGGTCCAATATAAAATTATAAAAATAAATGTCAGGTTTGAGGCAATAATTTTTAAAAAACCCAACCCAATGATAATGTGATGTTGATTTAAAATGGTTAAAAATCCATTTAACTTTAATCTCAAGTTTGTCATTATGGTAGTATCTGCCTAAGATCCCGGTCGTTGGGAACAAAAAACACAAATAAAACCAAAAACATAAAGCATTTTTTAAAATAATAAAATAAAAAAAGCAAGCAGGATCTTATCTGGAGCAAAGGAGCTTGAAAATGTCCCTCTTTTCTTTTTGTTCATGAATTAAAAAAAAAAAAAAGTATTTTCTTAATGGTAAACTATTCAATCTCCAATTGATGGTTTCTTTAAAATTTTCAAAGCCTCTCATCTTCTTCTGTCCTCATTAATTTGCAATCTTTGCCCTTTTAACATATTTTTACCATCAGTAAAATAATAACTAATTAATAAAGACCTTGTTCTTAGCATCAATTATATTATTTTTCTCTGTTAGGTTACTATCTAGAACTTAAACAGTGCCTAAAATATTTCCATAATAACACCAGGTGGAGCCTTTTTGGATCTGTTAAATATTAAGTTACCTCTGGCCTAAATAACAAGTCTCTTAGGCGGCCCTAGGATCTGAGGCAAAGACCACTGTACTGTAATATTATTACCCGTTTCAATGAGTAGATTTAAACACCACAAGATTTTCATAAGAATCAATACTGAATGATATGATCTTAAGGCTTTGGTGGTCATTAAGTTGAATTCAAGTTTATCAGCTGTTAAAAAGAATATTTTAATTTTTTATGCAATTAAAATTAAAACTGACCAAGTAAAAATGATAATAATTTGTCAAACAAATTATTATATATATATATATTTCATTATTCGCATTTTCAGTATATTGAATGAATGACTATAAGTAATGGTAAAAACCTTAATTGTTTTAGATATTCATTGATTCTAATCTGAAATTAAATAAAATTCACAAAGTCTATTGCACCAATGATAGTCTGAATCAGAATGGAATCATTATCATTAACACGGTAATGAGTGATTTATATACATTTCAAATAAATTGTGTTCTCCTTGCAAGACAAAACTATATGGCTTACAACATTTCACTTTTACTTTGGAGAGATATGAAGACCAATTCAATCAACAATTTACCAATAACAATAGTGTCAATAATTGCCATGGCGCTTTTTACAAATGGTAAATTTACTGTAGGCTAATTCTTAATCTTTTTATTAAATGCTTTTATCATATGGCAGTTCACTTTTAGTTGCTAAGCTCAAAGGTATGTTAAAACCTTAGAATTTCATTCATATATGCACATCAAAACGAAGCATATGTACTTAAAATGCCAGCAAATGATAATTTGCCTTTTTTAAAAGCTAATCAACAACCTTGAGCCTAAGCTCTACATCTTGTTGAGCAAAAACTGCAGTATGACTTGAAATGCACCGAAGCAAAAACGAAAATGCAAGCAACTCCAAAAAAAAGAACTTAATCTTTGAGCTGGTTACTGAGATGATTTCCGACCTGCTGAATCTTAATGTACACAGCCCCTAGCAAACATCCCTCAACAATAAAAGGTGAATCTTGACTTTTTAATCGTGCTAAATCCACCACATTGTCTACCACCAACTCTGGAGTCTTTGATGTGAAAACATGCGTCTTGGTCACGGTCAGTCCAACAAATCGCATCTCCTTCTTCTTGCTGTAAAGCTGAAGTGTTGCCTCTACGTACATTGGCGGGTATTCCTTACTCGTCTCTCTCTGCCCACTTCCAAAATGATAAGATGAGCCAAAGTGAGCTGTGGTCTGTCTTGTAATTTTCAAAGTCGTGTTGTCATTTTGGCGACCCATGAAATTCCCGTATAAAGAAATAGTAGAGAAATGACCTTTTGGGTAGAAGTTCATCTGGAATAGTGCTGATGGAACATCCTGAGGAAAGAAAAGAAACTGAGCTCTGAAATAAAATGTTACTTTTGTAATCATGTGAAACTTTTTCATATTTCAATATTTCGTCTTCTAATTAAAAAATAATACAATTTTTTAAAAAGTAAGTAAAAAATAAAAGTGGTTTAAATCTCTCTTTTACCTTTTTTTTTCTCATTTTTGTCAGCTGTGAATGACCAAATACATATTTTTATTCCTTATTTTGGTGGGAAAACATCTAAAAAAGCAATAGATTAAAATTACCGCCATCTTGCCAAAAACTCTTTAGTCTGGTCTGAGATTTATTTATAAGACATTTCAAACAATCAATATAATATGTTTTGGGATTAGATGCTGATGGAAGATAAAAATCTGAAAAGGTTTTTAAGACTCTAGGTCAGACAAAGCAGAGCAAAAAATTCATGAAAAAAAAATGGAGATTAAACCCAACCACCTGATTACTAGTCAGACATGCTACCATTACACCAGAAAGACTACCGGATAGTTTTGATGATTTAATGCTTATGGATTTTTCTCAAAATAGTATGCTTCTTCATCTGTCAACTATTTTCTGTGCCACTACCAAAAAAAAAAAAAAAAAAAAAAAAAATTTAATAATAGTTTTAATTTAAAAAAATAAAAATCAGCTTGAAGACATACTCTCATGCCTTCATCGTCGTCTTAACATGATCTATAAAAGATTAAAAGACTCCGTTTTAATCTGACCTGACTTGATTCCTTGCTTACATCTATTTTACAAATTTTTAATGAATCAAAAGGATTCAAAGAGATATGGAAGAGACTTATTTGGTTTGTTTTTAAGGGTTTTACAGCACTTGCGACAGATATAGGTCATTTCAGCATCAGTAAAAAGGAAGAAAATGGGTTAGTAAAAAAAGTTACAGTTTTACAATTAAAAGCATGCATGCAAGAAAAAGTAAGACAAACGGGAAGGATTCAAATAGGGAACAGATGTAGATTCCAAGAGCACACTATCAGTGTACTTAGTCTGAGATCACCCAAAAGTCTCATCCATACACAACCACAGGTCCCCACTTAAGAAGAATACATTCAAATGTTTACAAACCACTATATATCTAAAACAGAAAAAATGCAACAGTACATAACAGAGATGATTTACAAGGATAAAAATATATCATCTCCCAAAACTATAACTATACATTTGACTGTTTTCCTCTCAGTCAAGGACTCTGGCCAGGGCTAGTACAATCCATGTAATCCCAATCCAAGACAAAGACAAAATGCAACCCAGAAAACAGATATAGGGGATGAAGACACAGCGTGACCTCCTGCCCACCATTGCAGGTCAAAAACCCCACCCACTGGAAGAGACTTGAAGTCAATGATTATTCTGGAATACAATCTGTGCTACCACAACATCACAAGTAACTGTTTTAAGAATAACCTGGAAACGTTTAGTCATCCAAATTAACATGTGATGAATTCAGTATAAAATGGATATGAAAAAAGAAATAAAGTAAAAAGCATATAAGTAGTCCTTCGGAGCCAATTGGCCCATATAGCCGAATTTTATACCAGTTTCTATAGCATGAAACGGACAACTACAATCGCCTGCTACCCTTTGGATAGGATGCTAATCTACTGCAGAGTACTTTCTGCAAGATCTACTAGAACCAACTGCCCAATCACTGCTAGGTGGAAAGGGGGTCAGAAAAAAATTTCGTCTTCACTCAGGATCAATCTCTATCCGTTTGTGTGTGAAGCGAGTGCTCTATTAACTGAACTATCGGGACCCCCAAAATGTATATAAGAACAGATTTAAATAAAAAGCTAAATGAAAAGTTAAGAGTAATGTTGGTGACAAGAGATTAAATATTATCACGTAGAAACAAAATCATACCTTGTTTCCATTGGCCTCTGGGCAGGGCAGGTAGGGTACTTGACACGAGAGGCAAACCCTGCTCTCAATTTTAGGGATGTTGACATAATTCTTAAGCTCAAATTGGAATCGCATTCCGTAAAGAGGAGCAGTGTAATTTCGATATGGAACCTGTTCAGATTCCAAGAATATGCCATTGCTGGATAAAGAATGGAACCTGTAAGCTGAAATTACAAATAAATAAATAAAAACAAAAAAAAAGAATGAAGATTGTTGCAGACCTCACTAATGTGCAAAAAATTCAGTTTCATTCAGTATAATTTGATAGTGACTGAATCTGGTCTAATTGAAATCTTGAATACAATACTTTCAAATAGAATTGTACTCCAACCAAGAGCTATCAAAGAATTGTTACAACACGTCTTCAGCAGCAGAAACCAGGATGTAATTCAGGAACTCATCACTCATATCAAATAGAAATAAGTAAAGAAATAAAAATGTATCTCCTAATCTAAAAGTTAATTGACTTAAGAAAATATAGATCTTTACAATAGGGCAGAGAAGTCGTGGTGTCACACCTTCCACTCTTCTGATTCCAAACTTGAAGTGTGTATGTACAATTAAAGAATGGGTTATAAATTGAATCATAGAGTGGCATCACTATCTTAGTTGCAGGATGTATAGGCAGATTCTTAGGATTACAGGATGTAAAAGAACGAGGATAGATTATCTTTATTGACGACCAACATATATTTAGACTAGAAAATAAAATGCCATCACACTGCAGCCAGCCGGAAGAGTGATTTTACATTTCCAATGAGATTGGAACCAGTCTTTTTACACCACAATTTTGTTCCTTATTTTTCCACTTTTAAGTAAGTGTAACCATGAAGACAAGTTGAAAATGGATAACCAAATAACTCATGTTTCCATTATTCTGAGAATAATTGATAGAAGACAACTTGGGGAAAGTAGCTAAGCTAAACAATTTTTCACTTAAAAACTTTACTGACAAATGTATCGTTCCATAGCTCATCACATTTTGTTTGACACTGCACCATACATTCATGTCTTTTTTATGTTCACATGAACAGGCAATCAAATAAATTTGTTGGATTTACATTAACACTGACCTTTAGAGTGTAAATCTACCCAGGAAATTCGATAAATGGAAAACGTTTCTCCTTGGTAACAACTAAAAGCATTTAATTGGATTTAAAGATTTGTTTCAGTAGTTTTTTGTTTTTTTTCTTCATATAATATCTGACACTGAAATAACATAAAGTAATATAAGACTGGTGATTGGTATATGCAAAAGTGCACATGTTTTCAAGTCTGACACCTGAACGCAATTATGGGTTTGATTTAAATGTTGCATTGGACAACAATTTGCATTGAATTGAGGGTATTTCCATTACAACAATGAGCCCAAAACAATTTGGATTATCAGAAATGTAAAAAAGGAAATTTGATATATTCTTTTTACCCCCAAAAGATAAAAAAAACAAGAACAAAATACATTAAAATATTACTGACCAGCTCCCAGTTTGTCCTTCAAGATATTTGCATGCAATTCCATCAGGGGAGATGACTCGATGTCGAGTAATTCTGTCGGCGTCATCTTACAGAATCGTAACAAGGGTAGAAGTATCAACACATTCTCTCTCTGGAATTCTAGATTATTTTCAGACATCATCCACTGCTCCACCTGCCAAAATGCATTATATATAACACTGAGTGTGTGAAAAAAGTTAGATTAATGCTGGAGTATAACAATGTGGTTGATTTTATGAATTTTCCATCACAGACTGAACATAAGCACATAACTTGATTCAGAGACCAGTAATTTTCTTTTAAATTGAGCTTTTATTCAGCATAATTCCCACTAAATCTGAATCAAAGACTTTTACAATGGGTCCAAAGCCAACAGCAACACTTAAAATGTAAGACAAGACATTGTTCTATATGGGGGAGGGGGGGGGGGCAGAGAATATGCCATTATTGGCCGGGTAATTATTTTACTAATAAGAAATGTGATGAATGTCAGTAAGGAGCCTTTTCCAGGGACTCAACTTTGCATCACCCAGGGCAGGACTCAAACCAGGAACCTATAGGTCTGAAGGCATGAACCATACAGTTAGATCACAAAGCCGCATGTCACCAAGCAGTCTTGCAGAATATCAAGCTAGGATTTACAATGTGCAAATCTTTACAGAAAATGTGAGTCATAAAATAAGAAAATGGAATTAAAATTCTTGAAATAATCTTCACAACTAGCCAGGGTATAATGCCATTATCAAACTAAATGCAGACCTGAATACAGACAACAAATAAAACAATTACATATTTTTGGGTGAAACTCCCAATTTCAAGAAAATAAATCTGTACCAAACAATAAAAGTTCATGATTTCCGCCCTTGGTCCTATGAATTGTCACTTTATTTATATAGTTTAGAATTGATGTTGTGCAGCAGGACAAATTATTTCTTTATAAAAATAGGGAATTCTGAAGGTAATAGTCTGAGTTTGGCAAAGGTTTGTTTTTTTTTTTTTTTAAATACACTGATCAAATATGTATAAGTGAACTAGTCCTATTCAAAGAAGACTTCAAATAAACGCTAAAAACAGAAATGATATTAAAAATGAAAATGGTAACATCAAACCTTTTCCCAAAGCTTCTTTTCTGACTCAACACACAATTCAGACATGCCGATGAAGTCAGCCAGCTCTTCTCTCTCCATCTCTACCCAATCAGGAGCATCAAGAATAACATTAAAATTCGACACAATAAAATTTTTACAAGTGTCTCTGAACTTCTCTGGTCCCGTTAGCTTGGAATAATGGTACCTGGGGAGAAAATTAATCTCTTTGAAATCCCAATTTAGGGTGGATTGTCAAGGGCTTATGCCAAGAAATATTTTTATAGTTTATTCTCGACTACAATAACACGGTATATCATTCTGCTTGTTGTGTGCACTGCTATGTGTAATGTGCGACATTATTATTGTCCTTGTTGAGTACTAAAAAGCACCTATCAGTGGAAAAAAAATATGGATACTATAAAATGTATATTTTCACAGAGTTTTGCCTAATGAATCTCTGATTTGCAACATTAGAGTGATGATCATTTCTTACAACAGCAAAAATTCAGTTAATACAAATATGACTTATTTTATTTTCTCACTTTTATACATATCAAATTATTTAAAATCATTACCATACCAAGTTAATGTCTTGTTTTTGTCCGGCCGTTCCTCTATATGTTTCATCATGTAGTCAACACAAGATTTCCTTAAAGAAAGCACATTGTACTTGTCTGCCAACAACAATAGGGGCAAGGCCTTCTCTGTGCACATGTCAATGCTTGCAGAGTAGAAATATCTGGGGGAAAAAAATTACTTTCACTAATAAATAATAGTTGAACATTAACTAATGGTCTAAAGACCTCATGTAAAAGTCGCAGAAGCAAAGAGTATTAGATCATGTTCATGAAAACCAAAGATTCGCATTCCTATTCTTTAAAACTTTTAGTGCTTGACTTTTTAGATAAATTTTCTTTATTAAATGTCTCAGATTAAGTAGATTTCAATTTGTAAGATTTTTTTTTTTTTAAATGGCTAAATCCCTATATATGAAAATACTTTTTAAAGTATCAGGTTTCTGAATTGAGAAAAAGAAAAGATGATGGGTTGAAAATCGATGGCCATGATCGCCCAATTTTTTTTTTCATTTTCAAAAACCTGAGAAAGTCGTAGAAAACAGCTTGACAAGCCTCTTCCTCCACAAGACGGATTTCTTGCTGACGACTTTCCTCCCAAGCGGATGCATCACCAAACATGGCCCTTAAAATAAAGAAAGAGAAACAACAAAAATAAAACACACTGTTAAGTATGTCAATCACGGGTGATGGAACTTAATTAAGCAGAGTGAAGTATAGCATAAAGGACAGTAATAAACCACAAATCAGAATTGTTCATGTCTCAACACTTTCAGGTCATCACATCAGTGCCTAAGAAAAAGAAAACGGTCCACAATAATCTAGATATTTGGCTAAATTTAGAATTCATTGATGCCCGCAACACTCTTGGGTCAAAGGCACCAGGCACCATTTTTTTCAAAAAGTGGTACAGTTCAGACGTGGATCCCAACAAATTCCTAAGACCAAACAGAGTCAGATGTCTGAAAAGGACTCTGATCAAAATGGTAATTTATATGTAAAAAAAAAAATCACATTTGACCATCCCTTGAAGAAAATTATCCTAACCTGGGTCATGTTACTCCAGATTAATGATGATAAAAAGTCACAAGGAAAGAAAAGAAAAGCAAATATTAAAGGAGACCTTTCAAGTTACATGATTAAACAACTGTAGTGTGCATGTCATAATGTAATGCTTAAGGACTCATTTTTTAAAATTCTGATCCGTGACCTATAAAATGAGCAATATGAAAAGAAATCGAAGACATCCAGATTGAAAAAGAACAGGAGGCTAAGAACTCACTCAAAGACTTTGCTCGCTGATGCAAGAATAAATCTGTGTCCAAAATACATTTGGTCCCCAACCCGTAGTTTGACATCACTAAAGTAAGAACAGTTGAACAAGACAGAAAAGCGTTCCACAAAAGCTGCAGCATCATTGATCACTTCTGTCTCCTCGTCTGAACTAGAGGATGGGTCGCTTTTATGGATTTTTTTAGGTGGATCCTCCATGTCTGCTGCGTTAGAATTAGAATGTGCAGCTGTGGCAGACATGTTTCCTGTAAGGCAGAAGTAAAAATGTGCAAACATTAGCTACATAAAATTTTTTTAAAACATATAAAAGTGAAAATAAATAAATCCATGCTATTTTTTTTTTGGGGGGGGAGATACTTATTTTCTCAAATATATCGTTGCGAAGTTTGCGATGTTGATTCTTTGCTTTGAGAAGTTGTGGATTTGAGAGAAACAGATCTATGTTTGTTTGGGGGTATTGTCACTCTTACAGATTTATCAAAAAAAAATGATCTTAGATCTAAGGTAATTTTTTAGTTTTGACAAATCTGTAAGAGTTGGCTCAATTTAAAAGGATTTTGGTGCCATAACTCCGCAGTTACCAGATTTTAATCGTATCCATGAATCATAATTGATCTGACTGCTTGGTAATTCAAAACATGGTGCATGGTAAAAAGGTGACACACAACCACAATTTACTATAATTTTAAAAATTTAAGTTTTTAAGTCATGTACTTTTAATAATAAGACTGAATGCAGTCCTTAAACTGCACATTCTGAATTTTTTGTTATTAAAATCTAATCTCAGCATCTGGTTCGCTACAGCATGATACTAGATTGAGGTTGGGAATCCCATGTGCAATTTATGATCATCATCAGCTCATTTAGTATTATTAGTTAATAGGATACATGTAGTTCTGTGACCCTGACAGCGTAGACTTTATGCTTTTGAAAATAAAAGTTACAATAAATCTGCTAAAAGCAAAATAAAAAACCAAAAAAACCCCCAACAAAATCTGAATTCTGCAACAACACCAAAATTTTAAATACCATGGGAAAAATCGCTATCAACAAACTCATGTCATTTTTTTTAAATATACATTTTGTGTCGTGTGATTCACATTCATTTCAGTAAATATTCCATGTAAAATAATGATTTAACCAAATTTTAACTTAAAATCCAAATTTGACCAAATTTAGCTTTAAAAAAAAAAACAAACTAGTATTTGTAAATACCGAATAAATAGAGCTAATAAAGATGTAGTAGAGGAGGTAGAAGACAAAGCAGGATGATGGAAGCCATTCCTAAAAAGACGCAAACTGTGATGGTAAGGAAACATTGTTTGCCATGACAGTTATGTAAAATTGTGCAAGGCAAGGCAGGGGGGAAAAAAAGAAAAGGTTGACAGGAGAAAATGTGGATAGATAACATCAAAGAATAGACAAGACAAGGGATGGATAAACTTTTGAAAAAGCTTGGATCAGAGGAGTGCCACAGTATGGTTGACGTTGAATTTCACTTGGGCATGTACATCCTCCAACAACATGGAAATGAATAAGCGAGTGAATAAACAAAAAACAGACTAAGAGCTGAATATTGATCATTATTTTTTTTCCATGCATTCTTTTACACAACTTATTCTTAAATACTTTCTTGTATTAAAATCAGCATCATTTCTTTTACACCATTATCTTGACTAACTTAAACAATTTGCATTATTTTATTCTAAGCACAGAATCTTAAACAATGTCACAAATTTAAAATATAATAAAAAAGCTAGACATTTATTTCTTAATCTTCTTTTTTTTCACAGAAACCTACTGTCAGTCAGATAATGACTATTTGCCCATACTTTTAAAAAATTACTGAAGGTATATTCTTGACTGTAGCCAAAGAGAGTACAATTTCATGAGTCTCAGTATTGCTCAATATCTTGATTTGACACCAACAGAAAGGTCATTCAAGAAATAGAGCATATATAAATTTGCAAAAAAAAGTATAAAGATTTGATATGTTGACTCTTTACTTGTATCTTTCTTTGACTTAATTTAATATCAATCTCTTGACTTTGATGTCTTTGTGTGGCCATTTAATTTTCTAACAAAGTTGTTTTAAAGTGCGCATTGTTTACCAACTGATGAAGGAGTAATTATTTTCACAGATCATGACAAGTTAACAAACAAAAAAAAATTTTTTTAATAAAAAAGATATATAAATATATGAGGGAGAGATATAAAATGGGTAAAATCTGGCACCATCATAATCTTTATGAATTCGGGATAAAATATTCAATACATGGGTGACAAGAAATATAGATACTTGCATATTTGAAACAACATCGATATAATAATAATAATAATAATAATAATAATAATAATAATAATAATAATAATAATAATAATAATACTTTTTTATTTTTATTTAATTAATAATACGGTCCACTCTGGATAATCGCAACTTTTGGTTAATCGCAACATTTCCTATAGAAAGTCACTGGTTAATCGCAACAAATTTTCGACCTCAAAAAGTGCAAATTCAAGAAACCAATCAAACAAACTCTCAGGATTAAGTTTAATCATGAGTGAAATATGCAGCTTGAAGAATTGCGATTGGACAGGGTTTAATGATACACCACTCTATTAGAGACAAAGGAGGGTGGGGATTTGCAGTATGGGTTTTTGCGGATATCTGTGACTTCGTGAAAAATCTCCATCGCTTTATTCAAGAAGACTTTTAACATATTTGCTTCCATCATTGGAAACTACTGAGCAACACGTCTATTAACTTGCCTTAGCAAGAAAACAGACGATATTTGATGTCTTCTTAGGGAAATGAGTGATGTCAAACGAAAAGGAAAATGATGGAATTTACAACCATTAAAGACCAACAAAAAAAAAAGACACCAAAAAAAAAAAAAAAGCAAACACAAATTTTTAAAACACACACATTTTAAAGAGGCCATGCACTGTCCAAGGTTGTGTAAAATTAGAGGGAAAATGTTGCTACAGTGGATAGAAAACTCAACTTCGGATAATCGCAACATTTTCGCTGATCCCAAGGTGTTGCGATTATCTGGAGTGGACTGTCATAATAATAATAATACTAATAATAATAATAATAATAATAATCATAATAATAATAACAACAACAACAATAATAAACTACAAGCTCTCTAACAACACATACCCATAAAATGCTTTGAGCATGGCTGACACTGATAGATAAGACACATTGAGAATAATGAACAGAATACCAATCAACATGAAAAGCACAACTATAGGGGGAACTTCCTCTGAAAAAAGATATGTCAAATTCTTAAGATATCAAATCTACAACATGCAATGGCAAATGGAAACAAAGAAAAGAAAGCTACAGTTCATATTTTGCTTGCACTTTCACAATGTGACGTCAGCATTAACGATTACTTTTTTTCCATGAGATATAAATTCAATGTTGTATTTGCACTAAAACTGTAAAATAAAATTTGAAGTGTATGTCAAATCTGTCTTTAGCCAAGATGGAAAATTCTGCTTACATATTAGTGCAGCTAAAACTTTACAAATCCTGCATTATAATTAATCACATCTTTACCCCTGACAATGATCCCCTGAACATCCCTCTGTAATAATAATAATAATAATAATAATAATAATAATAATAATAATAATAATATATAATAATAATAATAATAATAATAATAATAATAATAATAATAATAATAATAATAATAATGGATAGCATTTATAATGCACCAATCCTCACAGACAGCAGGCTTTAGGCACTACCCAATTAGAGAATGAAAAGCAATGTTTTTAGTCTTTCTTTGAATTGTTTATAGTCTTTTCATCTCTGTCACAGACTATAAGGCAAAGATCTATCACTGACGATATCATATATGGCCAAATTTTGTCATTATCTTCCTGATCCATGCGGCCTTCCCTGCCTCTTCTTTGTTCAGCTATTTCATCAAATATGTTTGGTTTAAATGTTTTGGCAGATTAATTAGTAATACAAGATATTTTAAGCAAGATCCAAATGATAATGGTGGATCACATAATAATAATAATAATAATAATAATAATAATAATAATAATAATAATAATAAATAATAATAATAATAATAATAATAATAATAACAATAATAATATAATAATAATAATAATAATAATAATAATAATAATATTATTATTATTATTATTATTATTATTATTATTATTATTATTATTATAATGGAAGAAGAAGAGAGAAGAAGAAGAAGAAGAAGAAGAAGAAGAAGAAGAAGAAGAAGAAAGAAGAAGAAGAGAAGAAGAAGAAGAAGAAGAAGAAGAAGAAGAAGAAGAAGAAGAAGAAGAAGAAGAATCAAGAGCAAAAACGATGGTTTCATTTCAGATTAAAATCCATTGAAATAAAAAAAAAAATGCAGATCTGACAGAGGTTGATCTAAAAAAAAAAAGAAATAAATCGACTAAAAAAATGAGGGATCTTTGTCTGCATAAGATTATTTCCACTGTGATTTAAAAGATGTTTTTGACTTATAAACAAATAAATTCAGAATTTAATAAAGTCTTGTATTATGATTATTCTAGAATTAAGTTCAGCTATTTCATCAAATATGTTTGGTTTAAATGTTTTGGCAGATTAATTAGTAATACAAGATATTTTAAGCAAGATCCAAATGATAATGGTGGATCACATAATAATAATAATAATAATAATAATAATAATAATAATAATAATAATAATAATATAATAATAATAATAATAATAATAATAATAATAATAATAATAATAATAATAATAATTATTATTATTATTATTATTATTATTATTATAATGGAAGAAGAAGAAGAAGAAGAAGAAGAAGAAGAAGAAGAAGAAGAAGAAGAAGAAGAAGAAGAAGAAGAAGAAGAAGAAGAAGAAGAAGAAGAAGAAGAAGAAGAAGAAGAAGAAGAAGAATCAAGAGCAAAAACGATGGTTTCATTTCAGATTAAAATCCATTGAAATAAAAAAAAAATGCAGATCTGACAGAGGTTGATCTAAAAAAAAAAGAAATAAATCGACTAAAAAAATGAGGGATCTTTGTCTGCATAAGATTATTTCCACTGTGATTTAAAAGATGTTTTTGACTTATAAACAAATAAATTCAGAATTTAATAAAGTCTTGTATTATGATTATTCTAGAATTAAATTTTATTATGGAATTGACCCAATGTATTGTTGCATTATTCAAATTTGACTTGTCTCAACAAAAATTTGATTGTGGTAAAAAAACATATAATCTTATTGTTTTTGAGTCGTTTTGTGTGTTTGGATGTGTTAATTGAACAAGTGTGTATGAAAGGTGACAGACAAAGTAAAGCAAGAAAGAAAAATACAAGAAAAAAAACATCCCAAAAAATCAGTCAACCACACTGTTTTAATCGCTACATTTTGTTTTTTGTTTTTTAAGTCCCCGGATTCATCATGAATGTATATTATTCTTAGGGCCAATCAAGGAAAAGACTGATATAACCTAAATGTCAAACCCAAGCATTGATACAAAATTTAATTTCCACCTCTTATTATTTTAAAGATTTGAAACTTACATGCACTTATCACCTCCACAATCATCCTCTCCAATCTTTTGTCAATTAGAAAAAAAAGAAAAAGATTTATGTTATAAATTTTCACATATGCAATTTAAAGCACCACCCAGTGCTTTATTTATTTCTCCAGAAGGTCAAATTATGGCCTTCTTTCTTTTTCATACAGTACATGTCGCTTATGAATGCTCTTTTGGTGCTGACACTTCCACTTCATATTCTCTCCTGGGTAGAGTGGAGCTTTGTGTGACAGTGCCCTACCCAAGTTACAAACAGGGTCTAGAGGTTTGCGATTATTATCACTTATCAGCAACCACACCCAATGCTAAATATTGCTAGATACTTGTTTCAAGATGAGATGGACTAAAAAGCACTTGGTGCCTGCTTAGATGGGGTAAAACGCAATAAACAAGTACTAGATATTTATTCAAATTATGGACAAACACACACGTGTGCGCGCGTGCACAAACACAAACCAAACCCCCGAAAAATAGAAAGAGAGAATCGAGGGAATTACAAAAGACTATGATTATCTTATATCATGATAACTTGACTAGCTATCTATCTAGACTAGTCTAGGGATTAGCTTCTAACTATCATTCTTCTATCTAGACGTCTAAGATCTAGTCTAGGCCCTAGATATTATCATTTTTGAATATTGCATAACAAGAATTACTTAATCAAATCCGATCAAAATTAATGAGAAGTGACGAAAAGCAACAACAACAAAAACAAAAAGTGGAAACGCATGCAAGTGAAGGACAACTAAAGAAAAAAAAAATTACCTGCCTGGCCCGGTACTGCACTGGTACTTGAACTGGAACTTGCTTGCTGCTTTGTTGTTGTTGTTACTTAGTGTGACTGTTTGTTACTGTGTTAACTGTTACTTTCAACTTTGGCTTTGGCCTTCACCACAAATACCACCTGTAACTCAGCATAAATATCATTGGCTTTTCAGGCAAAGCCGTTAAAATGAATAAATACAGTGGTGTTCTGCTAAACTTTCTATAATGTTTTTCACAAAAGAAAGTCTGTGATTTGGTTATATTTTCATATTTTTTACCTGAGCCTGAGGTAATGGAAGCGTAGGTACGATGAGCGTAAGCGGCTTCCGTAAATATTGCTAAAAATAGAGCTATGTTTATTTGTAAGTGAGTCTGTTGACAAATAAAGTATTCTTAATATAAAGTAAAACAAGATAACGTGAACAACTGATTTGAGCGAATATTTTGAAAATATTATAGGTTTAGATAATTATGTGGCTTATTTACAAATGCATAAATATTGAATAATTTCAGACTGTTAGTGTTAGTGTTATGCCACTTACTATGTGTACGATGATAGTTTAATAGGAACTGTGTTTTCAGTCCACCAGTGGACTGAAAACACAGCTGTGTATTCAGTCCACCGGAAATAAAAATATTTAAAAAGGACCAAATATCGTCGATACTTACCTTAGTCAATACTGGCGACATTGATGCTTAGCCTATTGTAGGTTAGGCATCATCATAAATGGACAGGCATAAAATTTATGACAATTTGACGGCTTAATAATATAATTTACAGCGTTTTATATACTCTCTGAAAGTCTTGATTGCTCGAAATCGGCGCCCGAGTTTCTTACAGTGGCTGCCAGATAGCCATTGGCCTGACCAATTTGACCAAAATTACTACACAGACAATAATGTTTCTATAATTAATTTTAAATTAACATTTATATCTATTTTTAATTTTTCCGAGTCCGTTAGAATTTTTGTGATTATCAAAACCGATGATTTTTCCAAGGAGATCATAGTTTTGATATTGTTTGCCTAAGTAAGGTTCAATTTGGTCACTTTTCACATCGATCACTGGCCCCGACCACGCCTGTACCCCCCCCCCCCCCCCCCCCCCCCCGCCCCACCCCCACCCGACCCGGGCAGTATTGACTTTGTCTTCTTCAAACATCCTTTTCTTTAAAAATCATCCCTTGTCCTTTGTCTTGTAGGGCTAGTCTATTGTTCATTGTCTATCATCATGTCTTGTAAAACTAGGATTTTTTTTACTGGTATCCCACTTCTTCCATTCTACAAGCGCTAAAATGACCTCAATGACCTCAATGAGCGCCATTTTGAGTCCTTAAAAGAACGTAGAGTCATCTTCCTTAACACACTCATATATATATATATATATATATATATATATATATATATATATATATATATATATATATATATATATATATAATATATTAAATGTTTCCGAGTCCGTTAGGGTTTTTGTGATTATAAAAACCGACGATTTTCCCAAGGAGATCAAAGTTTTAGTATTGTTTGCCTTAGTAAGGTTATATTTGGTCACTTTTCACATCGATCACCGACCTCGAGCACGCCTGTGTTTTTGAATGGTATTGGTATCCCATTTCTTCCTTTCTACTAGCCCTATCTATCTTTCTCTCTATCTCTAAGCTCTCCCACCCCACCCTCTCTCTCTCTCTCTCTCTCTCTCTCTCTCTCTCTCTCTCTCTCTCTCTCTCTCTCTCTCTGACACTCCATCAAACATATTCAAGACCCTATAACTATAAAGTTGTTCTCTTAACTTTTTGTTTTTGTTTCGTTTTTCCCCTGAGTCATATTGTTACGTACAAGGAATGCACAAGGCAATACATTTTGACGTCTCACTGTGTTCTGATTAAAAATAATAATATTGAAAGTGAGTAAAAGTAAATCAATAAAACTTCTCAAGTCACCAGGAATGGTGTCAACGTGTTGAAGTTGAAAATTAAGAATTTTTTGACTAGTGTCCCATTTCTTCCTTTCTACTAGCCCTATCTATCTATACTTCTCTATCTCTAATCTCTCCCACCCACCCTCTCTCTCTCTCTCTCTCTCTCTCTCTCTCTCTCTCTCTCTCCGACGAATCCTCAAACATATTCAAGAGCCTATAATTACGGTATAAAGTTGTCCTCTTAACATTTATTTTTGTTTTGTTTTGTTTCTTTCTTTTTTTTTCGTTTGTTCGTTTTTGTTTTGTTTTTCTCCTGACCAATGACACCTACTCCTGACTCATATTGTCACGTACAAGGAATGCACAAGACAATAAATTTTGACGTCTCACTGTGTTCTAAATAAAAATGATAAATTAAAAGCGAGTGAAAGTAAACAAATAAAAAATGTTAAATGTCGTTCAAAATTCTCAAGTCACCAGGAATGGTGTCAACGTGTTGAAGTTGAAAATTAAGAATTTTTTGCCAAGGGAGTACAAAAAAAAAAAACAAAAAAAAGAAAAAGAAAGAGAGAAAGAAAGAAAATATTATGCCGAGAAAGGAGCTCGAACACGACCTAACTCATCCCACCCGGTTACAGTAACGCTGTGCTAAAACAGCCGGCCACCTTGCCTTCTCGCGATCGGTCAAACAGTGTAGCCCGTATAATTATAATCTTTTCCGGTGGACTGAATACACAGCTGTGTATTCAGTCCACTGGTGGACTGAAAACACAGTTCCGTTTTCGAAACATATCAAAATGGCGACGCTCGAGTCCATGGTTGTTGAAGAAACAAGAGAGCAAGAAAAACCAATAGATAGAGAGAAGGTATGATAAAATAGAAGCTTGCTGGATTAATCGTTTATGAGATGAAATCACTTGAAACGATTGGTATAATTTTGGCACTGTCTGAATTGTGTCGCTTTTTCAAACTTGCCCTCCCATCGGCAGTGCGGTGCCGGTAGCCGCACTCTCACTCTCACTCTCACTCTTAATAGAGAACGAAGTTAGACCTAGAGGTCTAATCTACTTGCACTTGCACAGCTATATCCCCGGGGTAAAATCTCGATACAGTTTTGACGGTCGTTTTTATCGACCTTAAAATCGTATGCCTTTTTTTAAAAATTCATATCACGCTCAATATTTTGCGCATCCTCGGTACTGAAAGTGAAAGTAGGGAGTTTAATTAATAGAAATTCTAAATGTACCTCACACACTTGAAACCAAAGTCATATGAAAGAGCTGGCAACACAGATTACAAAACAGTTTGAATTTTGTTTCTGTCTTGATTAGAAATGTAGTTAGGTACGGCAGTTCAAAGTCTGAAATTTCAGACCATTTTTACCCCAAAATTACCATTGCAAAGTTGTGACCGAAAACGCGTGATGTTAATATAAAATGGTTAAAACAGTCAATATGGAGTTCTTATCATATATTGTATACTACCAAAATGTTCGTCTTATCGAGGACAATGCATTTACATTAATAAAGAGGAAGATAAACATTTCAAATTAACACATTATTACATAATATGACGCAAATGTTACATTATCAAAAACTCGGCTAGACGTAAAAAAGAATTTGCTCTATCACTTTTGAACTTTTGGATTTATCCCCAATATCTCACTGAAACAATTGCAAATAATTACCCTCTTTTAATTAATACATAGAGAATAAAAAAGGGCTTGAGAGTATTTAAATGAAAAGATATAAACATGTTGTGTAATGACATAATGAGTTTATTTTTACTTATGGCAATTTAATTGCATATAAATAAAATTGTAGATTGAAAAAGCTCAAATAAATTGAAACAGATTCCCTATTATAATTAGAAGGAAAGTTCTGGCTTTTAATACTTTAAAAAATTCTGCTGAACCACTTTGGGTTTATTGCTATTACATCATTTGAACTGACAATTAATAATTTTATCCCCCTCCCCCCCTTCTCTCTCAATGTATGGGGGTGTCAAAACTAATAGAACTTCTTACCATAATAATTATTAAGGCTAAGTCCTTTAAAATATGGATACAAATGATAAACATACCTAAACATATGGGAAAGAAACTTGATGACTTGATGGCAAAGTAAAATAAAATAAAATTAAAGCAATTGGTATTTTTAAAATATCGATATTAGTAATATCGAATTTCACAAAGAGAAGAAATATACGAACTTTAAAAACAAAAACTATAAAATGCCTATAAAGTTGGAAAGTATGTATTTCAAAATAAAAACATAGTAAATAATAGTACTGAAAATATTATGGACTAAATTTAACATAATACATAACTAAATTTAAAATATCGATATGAATATCGATATCGCCCGGCAGCCATGATGAGAAGATAATGTAAACAAGGCATTTCGGCGCAGAGTTAAAAGGTGTCTGCGCATCGATATAGAGCCCTGAAATTTGGCATGAATAAAGTTTAGATGTTATTCTAAAAACAAGCGTTTAAATTTTAAAAACACACGCGGTAAATAAAAAAATAAATGCATTTGAAAATTGCCAAATTTTAACTTCATATAACTTCTGGAATTATTAATGGATTTTTCCTTAATTGGCACCATTTAAAAGGAAATTGATAGACGAAAATAATGATACCAAAATATCTGCGATATTCCTCTTTATAACGAAGTTATGCATCTTTAATTGAACCCCCCAAAACGCGAATGGCAATTTCCAGTCACAACTTTCCTATGGGCGAGTTGGGTCAAAATTTGACTGCCACTGCTGCTGCTCACTAAACTGCCTAGTGAAAGTAGGGAATTGAATAAGCTACATAGTATAATTGCAATCTCAATGAATATGAACAATGACCAAGACCAAAATGGTTTGGGTTTGAGAGTTTGAGTTTGTTTTGTTTTCGAGTGGTGCGGCAATGTCTAAGCGAAGTGGCAATTCGGACCCGAGTCTGAATTGCCTCTCGTGGCAATTCGGACTCTTGCCACAATGCGCCTGCGCAATCACAGGAAGTGTCAAAAGTGGACGATGGGTCGAAAGTGAAGCGTGGTATGGTGGGGGGGGGGGGGGGGGGGGAAGGGAAGGTGCTCGTTCTCAGTTGTAAGTTGTCAGTCGGTAGGAGGGCGAGTGAGCGAGCAAGTCACGTTTTAGAACTCCCGAAGATGACTAACCTTCAAAAGCGGTGATCTATTATTCCCCTTTGTCTTACTTTTTCTTGGGTACTTTTTAAATTGTAATTCTAGAACTTTTTACTATCCAATTTCTCCCTTTTTACTGGCGCTGATATGACCTAAATGTGTTGCAAGCGACTAAAAAAACAAAAGCAATCTAAATATTCATGGTCTTTGGGAGATTACAATTGTAGTCGCTATTGTTAACGTTAACAATTAATTTGCCCTCGCATAGATAAAAGAGTGTCTTTGTGTTGGAAGATTTATTTGATTTGCCATGAGCAGGTTGCAAAAGATACATGCATGACATATCTACATTATATATTTTGCCATTTGCGGCCGCGAAAAAGTGGGGGAAAGGAAAATAATATGACTTTGGGCTTTGAGCGTTTTATTTAAAAGGCAGTACGGGTCGGGCTTTGACAAAAGGCAGTATCTTAATTCTTTTTAAATTAAAAAATGCTGTTTTATTTCTAAATATAAAAATAGAGGCTATTCTTGGCGGCAAACCATGCAATAGAGCCCCGCCACTGGGGTAGGTGCAGAGTACCGTCTAATACTAATATTATTAGATAATACTGGACTAGGTGCCTATTAATAAAATAAGCACTGGTTGAATACGGAGAGAAAATTAATGAACAACTGGTAATGGGATTGGGGAGTAACCAGCGACTTCTCAAGTAGACGATGGGGGTAACCATTAACATCTCCACAACCCACAAACGACCGAGGCGCTGGACGCAGGGGAGAACATGGTGATACGAGATCAAAGAGAAAAAGCCGCCGGCTCTTAGGTTGTGGAAATGGTTGTTGGGGGGGGGGGGGGGTGGAGAGTGTGTGTGTGTGTGATTATTCTGTTTTTAATGACTTAGAGATACTCATGAGTGTGTGTGTTTACGAAGACCGAATTGTCACAGGAGGCACTTCACACTCGGGGTCCGAATTGCCATGGGAGGCAATTCAGACTCGGGGTCCGAATTGCCACGGGAAGCAATTCAGACTCGAGTCCGAATTGCCACGGGAAGCAATTCAGACTCGGGTCCGAATAGCCTTTTCCATGTCTAAGAGTGTGTGGGGTAGGGGGGGGGGGAGGAAGCTACATACATGGACATGGTATGTTGAAATTGAAACCCCCAATATTTTGGAGCAAAATTGAGTCAACGGCAGTGTCTATCTAGTTAGTGGTGGGTAGGAAACAGTAGGAAGATTGAAATGTATAACTTATAACATGATGAGATTCTTGTGATGTCACATTCATTCATTTATTAGTTGAGACAAGTCCCTGAAATGGATCCCCTCTCAGATCACTTCCAGGTGGGGAGTCCTTCCGAAAGCTCCTTGTGCAAAGGGAAACAGCTCAAATATTCCCTCAACCAACCCTAAGAAAAAATAAAACCTAGTCTAGTACCTTTAACTAAGCCTAATAGTAATAGGAAAAAATTAAACACCTTTACTAAGACTTATGACTAACCCATAGTAGTACTATTACTATTAGTACTAATAGTACTAATAGAAAAAAAACCTCCAACTCCAACCTCGAGCTAACCCTAATACTAATAATAGAAGAAAAAAAAACCTTGGACTGCTTTTAATACTTCACAAAACAAAATCGTGGCGGAAAACCAAAGCAATGGTTGTATTCGTATTAGGAATGTTTAAACTAGAGTTATAGAGTTTTTAAAATGCTGCTATACATTGACAAATTTAATAAATAAACGCATGACAAAGGATCCATGATGAATTTACAAATTGAAAGAAATGCTAGCACGAGGAGCTTTTGTGAAGATACCTTCACTTTAACTTTAAAGAGAAATCTGCAAAAATTTCAAAAACTTGAGTGAAGCGCCACTTTGTGCCCCTATTTATTACTGTTCCTAAAAAGAAAAAAATAAGCAAAAGAATTTTGCCAACAGTCTATTGAGGCCATTATTTTTAAAAAACGATTAAATCCTACCCTTGAATATAGTTAAATTTAAACTTTTGCATCTGCTTTCTCCCCACTAATCCCTACTAATACTAACTGAACTTGATAATCCAGGATGAATTTCAAGAGTATTTCACTTTGTAACTTTTTCATCTTCTGGTCTAAACTAAATTCCAAAGCAAGTCCTATGTTATTTATTATTTTCACCCAAAAGAGCTCAGAGGAATTTAATAAAAAGAATGCAAATTGGTGTGTAACTATTTTGGCCTTGACCTTTTCAAAACTCACTTCATGCACGATGTTATCTACAGTGCTGGGCAAATCTGTGCTTCACAAAAAAAAACAGCTCAAGAGCCATTCTTTGCTTTGCGAAAAACTGGTTACCAGTTTAATTATCTACTTATGAAAGCCCTCATTCCACAACCCTAAATTCACTCAACTACATTCCAATTCGATCTATATTCCAGATATCCATATTCCTGACCCACATTCCAGTTAGAATAGTTTCGTTTAATCATCTGAAGAAAAATTCCTTTCTGGGTAATTATTTAAATGATATATTTGGATACTTAGTTAAATAACTGGCTTTACGGGGTGGTGAATGTAAAAGGTTATCCATTTCCTTGATCCAATCTATGCTTGCACTACGGTGCAGAATGGATATATCGACATCATGCTTATGTCGCCATGACATCAAAGTCCCGTGTGTTTTTTTTTGTTTTTGTTTTTGTGGGATTTGTTTTGTGTTTTGTTTTGCTATAAATTATAAAACATTAGTAAATAAAAATCACCTATATCGACATAGTTTTTACCACAGGAAGGTTATATCAATGTTGCAAACCATTGATACCAACAATAATTTGTCTGAAAAAAAAGAATGAATACAATTTATATGCAGTCAATATATCCTGCAGTGAAGTAAAACACAACAGCCAATGAAAATGCAGAGATATCACTCTATGATGTAAAATAACACTCAAAGAAAAAGCGACATAATTGTTTAATGACATCCAGTGAATCATCATTGATCATAACTGTGATGTCAGCATTCAAGTCTAGTCTCGGGCCGTGTCAGCTTTTCTTGGTACTGATACCAGTAATGGAATTCCCGATATCAATATTACATGGCCTTCAACAGATAGGCTGATGAGAAACGCTCCCCACATCACCTACTATGTGTGAGACTGTCTATCTGTCTAAGCTGCCCTGGCCAATCCCGTTCTAAGTGTTGGTAAATGAGGCGACTTCTTATCCTCCTTCCCCCCCATTCAGTCTCGTCTCGATACTACTCGACAATAGTTAAATTTTAGAAGACGCCATTGTTGCCAATGTAGAGTCAGATGAGGATGGTGCACCATTGGGACCAGTTTCCAGCCATACCACTATAGTAGCTATCAGGACCCTACACTGTTTTGCACAGCAAATTCACGAGGGCACTTCCTTATTTGATGTCCTTGTCAGTGCTGAGGAAAGGGTCCAAAAAATATTCTTTGCCTTCAGAGACAGACTACAATAACAGACTTAGTCAAATTAAGGGAATTGTAATAATTTTCAAAGTCAGCCCTTTTAAAGGCCACCTAATCATCAGTATTGACTTCCTTTGTTATTATCTCGCCTTTCCTCATTTTTTCCCTTTTATTTTTTTGAATGACTGATATATTGACATCACGCTTATATCGACATTTTACCACAGTCCCGAAGATGTCGATATATCCATTCTCGACTGTATTTGGTTGACCTCGTCTTTAAAGGGTCAGGAGAGTCTACTTCTGGTTGTATATATGCCACTTGTAATTGAATATAGGGGTGGGTAGTTCACTTAATGATGTATTTTGCTAAGATAGTCTGCAGTGATGATACTTTTCCGTGGATCCGCGGAAATCCGCGGTTTTCTTTCCTTTCCTCGGTTGTCCTCCTCAGATCCTCGATCCGCGGATATTTCCTTCATTTCCTCCTTTTACTTTTTTTTTATATAATAAATCTTTAAAAAATACCTCCTTTTAAAAAAAAAATATATATATATAAAAAATTTCCTCCTTTTACTGGACTCCGGGCGTTTTAAAATTGTACTCAAAAGAAGTCATCCTGCCTACTTTCCTGTGGTGCAAGAATGTTCTAGGTGAGTTTTCCGTTTTTCCGAGACTTTTCCTCCTTTTTGACTTTTTGTGAGTATCATCACTGAGTCTGTTAGGGATTTTACTTTTTAAAGGCCCGTGTGAATACAAACATGATTATCTTATAAAATCCAAATGCAATGGCTAGAATTATCGAGAAAATGGGCAGCAACTGAAACTATCTTGGTAATTTCCCATTTTATTAGTAACTTCTGTCCATCTCGTTCAAATTTGTAAAACCCTCCTGTTCAACCAACACAAATCAAAGTTCGTAAATAATGGTGTCATCTTTAATATTGATAAATAACTGAATTTATGAAAATTCTTTCCGAGAGGATGGATGATAGTGGTTATCAAAACTTTTAAGCAGCAGTCAAATTATCGGAATATGTCATTGGTTAAGAGTGTCAGAAAAAAAATAATTTCAAAACTGACCTTGTAACGTGTCAACAAGAAATGGCTAATGAGAGCCAAATCATCAACTAAAAAGACTCTGATTTATTTATTTTTTGTTAACTAAAGTTGTCTAGAATCAAAAAGTTGCAATGAAAGTTGAAACATATAAGTATAAGTTTTTAAAATTTTGATTATTCATTTTTACACAGATGAACAGACCGTTAAAAACCATTAAATATGGTGTCTTACTGTTGGATATACACTCCAGCACGGTTTCCTTAAACTCCTCGGGACCTGCAAAAACGTTCAAGGAAACCGTTCTTTGTCATAACGTTTGATAGGGAGTGGGGAGGGGCAGTGTGACACAGTGGTATGTTCTTTACTCAGTACCCAAAATATACCTAGTTCGAATATCCACCGTGTTATGTGGCCGTCAGCAAACCACCTTTCCCTAGCTCAATTTGTGGCACTGTGCTGCGGCTGACACTGGGGATATTTCAGTCTTCCTTTTGAATAAACCCTATGACAAATTTCTGCATGGGGATGAAAGAAGGGAATTTTTTTATTATTTACTTTATTGATTGGACACAAGGGTGTGTGTGTGTGTGTCATAAAACCTTGGGGGCTAGAGCTCAGGTGGTCGCTGGTTCGGATAAGTAAGTAAGTGTGTGTGTGTGTGTGTGTGCATTGAAAGGGGGGGGGGGAGAGATTGCTGTATCACAACATTTATTTACTGCAGTAGCCAACCATGAGCACGTCATGGCATGTGGAATTGAATTTAGAACTAATGGCGAAGTGAAAAAAATAAGCAGAAAGTTGTCTTTTTTTAATGCGAAACGGTGATAGAGTGTGAGTGGCTGTGTGTATGCGAGTGTATTATATTGCATACATACATGCAGTGTAGATAGATACACACAATACACACATAAATAACTGTCAATATTACAGTAAGTTATGAGTGGTCAAAGTCACTGGCCGCAATTTTTTTTTTAAACTTGAATTAACTCATTTTTAAAAGTTGGCTGGGTGAAATTAGTTTGAGGAAACCGTGTTCGAGGATGGATGGAATGACAACAAACAATGATAAGGAAAAAATTCAGGACATTTGAATAAGTTCGAGGAAACCGTGCTGGAGTGTAGGATAAACTGTTCCAAAGTTATGGTTCAATTTTTAATATGTTAATCTTATGATCCTTGCTATGAAATACTCCTCATTCTCACTGAAATAAATATTTATCTCTCTTCATTTATCAGACATGTCCCCTACTTCTGCGAGTGTTCTGTAGCAATGAACGCCATCATGCTCTTATGGAATTTTCTAGAGGCAGCACACCAACAAATGAATTACAGATTTACACATGGTATGTAGTTGTAGAATGTTGATAATTTCCCTTTAAGTTTTTTTTTAAAGCCGAGTCCAGCTTCATTCATTATATCATTGTTTCATACTGCTCCTGAAATGACCGATCTTTTTATTCCTCTAATGGATATCGGGGACATTCAGATATAATACGAAGAAATATAAATGCGGATAGACTTGCCAAATTCTGATCAACACTATTACAACTGACAATTCCAGTATCACAGGTCTCACAACGCCCCTTTTTCTGCCATCTTGAAGTCACCTGGATAATGATATAATTTTCCTTTCCAGTCAATGTCATTACCCAGGGGTTACACTGTATTATATTGGCTTCTACATCATTTCTAAACCTATTTTATGTGATTTGATAATAGTTGATACAGGATATTTTTTTGGGTTAAATTTCAGAATTTCAGAAGTTGTTCAATCTTTGTTTGTTGTTCGGGTAGATATGCCATTATTTTTATGCAAATAAATTTGTTAGGTTCTCAGAAATGAATGACTTATACATCCGTTATAGCGACATGGAGTTCAGGTCCCAATAGTACTACTACTACTACTACTACTACTACTACTACAACCACTACAACATCATCATCACTACCACTACTAATACAACCACCAGTACCGCATCATCATCACGACCAGTACTACTACAACCATCACTACCACTACAACCACCACCACATCATCATTACCACTACTACTACTACAACCACCACCACCACATCATCACTACCACTACAACCACCACATCATCATTACCACTACTACTACTACAACCACCACCACATCATCACTACCATCACTACCATTTGTACTACAACCACCATCACCACCACATCAACATCACTACCACCACTACTACAACCACCACCACATCATTATCATCACGACCACAACTATTACAACAACTATACCACCACCACATCATCATCACTACCACTACTACTTCAACTACCACCACCACCACCACCATATCATCATCACTACCACTAACAACAACCACTATCACATCTTCATCATCACTACCATTATTACTACAACCACCAACACCACATCATCCTCACTACCACCAGTACTTCAATCTCTACCATTAGGTTTTGGAGCTTTACTTCATTTGAAATAAAGAAACTTTGGGATTGTATTTGGCATTGTGTTTGTGTATCATAGTATAATTCTTATCAGTTATCTATTTAGAACTATACAATATATAAACAAAACCATTCCAATTCCTTTTTCTTGTGTGCAGAAATTCCTCTTTCGGCATTGAATTTCCTACGAGTGGTGTCTGAAACTCCTGTGAGCCAAATTTAAAGTTGGCGTCTCTGACTACCCCGTCCCTTCCCTCTGCTATTTTTTATTGTTCCACTATAACAACTCCAACAATTATTTTTTTTCAAGTTCTGATGATGTAGCTGTAGAGGGGTTGCAATATAGTTAAAACTTACAGTGTCAAAACTCATTTGTCTTTTCTTTTCTTTTCTTTTTTATTGCAATTAGGAAAGATGCCACCCTAAAAGAGTTAACAAGTTTGGTCAAAGAAGTTAATCCTGATGCTCGAAGAAAAGGCACCTTTTTTGACTTTGCAATTGTATACCCAGACTCAAGATCTCCTACCTTCCGATTGCGAGAGATTGGCACAACCTGTGCAGGAAGGAAGTCACCAGACGACAACATCACATTAGCACAAAAGAAATTTGTTATCGGAGATTATTTAGACATTGCCATTTGCCCCCCAAGACCAGGAGGTGGGGGGCCTCCAATGGGGCGTAATAGGAGACCTTTCTAATTATTGTCTAATTTTTATTGTTCATGAGAGTATAGTTGAAGGACTGGTGTTTCAGATGTGGCTTATACTTATATTACAATACAATGGAGAAATTGAATTTTAATTATCAGAATTTATGAAGCCTTCACTCGATTTATAAATGCTATAAATTGCCTGTTTTTTTGTGACTTCTTATCACCTGAGTTTGTGAAGCATTGGTCAGGTTAGATTATAAATTGCATTGTAATACAACTGTGTCACTTTGTTTACCCAGTTCACCATGTCATGTTTAGATTTTTTGAGAAAGTGGCCTAATTTTTTTTGTCATTATCAAATTGGTGTTTCTTTAAACAAGATGTTAATTCAGTTGTTTTATTAGATTTGTACCAAATGTTATTCCTGGCATTAGATCCTGGTGCTAAGAGTCATCTTTCATATTCATCAGTATGAGCCCGATGTATATATTATATCACTTATAGTTTGACAGCTATTCAATTGTATAAAAGGACTATGAATGTTTGTCTAACATATATGTATCATCATATCATGTTCAGATTTCAACCATAATTTGTTTCTTTTCTTGGACTTTTAAATTATTTTGTTTGTTAATTCATTCATAAGTGGGAGGTGCTGAGCGGATTGTCCTTGGGTTATGCTTGGAAATGGGTTTAGTAGATTGTGTCTTAATTATTAACATCTCATCTTAGCTTTTACAAGAAACCATTTGTATTATCCCAACATAGTGCAAATAACTTTTATCAATTTCTATATTTATAGTTGGTTTTTAATGTGGTCAGTTTTGACACGGAGACCTTGATTTTGTCAGAAATTGGAAGCTAGTACTTCAACAGTAAAAGAATGCTCCAAAGAGAAGATGTTTCAATTTTGTAAAACAAATAAAGTTCAACTTCAAGTTCAAGTCCAGATTTTTATTCAAAAGAAAGAGTCGTCCATTGCAAATGAATATCGTTTATTAAAAGTAAAAGTAAAAGCAAATATGATGCAAACATTATAATTATTATTGAGACTATTGGAGAATGCTTTGTTGTGATTCGTGGATAAGTTGTAAGTGGTTATTTGAAATGTACCTGTTGCTGCTCGAAACTTGAGGAAATAAACAACAATGTGAAATTGAATGTAAGCTTCAATTTAATTACGAAAACAGATAAAATGGACGTTTCAAAACGTCCGTTTTATGTTTTCGTAATTAAATTGAAGCTTACATTCAATTTCAAATTGTTATTTATTTGTGGTTATTTGAATGAACTTATAATGAGTTTATGAATAAATTTATACAATGAAATATTGTTTTCAGCATTTTTTTTAAAGTGTCAAATTGTTTCGTTATACCATCATCACTCTTGTTAGCCAAACAGACGAAAATCTGATTCTTCACTCTTTCTTTTTCACCTATGTTTTTATTTTAAGTGTAAAAAAGGGGGAAAAATCATCTCCCAAAACTATAACTATACATTCATCAGTTTCCCTCCTAGCCAAGGACTCTGGCCAGGGTCTGGACAAAACTAAGTAATCTTATTCATGTATATAGCGTAATATCCACTAAATGTGCTCAAAGCGCTTTACAAGGGGTATCTGACCAACAGCAACACGAAACATGACGCCTGTTAGACGATCTTACATTTTTTCAGAGACAATGCTGTTAACGGTCAGGTACTTGTTTTACACCCGAGTACGGTGAGAGAATGTGAGTAAACAGCCTTTTCAATGACTCAACTATGCACCGATCTGAAAGCGAGTGTCATACCACAAGACCACATGATCGCACAGGGAGATAGAAGATAGCAAGTACATCCCTGCCTACAGATGGAGGGTGTAGTGTCAATATCGGATCATGAGTTTGGCACTGACCCCGTGACTTTTTATTCTGTTTTCATCTGGCACTTCTCCATACCCTATTTTTTTCCTCATATTTACCTTAATGACCCTTCACAGGTTTACATGGATTGCTCTCCCTCCCACCCATTCAACAGTTGTATAAAAGAGGCAGCATTAGTGAACCTAGCTAGAAACTGTAATTGTTCTTTATCAGCTAAAATGTGTGGTTTTGGGGTCTTGTGACTTGTGACATTACATGGGAGATGATTTACCTTTTTGCTTGTGAATCATCTCTGTTATGTACTGTTAATAACAGTGTTATTTTGTTGAGTTTTTTTAAACATATGATTTGTAAACATTTGAGAGTATTCCTCTTAGTGGGATCTTGTGCTGGTGTCTTGGTGAGACTTTAAGGTGATTTGAAACTAAGTACCAACACTGATAGTGTGCTCTTGGAATCTACATCTGTTCCCTATTTGAACCATTCCCCTTTGTCTTACTTTTTCTTCAAGTCCTTTTAATTCTGACATGGCGGTTTTTTGCAAAAAAAAAATCCCAAATTTTGCAAGCTAAAAACAGCAAAATTTGCAAAAAGTTGTGATTAATTTTCCTAAAAACCCATAATTCGTTCATGAAAGAGAAAGGTATTTGTTTGTTTTTAAGGGTTTCACGGCGCTTGCAGCAAATTTAAGGTCATATCAGCGCCAGTAAAAAGGAAGAAAATGGGATCTAGTCAAAAGTTCTAGAATTACAATTAAAGTACCCAAGAAAAAGGAAGAGCACGCTATCAGTGTACTTATTTTGAGATTATCTAACTCTTTCATCCTGACACAAGCACAGGTCCCCCAGTGATGATAATGAAAAGTTGTCAAAAAAGAGGAAAATCTACCGGCCCGTCAGTCAAACCCAAATCTAATGCAAATATAACATAGCTATTCATAGTTATTTAATATATTATTAGTCCTGATCATTAGACACATCCTGACCTTTTGCAAATATGATTTAATGAATTGTCATTTCCAATTAAACATTTTAGAGGCCTATAATGTCGCCCACTTTATCAAGTGATTATGATAAACTTTTGGCCAAAAGACCAGGAGGTTTTTGTTTTTACATAACAAACCCGGTTAGTGTCTGTATTATTGCAACCTTGTGATGATGCAGCTTATAAATAAGAATCTTTAATTAAATGCAAAACATATTCCATCAACAAATCAAATTTAAATTAGCCTTTAAACAATCATGTCTTAAATCGATCAGCCTAACTTATTATCTCTCTATTACTATTACCAAATGATATCTGTAAACATAATATGAAGATAGAAGGGTGGCTGAGAGAGAAATATGGGTATAATATAGAGAGAGGGGGGGGGGGGGGGGGGATTGATGAATTTATTTTTTAAAAATTATTTTATAATTAGACACAAGTTGTATTGAATACTATTAACAAATTCAGAACAATCAAACAAAAGCAAAACAAAAAAATCAAAAGGAAGAAGAAGAAAAAAGACAGGCTTATAAAACTTATAAAATCGCCAAATGTACTATCATGCTACAACTAAAAGGTACATAAATATTTACTAGCAAGGACTATCCCGCACAAATCTTTGGGCCTCTTTTTCGCCCACAAAGTGCCCAAATTCGCGGCAAAATATGTTCAAAGTTCAAAGTTCAAAAACGTTTATTTTAGGCAATTGCCAATGTAACTCATACAAGAATATATTTTTTCAACAAATCAAATAAGTAAAATCAATAATAAAGCAAGGCAAACAACGAATATAATAATGATAATAACAGTAATAATAATAATAATAATAACAATGACAATAATAATAATAATGATAATAAAAATAATGATAATTATAATGGTGGTAATAATTATGTAAAATCAATTAAAGATTTAATTAATAGTTTAGTTATTTAATAGATTTTTAGACCTTGGTACAACTCAAATAATTCACGTCTTATTGATCAACATAAGATATGACATGACGACAATGATTTTTTACACTGTACAATGAGATTTGTTTACATAAGATTTATATAACCATGAAATATTCTTACAGCAAGAGTAATATTATTGACGCTACAACTACTACCACAACTGCTACCACCAGTACATCTACTACTACTACTACTACTACCACCACCACTACTACTACTAACACCACTACAGCCACCACTACTATTACGTCTACTACATCTACAACTACTACCACAACCACTACTACCGTCACTACTGCTACCACTACCAACACTACTACCACCACTACTACTACTACTACTACTTCTACCCCCCCCCCCCTGCTATCACTATCACTACTACTACTACCCCCCCCCCCCCTGCTATCGCTACCACGACTGCTGCTGCTACTACTACTACTTCTAACACCACCACCACTACTATTACTACTACTACTACCACCACCACCACTACTACTACTACTACTACTACTACTACTACTACTACTACTACTACTACTACTACTGCCACTACTACCACTACTACTACCACTACCGTTGCTATTACTACTACCACCACCACTACTACCACCACTTCCACTAGCACCACCACTAATAATAATGCTAATAATAGCAACAATAACAATAATAATAACAGAATCAATAATATCATTAACGCTATCACCACCGTTACTACCATCATCACCATCATTACCACCATCGTTATCATTATCATAATAAAAATAGCAATAATAACAATGCACAGTGAGAGTGAAAATCAACATCAACAGACAATACTAATGATGTCAACAACAACGGTCGTGACGATGATCTTCATTGATTACCAATCATTATCTAATGTCACAAGATACTCATACATTACAAGTAGCGAAAAATAAGAATTATACATATAGATACGTTAATTTAATATATTTCTCATATGCGTGTCAAGCTCAAGACATGCTCGATTATAATGACTGACAATCACACACGCCCTTCCTACACACATATGCACCCACCCACACAAATACACACACACATACATACACACACATACACCCACACACACATTGATCTACGAAATCAGATGTACAACAAACAGTGAGGAAAAAAGTTAATTCAAAGGATTCAATTATGGCTAATAGACTAAATATTCAAATAATATATGCCATAATCTTATACATTAATGCATACCACAATGAATTTAAAAACAAAAAACAAAAATCAAATGTATTTTAATTCTCCAGTAATACCAGGTGCCTAACTAACATTTTTTTCATATTCGATCAAAACTTTTCGACAAAAAATTCCAAATCTTCGCAATTCTGTCCCTGTGGAGTTATTTACAAATTGTATAAACTTGTACGTATTGGGCTTTTCAATTAAATACTTAGGTAAATATTTTCCTCTGAAATAGTTATACCGTCTGCATTCACAGATTATGTGGTACTCATCTTCAATTGAGTTACAATTTATACAGAGCCTAGAAGGAAAATCAAAATATGGGACGAAGCCGTTTCGTATATGCT
>NC_088362.1:76582032-76664532 GCF_034508935.2 Berghia stephanieae
ATACAGAATTTTTCATCATTCAAAGGTATCATTTATGATCTCAAAAATATTTCTGCCATTTCGTGGTAACATCAGTTTTCTTCTTCTTCAGCACCACCATCTTCATCGTTATCATCATCTTTCTCATCCACTGGCACACACACACATCCACACACACACACACACACACACACACACACACATCTTTCTTACTACAAACTCTCTTGTGAGCATTCATACTTTTAATTGGTGAATAGTACTTGGTGCAATAAGGACACATTCTCTTTTTTAAGATTGTAATTCCTGAGTGATCTTTCTTGCTCAAGGAGGGACAGTGTTCATCGAAACATGACGGTTTCATGCTTTCCAAATTTTGAAAATGGAGCACCTGAATATGAAACAGACTTCCGAAATGACCAGTGGACGCTTGAGGCCACCAGAATATGCTTTGGCTGGAACAGGAGGTGGCAAGAAACGCTGTGGAAATATTTCGCAGTAGTTTGTCCTAAAAGCATAGTTGACATCTTTTTTGGGGGGGAGACCCCCTCCTCCCCCTTGTCAACTTTTGAGAGACCCCCCACCACCATTTTGGTTGACGTCAATTGTGAACGGTCCCTTAGAATACGAACACGGGAAAGGTTTCAATGATATATCATATAAAGAGGGGTCATAAAACCCTTGATTGCATCCATGAGTTGATAACAGTCCCTTTTCTTCAGAAGCAACCAGTAAAGGTAGAGCCACAAGGTTCCCAAACAGGTCTACTCTCATGGTTTCTTCCATCTCCTGTTATTGATGCCGACATGACTTTAAAAATGTAAAACTTGAAACTGAACTTTCCCACAGTTTTCTGGGCAATCAGGGGCTATCCTGTGGATCTGTGTGGGTTTTCTAAATAAATAGTCCCACTCTAATGGTTTCTTTCATTATAAGAGCTGGATAGGGTCTATTTTCTTGGACCTGTTACTGTTACTATTTGGGTTTCCTAAACAGGCCCGCTCTAATGATTTCTTTCCTTAACGGGAGAGGTTGGGTTCTATCCTCTTGGACCTGTGAGGTTTTCCTAAATTAAATCGGTCTGCTCTAATTCTAATGGTTTCTGTCGCAGGAGAGGTTGGGTCTATCCACATGGACCAATGAGAATTTCCTAATTCGGTCCACTCTTTCATCCTCCTTCCATGTTATCTCATTGGAGGGGAGGCCGAGGCATGTCCATATGTAGCAGTGAGAGTTCTTCAAGTGCTTACTTTCGTCTATCCCTCTGTCGTCAGGGTGGGCAGGAGCTACCTTTTCGACCTGTGAGGGCCACATTTCTGAGAGGGTTTGTTCTCGCCATCTTTTAAAAAAAATCTATTGAGGATCTTCTTATGTGGAATGGGTGATTCTATTGTCTCTTTTACTTTGCCTGAAGAAAAAAAAATATGATCGTAAGCATGTGTCCAGTGGAACTAGATAAGACTACTCCCAAAGATACCGAGCTGGACAGATATCACCAGTAAAATGTCATTATAAGACATGTTAATGGTTCAAAACACAAACGAACAGTATGATAGTTTTAGAGGTCTTTGCTTACAACACGGAATCACCACAGGCGCCTAAGAAAAAGGAAGAGAGTCATGAGTAGATCCCAGCAGCAATCTACCCATTACCAGGCTAAGGCTAACCAAAGTCTCTACCAATGGATGGGATCCACACAAAAAGAGACGCTTCGCTGGCTTTAATATTAATATGCATACACGAACAACACTCATAGTATTGAGATTTACTTTTACAGTTTACATGGGAAAAAAATATCTCAGAATATCACCAACATCCGAATGTAATGTGTAGATATTTCAATTTCTCTCACAGAGAGGTCTCAAGCGGGCCTTGGTTAAAATCAAGTCAACTCACATCAAGACAAAGATGAAAAGCTTCAGAGCAAGGAACAATAGATCATGGGGATAGAATCTCAACCATATCTCTGAACAACTGCCCATGAGTAGCCACACTTTTGATCAATAGTCCCAAGTAAAGCGGAATAGATAAGAAAAGGGTACATAGATCCGTGCAGACATTTATTAAGTGCATCTGCCTAACATGACGACCGTCTAGTTTTACATTTATATCCAGACCAGCATGAAAGATTAAAATTGTCAATAAAATAATCACTGAGAGATGATTTAAAAAAAAAATAAACCCCAACATCCAACTCCAACTGCCAGTCATTATTAGTCTCGAGATGCACATCCCTCACTCTACGCACATGCTAGGCCTAATTGTATAAACTTGATCACTTAGTCACGCGCTTCTCATTAGTCTTTCGTTGCATCGTCGTGTTATACTACATTTAAAAAAAAAACCCAGAGAAACGTTGATAAAACACACACTAACAAATAAAACCTCTATTTGCCACTACAACCCCATCTCTATTCCCAATACGTTATGTGTGCTTTCCTCTTTTCTTCGGAGTAGCTTTTCTCAACTGGGTTCTAACCTTGCAACTCACAACCCAGAAGTAGCCACACTCCAAGAAATATTTCCGTACCATGCATTATTTAAATGAATTATATAGGCCATAGAACAGGGATTTGAAAATTTCCCATTGCATCTGAGGCTGTTGTACACGAGCTGTACTGTATACACACTAGGCACTTATGGCGTGTCTGGTGCAGCGCTTGATTGGTTTATGTCATATTTGTTTAACCGTAAACAGATTATTACGGTGGATGAATATAGATCTGAGGAAATCTTTCTTGATTGTGGGGTTCCCCAGGGTTCAGTACTTGGACCCGTTCTTTTTGTTTTGTACGTTGGCCCTCTGTCTAAAATCATCAGAAGTTTCGGTCTGTCTTACCATCAATACGCTGATGGTACGCAATTGTACTGCGTTTCCAATACGAGAAATTTACAAGAAGTATCAGCCGATAGTAAAATTTGTATCCAAAGTGTTAAGTAATGGATGAATGAGAACAGACTGAAACTGAATGATGATAAGACGGAGGTGCTGTATGTGGGGAACAGGAAGTGGAAAAGTGAAACAGATTTGAAGTTGGGGGATGCCTCCATTCAAATTGTTGACAAAGTGAAAAACCTTGGCACATTCTTAGACTCTGGACTGTAGATGGAGCATCAGGTTAATAATTTGGTTAGATCTCTCTTTTTCCAACTAAAAAAGATTGCTTCCATTAGACGGTTCATATCTGAGGATGTGACCAAGCACCTGGTTGTGTCCCTCGTACTATCGAAATTGGATTATTGTAATGCTCTGTTGTTTGGCGTTTCGCAATACAACCTGAAACGTCTTCAGATGGTCCAAAACAGCGCTGCCAGACTAGTATTCATGTAGCGTAGGTGCGACTCTGCCGGACCTCTACTTCATGACCTGCATTGGCTGCCTGTTGAGAAAAGGATTAAATTCAAAGCTTGTGTTTTAGTGTATCGTTGTCTTGAAGGTACTGCCCCTTCCTACCTTTCAGAACTAATTGAAAGATATTCAAAACCCCGCCCCTTACATTCGGCCAGTGATTCCACAAAACTAGTTGTCCCTCGAATTCGGAAAAATGCTGGAATGAGATCCTTTTCTCATTTCGGACCCTCTATTTGGAACGCCTTACCGCAGAGCATTCGTGAAAAAGAATCTTTGTCTATTTTTAAACGTTCGCTTAAAACATATTTGTTTCGATTTTAGTAGATGGTATGAGAAGCAGAGATAGGTTTGGTTTGTGTTGTGTGTGTGTGTATGTGTGTGTGTGGGTGTATGTGTGCTTGTGTGTGTAAATGAGTATGTTTTAGCCAAAGTAATTTGTAATTTAAGCGCTTAGAGTCTGGTGTCTCGGAGATATAGCGCTATATAAGTTTTCAGCATTATTATTATTATTATACAGTGTAACGTCAGGGTAACGACAACCCCTGAATAGTGACATTGACCTCTAGTCTCGATTAAAAATTTTTTTTTGCTATATGTTATTAGTAATAAAATTCCCAAAATAGCGACATACATTGCAGTAAAACCCGTTTATAACAAAAATCGGCGGTTGATACCCGACCATCGCCATCTCATACTCTAATAAAAAACACCCTTTTTCCTCCCAATGAGATCGCTTGTTACCATCCAATCAGAACACATTATTACACTCACTGCTTGGGATCAGCGCTTGCTCATATATGGAACCACAGCAAAAGAAGTTTATATATTCATGTTAGCTACCTGTCTGAGGTCAGTACATGTTATTGGAGTGATATCGGGCAATGCCGTGTCCAATGTAGGCAATTTCAATTATGGATATTTATGTTCTTATAACATGGAATAGCTGGGGAAAACAATAACAGCCTCGTTCACTTTATTATTTTCATTTTAAAAATCATTTGTTTCACTAAACTTCAGTCCAAATTTGATCTTATTGGGGTTTATACCGAGTAGTTTTTTGCTTTTTTAAGATCGCAAGATGTAGGTCTACTAATTTTTAAGTGCTTGTAAATTTTGGTGCACTTAAATAAAACTCATCAGCAGTATCTCATGGATTTGATTTTAATTAAAATTAAGACGCGTCTTCTCTCAGTCTCAGGCACTGGTCTGCGCATCGCACTGTTATGTATTCACAGGTCTCATCACACCATCTTGAAAACCCGGAATAAAAACACTCCTAGATAACGACATAATTTTCCGGCTCTGGGCGATGTCGTTATCCGGAGGTTGCACTGTATATATATGTCTACATATAGACTTTAATGGCATCCAGATCCAGGGCACTGATATTGATATGTACGAATCAAATTCCCGAACCGACTCTGCAGCTTCGTACATTGTCAAGAAACACATTGAAGACAAGGGACTCCACCGAAATGAAGAGAAACCAAACTCATGGATCTGGACAAGAGCCCTCACTCAACAATATTATATATCGGCAGGGAATAACTGGAATATGTTGAAAACTTTATATTTATCTTGGCTCAAGAATAGAGGCAGCTGGCAAGTCAGGTCCAGATATAAGATGCAGATTCACTTGCGTCCCCTAAACTAACTGCCATGACCCCCCCCCCCCCCCCCCCTTAAAAAAAAAGAAAAAAAAAAAGGGTTTTATGCGCTTGCAACACATTAAGGTCATATCAGCGCCAGTAAAAAGGAAGGAAATGAGTTAGTAGAAAGTTCTAGAATTACAACTAAAGAGCCAAAGAAGAAAAGGTAAGACAAAGGGGAATTGGTTCAGATAAGAAAGATATACCAGGGTGAGTCAAAAAGTAATGGGACAAATGTCCTACTGAGTTCATTTCTTTTTCATGTGACGTCATATTTGGTTCGATTGAACTTACACATGTACTCTTTAAACCAAAAGTTTAAAATTTCGATAGTTATGGCAGTTCAAAATGGCTGCCCCCACGAAAGTCCGTAAGCGAAAGGAACCTGTCACTGTCATTGAATTTCTTGTTTTCGAAGAAACCCTCCAGTAACATTTTTAAACGCCTTGGGAAAGTTTATAAAACTCAAAAGACATTATGTAGAGGCAGTGCTTTTCGGTGGACTGAACGCGTATCTCCTCATTTAGAAGAAACTGAGATGTAATCCAACACCTAACCTGAAACCCCTCAACCATGTCTTTATCTGACAAATCTTGTGATGGTCGCCGTCCAAGCAGTGTCAACTCAGTGAATCAAATAAAGAAAGAAGCATTGATCAATTCTGATAGCGATGAGATAGCAGGTACAAATAGACATTGAAGCTACTGAAAGCAAGAATTCGTCTAATTAGACAGGATTTGGAGATAGAACGAGTACTATTTCTTCATGAAAATGTCCTTCCACACAGTACATGTATCAGGAAAAGGGAGGTAATCGATGGACAACGCTGTCTCACCCTCCGTATTCACCAGACTTGATCCTTTCAGGCTTCCATCTTTTTGGTCCACTGAAGGAGACAATGAGGGGACATCGCTTTGAAGATGATGAAGAAGCCAAGACAGTAGTTAAAGGTCAGTCAGATCAGTTTTACGAGGACGGAATACATGGCCTACAAAAAGATGGACTGTGGCTATCGAGAGAGGCGGAGAAGTAGCATTCTACTCAATATCAATCTTTAGTTTGAGGTATGATGCCTTGTATTGATTCAATTTGTTTTAAAGTAATAAGCAGAGTCCCATTACTTTTTGACTCACTCTCGTAGATTCTAAGAGCATACTATCAAAGTACTTCGTTTGAGATCACCTAAAAATCTCATCCAGACACAGGTCCCAACTTAAGACGAATACACTCAAATGTTTACAAATCATATATATGTAAAGAAAACATAATACAGTGCATAACAATAACAGAGATATGATTTACAAGACAAAAAAATATCATCTCCCAAAACTAACTATACATTTGACTGTTTCCCTCCCAGCTAGGTTATCCGGCCAGGGCCAAGACAAAACCAGGTAATCTCATCCCAAGACAAAGACAGAAATCATGTTGGAAAACAGATAAAGAGGGATAGAAGACACAGTAAGTGCCTCCCTGCCCACTAATGGGAGGTCAGGAACCCCACCCAGTGCCATGAGCTGATCAGGAAGGACCAGTGAGAGCTCTTTAAAAAAAAGTAATTCAAACCTGTATTTTCCCCATAGCAACATACGCTGTGAATCATGGACAATAAAATAACAAAGGCAGATGAAAAGAAAATAAATGCATTTGAGGTAAAGTGCTACAGAAGGATCCTAAGAATCCCATAAACAGCAGGACATCGACCATATGCATCTTGGAGAGAATAGGCTAATGTCGATCATCAAGAAATTGAAGCTGTCATACTTTGGCCACACTAAAAGATATGCTTCAATAGAAAAGCTTTGCATGGAGGATGCCTGCGAGGGCAAGAGAAGCAGAGGGTGGTCTCAAGACATAGCAGACTGGATGGGGAGAGCAACAATAGAGGTAGGACATACGGTACAGTTGAGAAAACCAGAAGACTTCTGTCAGGCTGCTTGGGAGGCTGCCTCCAACAATGACCGTCAGAAGCAGAAGAATATAGAGGAAGGAGGGGCAACAGATTTCAAATAGAGAGAAGAGACAGCAAGTACCTACCCAGAATGAGGGATGAAAACCTCACCCACCCACCCAATCTGCAGGATCTTAAACGTCTGAACCCAATAATTACAACTTATTCACTTGGTCCATTGACTTTGACACAGTTCTACCTACTACAATAACAATGAAAACAGTATAATCAATTTGAAAGTATTTTAATTACAAAATTTCCAACATAATAAAGGTAAAAATCATGTGGGCTGAACATTCACACAGACATACTATGAACCATAAGTATTCATACAATTATCTAAATAATATCACACTCTTGACAGTTATGTAAATATAGGTTTTGATCAAACGCCATACATCATGACATGTAAACTGATATGAAAAGCACTCAACGTCTAAAAAAAAAAAACATCCAAGGCAACAGTTTACTTCCTGTACAAGCCAAAAAAATATGAAAAAGAGTTAACAGGAAGGACCTTAAGTAGGAAACAAACAAGCAGCAGATAGCATTTTTTTCCAGTCCAATGACGTGCATGCTACTTTTGTGCCTGGGAAACAATTCATGACAGCTAACTTGTTGAGATAATTATCAATTCTATTTTTCTCATAAACTCATGGCCAAGTAAACACATTCAAATCATAGGGACATAAAATTAAATATCACTGACATACAACCACAAGTACCTGGGACTCTCTCGTTCACTCTTTAATTTTAAATAATTATTTTCATGATAATGCCTTGAAGAATGACATGATGAAAATACTGATGATGCAGTTTCATGCAAAAACAAACATCCATTCTTAAGATGTAACCTTTAAAGCAGCCTTAATAAAACCAATGTCATATTGGTCATCAATTTAGAAATGTTGCACTATCTTTGTTGTTTATAACAATGTCAACATACATAGCAAGCCAAACTCCATACACCCTTTGATCAACTGCAATACCCAGTGAAAACAATTTTTCAGAGGAGAATGGAAGTATACTGTTTTTGCAATTCATGACAGGAATAGAAAAAAATGAAATGTTAATGGTGTCTATGATCAGGTGCACGTTGTCTGGGGGCAGCTCTAATAATATTGTCAACCCGCATGATCATTTCAGCAGCTTCAGCTCCGGATAACAACACTTGTCTCTTGACCTGGTATGACTCTGTGATACCCAATTCTGCCATATCACCTATACGACCATATTCCATATCTAAGAGAAAAAACAAGTAATAAAAATTATCACAATCACAAAATTTATTGATAAATTTTTTTTATGGGCAAGTTTAACATGTAAAAACCCTCTTACCATTCCCATGTAACTATAGTGTAGAGCTACTATCTTGGACTCACCAGACATAAATTATGTTCAAGAATTTTAACCAGTGATTAGCTACTTCTACCATCTATCCATAAGAAAGACAAATTTTCCTCATCCCCTTTTGAGAATTGTAGCAATTAACAGACTAAATGCCTCGTCCTATGTGATAAATGTATGCGGTTCCATCATCAAAAGTTTTATAAACACTTCTTGTTTACGAATTATTTCAAATTGATAGGATAAGAGAGCTCTCATTACAAAATCATTAATTTTTATTTTTGTTTTTAAGGGTTTTACGGCGCCTGCAACACATTTAGGCTATATCAGCGCCATTAAAAAGGAAGAAAATGGGATAGTAAAAAGTTCTAGAATTACAATTAAAGCACCCAAGAGAAAGTAAGACAAAGGGAAATGGGAACAAATAGGGATCAGATGTAGATTCCAAGAGCATACCACCAATGTACTTAGTTTGAGATCACCTATAAGTCTCATCCCGATACAAGCACAAGATCCAACAAAGAGGAATACACTCAAATGCTTGCATTATACATTCAAAATAACAAATATAATAATACATTACAGAGAGATGATTTACAAGGAAAAAAAAATATCATCTCCCAAAACAATAACTATGCATTTGACTATTTCCCTCCCAGCTAGGACACTAGCCAGGGCCAGGACAAAACCAAGTAATCTCAATCCAAGACAAAGAAAGCATGTTGGAAAACAGGTACAGGGGGATAGAAGACACAGTAAGTACCTCCCTACCCACTATGGGAGGTAGGGAACCCCACCCAGACAAAATCATTGATCTTGAATGAATTTATAAAAAGAAACATCCAAGTATTAGGATAGCATCCTCTTTCATATCAACTCACCTAAACCAATGGTGTTCTTGCCTTCAGTATGAGCAGCCCTCATCTGGGATACAAGGTCAGCACTGTCGTAACCTGCATTGTCTGCAAGGATGGTGGGCAGCTAAGAGAAAACAAAAAAAGAATAAACCAAAATATTTGCCTTTATATAAAACGTTTATCAAAGAACATATCTCGTGTTTGTAATAAATTGCATTATTTTTAATTTGAAATAATAAAAGAAGGTCTACTATCGATTTAATTAGCAAGGGACATGTTTTCCATTATCAAAGTTACATGGAAAAAAATTGTACGATGAAGTTTAGACACAGACTCAAATAAACACTCCATTTATGACACACCGAGACGTACAAAATAGTCAAATTAGAAATAATGGCAAATTTAATGAAGTAGATGCCCACTGAGAAGTGTTAAACATATTGATTAATCAAGAGTGTAATAGGAAATCATTCCTACAAGGATGTGTAAAAAATTTATAAGCTAAACAGCATTACATTAAGGTGTAGCGTTAAATTTGTTATGTAATGGAGTTAAAACATTTATGACAAATCTGAATACTTACGCCTCTGAGGGATTTTGCAAATGCCTCCATGGCAACAGCTTCTTTTCCAGGTGTCTTGGCTGCCAATTTACTGACAGCATCAGCCATCAACATTTCAGAACATCCTGAAACATAAATAGTCATGATTTTCAACCATCTAACCTCAGGACTTCACACACACACAAAAAAAATCTAGACAAAATATCAATTAACAACTCTTGAGAGCCAAGCTTTTAACAAAACCAATAATTTTAAATTTAAGATTTTGATTTTGTAAACATTCTTTTTTTTTTTAATTAATAAGGTCAATCATATTTGCCTTGTTTGCCAACTTTTAGTTTGTATCAGCAACAAGGAAAATGGAACTGCTGATAAACAATTTATAGATCAAATTGATAATCAATTTATAGATCTAGAATAAAGAGACAAAACTTCAATGTATCCATGTGTTTAGTTTAAAATGAAACAAAAAACAACAAAAAAAAGTTTTAAAAAAGCACGCCCGGGTGTTAGCATAGTCTCTTTGTTAAACGGGAGACACCTAAATGGTTCAAATTATAAACTGTACAGTAGCAACGGGAGAAGAAATTTACATGAAAATGTCTCTAAAAGAAATAAAACAATAATTTAGACTGTATCAAAACAAAGTAGTCCGGCTCTAAACCACATAAAGATGACAACATACATAGGGGGACAGACAAGATTGTTCTCACCTAATCACACACAGACAAACCTATTTTCCCCAGGCCATGCTAATTGGGTAATCTTGGTTTCAATATAGAATTTCAGCCACACGCACATATAAACAAATCCACGCACTCACGAGAAAATACAAACAATAACAACAACAACATACACACACACACACAAAGAAGCTAACAGTAACAAAATCCACTCACCTCCACCAAAGACAGTTCTGGTTTCCTTGACAGTCTGGGACAAGACACATAAAGCATCGTGTAGGGACCTGTCAGCCTCATCTAGAATCTGCTGTGTGGCACCACGAAGTACAATGGTACATGCTTCACCAAGAGCAACTCCTGTGTCAGCAAAATATTTCAAGAAAATAACCATTATGTTAATGAACAATAATAAAATCTATATTCAATTACTTTTATCAATATAAAAAAATCTGGGTTCAATATAAATACAGTCCAAGTCGGATTATTGTGTGGCTCAGTTCCCGAAAAATCGTCGCAATTAAATGTCAGCTCTGATACAGCAATTTTTCAGATTTACCATAGTCCAATCTGCATTTACCCCACTAACTTAGCATCGTGGCCATTGACCCATGACCATTAATGTGATGATGGCAGTCAATGACACTGACAAGGGATACAGATAAACTTATTGTTTCCATCTCTGTGATGTGCAATACGATGACATTCCCGGTTGACCACCCTATTAGACAAATTTGCATTTTAAGAACCATCATTTTAAATGATTGAAGACAACGAAAACACTTTTTTTATGTGGACTGTCAAATTTTGTCCCCATTAAGCAACAGGCCTTCCCAATTAAGCGGCTGGGAATTGGAAAGGACTTTTTAATATAGAAAAAATTATGTTCCCAAGCAATCGTCCCAATAAAGTGGCATCCCCAATACCGGCTTGGACTGTACTATGAAAAATTAAATCATAGTCATTTTAAGAGGTATTGATTTGATACAGGAATGGAATTGGAGAGAAAAAAAAAAAGTGTTAAATGATGATTACTTCCATGAACTATTTGGGAAATTAAATTTTTTGATAAACATAAAAACAAAGCTTACTATAATTGATAATTCAGCTGACACCAACAGTTGAAAAGGTTTAAAACCGACTCTCTTCTACCTCTATTTAAATGAAGAATAAGAGAATTTTACACTTATTTATTACAAAATAAAGTGAAAATTTATGATTAAAAAAAGATAAGCAAAAACCTAAAAAAGTGGAATTGGCTATGCAATACTGTCACAAAAAAATATCAGCTTTGTATATCCCATCATTTTTTTTTTTTTTTCATAAAAAAAATTCACCTGAGAATTTAAGAAGTTTATCCTCTCCAATCATCACTTCTTCAATGAGATCACAAGTTCCAAGTTTTACTTTATCAGGGCAATCAAAAGTGGACACAATATCACCACCTGGCGAATATTACAAATGAAAAGTTAATTAAATATTTTTTTAAATCATATAAACCAATCCAGCTGTTAACAGTGGATGAACATGTAATCCGGATTGCCAATTCAGGGGGCATAAATGTATGGAACTTTTACGTAAAACACATATTCTGACCCCTATCTGAACATTGGATTCCAGTAAAAAGATATTATGTCCTTACTTTTACATAAATGACATTATTGTTAAGGAATGCAATAGGTCGAGAGTGATATTAACTTAATGCTTGTATCCTGGTGTTTACTGGATGACGGTTCCTATTCCAATTGGCTCACCATCCATGGGATTGAGATTTTGGCTTCCGTTCGCCAAGTGATTGGAAAATATACAGAGTTTTAGTAACTGACTGAAAACTGCAAAAATATGGAAAATCTGCAATCCTGCGCAATTATTTGTAAATATAAATGAGCTGTCTAGAGTGGATTTGCTTTAGAATATAATTTTGGCCATTTACATTGATAGTTACAGAAATTACTCTCTGCAACTTGATCAATATAACATTACATCTTCGACTACCTGTGACATAGAGATAGAAAGGGTGGAGATACAATTGAAAAATGGACTAGTCTTCGCCTAAAAAAACAATTGCATTATAGTCATGAAGAACACATGCATACTTGACAATCCTTTGGAAGTCACCTCATTTTTGCCAGGCTTTTGCAATCAAAACAACTGATTGATTTAGGTTGTGAGTGCGGTCAATCATTGCTAATGACTAATATATTGTATGTAGTTGAGCAATGTAATATGAGGCAATCCCAATATCAAACAATTACGGTATATAATGCCTAGCTCCCTACCTGAAAAACCATCTTTTTAAAATCAAGAAAGAATCTATTGTTGGTTTTTCCATTGATTAGAATCATGTCATGAAAGCGTTACTTTTAACAAAAATTAGTCTTAATCTTTTATGGAGAGCATCAACCTCTCTAAAATGGTTTCCTTTTCAATTTCGTATCTATAACTTATAATTCAGTAAATCAGATATTTACTTTGTCAATGACATTTAGTGTCAAGTAGTTAGAAAAATGAACATGTGAATAAATCTCGTAAGATTTCTTGTCATTTCTTAATACCAGGAAATGAAGGGAACCCAAACCTGTGACCAAGGCAAGTCTCTCTACTCCCTCGAAGTCAGCATGCTCAATGGCCATCACACCAGCATCTGAAAACAGCTGTTCTGGATAATTGTAGATGAGTTGTCTGAAATATACAAGAAGGTGATTAAAACATGATATAAATAATAACAAAGTATGCTGACTAATAGATCAAAGATAGCAATTTGCTCAGGGATAATTTAACTCTTTGGCTTGCATATATGGTTCTTTCATTATTCTTTATCATCATCATTTTATCACAATTATTATTATTATTATTAATAACCATTTTCTTCAAGTACACACATTTAATGCAATGTTTGTAATATATTGCCATTAATGGCAACTACAAAACCAATTGTGAATTTCAACAGATGGTTCAATAATGTTGACCTTATCTTACCTTACCTGGTCAATCTCTAAAATATGCATCTCTGTGAGAGGGAAGGTTGGGAAAATCAATCATAATTATTTTCTTCCTCCCTAAATCCTGACACACCTAAAATCAATCCTAGCATGATGGTCATTACTTTAACAATTTATCTACTAGGACTTATTGGTTTGACTCATAGAGAAAAACACAATAACAACCAGTACCTGTTGATGAAGACAGTACAGCCATGTTTGAGAATCTTGTCAACTTTATCCTTCATCTTTTCCTTCTCTGCAACCTCTAATTGAGCTACTTTAGACACCGCATCTACTCTCACTCTAGAACCAAATACCTGAGGAGTGAAAAATGATTCAAGATTTAAGTGTGCAACTTCTACAATGCTTGCTATTAGAAATTTAACAGTGCTTGCAACACATTTAGTAGATCGTATCTACAACAGATAAAATGATGGGGTCTTCTAAGAATGTAGATCTAAAGTATAGTGCAAAATAAGTCAAAGGGAATTACAACAAACAGAGAATAGAATCAGATCGTGGACAGAGAATATAAAAGAGATAAAATACGTTTCCTACAGAAACCTATGTAAAGTAGCCTACTTAGAGCCTTCTTGTTAAAACCAAATATTGCCATACCTGGTCAAGAAAAAAAAAAGGGAGCAACAAATATAAGAGTATAGATGAGATAACAACCAACTCTCTCATTTGCCACGTATTGCAGGTAGCTTGTCACTGTTTGTAAACCACAAAAAAAAAATAAAAAAAATACATGGTATGTGCTCGAATGAGAACTCTGTGTAACCTTGATAAACAATTGCAAAAATATTTAAAAGGCAAAACAATTCAATACCAGGAGACTCTCCAATAATATTACCTTGATTTTATCTGTGTCCATGGGTGTGTTGGCAATCAAGATTTTGGCATTCTCTAACCTTTTAGGCTGGTTTACACCAATCTTTTTGTCAAGGAGAAAACCTGGTGAAAACAAAGAGGATATAAAACTCGAAGTTTATCATGAAGGTTGAAAAGACAATATAAAGTTACAAGTATGTCTGATATATATGTTGTATTACTTAATTAAGCATCTTAGAGCACAAAACTGTAAAATAAGTCCTTCATAAGCCTAAAGCCCATGTAGGAGTCAGAGACCATCTTGCTTAGGCAGCATTCAGACAGAAGCAAAGCTAGATTGAACAGACCCAGCTACTTATGTCCAATTAGGTGGACATCGGGGTCAGGTAAAATCTGGGATTAGCTTTATCTATATGATATTGAGATCCCTCATTATGTTGTAAAATATATGATAAACATGAAATCATTAATACAATATTGTCATTAGATTATCAAATTATTTTACATGACCAAAGTTGGAAAAAAAATATCTCACCTTCGTCCAGATAAGAATCAGATAAATTGCCGCCAAGTTTCTTTATAATTTGGATGGCATCCAGATTGCCACTTCCCTAGAGATGAAAAAAGCAGTTTTATTAACATCAAATGGCTAAGAAAACAACATAACCCTATAATAACTAAAATGTAATAAAATGGTAGCTACTATATATCTGATGCCATAAATTGAATGTCCATTGCTTTCTTTTCAGGGTCTGGTAACAATTCAAATCCTTGAAGTCTTGAAGACATGGGTCAAATTTGGTAAAGGTTACTTTGCCTGGATAAGTTGAGTTGGCTAAATCACTTAAATAGCAGATCGTCCAAAGTTTCACAGAACCCATGATGCATATGGACAAATATAATCATGGAGAATTTAAAAAATAAATAAATAAAATTAAATTAAAACAATAAAAGAAGGGAATTCTGAAGGGTAAAAAAAAAAAAGCAATAGCCCAAATCTGACTGCCATAATCTGTCCATGAATTGCAAATATGTGTCTTTTTTTTTGTTTTTTTTTTTTTTGTTTGTTGCTTTAGGTCTCTTCCAACACAATTGAGGTTATATGAGAGACCGCTGAAACAAAAAAACAAGCAATCTAACAAAAATAGTACAAATGTAAATCAAAATCATAACCTAAAGATATCATAAGCTAAATTATAAATAACCAAGAACAAACAGGCAGAAGATTTACAGAAAAAAAATATATCCCCTGTCAAAAATACAATCACAAACCAAAGAAGCAGGATAGGCTAGTAAAGAGAAGAAGAAACGACATCACTATCGGATCGTACACCCATGCGAACATCATAGGTATATGATTCAAGGGTGATGCTCCCATCCAACCACCCGCTATGTGTCTTTTTGTTTCCAAAATAAAATTATTGTCCAGTCCCACCCTAATATTGATCTTATGGCATAACATTGGTGACTGGCCATTATTATAAGAATACGAGTTCTGTAAATAATTCACCTTCAGTCTGAGAACAGAGTCAACAGCAAGGTTGGAGAACATGTCTTTGTGTTGGGTGAGAATCTTGGAGCTCAAAGTTGTCCTTGCAATGTTCATGAGGTCTTCTCTGAACTTTACAGCATCTTTTCTAAATACAAAAATATGAATATTGCATTAAGTTTTATTGATGTGCATGACTCTGGATTTCAAATAAAATATATTCCATTCTCCCACATATGACCAAGTTAATGTTTAATACGTACAATAGCATTAGAATCAAACTGTGAATTCATCAGCAACGTGTAATTCGATTAAAATAATTGTAAAAATTCTTTGGAGTACATAAACTTTATGCACAACCATTATTATTAAAATGTGAGTTAACCAACCCATTGTCTCTGGCTGCATTGGTGAGAGCCTCCCTAGCCACATCCACAGCCTTTCTCCAGCCTGCAATAATGGTCTGTGGGTGAATCCTTTGGGACACTAAGTTCTCTGCTTCCTGAAATAAAAAATAATACATGTATTTTCATTATTATAATAACAAGTATTTATTGTCAATTTTAAACCATAATATTCCAAAGGATAGCATAAATGTAGGTTGTACATACAATATAATGACAAATGACAAATACCTTTTAAACAATTTTATGGAAATAACGAAAACATGTCTATGTCCCATTTTCTCCCTGTACTAATTCAATAAAATATAGAACTAGTGGTTTTTAAAAAATATTGCCTCCCTATGAATTTGTTCTTCATGTCCCCATGCTCTACTGTAATGAGATTTAAGAATTTTTTAGAATAGACAAATGATAAATGAAATAAAGTCTCCCAATTAAAAAAAAACAAAACATAGACAGCAAGAGGCCCTGTTTTCAAACTGCACTTTAAACTTGGGATATAACCATGGGGTGAAAAGTGGCAGAGTGGTTAAGGAATTGCACTGTGAACCGAAAGGTTCAAACCCTGATTCAAGTGTTTTCGTTTTTTTCCTTGGGGAAGATTATTATCCCCCAATTTGCTCAGATTGGAGAACACAGCATGTCCTGTTGACATCAGACATCATTTGATGGATTATCTATATTCCTTCATGGAATGCCTCGGCAGTGGTATCTAATGATGCTGTGGTGGAAGGGCATAAATTATTTTTTCAACATAACCATCTAACTACAGTTCACTCCATTTAATCGCACATCAATTAATTGCATAGTCCGCTTATATGCTACACATTCCTGAAACTCTGAATTTGTTCTATATAATCGGCTACTTAATCGCACACCATCTCCGCTTACTCGCTACACCTTGATTGGAGTGACAACCAACAGCCTTAAGAACTTAAGAAATCAACGATGCTGTTCCCGTTCCACACAATATACCAATCAGCTGTAAACTGACATCTCAGAAACCACTAGACTATGTTCAGCCACACAAAAGACAAGGCCTAGAAAATGAAGATAAGGATGAGTCATTGGAATATGACACACCACCCCTGACAAACACTGAAAAACTTGACATGATAGACAAAATACGCCACTTCATCCAAGAAGAATGCTTGTAGACCTGTAAACGAGTTCTATAAAAATTGACTGAAACTGAAATTCTTCATTGCGGAAAAATCCAAAGAATCGAAAGGAATAGTAAACAGCAAGCTCGCTTGAGCAAAACAATGGCAGAAAACGAATTTGCACTGGAATTCATTAGGCTACTTAACATTGTTCCTTATAATTAGGTACCCAATCAGTGAAGAAACAGTCACCCAGTTTATTTACAACGTGAGGCAATCGAGATGTGCTTGTAGCAATCATATAACTTTCGATTTGAAGGTGTCTGCAAAACGCACTTCCGCGTTCGCATTTTACTATTTCATACTTTTACTTTCCAACATGTAAATATAGTCAATTTTGGCTTAGACGAAACAGTGAAATTTATCGCTCAGCAGTTCAGTTAAAAGTGGCTACCATTGGGATCATGACAGGTTTGAAAATTAAAAAAAATAATTTCACAAAGGCTGTGTGAAAATGCACTGGGATGTGTTCAGACATGGCAATTCTAAAAAGCATCGCTTAGCCTTGCCAATATATCCATCGTTAATATAAACGGCCCATGAGCTATGCGTAGCGCTGTGGAACAGTCCTAATTACTTTACGGTCATTTGACGACGATTCATGAACTCTTTCTTTCTTCATTTCTTTCCTTTTTTTAAATATTTGAATTTGACGAATTGACTGATTTCAGTTAACTGACTGAGAATTTACAGGTCTAGCTTGACAGATGATCTACATTGGTGAGATTGGAGACAAAGGTTCATAACAGCTTGCACAGAATAGAAAGCAATCAATACTTCACGATTACTGTTCGAACAAACAATAATGTCACATTTTGTTGTCGATAAAACATTAAAAAAAAAAGTTTTAAAAAAAAGAGAAATTTTAAAAGCAAACAACCCAAATAAATAAATTTAAAAAACCATTCTAATGTCTAGAACATGACAGTCCCAAGCCTGTAGAAAACTCAGAAGTGAAGGTCCTACATGAATGGCTCATGAAAGTGGTGCTTATATGCTATTTTTAGCTACTCCGCTTAATTGACACACTCACCTGAACTCCAGAGGGTGTGCGATTAAAGGAGTCGACTGTACTATAATTTCTCAAGTACAATTCAGCTTTAGAATTGAAAATGTCATGTCATCTTAGAAACACTGACAAAAATCTATATATATAAACCATGTCATGGGCAGATGTTTAACTTAAAATTTTGATTTGCATTTTAAGGTTCACTAAATATTAAGTATAAAAATTGCTAGAGTTTAAGCAATATGACCCAAAACGTCACAGATGCTGTAAAAAAAATTTTTTTTTTTAAAAAGGAAAACAAAAAGTGTGTTGGATTGCCTTAGCCACATTACACTTTTGAATATCAAAATATATAATATTTCCAGTATAAAATCACTTATTTAAGAAGTCACAATATTTTGAATCAATGTTGTCAAAACTGAAAATCCTTTGACCAATTAAAATTAAATGCAGAATTCAGAATATACACAACATTTACTTACTCTAAGAAGTTCACAAGCAAAAACAACAACTGACGTTGTGCCATCACCAACTTCATCATCCTGGACCTTGGAGATGTCTGTTTAAAAAAAAAAATAATCATACAATAATATTGAAACAACAGTATAACTGATAATCAAGATAAAAAATACCTCAATTTATTCCTATGTGGCAATGATCCAAAGAGCACAAGCTCAAACTCAAAGACTTTTGGGTTAATAAGTATTGTAGAATAAATACCAAGAAAAAAAAAGAAGAAAACAAGGTTAAAACTTTTTTCTTTTTTCCCCTTAAAAACTAGGTTTGCACCAGTGCTTGACAGATTAACTAAAGGATCATAATTGAACAACAAAGAAGAAATTTTTTAAAATTAATAAATAAAAGATACACACCAACAAGAACTTTAGCAGCAGGGTTGTCGACTCCAATAGACTTGAGAATGGTTGCTCCATCATTTGTTACTTGAATCTGCTCGTTGTTTGCAGCTGTTTGGAGGATTTTGTCCTGTTGGAGATAAGTGAGCAAAGTATTTGTTACATGAGACTTCACAATTTTTACTCACATATAATATGTCGTTAGTTCTAAATCCCAATTTCAACAACATAATATGGAAGCTTATTAGGACAAATGTGCTCATCTATCCCTCAAAACTCAAATTATATGTTCACTTTCTCTTGCTTTTTAAAGAATCTCAAGCCAAGTTTCATTCAGCACACAAAGCTAGTGTTTCATTTTATACCTTTTCATTAAAAACAAATTAATGACCTTTAAATCCATGAGGTCTAATACATTTCAAAATGGAATCAAGGTAACTTTGTCTAAATCTTTTTCTAATTAGGTATAATTGTCATGAAAACTGATCATGAGTGAGAACCAGCATGTCAGATTTGGAAAACTTGATGCATGTATTGATCCTATAAAAACATTTGTTTCTTTCTATCTGATTACATACCATTCCTTTGGGTCCCAATGTGCTTTTGACCAAGTCTCCAATAGCAATTGCCCCAATGAAGGAGGACTGGAGGGTAAAAAAAATGAGATGCTTTGTTACCAAGTTTAGCCAAGTTATTCACAAATATAATTTCCATCTCTCCTGTACCAATCTATTATTTAATGAAATTAAGTTGTTGCTTACAATCTATATATACTAATGGAGCTAAGATCACGTGACCACAATACAAAGAATACTGAAAGAAAATTTTTCAAGCTATCAAAAATTATTACAGATTTTGAAATGGTTATGGATCCTCCTATGAAAAATGTACAAGGGCATCAATTGCAATATTTAAAAGAGATTTTAGATTTAAGAATATTTTCAAAGACAAAATATTATTGCATGGCATGCTCCTGATTTGGATGACAATAGAGATGTTTAAAATTCTAAGAGGAATACATACGAAGCACAGTTTAGATTGTTGGTATTTGATATGGCGCTACATGACAAATGCTATTTTGTACTCAACTATTTTATGATAGAGTCATACATGTACCTACCATGCGAGCATGTTCAGACTTCTCTTCTTCCGCTCCATATCTGAGAATCTGTACTGGATTCAGTGACTGAAATAAAGAAGAAAATTACTTCATTTCTAATGATGGAAAATTTTTAACAAAAAGTGTCATAGGCAAAACATAAGTCATCTGTTAGGCACCCTTTTTGCTCAAACACTTTTATAAAGTCTATTATACGCATTAATAAAAAAGTCATAGTCTCTCAAAAATGGACCCACGAGCAAATTTGATTTTGACAGGTTTTGAGAAAAAAAATTCAAAAAATTGTTTAAAAATTCAAATATCCATATTCTGAACTGAAAATTTGGTTTTCTTCATGTTTCATAAGATCTTCAATTGAGCCAAGTTTGAGGAAGATCAAAAGGGGTGTGGTTCCCACGCTTGGTCCACTTGACGTGGAATGGCCCTATTACTATTAACGTATCACTATCACTCCATACTCCTTCGTGACCGTTAAGTGTTGACGATTCAACAACTGGCACGGTCTGAGGCAAAAAGAGGAAATGAGAGAGAGAGAGAGAGAGAGAGAGAGAGAGAGAGAGAGAGAGAGAGAGAGAGAGAGAGAGAGTGAGAGAGAAGAGAAAATGACAGAGACAGATAATTTGATAATGATAATGAAAAAGAAGAGAAAGTGACAGAGAGAAGAGAAAATGAGAGTATTAAACATCGTTCCGTGGCAATACATCACTTCGTGACACTAACGTTACTCCGTGGCAGTTAAAAGTACATATGCATGTTAGTCGGTACTTTGGTAAAGTCCATTTGGCCCTCCAGCAGGGAGCCGATAAATGGGCTAGTGGCTGTGACCCGATTTTTTTGACTTTTGAGTGATGGGTCTCAGAAAAAGTTCCATAGGTTTTTTGTTTATGGGTGGATTTTAATTATTTATTAGAGAATTATAAAAGCCTTACGATATCAGTTATTGTTACGTTTCACTGTTATGTATTTGTTCACAGATGATGCAATTGTCTTTCTTCGATATTCTGTATCTCTGAAATAAAATTGAGATTGAAAAAGGACAAGGCCTTATTCATTTATATCGAAGAAACTAAAAGTATGACGGACGCTAGAGATCTCGCGGAGATCACCGCAATACGATGTCCTGCCCCAGGCTGTCTAGAATCATGGACATCAAACATCCCTTCAGACGTCCTGCTCAGACTCCTCGACATCCACGAGAGGACTGCTCATCCGACTACATCCCCTGCAACAGCGCCCACGGCCACAGGGGTTAAAGCTGAAAAAGTCAAGCGACCGATCATCTCTGTGTCAGGAACAAGCGAGGAATGGACATACTTCAAGCAGAGGTGGTCGGAATATAAGCTCGCCACGCGACTTAGCGGCCAGGACATAATTTTTCAACTCCTTGAATGCTGCGACGAGGCCCTCCGTAGAGACTTATCAAGGAGTTTCACTAACCTCACGTCATGTGATGAAAATACTCTCCTCGATAATATTAAAAAACTCGCAATCCGCCAAGAAAACGTCATGGTGGCTAGGTTACAACTCCAGCAGATGCGACAAGACAGAGATGAACCAGCCTGGACCTTTGCCGCACGCATCAAAGGTCAAGCTAGTGTCTGTCAGTACGATTTGAAGTGCACATGTGGAGTCAATGTCTCATACAGTGATCAGATGATTCGGGACACTTTGATAATCGGCTTAGCAGACGACGACATTCGCCTCGATGTGCTGGGACAGGCTGACCAAGACATGTCACTCGACAACACCATCCGTTTTATCGAGGCTAAGGAAAGCGGGAAGCGCTCGGCTGGCAGGATTAACCCCCTTCCTCTAACGCTCACCCCTACATCAGTCAACGCAGCAAGTAGCACGTATAGACAAATGGAAAGAAAACGCCTCACTGGGCAAAACCGACCCCCTGAAAGGAAATGCGGCTATTGTGGTAGAGATGGACATGGCACTAAGAAACAAGACAGAGTCAACCATTGCCCTGCATACGGTCATATATGCACCAATTGCGACATTCCGCACCACTTTGTTTTTGTTTTGTTTGTTTGTTTGTTGCTTTAGGTCTCTTCCAACACAATTGAGGTTATATGAGAGACCGCTGAAACAAAAAAACAAGCAATCTAACAAAAAATAGTACAAATGTAAATCAAAATCATAACCTAAAGATATCATAAGCTAAATTATAAATAACCAAGAACAAACAGGCAGAAGATTTACAGAAAAAAAATATCCCCTGTCAAAAATACAATCACAAACCAAAGAAGCAGGATAGGCTAGTAAAGAGAAGAAGAAACGACATCACTATCGGATCGTACACCCATGCGAACATCATAGGTATATGATTCAAGGGTTTGAAAATGTCTGCAGAAAACCAAAACAGAAAAGGCAAGGCAACTCTGCAACAGCTGTGTTTGAAGCACTATGCTCGATTGATCGTCTTGACCATCATGTGTACAATTCTGCACGCGAGTCATGGGAAAAGCGCCCATCTGCACAACAGCCGACAGTCCAAATTGAGATCCAAGCCCTCCCGTCAGATGCTAACGACCTTGGAATCGATTCCACCCTGTGCAACCCAACCAATACGGCAAAAGCCCTGGCCATTGCAGACACTGGCTGCCAATCATGTCTTGCTGGAACCTCACTCCTTACACAGCTAGGTTTAACCACTGCCCACCTCACTCCTACTTCAATGAAGATGAGAGCTGCAAATCAAAACCCCATCGAGATCGTGGGTGCCCTAGCCCTTCGAATAACAGGCTTCACACATTCCATGCAACGGAAAACAACGCGTCAAATTGTTTACATCTCGCAAGCAACTGACAAATTTTTCTTATCCATGGAAGCCTGCAAAGACCTTGGTATCATACACCACTCATTCCCTTCAATAGAATCAGCCATAATAACAGACTCTATGAAGACCATCCAATCTGTCCTACATAGTGAATCTAATAATACTGCTGACAAAGACCCTTGCGATTGTCCCCCTCGCCAGAAACCACCACCCCTCCCAACAATCCTTCCCTTCCCAGGCATAGAAGAAAACAGAGAAAAGCTTGAACAATGGCTCTTAGACTACTACAAAAGTAGCACTTTCAATGTCTGCGAGCACCAAGGGCTACCAATGATGTCTGGACCCCCAATGAGACTCCTTATCGACGATGAGGCCACGCCTGTTGCACACCACACCCCTATCCCAGTACCCATCTACTGGCAGGAACAGGTTAAGGCTGGCCTTGATCAGGACAATCAACTTGGCGTACTGGAACCAGTTCCAATCGGGACCCCAGTGTCATGGTGTCATCGGATGGTTGTCTGCGCTAAGAAATCGGGAAAACCTCGCCGAACCGTGGACTTCCAAGCCCTTAATCGCTATGCCACTAGAGAGACGCACCACACTCAGTCGCCATTCCACCAGGCCCGCATGGTTCCACACAACTCGAGAAAGAGTACTTTCGATGCCTGGAATGGCTATCACAGCATAGCACTAGACCCCGAGGACAGACACCTGACTACCTTCATAACCCCTTGGGGCCGATACAGATATCGCGTGTGCCCTCAAGGGTACATTTCATCTGGCGATGCCTACACAAGACGATTCGACGAGATCATACGTGACATCGGCAACAAGACAAAAGTAATTGATGACACTATCATGTGGTCCCAATCCATAGAAGACAGTTTCTTCCAAACAGCCAAGTTCCTGGATACATGTGGCAGGAATGGGGTCCTTCTTAACCCATCAAAGTTCTCCTTTGCAAAAGAAACAGTCCAGTTCGCAGGGTTTGAAATTACGTCAACAACTGTTCGTCCATGCCCACAAGTCTTAGAAGCAATTCAGAAATTTCCCAAACCCCGCACAATCACCGACGTGAGAAGCTGGTTTGCCCTTGTAAACCAGGTCGCATATGCCTTTGCGTCAGCAGAAAGAATGCAACCATTCCGCACACTGCTTCAACCCAAGACACCATTCGTGTGGACTGAAGATCTAGACAAGCTGTTTGAAGAAACTAAGTCCATCATCGTCCAAGAAATTCAGAGAGGCGTGGAAATATTTGACAAAAACAAACCGACATGTCTGGCCACTGATTTCAGCAAAGATGGCATTGGATTCTGGCTACTACAAAAGCATTGCACATGCGCATCAAACAAACCATTCTGCTGCCGAACAGGGTGGAAAGTGACATTAGTGGGCAGCCGCTTTACATCACCAGCAGAGGCAAGATACGCCCCGATTGAAGGAGAGGCCCTGGCTGTGGTAGATGCCCTCAACAAAACTCGTCATTTCGTGCTAGGCTGTCCCAACCTGATTATCGCAGTTGATCACAAACCCCTCCTTAAGGTGTTCAGTGACAGGAACTTGGATGCCATCCCAAACCCACGACTCAGGAACTTAAAAGAAAAGACACTGAAATATCGGTTCCAGATTACTCATATCCCTGGTGTCCATCATGTTGCTGCAGACACCATCTCACGCAAACCAGTGGGCGAAGCCGAACACCTCCATCTACCCGACGATGCAACCCACATCTCCACTGACCTCAGTCTCCCTACTCTGCCTCATGACTTCCTCATGGCCATCAGAGCACAACCTGCAAACCCCAATTTACACCCAGATGAAGAAATACCCATTGGAGGTATCAGCTCAATAACTTGGAACGATGTTCGTGTTGCCACCAGCAGTGACCACTCAATGGTTGAATTAATTGACCTGATAGAAAATGGGTTCCCTGATGCAAAAGACAATTTGCCAACAGAACTTAGACCTTACTTTCAATTCAGAGACAAACTTACAAGTTTCGACGGTGTGGCTTTGTACAATGACCGCATAATTATTCCTCCTAGTCTGCGCGACAAAGCCCTTCGAGCCCTCCACTCAGCTCATCAAGGTGTGTCCCAAATGTTCTCCCGCGCTGACGCCTCATTTTTCTGGCCTGGGATGACCGCTGCAATAAGTGAAATGCGAACAAAGTGCCAGTCTTGCAACCGCATAGCCCCAACTCAACCAAGTGCTCCCCCTACCCCGCCAATGCAACCCCAATACCCCTTCCAGTGTATCTGTGCAGACTTTTTCCAATATGCAGGACATAACTACTTAGTTATTGTCGACAGATATAGCAATTGGCCCATCGTGGAAAGAGCACATGGTGGATCCACAGGCCTCATTACCAGCTTAAGACGCACTTTCACTACTTACGGCATCAGTGATGAACTCTCATCTGACGGTGGCCCAGAATTCACCTCTACAGCCACAACAACGTTCCTGCGCAACTGGGGGGTCCAACACCGTCTCTCCTCAGTGGCATTCCCCCACAGCAACAGCAGGGCAGAGATTGGTGTCAAGACCATCAAACGAATGATCATGGACAACACCGGTCGTGACGGGAACCTTGACACAGACTCCTTCCAATGCGCCATCCTTCAGTATCGTAACACGCCAGACAGGGACACTCGGCTATCCCCTGCGATGTGCATATTTGGAAGGCCAATCAGGGACTTTATTCCGATACACCCAGGAAAATATATCCCCCATAAAACCTGGCAAGAGACCTTGGCCAACAGGGAAGATGCCTTAAGAAACAGGCACATGAAGGATGCAGAAAGACTATCTGCCCATACTCGCATTCTACCCCCCCTTACTGTTGGAGACTGCGTCAGGATACAAAATCAGACAGGACCATTTCCCACGAAATGGGACAAAACAGGAATCGTTATTGAAGTCCGTCAGTTCGACCAGTATGTCGTCAGAGTTGATGGATCGGGCAGAATAACACTAAGAAACAGAAAATTCCTGCGCCTATATCACCCAGTGATTGCCAGGGCCCCTCTAGCCACACTGCCTACACCCACCACAACAGTGGCAAAGAGCAATAATTCAACGCCTGCAACACCCAAGATGGTCTCCAACTCAGCAGGCCAGAAAGCAACTCCAGAGACAGTACAGCCCGATGCTCCACCGCTCGAAGAGCCACCCAGCAACGGTCCTGCTGACGAAATTATCGTCCCAACAAAACAACCTAACAAACCGATTGCTCCAGCCGGTGATGCCGAAGGAACTCCACCTCCTAGGACAGCTCGCTTGCCCCGCGCTTTGATGGCCCTCCAGCCATACAACAAGCTTGGTCTGAAGGAAACAGACCAGCTACCCGAGAGGCGCTCAAGAATTAAATGACTTTCATTTTACGTTACTTAAAACTCGAAAATCATTTAGTACGAGTCTAATCTATATCCCTGTCCTCTATCTGCGAAGAAAGCACCATATTATTGCAACTGATCATCATTTTTCTAATTTAATATCAGTCTTTGTCCCCTACTTGTCAAGAAAGCACTATCCAAAGACTTGGGGGGCATAGAGAATTATAAAAGCCTTACGATATCAGTTATTGTTACGTTTCACTGTTATGTATTTGTTCACAGATGATGCAATTGTCTTTCTTCAATATTCTGTATCTCTGAAATAAAATTGAGATTGAAAAAGGACAAGGCCTTATTCATTTATTTATGTCTTATTTTCTTCAGGAGAAATTACTCTTCTATCGTTTGGTGTAGTTTATTTTAAAATCAATGACAATTTAGTATAACTTTTGATTATGGATAAAATAGGGTATAATTTAGCTTTGGATAATTAAAAGATTAGAACTTAGTAAATCAAAATTTCATGATGGCACGTTTATTTAACATCTTAACTTTTATATAAAATTAGGGAGTGAGTATTTTCCGCCGGGCGGAAAATAACCTTTTTTTCTTATTCTCCGCCGGGCTTATCCTTGGGTCTTGTGACCCCCGGTCGTGTCAAAGGTCACATCCGGTCGACCGTGGCGCCAACCGCGAAGTCGCGAAGCCATGATTGTTTTGTTCGATTGTCAATGATTGTGACTCTTGATTTCCAAGCACTTTTTCATCTTATCAACAATTGCAAAAATGCAGTTAACCAATTGCAGACTGAGACTGATACCATTTTTATTCGTCAGGATTCTGTAGAGGTAAGAATTTGACTTTTCTTCTTTTTGTGTTTTTGTTTTTAACAAGGCTCGGACTCAGGACAGTGAAGTGTATATCGAGCAATGCCGATGGCGATATGAATGAGGAGATAGATGAATGAATGAGAATGTAATTGTATTGTAATAACAACACGCCTTGCCGACTGTCACGTGTGCCATGTGTTCTGCATTCCAATGTGATCTTTATGGATTAATCCTTCGTTGATTGTACTTCTAATACTGTGTAACTGTGTGCATTGTAATTGTAACTGTAACAACTGGGCAGTTTTCAGCAGCAGTGGAAGCGGTGACACAATTTTTAGAACTTTGGAGTGAAATTGAGATGCCTCATGATGATGATAATGACAATGATATAAGATATACAGTACTGTAATGAAAAACGATATCATTTTAACCATTACTTTTTTAACAAATTTATTTATTTATTTAATATTATTAACTTAAACAATGACATTGGTATGTGCCATTTTCACTGCAGTGAATTTAATTTTTTTTTTTTTTCATTGACAGCTAACATGAAAGTGAAAGAGTCCAGTTGACGGTACTGGTGTCCTGACAATCAAGAAAGATAGCTGGCTCAAGATGTGTTGTGGCAATCTTATTAATCAGCAAACCATCATCTGTGCCAGCAGAGCAGAGTATCTGCATGCACTTTTTGAAACTGGTTAGTAATGTTTTGAAATCTTCATATAGCGCCTTACATTTTTATTGCAGAGATGCCAACCAGTACAGGTTTCCCGTGTTCTGTACGGTTTTTCTTCCGAAGTACGGGCATACGGTTTTATCATGAAAAATACGGGATTTGGTTGAAGTGAAAAATCCACTTAATTACGATCACAACATGAAAAGTGTTTTCATGCAGAAGAGCTTTCATTATCGATACTGAATTTTGCGAATCTTGCCCAGCCTACTGCTATTAACTATGAGTAATTCACTGCCCTTTTTCGAGTACAAGTTAACGAAGTCCGATTCGACCTTTTCGGGTTGATATCGATTTCTGCACGGCGCAGTAAATACAGGTTTTTGTCCTAAAATACAGGTTTTTGGTCTTGAAAATATGGGTTTTCAAAAGGCTAGGTTGGCATCTCTGTTATTGGTGATCAATACAGTACGCTCGAGCATGGGAATTTCGAACAAGTCGGGACCATGCCGGTTTGTTCGAGATTTCCGTGTTTTTGAGTTTTCCAATTTGAGTATTTTACACAGGATTTGAGGGAGGTAAATGTGGGTGGTCTTGATAAAATTGGTATTATAATTATAATGATAACTCCCCATTATTATGAACTCTGTAGAGAGTCGATAGTGAGACTGCAATTTCCTTTTCTCTGTCAGTTCAACACAATCAATTAGTGGGGGAAAAAATTCAACAGATCGCAAGGGAGTGTCCACTATATGAACGAAATAAAGGGATTAAAACTGGGAATTGTACCAAGTTTGAGATTTCCGTGATTTCGAGATTTGCATGCTCAAGTATAAATGCTCGTTAATCTAAATGATAGTTTGTTGTCAAGAGTTTTGTCCTGTATGGTAAAGCCAATGAAATTTCAACTGTGTTGGTGATGGTGAAAATGATGGCCATTTAAAATAAATTGGTATGTCTTTGACAAATTCAATTTATGACAATGATTTTGATTATATAGACCTTTCCAAAAATTGCTAACGAAATGCCTCTTTTCTATTTCCATTTTTCAAACCAGAGCAAGATCAACCGTCTTTGTGGAACATCAGACAAAGTGGTTGCAAACAAGTGGTGTTGAATTTTCCTGTATTGAGCCGAAAGAAAAATAATTTTCTGGGAGTTTGCGAAAGCAAATTGCGTTTGATTTGGAGCTAAATCTATTTTCGCCATTTACCTGGTTTTTTTTTTTGGGTCTCAAATAGATTTGATTTTGTAGTTCAAATTGATTAGATACTTATCTCACAAGCAGCATTTTAAACAATAAAAACATGAGGGTAGTGCGTCATATCATATTAGTTTTTTTTATTACAGTGATGAATTCGTAAGATATAAATCATATTTGACCACAATAGTGTTAAAATTTTTCAGCATTTATTTTCTTAGGGAATGGGTTAGCGAATCATTTATACATTTTTTAGACAGATCAATCTACACAATTTTCGTGTTTTCTTGTCCTATGATAGTCATTATTTTGAAAATTTTATGGATCAGCTTATGTCAAATAAGTGTTTTCTCAAATTTCTGTTTTGTGTCATTTTCTGATTTTCTAAGAACCATATGTCATTTTCCTTTAGATTATTTTCAAATTTATTCAGAATCTTTTTTATCATGTGTTTTGCATCATGATGGAAACATTTTGGGGTAAATTAAAATTTAGAAGTTTTTTTATTTTAAAAATTAATTTTTTTTTTCCTGTCGATCCGCACCACAATTTCAGCCGAAATTAAAAAATATTGTACAGCATTTCTTTCTAGACAATTTTTTTTCTCAGAAATTGATCAATTTACAAAATTTGACTATTCTCTTGTTCCATATTGATTATACTTTGAAATTTTGATGGACGTTGTCTGCAAAATTAGCTTGTTTATCAAATTAATAAAGACATTTTGTTTTTTTCTCAAAATATCATTTTCGATTTTCTGACATTCATAGCTGGATTGTTTCCCATCAGATTATATACCAAATTTGGTCAGAATCTTTCGTATGATGGGTATTGCATCATGATGGATTTGGTTTTGGGCTAAACTAAAATTTAGTAGTTTTATTAGTTTTATGAATTTTTAAATTGGATTTTTTCTTGTCGTTCCATGCCAAATTTTCAATCGTAATCGAAAAACAATTCTTTAAATATATTTTTCAAGACTTGCTAAGCCTTTCCATCGTGATGTAGCTCTTGTAGGGAACATTGTGTGTAAATTTGGAAGATTTCGTTGGTTTTCGGTGCATCAGTGTCGGAAATTATTTTTTTGTGGGGTGGGTGGGGTTGGTCTCATTTTAGCCTATATTGTCTGTGTCATTGAAGACATTTAAATATATTGAGCTTTTTATATAGCGCAATATCCACTAAATGTGCTCAAAGTGCTTTACAAGGGGGCCCTGGTCAACAGCAACGCTTGTTATGCGATATTACAATTTTTTTGGACAAAGACAATACTGTTAACAGTCCACTGAGTCCCTACTACTCCTTTTACACCTGAATATGTTGAGAGAATGTGAGTAAAGAGCCTTTTCCAAGGACTCAACTATGCGCCGAGCGAGGTTCGAACCCAGGACCTTCCGATCCGAAAGCGTCTGTCATACCATAAGACCACATAGCCACACATTTGTTTTTAGCTTTTTTCTTTTTTTGTGTGTGTGTATGTGTGTTAATCATCAAATTAGACCTCCTACCACCTGAAATAACAGGGGAATACCAATATTGGCACTGCGATAAAAAATTGATTTTTGACTACAGGTTCTCCTTTAAGGTGAAATATTTCCTAGCTCAGATGAGGGTTTGTTTTAAGCGGACTGTAGTGCGTTCCAACGTGAGATAATTATTTTTTTTTCGTAATAAAATGTATTCACTGCCAGTTGTGACATATAGGTTGACTGCTTAGTTCTGATCTCCAGTGCTATTACATACTTGAGTACCTATCATCAGGCCTATTACACACTGAGTCCCTACCACCAGCGCTATTAGTCATTGAGTCCCTACCACCAGTCCTGTGAGTCACTGGGTTCATACCACTACTGTTAGCCACTGAGTCCCTACCTCTAGCCCTATTGGCTACTGAGTCCTCACCACCAGCCCTATTGGCCTTTGAGTCCATACCAATACCACTCGCCACTGATTCCTTACCACCAGTCCTGTTAGCCACTGAATCCATACCACTAGCCCTGTACTGTTAGCCACCATAGAGAATACAGGACTCCTAGTCTGTGTTAGCCACTAAGTCCTACCACTAGCCCTGTTAGTGTAAGCCGTTGAGTCCTACCTCTAGCCCTGTTAGCCACTGAGTCCATACCACCAGCCCAGCCCTATTAGTCACTGAGTCCCTACCACCAGCCCTATATCTGACATGGCGGTCTTTTGCAAAAAAAAATCCCAAATTTTGCAAGCTAAAAAACCCAGCAAAATTTGCAAAAATTAATGAAAAAAATTGCGGAAATTTTTGGCCAAAAGACAAGGAGGTATTTGTTTTTACATAACAAACCCGACTTGTGTCTGTATTATTGAAACCTTGTGATGATATAAGAATCTTTAATCAATTGCAAAACATATTCCATCTATAGAGCAAATTTAAATTAGCCTATAAATTTAAACAATCATTTCTTAAATCGATCAGCCTAACTTACTATTATGTACATATTATCTCTCTATTACCAAATATCTATAAACACAATATGAAGATAGAGGAAGGGTGGCTGAGAGACAAATGTGGACATGAGAAAGCGAGAGAGAATGCAAGAATACTTTGTGAATTGATTTTTTAATTTATTTTTTAAATTGTTATAATTAGACACAAGTTGTAATGAATTCTATTAACAAATTCAGAACAATCAAACAAAACAAAATTAAAAAGAAGGAAAATTTTTAAAAATTATAAAACTTATAAAATCGTCAAATGTACTATCATGCTACAGCTAAAAAGTACACAAATATTTACACTACACCCATTTGCTCCATCCCTTGCCCTTTCGATCATCTTCTCATCTATGGCCACCATGTGTCTTGTGCTACTTTTTACATTTGACGCCAGTGTGTCTAGACTAACGTCATAAATAAGGGAGTGTCGCCAAAATTCATGCAACTGGGCAGAGGTGTCAAAAATGATAGAAGGCATAGAAAATGTTTGACATGACAAAAACAACGGAACATTTATGAAGAAATCCTAAAATCCCAGATTGTCATCACTAGTCCCCACTAAATATTTTAAAATTTATTTATTTTATTTTAGTTTTTTTTTTTTTGTGCAAAACATTGCAAAGTTTGCGGCCGCAATGCAAATCAGGGATTTTTTTTTGCCATTTTTTTTTTTTTTGCGGCCAGCCACGCGGCCGCAAGCGATGCAAAAAAACTGCCATGACAGTATTAGTCACTGCGACTGGTCCCCACCACAGGTATTGTCCACTGAGCCCCTACAGCCAGCCCTATTAGCCACTGGATCCTTATCATCAGCTCTATTAGCCAATGAGTCCCTACTAGAGGATATTCTAACTGTTCTATTATATTTGGGTTTATTTACAGGTACTATTATATTAAGTTAAGCCTGTTTCTGTATTGTTGATCAATAAAGAATATTGAATTGCAACAAATACTTTATTTACCTACCACCAGCTCTATTAGCCACTGAGTCCTTACCACCAGCTCTATTGTCCACTGTCCTTACCACCAGCCCTATTGTCCACTGAGTCCCTACTACCAGCTCTATTAGCGACTGAGTCCCTACCACCAGCCCTATTGTCCACTGAGTCTCTACTACCAGCTCTATTAGCCACTGAGTCCCTACCACCAGCCATATTGTCCACTGAGTCCCTACTACCAGCTCTATTAGCCACTGAGTCCCTACCACCAGCCCTATTGTCCACTGAGTCCCTACTACCAGCTCTATTAGCCACTGAGTCCCTACCACCAGCCCTATTGTCCACTGAGTCCCTACCACCAGCCATATTGTCCACTGAGTCCTTACTACCAGCTCTATTAGCGACTGAGTCCTTACCACCAGCCCTATTAGCCACTGAGTCCCTGTTACCAGCTCTATTGTCCACTGAGTCCCTACCACCAGCCCTATTGTCCACTGAGTCCCTACTACCAGCCCTATTGTCCACTGAGTCCCTACTACCAGCTCTATTAGCGACTGAGTCCTTACCACCAGCCCTATTAGCCACTGAGTCCCTGTTACCAGCTCTATTGTCCACTGAGTCCCTACCACCAGCCCTATTGTCCACTGAGTCCCTACTACCAGCTCTATTAGCGACTGAGTCCTTACCACCAGCCCTATTACTATTAGCCACTGAGTCCCTGTTACCAGCTCTATTGTCCACCGAGTCCTAACCACCAGCCCTATTGTCCACTGAGTCCCTACCACCAGCCATATTGTCCACTGAGTCCCTACTACCAGCTCTATTAGCGACCGAGTCCCTACCACCAGCCCTATTGTCCACTGAGTCCCTACTACCAGCTCTATTAGCCACTGAGTCCTTACCACCAGCCCTATTACTATTAGCCACTGAGTCCCTGTTACCAGCTCTATTGTCCACTGAGACCTTACCATCAGCTCTATCAGTATTAGCCAATGAGTCTCTACTACCACCAGTTCTATTAGCCACCATCCTATCAATAATATTAGCCACTGAGTCCCTACCGCCTGCTCTATTACTAAAGGCCACTGCATCCTTACCATGATGGGGAGGGGGGGGGGGGGTATTTGACACACAGTAGAGTACCCACTGAGGCCCTACCACCAGCGCTATAGACACATAGTGGTTATTTGTTCCCATCACAGTACAGACGATGTGTAACCTTTAACTGTCGTGAACGGATTTCCCAATCTCGTTCACGATGTGTAAAATAAAGGAAAAAGTTCAGAAAAAGTCTCCACCGAAGTGGGCGTTCTCCATATATGTAGAGGACATATATGGGCGGTTAAAAATGCTCTAAAAGCACATCGGGAATCGTCCCGGTACAGTCTAATTCTAAAACATAGTATGGCGGATCGGATCTGTCAGATACAAACGATAGGCAAAATAGTAGATCTAGAATTAGGCTTGGTGTCGAAGAGAAAAGAATGAAGGGTGTCACAAGCTTTTATAGGATAGACACGATGACGTCACGTTTACGCGGGAGACAGTGAACAAACACAACATGAAGATTACTCACAACAGCCTGATCGAGACACGACAGTCATACCAAAAAAACCCACTAACAACAACAACATAAACTTATCACAATAATCAGTGACATAAAATCTTCCCCACATACGTTTGTAGTCTGATTGAGCAACACTAGTGAGAACTAATCACACAACTAGCAGTGAGAAAGAGCAGAGTTAAGTCAACTCCCTTCATTCTCCAAATTATTTTAGTCCGGCAAGCTTGAACTTGAAGTGTGTCTCAAATCTACTGGTAAATTCCCCACTGATTCTCTACCGTCTACCGCCGCCGCTATCACCCACTGATTTCCTACCGTCTACCGCCACCGCTATCACCCACTGATTCCCTAATAATAACGAGGGAGTGGGGGGGGGGGGGGGGGGGGCAAATAACGACCAGATTATTTACACTACACCACCACGAAGGTCAGATTATGGGAGTCCGCTAAGTCTCAAAGATCAACTTGAAAAACCCGGCGGAAAATAAGCAAATTTGTTATTCTCCGCCCGGCGGAAAATAAAAAGAAGGACTATTTTCCGCCCGGCGGAGAATAATGACAGCCATAAAATTAAATTCAGGGCAAAGTTGTATACCGCATTCATGAAATTCGTTCCAGCAAAATCCTTACTCAAATCTTAGCATCCATTTTAGACCAGTTTTTAAATCCAAATGGTAGTTACTACTGGAAATGCAACAATTTTCAGGTCACAAAGTCTGTCAGTAAATAACAAAGGCAAATAGAAGACATTATTCAGCCTTTAACTTTAAACTAACATAACTTTTCTTCTGCTTATCTAGGCACTTTGATAACTCCAGTCCAGTGGCCGCCGATAGGCTCACTGTAAGGTGAAACTCGTTTTTTGGAACTTTATTTTTGACCCTTTACTGTTTTGGTCACCTTGGCGTTATTTGTGAACCTATGTGACTAACTTTGGTATCATTCTAAAGGGCACAAAATAAGCTTTCTAACGGTGTATTTAATTCTTAATTCCTGATTGTATTTCTCAGAAAGCTTATGTAATAAAAATTTATAAATTTTTGAATTACAAGAACTTTTTAAATTATGGGTACATTTTAATTATACTTCATACATCGATAGACAATTAATTGAAGAATATCTCTGCCAAATTTCATCAAAATTGATACACTCGCTCATTATTTTATTTTTTCCGCCATCAACCACACTTTTTAGGACAAAAACCTCATATTTTCCCCCCTTTTCATTTATCCTTAATTTTTTCCATACTTTCCATCCATAAAAATGATTTATATGAAAATAAAGCTTATTTTCTGACCATTAAAATGATACCTAACACTTGCCAATTATTTTTTAATTGAAACAAAATTACTGAAAACAATAAGTGGGCCATGTTGACTGTAAAACTCCAAATTTCCCGATCGCCGCGAGATGCTGGTTTTGAGGCAGCAGTGAGATCACAGATTCTCTCTGTAAAATTGACAAAAAATTTCAATAGAAAAATATAAATAACTCTGGAACCGTAGGTCGTAGAGAAACAAATAAGGTATCAAATTTTATGTTTTTTCAAGTCCCATCCCCCTGACTGAGTCAAATCAAGATATTTTGAGTTTGAGAACATTTTATCAAAGTGCCTAGCTTATCTGATTTTCACAATTTTGGTATCATTAGAATTGTGTTGAAAAGCACTTTAAAATGATATAGGTTTCATTGAGCTCAATCCAATTTGAATTTTTTATCAAAGTACCTAATGTTAGCTGTGACTGTGAGTGCTTGAGCGAGCTTTTGCCTTTTGCCTTGGCCTTGTTCATTTCACTTCACTCATTCCCACACTACTCAGTAAAAAAAACTTATTTTTGCATTTTGCTCTAATAAATAATAATGGCAAAGTTGAGAATATCCATAAATGTATAACAAATAATATTAATTCTATCATACCACGGTCCCTTTGCTTAGTTTGAGCTTCAGCCTTAGTAACACAAAATCAAAACGGAAAACTGGAAGTGAGAGAGTGTGAGTGAGAGGGGGGACAGAATTTGTTGAGTTGATGCCCTAGATCAATGGCAAGATTTATAGAGCTAAAATAAAATTAAACCCAAATCATTTTTACACCAATCCTGATCTTTAATAACATCAAGACCTACCATGTTTAAAATTGAAGGATTTATTTATGTCTTGAGATAAGCCAAAATATCACGCTGCCGGTCTGGAATGTTCCAAAATTTTAGAGAGCTCGTTTATTGACAGTTATTTCCCGTTACTATGAAAATTAAAGTATGGAATTTGGAATATAAAGTTTACGGAACAAACTATCATATAGAGACGACGACGATTATTATTATTATTATTATTATTATTATTATTATTATTATTATTATTATATTATTATTATTATTATTATTATTATTATAATAATAATAATAATAATAATAATAATAATAATAATAATAATAATAATAATAATAATAATAATAATAATAATGATAATAATATATGATGATGATATGATGATGATGATAATAATAATAATAATAATAATAATAATAATAATAATAATATAATAATAATAATAATAATAATAATAATAATAATAATAATAATAATAATAATAATAATAATAATAAATAATAATAATAATAATAATAATAATAATAATAATAATAATAATAATAATAATAATAATAATAATAATAATAATAATAATAATAATAATAATAATAATAATAATAATAATAATAGTAATCTTATCTTGTCTGACTAAAGGCTTAAAATAGGAATTATCCTTTAAATGCCTTTATACAATAGTTTATAATTGGATTCAGTAGTCTGATGTCAAGCCGCCCGGCAACGGCGGCCATCTTGGTTCTAAACAAAGAAAATCATTACTTTTTATTCTTCAAGCTGGCTAGAACCTTTCATATATCTTGTGATCAGAATATATAAAAGTCAAAACAAGATCATATTTATAATGTTTTCCTCCTCTGGATACACTTTTTTGCTCGTCGGAGAAATATTTCATAAGGGCGTCCGCCATTGTTCCGATAGTTTAGAGCCAGTGTTACTATGTTACCATGCGTCATTAGGAAGGAAGTGACGCTACGACTATTGCATCCTATTACAGAATCTCATACAGTTGATCACTATAATAGCATGTTGGTGATAGAGTTGATGAAATGAGAGAGAGAATTGTATCATTCGTCAAAAGTACACATTTTTGTGAGTAAAAACAAATTTAAAAAACTGAATGTATCGGCTCAGTGAGTTAGAGTGAATGAAAGACTCCGAAATCAAAGGATTTGCGTCAAAGAACAACAAAATAAATGATTAGAAAGTATTGTGGAGACAAGTTATTCTGTTGACACTGCAATTGACTGAAATAATCTGAATGATCAGAACACACGTTATCTTTTGTGTAATAATTTGGGTTGTTTTTTTTGTTGTTGTTGTTTTTTTTTTTTGTTATTGTTTTTTTTTTTGTGTGTGTGTGTGGGGGGGGGGGGGGGGGTCCAATTTCTTTGATTTTCAATCTCGGTGTTCGATTTCTCAATGGAACTGCCGATGTTCTAAATATAGAATTGACAATCGACGATGGACATCTTTGCAGTTTATAACAGGTCAACATCACGTGTGTTGTAATTTCCTCTTTGAAAATATTTGCGTTGTAAGTATGAAAGTTAGTGTGTCTCAACCTGTCTTCGTGTAGTAGGGAGGTGATGTTACCCGCACAAAATAGTCGAATTAGTAAACGCCACTTCTAGACAAGTGACTAGCTAGTCCGAGACTAGAAAGCATTCATGAAATCCGATTTTTTAAAGACACTTACTTCGCTTGGGCTTAAGACAAGTTAGTCATTTACTAGACTAGTAAATTACTAAATCTAGTCCTCGTTCATGAAAACGGGCCCAAGTCTTTACTAACTAGTGTCTTAAAAAGCTCGAGGAAGTGCGAAAGAAGAGACCAAAACAACTGCCATATTCCACGCGAGGAGTCTTGCTGCATCACCTGGCAGACGCTTGAATTAAACTCGCAGGGCAATAGGAAAAGAGGGCGCCTTGACATGCCTAAAGAAGATACTGCAAGCCAAACGTCGGGCTGTGTTTTTGGCAATCTGCACTATTCAACAAACTTCTTTACAAATCTCAAAACTTTCATAATCGGATGGTTATAAGAAGCAATTCGATGTGTGTGTGTGTGTGTGTGTGTGTTTGTGTGTGCGTGTGTGTGTGTGTGTGTGTGTGAGAGAGAGAGAGAGAGAGAGAGAGAGAGAGAGAGAGAGAGAGAGAGAGAGAGAGAGAGAGGGTGATTTAGCTAGGATCCTCTCGTGAAGTTTGGTCTGTTGCCGCTTTCTCCTCTTGCGTATTAGCGATAGCACTTTTGTAAATGTAATTCATGTCAATGTAATTAATTCACTTGGAAGGCACACATACATTGACAATAATATATACATATATAGATATAGAGAGTGAATTAAATATTTTCTTATTAATAACATGAGTTATCAATTTCTGTTAATGACATGGGTTATCGATTTCTGTTATTTTCTGTTATATTATAGGTTTATCTACTTACGGCCCAGGCGAAAACACTATATTATTTATTACTCACGACACATACTAGTTTTAAATGGCATTACTAATCATAACACAATTTCAGTCCATAGCTATAAGATTGACATATTTATTCATACCCTTGTCCACAAAGAATTTTCCGCTAAATACAATTTCAAGCTGATCACCATAATAGCATGTTGGTGATAGAGTTGATTGAATGAGAGAGAGAGAGAGAGAGAGAGAGAGAGAGAGAGAGAGAGAGAGAGAGAGAGAGAGAGAGAGAGAGAGAGAGAGAGAGAGAGAGAGAGAGAGGCTGAATTTAGCGGTCTTTGCTTTTATAGAAATATGACGGGAGTTTAATCAATCCCAGAAACCAGTGATGTTCCTGGATTTGTTTGTGCCAAAAGTTTACTGGTCATTTAGTGGAATCCAATCTTATTTGCGTATGCAATTCCTGCTGGCCTGTCAGGTAATAAATTAACCCGTCATAGCGTGATATTAGGATAATTTTACTGCAGCTGTGATCAGCAGCTCGATTAATTATGCAGTCATATGGCATCACTCGTCCCTCAGCTGATCGTTTATTTATTCAGTGTCATAATTTGATGTTTTCGTAAATGCAGCAAACTGTAACAATAATTATGCTGGGATGATAAATTCATAGAAGTATGTGGCGACGCTGTGAGATATATGTATTGAGTTATTTAAAATCTTGAGAAAGTTAGGAGGGATTTGAAATAGATCACGATAAACAGTTGGTCGGGGATTTGTATTAGTGAAAGGCATTTCTCCTCGTCGTATCGGAGACGGGCGTAAATCTTTAGAGGATCCCCCTGGTTTTTGACATCAATGTCTTTGTTCGAAAAATCCATAAGCACCAAACGGATTGCCTGTATCTTCCACTATATTATGTACGTTGTCCAACAAGGGGTGATAACTTATATAAGCCCGTTAATATCATTACTATTGGGACACATTTTCATATCTAATCCATATTGTGATCAGTTGTAATGAATGTAGAAATCACAACAGCAACCTACGCCTCTGCATGTCAACAATTAAATTCTAACAGTTATTTATGTAAAGTGTGTACAGAGTGTATACTTTGCTGTGTCGTTTGGAACTCAGGGTGGCAATGCTAGTGAGTGATGTAAATGAATCTTATGAAATGTAAACACCTGGCCCAAGTATGTGGGCGAGTTCAATGATCGCAATCACGACAGAGTTCGTTGTGTATAATATTGTTAATGTAAATCATCCAAATGTTGCCAAATGCAGCTGTTTTGCTCTCTTCTGAACAAAATGTTAAGGGAACTTTGCTGAACCCAAAAAAACTCCCTTAGAAAAAAAAAACAAGAAAGAAAAAATAAAAATAAAACAACAACAAAAGAAAACAAAACGAAGCCCAAACAATTCCAAAGAAAGAAAAAAAAACAAAAAAAACAAAAAAAAACAAAAAAAACAACAACAACAACAAAAAAACAACCCAACAACTACCCCGCAAAAAAACAAACAATACAAACAAACCAAAAAAGAAACAAACCAAAAAACAAAACAAAAACGAAAACAAAAAAATAGCAATACCAAAAACAAAACAACAACAACAAACAAACAAAAAATATTAAAAAGCAAAAACAAAAACGAAATAAAACAACACAAACCAACTACAGCAAAATAAAAACAAAAAACAAAACCAAACTAAACTAAATCAAAACAAAACAAAAATTACAAAAAAAAAAAAACTTGCGAAAAGACGACTACCATAAGAAATTGAATGGTAAGTTAAATTTAATGATTAAATGTAATCTGTGGCTGAACTCAATAGTTCAACAAATGTTATCATTTGTTAGCTTGATCACAACTGACACAACTCACAACAACTCACTTTCTCAATTTTGGATTGTGACGTAATTTTTTACAGAAATGTCCATTGGAGAAGGCTATGGTCTCTGTCGACCCTTGATAAAAAATACTACTCTGACTTCGGTTTATCCGCGTTCCACTGTGTATCTTGAAAGCACAAAGTAATCAAAGTAAAAAAGTAGAAAAAAGTTTACATAACAATAACAAACGACCGACTCTAGTTTCAGTTTCTATTGCACAACACGGAGTCTTTCCATTGTAACTGTAGCCTTTAGGTTCTGAAGCAAGTATAATTTCATAATATTTCATTCTAAAAAAATTAAAATGTTCTGATTTTATAATTACAACCCGGAAAAAGTATGCGATCTTTTGAAGTTCCTAGACTAACCGGTGCTCTTAGGGCGTTCGGGAATGTTTCATCTGAAGAGACATCAACTTTGAGTGGTGATGACAGCTGGAGCAGAGATCTCGCCTTGAGAAAATCTTTGGCTCTTGAGAAACAGAAAGAAAGAAGTACATCATGGAGTAAAATACAGGCTATAGTCAAAAAGAAGGCGGACGCAAGCAAGTCTGAATCAGCAAATGCTTTACAAGAATTAATCGGAATCTCAAAACTATTTGGTAAGAGTTGAGTACTGATAGGTACTTTGGTAAAAAATTCAAATTGGATTGAGCTCAATGAAACCTATATAATTTTAAAGTGCTTTTCAACACGATTCTAATGATACCAAAATTGTGAAAATCAGATAAGCAGAAGAAAAGTTATGTTAGTTTAAAGGCTGAAAAATGGTCTTCTATTTGCCTTTGTTATTTACCGAAGGACTTTTTGTGACCTGAAAAGTGTTGCATTTCCGGTAGTAACCACCATTTGGATTTCAAAACTGGTCTAAAATGGCCGCTAATATTTGAGTAATGATTTTGCTGGAACGAATTTCATGGATGCGGTATACAACTTTGCCCTGAATTTAATTTTATATAAAAGTTAAGATGTTAAATAAACGAGCCAGCATGAAATTTTGATTTACCAAGTTCTAATCTTTTAATTATCCAAAGCTAAATTATACCCTATTTTATCCATAATCAAAAGTTATACTAATTGTCATTGATTTTAAAATAAACTACACCAAACGATAGAGTAATTTCTCCTGAAGAAAATAAGACATCAATCATTAAAATCCACCCATAAACAAAAAATCTATTGAACTTTTTCTGAGACCCATGACTCAAAAGTCCAAAAAATCGGGTCACAGCCACTAGCCCATTTATCGACTCCGTGCTGGAGGGCCAAATGGACGTTTACCAAAGTACCTTGTAAGAGTAAGACTAAGACAAGAGTCTTTGCCTACTACTACTACCGCAAACTCTGGGACCCAAATAATTTTGGGGGTTTGGGAGGGAGGAAACTTTTATTTTTTAAGTCTTCTAGCAGGGGGTTTGGGAGGGGAGAGACTTTTAAAAAAAAAAAGTTTCCCCACTCTCAAACCCCCAAATTTATTTTTTAAAAAAAAAGTTTCCCCCCTCCCAAACCCCCATAATTATTTGGGTCCCCGAGTAGTAGACTTTAGAGTAAGAACCTCCCAACTCCCAATCAATTTTCAAATGTCAAATTTCTGTCATCAAGTTCAACTTCAACTTTGATTTTGATGTCTGATCATTGATTTTGATAATTGTTACTGCGAATAAGACTTTAACTTTATGGGCATTAAACAATGGCGTGTTCCCTGCCACCATCTTGCATTGTTTTTCAGAGCAAAGTGGCAATTCGGACTCGAGTCTGAATAGTCTCCCGTTGCTATTCGGACTCAAAAACTCAAATGTGCGTGCACATACGGAGAGGAGGACGACACAATGTGGACAGTGGGCAGAGGGTGGAACTGAAGAAAAAAAAAAGAGAAGAAATTCGGTTTTGCCCATATCATCATATTATCACACTAGACTCAGCTCATACTCCTACTCACACTATCACTGATAGTCAGAATTTGTAATTTTTAAATTATTTATTTTTGTCTTAATTTAATTTGTTGTGTTGTCAGAAAAGCTTTTAATTTATACCACAGTTACCTTGACTGACTTTTGTTACTTTTGAAGTGTTTTAGTTTTAACTCTTTTCTTTTTAATTTATATCTGGATTTCCAATTGATCCATGGTTTTGTCTTTCTCATCAAATAAAGTGGGTTTAGACTACCCATTAATAGTTGCTAAAATCGTAATTTCGATTTGCATTACTTTTGTGTAATTATCAATAATTAAATTATTAAAAAAACAACAAAACAAACAAAAACTATACTGCCATGGGAGACTATTCAGCCTGGTTCCAAATAATCTGTTCATTGCACAGGCGCATTGAAATTTGAGTCCGAATAGCCATGGGAGACTATTCAGACTCGAGTCTGAATAGCCGCAGCCTTTCCAGAGATCGGGTTTCTATCTTGACAGTTCTTGCCAAATAGTAGAGAGAGAGAGAGAGAGAGAGAGAGAGAGAGAGAGAGAGAGAGAGAGAGAGAGAGAGAGAGAGAGAGAGAGAGAGAGAGAGAGAGAGAGAGAGAGAGAGAGAAGAGAGAGAGAGAGAGAGAGAGAGGAGAGAGAGAGAGAGAGAGAGAGAGAGAGAGAGAGAGAGAGAGGAGAGAGGAGAGAGAGAGAGAGAGAGAGAGAGAGAGAGAGAGAGAGAGAGAGAGAGAGAGAGAGAAGAGAGGAGAGAGAGAGAGAGAGAGGAGAGAGAGAGAGAGGAAGGAGAGAGAGAGAGAGAGAGAGAGAGAGAGGAGAGAGGAGAGAGAGAGAGAGAGAGAGAGAGAGAGAGAGAGAGAGAGAGAGAGAGAGAGGGAGAGAGAGAGGAGAGAGAGAGGAGAGAGAGGAGAGAGAGAGAGAGAGAGAGAGAGAGAGAGAGAGAGAGAGAGAGAGAGAGGGAGAGAGAGAGAGAGAGAGAGGGGAGAGAGAGAGAGAGAGGAGAGAGAGAGAGAGGAGAGGAGGAGAGAGAGAGAGAGAGAGAGAGAGAGAGAGAGAGAAGAGAGAGAGAGAGAGAGAGAGAGAGAAGAGAGGAGAGAGGAGAGAGAGAGGAGAGAGAGAGAGAGAGAGAGAGAGAGAGAGAGAGAGAGAGAGAGAGAGAGAGGAGAGAGAGAGAGAGAGAGAGAGAGAGAGAGAGGAGAGAGAGAGAGAGAGATATATATATATCTGTTCAATGTTACAGTTATCATTTATCGTTATAACAAGTGTAACTAAATGACAAATTGCCATATTTACGGACAATAAAGATCTATTATTATTATTATTATTATTATTATTATTATTATTATTATTATTATTATTATTATTATTATTATACATTTACGCCTCCCAATCCGCATTTTTGTAATATGGAAACTTGTTTAATCCAGTATAGTGGAGATGTGTTTTTTTTCTTCCTTACTTGTTTTAATGGATCAGTCAGCTTGAGATTCTTGATTCTGAATCCTACTGTTCAATTAGTGAACCATTTAGTATGAGGTATAGAGTTCATGCCCCCATAATTTAAATTCTCTCAATATTTTCTGCCCCTTCTGATTGTGCTTACTGCACATGACCCAGAATTCTGTTTCTCATGCTCTTACTTGCTCAAAATGCTCCCTTTGTTAAAATGGGGGCCATTCTGGTTATATAAATATAATTGTTTCATTTAACTCGAGGGTCCCCGATAGCTCTGTTGCTTCACATGCGCAGAAACCAATTTTAGATCCCAGGTGAAGTTGAGATTTTTTTCTAACCCCACCCTGTTCACCCACCAGTGATTGAGTAGTTGATAGATCTGGTGGATAGACTAGCGTCCTATCAATAGGGTAGCAAGCAATTGATATTGTTCATTTGTAGAAACCAGGATAGACTCCGGCTCCATGCCCCATGGATCTTATGGGTTTGAAGGACTGTCTACCTTCTGTGATTTAGGTTCGCTCACTTACTAATTTATTATGATTCCTGTCTCAATTGAGACATTTCTAAGTCCTTAATAAAATCGTCCTAATTGTTGAACTGAGAGATAATGAACACCTGTAGCCCACTGTTAACTAGGGTGAGTCTGCTATTTTGCATTTCCATGAAAGATGAATTTATTCACTGAAGAACAATACCAATATGGTCCATGGAGCTGGTTTATCCTGGTTTCTGTAGCATTGAACAGACAATAAGAATTGCTTGTTTCCCTTTCAACAGTGGGTTAGTCTATCGCAAAGAGCTTTTTGTCTGACAAAAAAAGTCCCAGTAACCTTATCACTTTTGGATGGGTTGACAGGTAAAAAAAAACCCTTGACTGGATCTGGGAATAATGCAAACCCCTTTGCATGTGAGTCAAGCATTTTACCTATTGAGTTTTCACCCCCCTTCCCCCCCCCCCCCCCAAAAAAAAAAAAAAAAAAGCAAATGCATAAGCACATTATTACAAGCAGGAATTGTCCTGAATCACTATAAAATATTGTTTGGTATCAATAAAACGTTCATTAAAATTATGTGGAATCTGCATAAGTAAAAGATTTGAAAGTGCAGCACTGGGGAATGATAACGTATAATTTTGAAAAACTAATCTACTTGTATATTTTACTTATTTGAGCCATTTTATCCACTTTTGTCTGTTTTACAGTTGGTCCTGAAGAATCAGCTGAAACTGTGGAATGTGGAGCTGCGTTCCTTTTTAGCATTTTCAAATCTGTGGATAATGTGAGCCAAAGAGAGGCCACACAACTAAAAAGCACCTTTGGGCCATATCCAGCAAGTGCTGCCACAAAATGTTGTCAATTGGTCAAAAAAATTACAGGATGGCTGCCTGAGTCTGTTTTAGCGGAATTGTCAACACAAAGAGAAGAGGGTTAGAATTTTATTCAGCTTATCTCTCAGTACTTTTGTATTCACCACCATTGATCATCATCTTCATCACCATCCTCGTCGTCATCATTATCCTCCTCCTCCTCATCATCATCATTATCATCATCAAAATCATCATCATCATCATAGTTGATAAAGACATAGGGCTAACCTTTCAAACAATCAAATGTGTAGTCCCTATAGTAGCAATTAATAACTCATAATAATAGTGTTATTGCTTTTGCTGGATGTCTATTTTAGGTGATGGAGCAGCTGTCGTGGAAGAGTTTGGCAGTTCTATTAAATTCTCCATGACCTATGAGGGAGAAGCTGACAATGAAGATGATGCAATTAGTGATGAAGAGGATTTGAAAGAAAAACCAACTGCTGACTTACGCTATGTGCCAAGTCAGTCTGAAATGCCCTCTGCTTCCAAAGATGATGCACAGGATTTTGGTACAGATTGGCTGGTGTCCATGTTGACTATTTATTTTGATGGGAGTGAAACGTCTCTAAATCTGGATGAGTTAACATCAGCCATATTTGAGGTTCTTGCAAGTGGAAGGAAAAATGAAGAAATTCAGAATGAGGTGAGCAATAAAATATCTATATCTCAATTTTTGAAAATTTAAATTAAACATTTTTTTTTCAAAGTATCCCTTTTAGTGTATAACGCTAATAAAAATTCTATAATTTTAATTCTCACACAGCATAAATGAAGGAAACAAGGTTATTTTGTCAATCCTTTAATCACAATTAAAAAATAATATTATTATTTTGGTTAGTTCCCTACAAATACAAGCTGTTTATTGGTGTTTTGTTTTTTTACATCATGTCTCCCCAGCTTTTTGATCTTCTCGGCTTTGATCGATTTGAATTGATCCAACAATTATTGGAGAATCGCAAAAGGCTAGTGGTAGCTAAAGCCACAGAAACCACAAAGGCCATTATACAATCCATTCCAAGTAAGTTTATCATAACTGACAGATATTCTCTAGGAGTCTCAAGGAATGAAATTCATATTGTAGTGAACAGATGTTTTCATGGACTTAGATATAAAGGAGTTTGTAATGATAGTGATGTTTAGGGAATTTAGGTTAAATGAAATCTAATCGGTTTTATTTAGGTTGAAGCAAATTCCACAAGTTGATTTTAAACTGAAAATGGTTACAGTTACAAGATTTGAGACTTATGTAGTTTATGGAGTTTTATTCATCCTTCTTAATCAAACATTGATTTTAATAAAATTTCATAATTTTTCATAAAGTTGATTTCCAGTGTTTAGTTCACATCAACAAAATACATGATTGAGATGATGGGTCACAAACTAGATCAGTTAAGTTGCTTTAGCCCTAGCTTTTGTAACAAATATTTAAATGACACAACAGAGAGCAGGCACTGGTTTTAAATAAATATCTGAAGAGGTATGAATGAAACAGTGCCAGATAAAGCGGAAAGAAAAAATACTAGAATAAACCATCCCAAAACATCAGCCTGTCTCAACTCGGCAGCCCTGATTTTTTAGGACGGTTAATTTTTCTTGTATTTTTATTTCTGCTTTGTCTGGCCCTGTATCTTACTCACCTCTTCGATATTTAACAAATATTGGTTTAGACCAAACCCTATTGTGGCAGATTGTCCAGCTTTTTGATGCATCATGGAGGTGAAATTTGTAGTTATTCCTTGGACATTGAAAATGTATTTATCCTGTAATCTGGGAAAAAACAAATACAATAATAAATCATCATAGTAAAGTAATTTTTAAAAAAATTAAGCATTACAAAAAGATTGTATTCTTTGGATTTTTAACTCAGTAATTGGAATTTCAGTCACATTTGTGTCGTCAACTTAAAAATTCCTTTCATCTTATAGAAAACGTAAACAGAGGGGGATTCATTTTTTGTTTTATCAGTGTATATGAAAATATTAAATCTAATACTTATCCACAGAGATAAGAGCAGAGGATGAAGGCCCTAATTATTGCCGTCAAGTTATTGTCAAGGTAATACTGATATGTTTATCTCTGCAAAATGATCCATGTTCTGTTTATTTTTTGATAATGATGATAAAAAGTTATTTTATTTATATATATTGAATTAAGAGAGGCTACTTAATCAAAATATCCCACGAGAGTGGTGCTTGCTTGCCATTTAAAATTTAATAGTATTAAGAAATAGATAAAACAAAAGCAAGAAAGCATAATCAATAACAAAGTTGCTATTCCTGGAACAATTTTTCATGTTTTTTTGATTTTGATGCGCCAAATAGAATGGTTTAATGTGTGTTTCAACATTTTAGTTATTTTGACTTCTTTTCAATCTTTGAAGAGAAATTTGTTGTTAATCATATGCATCTTGTTATTTCTTAGACTGCTGAGGAAGTAAATATAGAAAAACAACTGAGAAAAGAAGAAAGGAAGATAAAGAGGCAAACAAAGAATCGGGTCAAAGATCTCGACGAAGCACAAGAGATGGATATGACTCCGGAAGATTACAGGGCTGCCAGGTAATTTTATTTTCATGATATTTTTTGATAATTTTATCAGCATGATGATGCATGTATTTCAGATGGGGTGACAAGTATCAGAAATATGATTTATATAGTGTATTGTAAAATCCAGTGCTCTGATTTTTGCAATTGATTTATTATAAGATTTGCAATGAAGGGCACACCGTGCCTATTGCATCTTATGGACTTGAACTTGAATAATTGAGGAGGCCAACTTTTCCAATGCCATGAAATAGAAGTAAAATTTTCATATATCAGATGTTTGGTATATTTTTCTTTTTTTTTCAATTTGATTTTCTTTTTTTAGGTTTAGCTCTTGTTGGTTATTGAATTCGTTAATTTACAAAAACATAGTATTTAAGCTTTATAATAATCTTTTTTTTTTTTTGTGATCAATAACAATCTTATTATCACCTTCAGAGAGGAGGCACTAAGAAGAGCAGCTAATGCACCATTATTCTCAAGTCGAAGCACATATGTGAGGCAGGAGAGGTATCCATTTGTTTTTGATAAGCTCGCTGAAACTCAACAATCATCTGCCTATATTTCAGGAACAAAGGTAAGTCTTATGTTGTGGAATTTTATTTTTTAAAATTTGTAAGTGCTGTTTATGCATGGAGATACCAAAGAGAACAGTCCTGAATAGAATTTTCTAGTCATTAAAGTATCATTTGAATATTGAGTAACTTTACTGATGTTCTTTGACTAACATTTAAGATGATAATTTTTTCATGCCACATGAAACATTTTTAAAACTGAGAGCTAAGAGTGTTTTTATTTCTCTGAGACAATCTGTAATACATATATAAAAAGTCCCAGGCATTCCAACTGCAACAAAATAATGATCGTAGTTGTAGATGCAAAAATATCTTTTTAATATTATTCCTAACATTCCAGTTTCATTCTTTGTTTAAATAAAACTTTAATTTTAACTCCAGGTGATCAACTCAGTATATTTGTAAATAGTCATTGAATTGGCGCCTGTGGAATTTCTCCCTATACAGTTATATAAATACTTTTTTTTTCCTCAGCTGACTTTACCATCAAATTGCACACGCAAAGACGAGAAACTGTATGAAGAGATCAGCATTCCACCAACTGACCCAGCACCCATCAGACAAGAGGAGAAACGTGTGCCTATTGCTTCCCTCGATGAGGTGAATATTGTTAGATATTACTAACATTTCTGTTTATATATTAGCCAGATGTTTACTCTACTTCTATGTGTTTGGTTTTACTCTTTAAGAAATTGCAAATTAACTGTATTTTGTAAAACCGTTTCTTTTTTTTTTTTCTGTTCAGACAGGTATTGTGGTTATCATTCATGAATTGAGAAATTTGACTATAAACTGAGGGTTTAATACATGGAATCAAAAATCAATGAAATTTCAGACCAGATGTTTCATGATTCGCATAACCAAGTGATCAGATTACAAATTCTGTAACCTTGAATGTATTGTCCAATTATGCCTCCCAAAAAAAATAATGAAAAGAAAGAAAGTAATGACTACAGTGATACTTAATTCTCGTTGTTTCGATAGATGTTTTAGGACAGGGAGAAAAAGAGAATTTAGTTTGGAATTAAGAATGGTCAAACGTTTTATAGAATTAGCACATATTGTGTTCTCATGTCGTCATAGAATCAGATAAAAGAAAATTTGATGACATTATGACAATGGCAAATAGTCATTATCATTTTTCTGTTTTTGAGTTTCTGTTCAGAAATTATTTATATTTTTTATTAAGACCATTGGTTTTCTCCACATTATAATCAGATAAAGTTTTTACTTCTAATCTCCAGTGATTACTAGCCTATTGTCATCAATGGTCTTTGTTTTGGTATTGCATTGCTATCTTTAATTATTTTTGTTTTGTTTTCGTTTTACTGTTGACGAAATTTATTCCTCATTTGTATTGTTTTTATTTAATACCTCACTATTTTACCTTTTATAATAAGTAGTTTTTAGCTGACAACTTCTATTGTTTTTGAATATTTATTTTTCCTATTTTTCAGATTGCTCAAGCAGCTTTTAAAAATACCACACATCTCAACCGCATTCAGTCAGTGGTCTTTAATTCTGCATACAAAACCAATGAGAACTTGCTGATTTGTGCACCGACTGGAGCTGGTAAAACAAACATTGCCATGCTTACCATTTTGAGGGAGATCAGGCAACATATTGAGCAAGGTGTTATCAAAAAGAATGAATTCAAGGTAAGGCGGTCGTTAGTTCTTTAAATTTCTAAAGTTTAATTTCTTTCAACTTTTTGCATAAAAGTTTCCTTTGTTTAAAGATGGACAGCGGTTTTTGTAAAAGTATGGTATTGTTAACAAGATTACTTCCCTACAGATGGCCTAATAATATAAACTCTCTGTAAACTATTAAAAAAAAAAAGAATTACAACTGAATTGATCACTGACTTCTTTGCTTGATTTAGACTGTTGAGTCTATAAAAAGGTGAAGCAAAGTTTATGTGGATTTTTGATAACCAAGCATAACTTCATTGTTAGATTTTATTTAGTCTTTAAGAAATACTATTCCTTCCATAATGTTTCTTTTTCTCTAGATTGTGTATGTTGCACCCATGAAAGCGCTAGCAGCAGAAATGGTCAGGAATTTTGGAGGACGCCTTGATGCTTTGGGGATAACAGTGAAAGAGTTGACTGGTGATATGTCTTTGACTAAACAAGAAATACTTAACACTCAGGTATCACGATGGTCTCTATGTGATTTTAAATAGTATAAATTTATAATATTGTTGAACTAAACCTTCTAGTTTGAGAGAATAATAGCTTTGGAAGGTTAGGTAAATAAATATTAGTTATCACGTAATACTAGCTTTAATGCAGATCTAACATTGGAAAGATACTGGGAGTGTAAGATGTAAAAGAAAAAAGATTTAAAACATATCAAACAAAACAAGAACGACAAGAATGACAAAAGGGTTTAATCTAATTTCCAACTTAGTAGACAAAGACAAATGATGTGGAAGATTAGGGTTACCCCTTTATCAACAAGTTTTACAATGAATTTGATGAATCCGTGATAGATAACACTCTTTTCTTTGTTAAAGTGTGGTTTGACATTGTAGTTGATCATTCAATAGGTAAAGACAACGAAAGAATCAGCGGGATTTTAGAAAAATGATAAAAATATTAAATATTGTAAATTATTTGTTCATTGATCTAATAGATGCTGGTGACAACACCAGAGAAATGGGATGTAGTAACTCGGAAAAGTACAGGAGATGTGGCTCTGGCCCAGCTTGTTAGACTCCTAATCATTGATGAGGTTCACTTACTTCATGATGACAGAGGACCCGTTATAGAAACACTGGTGGCCAGAACCAAGAGACAGGTAGGTGACAGGGTCATTTGGGAATAATGAATAAACTGGATCTTTCAACACGAATGGCCAGAAGCTTTTAGAGCCCTGTGCTAAGAGATTTCTAAATTAGGGGGCATTTTTGTACCTTACTGTAATGTTTGTTTATGATTTTCAGAAAGTACAGTTGATATCTCAAAAGGTGAATGAGACAACATTCCTTAGTCCATTTGAATTTATCTTAATTTTCAGGGGTTCGATCCATTGACCAAAACTTATTTAATCTGCAAAAATCTCTCCATAGCAATTTGAATTATTTATCATATGAAAATAATAATAGTAATAATAATGATGATGATAATAATAATAATAATAATAATAATAATAATAATAATAATAATAATAATAATATTAATATTAATAGTGATAATGATGACAACGACGGTGATGACGACGATGATGATGAAAAAGAAGAATGATGAATGATGATGATGATATTGTCCACTTTAACTTTGATGTTGCATAACTTTTAAAATCTTTCATGAAATGACGAAATCAATTAGCAAACGCATGAAAACTTTTGAAGGGAGAAAATTTTAATACACACACTTGACAAATTCAGTGTTCAAGTTTGTCTAGTACCTTGTGTGTCCTCTTCTAGCTTCCAATACAGCAGGGCACCGATGATTCATGGACTGAATGAGTTTTCTCAACATTCTTTGTGATGTTCCATGCCATTCCTCCTGCAATGCTACGATGATCGGCCGTCTATTTTGTGGTTGTCTCCTCTTCCTTATCTTTCTATCCAGGTCATCCCAAAGATTGTTTGATTGGATTAAGGTCAGGGTCTAGTGATGGCCAGTTCAATATTGTGATTTTGAAGAAGTTCCTGTAAAATTCATGCTGAAATGTTGCTCCATGCTCAGTAATGTATGGCAAAACCTGGGCAATAAGGATTTCAACACCTTGAACTCTCAAACGTCTTAAAACAGATGCACCTACATTCCTAGCAGTATTTTCACTTGTCAAAAATGGGTTTTTTTCTATGTGTAAAATCCACAAGTCCATTCCCTCAGTTGTTGCCCTTGGCCTGCCACTTCTTGGACTCTCTTTTACTAAACCGGTGTCATTAAAACTTTGGACTAAACATTGAATTATCTTTTTGCACACACCAAAATGCCTTAAAACAACAAAAACTTCAATCCTAGAATTAATCATACCAAATGTGCGAATTATCCAACTTTACTATGATGAGTAAATAAAGCCACAATAAAAATTTTAGTTAAAATTTCAAAAGCAATACTGAATTTGGATAATGTACTTACCAAATATGTATGGTGTTAAAAACAACACATTGGATGAGCGCGATCAAAGTACGATTCTATCGACTTTACCACTAGGTGAGTTGTTTTCATTCCTCAAGACAACACAATGGCCGAATATTACGTGTGAAACTCATGGGAACTATTGAGAAGGTATTAAAAAAGCGTTAGTGAAAAATTAAAACACATCAATTATTGGACAGAACTTTTGGAACACAGTATAATAATAATAATAGTAATAATAATAATAATAATAATAATAATAATAATAATAATAATATTAATGATAATAATAATGATGACGACGATGATGATGATGATGATGATGATAATAATAATAGAAGTTAGAAAATGAAGAAACAAAAAATAATATTTGAACAAAATTTCATGTGTTCTAATTTTTAATTCTCTCTTTTATTTTGTACTGATTTTATTCGATTTATAATAGGTCTTAATTTGCAGAAACAATGATTATTTTTACCATATTTTTCTTGTCAAGGTGGAGAGTACTCAAAGCATGATTCGTATTGTCGGCCTGTCTGCCACTCTCCCCAACTACCTGGATGTCGCTACTTTCCTTAATGTAAACCCTTACCTTGGTCTGTTTTTCTTTGACGGTAGATTCAGACCTGTGCCTCTTGGACAAACTTTCATAGGTAAGTGTGGTCTCTTACATGTGCATAGGTTTAAAGAGTGATCGTTTTCTCAAATGTGTAAAACTTTATATCATTTCTAATTTTCATATCCTTCATCAACCAACAAAAGCTGACTTTCTTGGTTGAGTGGCATGGATATTCTCCATCTCTTAACTCTTTAGTTGCCCGGCATTCTGGCACTAAAATAAATCCTAGTTGCCAAGCCTTTTTGGCAAAATTAATTAAAATTCAGTGCTCTCAGGAAAAATAAAAACTAAAAATAAATGAATCATTACACCTTACTCAATTTTTCATGGGTGGATATGAATATACGTAGGTATGTTGTGCACGGCGTCTAATCTGCACTATAAATCTGACCGTTTAGTTTCCCGCTGTTCCGAGCGCCGACGTAACCTCACCCGACAGGTAACCGGGGTCAACAGCGGTCAGCCGATATCAATTCCCAGAACGTAGATTTGACGTGCATTGGGTGATACCAATGGATGATTTCCGTACCAATTAACCTCACGATCTTCGTGACGATGCAATTCCACCCAAATGCAAAGAATTCTCGCAGACCTCCTCTTTCCATCGGTCCAATTTTTATTTCAATATCTCCAGTACTTATTCCACAAGCCGTGATTCAAATTCACATATTTTTCTATAACATTTAATAAAATTACTTGTAATTACCTCAGGATTCTAAAAAAACGTTGCTATAAACTTTAAATTTTTTTTGGTGTGATTCACAAGGCACAAGTTTTACTACGAAATGAGGTAAGTTTCATTTACTCTTCAGTTTTCATTATTTTGTAATGATTATTTTTCCGCGGTAGGTCAGGTAATAATGATATTACCTCTTTAGCCTTGTTATTGAAACGTAATATTTCGCTGCGGTTTTATTGTTAATTGTATGTTTATTTTTTATTTTTTTCAATGATGAGTTAATTTGATTTTTAAATTGCATAATTTGAATTATCTTGCTAATGTTTAATTTTAAATGACATTGTGTGTTGGGCCTCAACTTAGCTCAACTGCTTGTTAGAATTTTCCTGCCCCCCCCCCCCCCTTTCTTTCACCAAATTGGGTGAAGTATTTGGTTTTTCTTTTTCCAAATTTTATGTACGCTGTTATGTATGCATGGATATGAGAAGTAATACAGAGTGTTTTAAAACTCATTTTATTCATTAATTCACTATATCATTGCTTACATTGCTCAGTCAATTTTGAATTTTCTCTTACAGCATGGACCACACAATTGCAAGTCATAACCAAGCAGTGAATTCATTATGTAGGACATGTCGTGGTATGCTTTGTTTAACACAGAAATAGAAACGTGCCCGCAAGAAACCATTTAAATGTTCAAATTATTCTAATAACATTCTTTTAGTCTATGGGACTGACACGGCATTGGACAAGCAAGGAGCACACTCATAATTTATGTGTAAAAAGTACACATTATAAAGCACATTGAACACACGACTCATTAGCTTCTTTGTATTTTCTCATTGCCAAGACGCTAATAATAAATAAATCAACCTTGAAACGGGTTGCACTTGCATGTTTGATATCGACAGAGTAGAATATAACAACAAACTCCAAAACGCAGGAGAGACTTTCAAATCTCATGCACGAGCCACTCACCCTCAGGGATGGTCTTATTGCCTCTGAATTGGACAGAATACCGCATTACACAACAGGCTTACCACAGCAGATCATTCATTGGCAACCACTGCCACAAATACTAACAAGAAAAAGTCTACACTTACAATTATCCAACAAACAAAGAACTGCACCCACGACCCACTCATCATTGACGACGCTTGCAGTATTGGATTAATTTTCGACAATATAAACAAGGCCTATAGTCATGTGCACAACTTTATTTCACACACAAAATCGATCAAAGCAGACACGATCCAATATATTCAAAGTGCAATAAAACATTACACGGATACATACAGAAAATATTTTCCAAACAAAATAATCCCAAAACAACACCTCCTTGAGTACCAGTGCATACCACACATCACTCAATATAAGTTTGGACTTAGACTTCTTGGAGAACAAGGCACAGAGACCTGTCACCAAACAACAGCAAAATTGGAAAAAAAAAAGAGCATCCGGCATTATCAATGATATGAATAAAATGCGATTTGTCATCAACGCAATTCAGTTAAAGACCAGCCCCAAACTACACTGACGAGTTTGAATGCTCGTAGCGGATATATTTGTGTTGAGGAAAAATACGTTTTTTGTGAGGAGAAGTATTTACATCTTCTCTTTATAATACATAAAATTCAGACAAATCCATAGCAACGTTTTTTTTTCTCTAATTTTTGAAATGTTGCACCCGCTATATTTTTTGTGTAATTTGTTACCGTTCATTGATAACTTATATTGAGAAATCTAGTAATAGTATGAAAAATAAAAAACACACAGTAAAAGTAGAAAATATAAACTTTTATACCAAGTAGTGATATTTCAACTCATTCAATATGGGTGTCTAACAGACAATAAAACAAAACATTGTTAAATTGAGTGAAACGGCAATCCCCGTTAGGTAAATTCCTCTCGGTGATTGACCGCTCACCGTGACCGGGTCAGCAGGTGTCAGGAACGGGATCCCGTCTCAACTAAACTGTTGTCGTTGTGTACGCTGTGTGTGACATAATGAGATATGCATATGAGGTTACTTGACCATGCCACCATATTGAAAACTTAATTATTATTATTTTTTAATGTATTTTTTATACATTTTGTCATATATCTCCACCATAAATGTATATAAATGGATTTTTATTGTTGGACATTGTTGAGTAGTGTTTGAAAATAGAGTACTGAAAAAGTCATTGTGATATCTTTTTTTCCTTTGTGTTGTTACGAAAAAATATATATTATACAGAAAATTTTTTATACCAAAGCATTCGGAAAGTAAAGTTGAAAATACTTTACAGGTATTGTTTTTTCCTCTTCACTGAATCCAGTATTCATTTCTCCTGAACTCTCACTAAAGTCAATAAGCCATTTAGCAGGATTATACATCTCTTCATATGTTAAAACATTCTAAATCCACTGATCGCTAACACCTGTTGCATTCATGCCACACCCCCTTCTATTTTATTACCCAAATCTTCGCCTTGACCTCATCACCATCAATGAAACCATTGTCTGATTCAAATTCTGTATTCATTGCTCAACTCGGTCTCCATTCCCCCATTTAGTAAAAAAATAATCCCCTAGAATCAGAATCATGTCTATAAACATTGCCACCACTGTCTGAATCCACTGTAAAATTGTAAACAAAGCATTCGCATAAAAAAAACTCAACAATTCTTGTCAAAAATGTGTTTACACGTCACCATACGTGATAAGAAGGCTTGATTGCCATCAGTGTGACTCACGGCAGTCGAGCAGTTCGTCACGCGCTCGTATGATTAATTTATTTCCCTGACATCGGCGATCTTTTAATTGTCGCCGTATGGCGACTGTGGCAACATAGCGGCCATGTTTTGTGAATGCCTTACCGCCCTGTGGCAACTAAAGAATTAATTATAAATCTTATCAACTGACAATATAAAACATTGAAATATTAACATTATTCACTTCAACAAAATCTTTCTCTTTTATAGGAATCAAAGCCGTCAACAAGATGACACAGCTGAGGGATTATAATACTGTGTGTTACGAAAAGGTGACAGATCAGCTCAAAAAAGGATATCAGGTGATGCCACTATTAGTATTCTAATGCTTCTTGTGAATGACCTACAATTTATTTTTAATTTTTAAATTATTATTATTATTATTATTATTATTATTATTATTATTATTATTATTATTATTATTATTATTATTATTATTATTATTATTATTATATTATTATTTTAATTTTTATTTTTTTAAATATTAGAGATTATATATATACATAGTTTTTTTTTAGTTTTGTTTTAAAATTTCAGGTGATGGTTTTTGTCCATGCAAGGAATGAGACAGTCCGTACTTCTTTCAACCTGATTGAATTAGCCAAGCAAAAGGGAGAGACACCTCTGTTTGCTGCAGAGCAATCAAGAAGTTTTGGTGATGCCCAGAAGGCTGTGAGTAAATTTTCAACTAATTTGAAGGAAATCCTTTCAATTACATCGAGTGCATGAAATATAGCTTTATTTATTTATTTATTTATTTATTTATTTATTTATTTATTTATTTATTTATTTATTTATTTATTATTTTCTCTTTTCCATTTCAATTATTCTTCTTGATTTTCAAAACGTAGCATCATTTAGATTTTTCATTCTTATCTATTTATAAGCCATTTATTGTATAAGAGAGCCTTGCAAGAATTATTCATTATTCTCTAAGAGGCAAAGTTTAACTAATCCAAACCTTATTTGATTTTTTAAAAAGATATGACTTATAAATGGAATAAAAAAAGATTTGAGTTAATTCCTTTAGGTTCAGTTGTATTGATTAAAGATAACTACATTATGTTATGTGACGAAATAGTTACTTGAATTTCATATCTTTCCTGTGGTTTATAGATTAGCAGGAGCAAAAATAAGCAACTTCGTGAGATGTTCAATGATGGCTTTGGCATCCACCATGCAGGAATGCTGAGGCCTGATCGTAATCTGGTTGAGCATTATTTTGCTGAGGGCCACATCAAAGTGTTGGTGTGTACTGCAACTCTGGCTTGGGGTGTCAACTTGCCTGCCCATGCAGTCATTATCAAAGTAGGTCCATTTTTCTTTAATGTGAATAGTTCTAATGTTAGAGTTACCCTAGCAGTTTATATCTAAAAAAAACAACCCAAACGGCCTTTCTTTCTTTTTTCATTTTATTATTTTAAACCGAACTTAATGATTTATTTTTATTTGTAAGATTTGGGCTTATAGAAATCTCTGCTCTCTCTCTCTCTCTCTCTCTCTCTCTCTCTCTCTCTCTCTCTCTCTCTCTCTTTCACACACACATACAGAGAGAGAGAAAGAGAGAGATAGAGAGAGAGAGAGAGAGAGAGAGAGAGAGAGAGAGAGAGAGAGAGAGCATTTGGGATATTGTGAGGATTTTGATACTAAGTTCTATCCAAATTCTAATGTATTTCCCCAGGGTACCCAAATCTACGATGCCAAGAAAGGTCAATTTGTGGACCTGGGCATTCTGGATGTCATGCAGATATTTGGTCGAGCTGGTCGTCCTCAGTTTGACAAATTCGGTCATGGCACCATCATCACCACTCATGACAAACTGAGTCATTACCTCAGTCTGATGACACGACAGAACCCAATTGAGTCACAGTTCATCAACAGTTTGACTGACCACCTGAATGCTGAGGTAGGTAAAAGTCTTTTAAAATCCTAGGGTCTTGAGTCACTTTGTGTTACTGTGCAGTTTGATGGTCTTGTGGTAAGACGATGAGCTTGTGGTATTTGATCCCAAGTTCAAGTGCTACTGCTACCGTGTGGGCAATTCAAAATTGGAGATTGTATCCAGGTGTAAAATGAATGCTTGGTGGTTACTTAAAAATTTGGGAGCAGGAACTATGTAAGACAAAAATATGAAAGATATTTTGAAGCAGTGCCAGACAAAAGCAGAGTGAAAAATACAAGAAAAAAAGTTATCCTAAATAATCAGCCTGGGTATGGAACCTCAAACCTTCTTATTAGCTTTGAAGCTCAGGAATCAGAGTAGTAAATCTATCAATTTTTGAAGCCAACGTTTTCTCGCCTAATGGAAATCTTATTTGAAATATTTGAGTACTCTCCTTAAAAGCAAAGGGACTGGTATTGATCCAGGCTGCTCTCCTTCTGACTACCTAAGTGGTTGAGCAGCTGGGTCTGTCAGGTCTGGTGGAAAGTCCTTTACAATAGACTAGTATCTTATCCAAAGGATAGCAAGCAAATGCAACTGTCTTTTTATGGCTACAAGAAGTGAAGTCCGGCTTTGTTTTTCTGATGGCTCTTTTGCAGACCTGCCTTCTCTAACTTTGAAAAATTCGTAGTTTTCATGAAGAAAACAATACTATTCATTAAATTTACCTTTGAAAGTAACCAATTTACCCTCAGAAAGATTGAAAAACGTTTCTAAGTCCATACACTGTGTCATTAAGTGTTATATTGTCATTTTCGACATGATTTATTCAATTTGAGTAGCTTTATTTGTTCTACAGAGGGAGCCAAAATTCGTAGTTTTACGAATTTTTCGTAGAAGTCGGCAGGTCTGCTTTTGTGTTTTTGTTAATGCATTGTAATTGTAACAAATTTTGTGTAAATAATTTGAAATTGCTGCCATATGTAAAACTTGCACTTTTCTTCATTTTACTTGTGATTCTAGGTGTCACTGGGTACAGTCACCAACGTGGAGGAAGCTGTCAAATGGCTCAGCTATACCTACTTGTTTGTTCGAATGAGGAAGAATCCATTGGTCTATGGGATCAATACCAGCTACGTTGAGGTAAGGGAATAGTTGTGTCAAATGATTTAAGAAAGTAGATGATGCGTTGTGTTAACATGAAATATGAACATAATGAAATTATCACTTTATAAAGATGGTATCAACTAAATTTCAACTGAATGTCCATTTTTAGCTTTTGTTGATAATAGGAAAACCACCAAACTATGCGTCAGAGAATGTATTTGCATAGATTGGGCAAGCTTATAGTACTTTTGTGGTTGCCAAAAATAAGATGTTATTATTTAATTATGGGCATTGAATTACCAAAATTTCTTGAGTCTTCTCATTTTTAGCTATGCATTCCATTCCTGTGTTTTTTCTTTAAAATTTTTTTTTTGACAGGCCGATCCTATGCTGGATGCCCATAGAACAGAACTGATTAAAGATGCAGCAAAGAAACTAGACAAGGCCCGCATGATTCGTTATGAAGAACATACAGGCTATCTATTTTCAACTGACTTGGGACGCATTGCCAGCAATTTCTACATCAAATATGACACTGTTGAGGTAATGTAATTGGTAATAATGATTTCCAGCTTATCATCATAAAATCATTGTCTTGTATGTTTAAGGTTGAGATTGAGGTTATTTGTTGTTGTTGTTGTTGTTGTTGTTGTTGTTGTTGGTATTTTACAATTACTGTTTAACTTTTTTTTTAATCCACGTCTTAAAAAATTTCATTATTTGTGATAAATTTAAAATGAAAATATTTCTTTCATTTTGGTTTCACATACAGGTGATTAATGAAATGCTGAAGGCTGCTATGACAGAGGCAGATGTTTTAAACCTTGTTTCAAATGCACAAGAGTTTGAACAGATCAAGGTGAGTCATCCAAAGTAAATTTTGTAGATTAAGAAAAAAAAAGATTATATTTTTTTTTAGTTATTAGAGACAAAACCCCTCCAATAGTGAAGAAAATACAGAAATGGACTGTAATTTAAATGTTTGAGTGGGGAACTTTGCTCATTACTATAAGTTAAGAAATTAATTGGTTCTTTTTAGTCTTAATCAACTTCATAATTTCATATATCCAGTGCTAAATTTTTTATCTTCTCTTCATAAAGGTTCGAGATGATGAAATGGACGAGTTGGACCGATTGACCAATGATGGCTGTGAGATGATAGTCAGGGGAGGCAAGGAAAACCCGCATGGAAAAGTCAACATTCTGCTTCAGTCCTATGTATCCAGGATCTCCATTGATTCCTTCTCTCTTGTCTCTGACATGTCTTATGTTGCTCAGGTACATTGATGAATAGGCACAAGTGGAGGGGGAGAGGGTGGTGGCTTTGTGATGCTTTCAGACACTATAATTTTATTTTTGTTGGTGTAAAAGATGGTGCTATAGTTAGTGCACTCCCTGTCAATCCATGGTCAGAGTAGTTTTGCCACACTGATCTGTTCACTCAGCAATGAATTGGTAGCTGAGTTCCTTTAGATCGAGGGAAATTAGAAAGTAGTCCTTTCAGAGCCATTAGGCCCATGGAGCTGGAGTTTATCCCAGTTTCTATAGTGGGAAACAGACAATAACAATTGCTTGCTATCCTTTTGATAAGACACTAGTGATACATGAATTGATTTGACCTTATTAATACTTTGATAAATATATGTCATAATATTCTTTCATCAGTAACATCTTAATGCCAATGCAGTGTTTTAGATTTCGAGTTTGATTGCAAGAAAGATAAAGAAATGCATAGTGCTGGAAACAATACCATTGAAACGTCTTTTTCCTCAAGCAAGAAACTTAAATCCTTTTTGCTCAATTTTTAGTACTGCACTTTGGCTAATGCCTGGATTATCTCATTCTCAAAAAAATAATGTCAAAGCTCTATAATATAGTTCTCAATCGGCTGAATATGTGAAATTTTCAATTCTCTCCCCCCCCCCCCCCCCCCCCCCCTCTCTTGATGAAGAATAACATGATTGTTATTTCCTATTTTGACAAATCATTTTTAGAATGCTGGTCGAATCATGAGGGCTCTGTTTGAGATATCTCTTCGTAACAGCCACCCAGTTCTTGCTGCCAAACTGCTGGAAATGTGTAAGATGGTGGACAAGAGGCTGTGGATGTTTGAGAACCCTATGAGGCAATTTGGAACTCTCAGCCACGAAATTCTCACTAAGATAGAACAACGAAGACTTTTGCCTGACAGACTGAGGGAGATGGATGCAAAGGAGATTGGTATGATAAAATTATTGCTCTTTTATTCTTTGATTTAATTTTAAAGACTTATTTCATCATCTTTTTTGAGTATTAATTTGTTGAATGTCACAAATTTTAAATTAAGCTTTCTCTTATTATGTAGTTGTCAGAAATTGTCATGTTATGATATCAAAGTGATAATTTTAGCTCCAAGCAGGACAGAAATTCCTTCTTTTCTTTTATTAAGTCCAATACATGGAATGCAACAATAAATTGGTTCAGTCATTTATTGGTTGTCAAGTCTCACTGTATTTTCATCAGAAAAAGGTCATAAAGCTTTTCATTTTAGTGTACTGTTTATAAAAATTGAGAATGCTGAATCACTGAACTATTGGAACCCCCATTCATGCAATGAAGGAAATACTTGGAATCGAATCTTTGATATTTCTGCTGTGTTGCCATGAGATTCAGATTCCCAACCAACCAGTGATCTTCTTCCTCTCTTTTGCAATGTGGTGATGAGCGCTGTTGTTCCCTTCCTAATTACTTCCTTGACCCATTGGTCTATAATACTTTTCTCTCCCTCCCCCCCCCCTTTTTTTTCCCCCATTGTATCAGGTATAATGGTGAGCCATGCAAAGATGGGTGCCATCATCAAGAGATGTGCCCACCAAATCCCTCAGCTTAACATAGACTGCTCTATCCAGCCAATCACCCGAACTGTGTTGAGAGTGAGGCTGGAGATAACACCAGACTTCAAATGGGATGATAAGGTAGTAACAGCAGTAGTGAATTTTTAATTCAGAAAAGTGAGTGGAGCAGGTACTTATGTTGGTAACAACAAGAGATGAAGTGAATAGAGAAGTGCCAGAAGACAATAGAGAATAAAAAACTTTTGGTGGTTGATGGGGTTTGAACCCGCGACCTTATTGGTAAGACAACTCCGCCTGGCCGGTGAGAGCGTGACTCTACCGTATGAGCTATCCACGAACCCAAAAAAATTTGTATCAAACTCAGGTCATTCATTGCTAGATCCCTCTCTCACCGACTACTGGAGGTAGCTGGTACAATACACACAACCACAGCGAAGTTAGTATGCCAGCAGTTAAGCTTAATAGCCAATATTCTCAACACAAACATATAACATAGAAACAATTGAGACATTGAGTATGCTCCGGTGTATGGGGTGAATTTTTAATTCAGAAAAGTGAGTGGAGCAGGCACTTATGTTGCTAACAACAAGAGATGAAGTGAATAGAAAAGTGCCAGAATACAATAGAGAAAAACAAAATTTTTCGGTGGTTGATTGGGGTTTGAACCCGCGACCTTATTGGTACGGTGATAATTTTTGGAAAATTGAGAAACTAATTTGAATGTGAATCTGAATGTTACTCGAAGTCGACTCAATTCTGACTATTTGTATTCGAGAGCAGATAGAGCTGTTGAATGTGACAGCCATTGTTGATGTTTAGGCTGAAGAATTTTGATAATCTTCACTTGAATGTTTCTAAATCTGTTGTGTTCACACATGATTCAGGAATAACATTCCAGTCTGTGATAGTGCGGGGTGCAAATGAATAATTGAAGAAGTTTGAGGTTGTAGATTGGTGTTTTAGTGTTTTTGAGTGGGTTTTTCTTTGAATGCGTAAATTTCATTATATGTCTAGTTGTAGTAAAAAGTAATAAAAACTGAAAATTAATAATGAAGTTAAAATGAAACATAAATGTTTTGTCACCTTACCCTTGTGTTGATAGACACATACAACCATGAGAACTGATATAATTTTAGGTATTCATAAAGATATATACGAGGGCTCTTTCATAATTAACCGAAAAATGCCTGTAAAATCCGCGTTTGTTATGCTATCAACAAAATTCTTGCACGTGTTCATACCTTGACTCGTCCTTCATTTCTCTACGTAACAGTCAAGTCTGTCGACACACTTCTGCCAACGCCGCACCATGGAATAGATACCCTCTCGGAAGAAATTTCCGTCAAGGTTTTGTAGCCATTTCCGCACATGGTCAACAAGCTCTTCATCGACATCAAAGCGCTTTCCTGCCAGCTCACGTTTCAGTGGCCCAAAGAGGTGATAATCAGATGGTGCGAGGTCTGGACTGTGTGGTGGGTGTGGCAAAATCTCCCATCCATATTTCTCTAGCCAACCTTGCGTCACTCGTGCTGTGTGGGGTGTAGCGTTGTCGTGTTGCAAAATGACCCCGTTGGTCAACTGCCCTGGGTGCTTTCTGCGAATGGCCTCCCTAAGCTTGTCAAGAGTTTGGCAGTACCTTGCAGCATTGATTGTTTCTCCAGGTTGTAAGGTTTCGAACAGAATAACACCACGACTGTCCCAGAAAACAGTTCCCATTATTTTCTTTGCTGACCGCATGACTTTGAATTTCTTCGCGACAGGTGAGGATGGATGTTTCCATGTCATCGAATCTTGCTTTGTTTCTGGGGTGCAATGGTGCAACCAAGTCTCATCACCGGTGACTATGCTGTCAAGAAAAGTCACATCGTACCCTAGAAAGTCTCCGCCGGCGTTGGCAGCATGCCCGTGAACCATGCGTGAGCTCTTGCTTCTTCTCAAAAGTTCCCTGCAGATGTCCAATCTTTGTTCTTTATGATTGTCTGTCAATTGCTTAGGAACCCGTCTTGCGCTGAATTTTCTATAGCCAAGTTCATCAAATACAATTCTATGGGCAGAAGTTTCCGAAATTTTAAGACTGCTTGCGATTTCATGAAGTTTCAACCTCCTGTCTTGACGAATAAGCTCATCAACTCGCTTCACATTGTCTTCTGACGTCGCAGTTATCGAACGCCCTCTCCCTTCCCTGTCTGTCAAGTCGGAATGGCCGGCTTCAAACAAATTACACCAGTGATAGACTTGTGTACGGCTTATAACATGCTCATCATATACACTCTGAAGTTCTTTATGAATTTCGGTAGATTCAGACTTTTGGCGTTCAAAAAACGTATGACAGTTCTGATTTCCTCCTTTGACCAAGTTTCAAGGTGAGCCGCCATCTTTAAAATCGTCTAGAAATTCTTTGTGCAAAATGATGCACTTCATAATTTCTGGGAATATCCGTAAGGAAATAAGAAATATCATGTCGTTTACAGAATAAAAAAATCTCCACTGGTTGCTGAGAAATGGGCATTTTTCGGTTATTTCTGAAAGAGCCCTCGTAATTCAAACTTTCTATCGTTAATTGTTGAAAAAGGTCCAGTTCTGAAACATTATTTTAAAAAAAAATTTTCTTGGATTTTTAAAACATTTTTTTTGGGTTGGGGAGGGGGGGGGGGGGGATACTGTGTGAAGTAGAAATGTATTCAGTGATTGGATAGTTGGGTCTATTAGATCTGGTGGAAAACTTGCTCACTTCATCTCTTTTCTATGTTAACAAGAATTCAAGAGAATGGTGCTGGAGCTTGGAGCTTAAAATAGCAAAAGATGCAGCATGTTTGATTGTACTTATTTGCAGGTCTGATAATCCAAAATATTATGGTCTCATTGTTGCAATGGAAATACTTTCGAAACAATGCTAAATATTCTGCATTACAACAATGTTAAATCAGGGCCATAATATAGGCACCCATCAATATTATGTGAAATTTTAAAGCTAATTTTGTGCAAGTTGATATTCTCATTGTTGAAGCTGTATTACGAAGACTATCAGATTCACTCAGGCCATAATCTCACATTCATCCCATTTTTTACAGGTTCACGGAGGGACATCAGAACCTTTTTGGATTTGGGTGGAAGATCCTGACAACAACCACATCTACCATTCAGAATACTTCTTGCTTCATAAAAAACAGGTATCACTTTGAATGAATTTCACTACTCAATACAGAAAAAAAATAAATTAACATTCATATCGTTATCCTGTTTAGTATTATTTTGTTTTTAAAAATGTAGGATTAAAGCATGTTTATTTGGTTATAAACCTGAGTTTTAATTTAAGACGTTCACGAACTTAACAGGTGAAAATCTCAAATCGAAAGGAATGTTTTTAACCCAATAGTCTTAGTATTACACCTCTTCTTATCCAAAACCATTCATAAAACGCGGAAGTCTAAAAAAATAAGAAGGAAGGCAAAACAAGTGAATTGAATTGAAAATGTCAAGTAGAATATTTCTGCTACCATATTCATCTATTTTGTCTTGCCCTCTTGAGTGGGGGTCACAGGGTGGGGTTTAACTTGCCTCCACTCTCTGCCTAGTGTATGTAATTATATGACATTAACCATGATTGATGACTTATGATCCTGCATTTAGGGATTTTTTAACGCATGTTACAAGGACAATTATTTTTTAAAGAAATAAAAAATTGGGGGTAATAATGATAATTAAAAGCGCAAATAATCAGTTCAACACTGAAGTTATTTATTATTCAAAGTTTTACTTTAAACAATTTGCCAATGCATAAATTAATCATATATTTTTAATTGAAAAAAAAAATGAAAACGGAGTTAAAAATAGATACATTGAGATAATTAGGACCATTTATACAGCTCATTTCCACAGATTTACCAAACTCAATGCACTTCACAATGTTTCATTGATTCTTCATTAGGCCATATAAAACCATATTTCCATTTCATACAGTATCAGCAATAACTTTGTAGATAAACATCATCGATGCAGATAGAATTAATCACACTATAAATAATAGTGACAAATAAAAGAAGAAAAAAAAAATACAAAATTACTCACAATCTAAGTAACAACAAAAGATTATTGAAGAAAAATTATTTCTCTAATTATAGAACTTTGTTAACCTTATAGCAAAAAGTTATCTTTATACTTTTTTTGCTCCAATAATTTCCACTCACAGGTGAAGAATGAGGAGCCCCAGAACATTGTATTCACCATTCCCATCTTTGAGCCACTTCCTTCCCAGTACTATGTCAAGGTCGTTTCTGACAGATGGATCGGGTCATCAATGATGGAAGCCATTTCCTTCCAACATCTCATTCTGCCAGAAAGACACCCACCCCATACAGGTCTGTTTATTGTTATTTATGGGCTAACTTTGCCTCTCACATGAAGACCAGTTTGAAAGTATTGCATTTTTAAAAACTAGACTATAGTTACAGGGTCATTCTCATCCCTGATTATTATTTTTTTTTGATAGAGACAAATCTGTTACTGGCATGGTACTCAGTTTATACCCTAATATGATGAGAGGGCAGCCTAAATGGTAGCATATCTGACCAATGCCCAAACAACCTATTCTCTCCTCACCCATTTTACCCTCTTGCAGTTATGACATTTATAAAATCTCCATATCTTTATACTGTCCAGACTTGTTGACGCTTCAACCACTGCCACTCAGTGCCCTGAAAGATTTAAGGTTCGAGGCATTGTACAAGTTCACACACTTCAACCCTATACAGGTAAAACAAATGTGTCTTTTTAAAGTATTTTCAGGAATTCTTGGACTTTTTGTTTTAGAAAAAATGTACTTCCATTAAAAAAAATTTCTATTGATATTAATTGGGGTGGCGAAGTGGCCGAGTGATCCGGAAGGTCCCAGGTTTGAGCCCCTCTTCAGGCACTTTAGTTTTTTTCCTTGGCTAAGATTAGTAACCCCCAATTTTCTCACTTGGACATCATGGGTGATTCCGGTTGACTACAGACTTCTTGTTTGATGAATTATTTATATTCCTTCGTGGAATACCTAGGCGACGATATCATGATATCTTGGCGGAAGGGCATAAAATAAAAAAATATTAATTACTGCTATATTTAAGCATTGCTTTTTGCTTGAATTAAAAAAAAATATATCTTAAAGATGTTCCATCACCACCACCACCATCATCATCATCATCATCATCATCGTCATCATCATCATCATTATCATCTTCATCATAATCATCATCATCATTATTCTCTTTCTTCTCTTCCTCATCATCATCATTATTCTCCTTCTCCTCTTCCTCATCATCATCATTGTCATTGCTATCCACATCATAATACCCATCCTTTACCACATTTTTCACTCTCATCTACAGACACAAATCTTCCACACACTGTACCACAACGACACCAATGTCCTTCTGGGTGCCCCTACAGGCTCAGGCAAGACTGTGGCAGCTGAGCTTGCCATCTTCAGAGTTTTCAAGGAATATCCAAAATCCAAGGTAACATTTCAATAGTTTGTTTGTATCATTAAGGGAGACTAACATAATGGTAATAAGGATAATAAAAAAAACGTAGTCTAATTAGGGCAGCTTGCCACAGGGGTATGAATTTCCTTTTGAAATCTAGGGAAGCGGATAGGAACTGTGTAGTGCAGGATAGAAAGTAAAATAAAATAAAGTGTAGAAAATAAATACAATGGAATTGGAAATATAGTTATACAATATGTAAGGAATGTAGGTATTAGTATTATCATAAGTGGCAGTAGTGGCAGCAGAAGCAACAGTAGTACTTTTAATAGTAGTGGTAATAGTAGTAGTATCATAGAAATAAATTAAAATTCCCTTTATTCATAACCATGGGGAAATTTGTCTTTTGGTTCTATTCCAAGGGAAGACTGGAATATTCCAGTCAGCCGCAGTTCAGTGCTGCAAAATGAGCAAGGGAGAGGTGACTTACTAAGGCCACACAGCGCAGCAAATAGTTGAACTTGGTATCTTTCCAGTATGAATCAAAGAGCATACTGCTGAGCCACGCTGCCACATCGTTCTTAAGTGCTGTCCATTGAGCTTTGAGCTTTTATTTAGTGCAATATCCACTAAATGTGCTCAAGTACTTTCCAAGGGGTCCCTGGCTTACAGCAACATTTAACATTTAGGATCGACTGGGCATGACGCCTGTTAGGCGATGGATATTACAATTTTTTTTCTGACAGAGACAATGCTGTAAACGGCCAGGTAGCCTACTCATTTTATACCTGAGTACAGTGAGAGAATGTGAGTAAAAAGCCTTCTCCAAGGACTCAACTATGTGCTGCGCGAGGCTCGAACTCGGGACCTTCCGATCCAAAAGTGAGTGTCATACCACAAGACCACATAGCTGCACCATGTTAGGTAAATTCTACCTCTGGACTGGTATTTTATTTTTATTATTTCTCCTTTTTTTCTGAAATGGGCGAGTTCTCATATTATGAAGAACAATTTGATTATCATCGTTAGAGTGAAGCATTTATTTGAGAGCTTTTAATCCAAGTGTCAATTACATGAAAACTCATTGCAGGCTGTTTACATTGCCCCACTTAAAGCCTTGGTCAGAGAGAGAATGGATGATTGGAAAATCAGAATTGAACAGAAACTCGGCAAAAAGTATGTATTCTGAAAATAAAATGCTGTTTTACTACTTCTTTATCCGTATAATAACATATATGTTCCACTTTTTATATTCTTGCTAATTATTTAGCTAGAGTACTTGGCAAGTCAATATTAGCTAGGAATTGACATTTTATAGAAGTTAATGAACTGTGAGAAGAACGAAATTCAGGTTTGACCCATTAAGCAAACTTGCAATTAAGAAATAGCTTTACTTTTCTTTAAGTTGATAAATTTTTAATAAGGCTATATTTTTTACTTAACTTTTATAAGATCACCCACTTTACATTGTCTATGGCGCGCGCTCTTGGTGATGATAGGGCTGCAGTTTGTTCTTTAAGGACCCGATTTGGTTATTCTAATGATATAAATTTCTGTTTTCTTGGAAAGTCAGAAAAAAAGAAGAAATGACTGTCAACCAAAATCAACAATACTTTTTTTTCCTCATCATTACTTACCACCAAAATGTTATTTGATTGTTATAATGCAAATGTTGCTGTTCGAATGTTTTGTTAACTTCTTAACAACGTCATTGTCTCATCTCTCAATCATCTTTACTATCTCATTCATCGTGTTTTGTTCTCAAAAGAGAACCTTGAAACGTCCACATCATTTGTCTTTATAAAATTAAATTGACGCTTCAAATCCATTTTATTTTTGTTAATTATTATAGAGTAGTGGAGCTGACAGGAGATGTTACACCAGACATGCGTGCCGTGGCCAATGCTGACCTCATTGTGACCACACCAGAGAAGTGGGACGGCATCAGTCGATCCTGGCAGACTCGTACCTATGTCAAGGCTGTGGCCCTGATCGTCATTGACGAGATACATTTACTAGGTAGGTTGAGACTGGGAATGATTATAGTGAATATTATTATATTCTTTTCCTGTCAACTATTATCGTAGCTAGGAAGATCTATAAAGTCTTCCTCCATTATAGTGGGTGACTAAAACAAAATGTTCTCAGACAGTGGCATATTATACATCTTAGGTTTTTTGTTACAAATGCTGTGAAAGGTAAAATAGACACAGACATTTTTCAAAAGTTTCATTGTAAAAATGTCATAAGGTTTTATAGAGAAATATGTTATATTTTATATGTGAATTTTTGTGAAATTTCAAAAGATAAAGAATATCAAAGAATTAGGAAAAATAACCCTTTGTTCACGGTTTACGTTCCTTTTTTTTTGTTTGTTCATACACCGAGGTCTATTTTTTGATAAAGAAATTCATTTCATTTAGAGTAATTCCACCCCAACCTGAAGATGATTGTGTCATCTTGGGTTTCATTGATTGTGGTGCTGATCTATGAATTTATGATCTGTATATATTTACTTCACTCAGTTCATTTCCAATTTCTTTACCACTCTGTCCTGTCCAGGTGATGACAGAGGGCCAGTGTTAGAGGTGATTGTTTCCAGGACCAACTTTATCTCATCTCACACTGAGAAGCCTGTCAGGGTTGTAGGCCTTTCCACAGCACTGGCCAATGCGAGGGATCTGGCAGATTGGCTTGGGATTAAAGAGGTAGGCATCGCATTCATTTTTTGTTTTAATTATTAAAAAAAAATGTTTTGTCACTCGTCACTCACTTGAAGCAATAATAAAAATACTATGTAGTCTATTTTGGAGATCGAAGCATCTTTCTCCTCCTTGCAGGTATTATATTTATTTTTTGTATATTATTACTTGTATCTCATTATTATCCAGAATGAGTTCAGCTTTCAACTCACATACCACATACCTTTTTTTCACAGATGGGTCTGTTCAACTTCCGTCCTTCTGTCCGTCCTGTTCCTCTTGAAGTTCACGTCAAGGGGTTCCCTGGCCAGCACTACTGTCCTAGGATGGCCACTATGAATAAACCCACTTTCCAAGGTATTTAATCTATGCATGAATTGCTTTTATATTCATTATCTTTTTTTTTCTCCATTATCGTGTATGAATATCAAATAGCAGGATCATGCAAAGATATAGCATGAATAAAAGGAGTAGGAGTAAGTTAGAAAATTCTCGCTAAAAGAATCAATAATGGAAACTTAACTGTCACTGAATGTAAATCTGCTTTACCCAGACTGACATCCACAGTTTTGAGAAGATGAGAATAATATCTAGACATGAGCCATCCTGTAGTTCGCCTCTACTTTTAAAACAATATTTTTATCTGAGAATGTCTCAATAATAGTGCTCTTCGACTGTAAAAAGTTTCATCATTGATATGGATAACCATTTGATTTGATTCTTTAAGTGGATATGAGTTTTTTAAATTGTAATTAAATCTAATTTTTTTTTTTTAATTTCAATGTTTAGTTTTTGTAAGTAGTTTTCTCATAAACTGTGCATGATCATCTCCTCTTAAATTCCCCCAATAGCCATCAAGACTCATTCTCCAGACAAACCAGTCTTAGTGTTTGTTTCATCACGTCGACAGACTCGTCTAACTGCCCTTGATCTCATCGCCTTCTTGGCTGCAGAGGACAAACCCAAACAATGGATGCACATGCCAGAAGAAGACGTGAGTAGAATCAAAACATTCTCTTTCTATCAACAATTTCAATTCACAAATATTCATTCTATGGCTCTTTTTAATTTCCTGATAGTTGGCTTATAACCTTGTCTGAAGATTTGTGTAGAATAGAACACATCAATTATAATTCTGTTAATAGCAGCAGGGGGGAGCAACTGCCTTACTTTACATGGCTAATGGGGTTTATGCAGATTATTCAGAGTGAAAACCTGTTAAAGGGTGAAGGTAATGTAGTTGAAGAATAAATATTATGCTCCTGTTTTAGAATGTCATATCAATTCTTGTGGCAAGCTATGAGGAACTAGATTTTATTCTTTATATTACAATTACAAGTCATCCGTTAGGCATTGGATTTTGCTTTAGCTTTTTCACAATAGTAATCATTAACCCTTTTACTGCTAAATTAGTTTTAAAAATTGAAATCGTACCTCCTTCCGTTTGCTCATATTGTTAAAACTGAGGACCTTACTGTTGTTACCTAATGAGCAGTCTTGCAATTCATCTCCTGCTTCTGTGAAGCCTGAATTGCATGTCTATAACTGTAATGTGAAAACAGGAAGATATGATGAAAATGTTGATGCTTGAATCTCGAAGGAGAAAATAAAGATAAGTATTGGAATTGTAACCGTCAATTTATTAGATGAAGACAGATACTGTGGGCGTTTCAAGTTTCCTCTTTATCAACAAAACATGATGAATGAAACACTAAGGGCAAATGAGGTATCCACATAATTTGTTTGAAACGTTTTACAATATCTCTCAATTCATCAACAATACTGAGACACGATGCCAGTATCTTGTTGACCCAGACTACGCTGTTAATGAAAGGTACTCATTTTACACATGAGTTTCATAAAATATGTGAGTAAAGAACCGTTTTCCAAGGACTCAACTTTGTATTGCCCACAATGGAACTTGAACCTTCAACTTGCATTATATCACAAGCAGAGTGTCATACTGTTAGACTATAATTCAATACCGTATTTCCCTCAACTTTCCCTTTTGGACTTAGGAGGTCAACTCGTATTATCTCTTTGTATTTTTTTTTTGTCGACTTCCACGTCAAATTTCTGTCTTTGTTCTAGAATGAGACTATAAGTTAGATTTTTCATGCCCTTTGTTGAATTGATAGTCATGATAATGATGATGATAATGGTAATAATAATAATGATGGTGATAATAATGATGATGATGATGATGGTGAATACAATGACTATGATGATGCTAATAATATGAAGATGTTGAAAGGCTGAGTGGTCACCGGGTCTTGACCTTGGTGAAAGTCAAGAAACAGTGCGTGCCTCTAAAACTTGGTGGATTACCCTATTGTATTCATATATATATAAATAAATGCCTGTCTCTTGACATTAAAAAAAATGTCGTTTATATAATAATAGGTTGGTTCATTGGAAATGAAGAAAGTACCGAATGACTGGAAAGAAGCCAAAATCAGAGCCATATATAAAAAAGGGAACAAAGCTCTAGCTAGCAACTACAGACCTGTAAGCTTAACATCAGTAGTATGCAAACTAATGGAGAAACTAATAAGAAATCATATTATTGAACACTTCAAAAACAAAAACTTGTTTACTAAGAAACAGTATGGCTTTATCGCAGGAGGGTCAACATCACTGCAACTAATAAGAGTCTTAGATGGATGGACGGAAGCTATCGTTAAAGGCCATGGAGTGGATTGTGTGTATATGGATTATCAAAAGGCCTTCGACACAGTCCCACACAGAAGACTATTGAATAAATTGAGAACATACAAAGTTGGTGAAGAAATGATTAGTTGGATAGAACACTATCTGATTAGAAGAAAACAACAAGTAGAAATTAATCAGTCATACTCTAGTTGGCAGGAAGTAACTTCAGGGAAAAGTGAACCAAGAGACAACTTCAAATACACTTTGATGGGTATTCCATTGAAACGGGTTAAAGAAGAAAAGGACAATAGACGACAAATTAAATTTTGATACACATATCAATGAAAAAGTAAAAAAAGCCAACTCCATGTTTGCCGTCATCAGACGCACATTCCAATACCTAAACAAAGAGACTATCTTACCCCTCTATAAAGCACTTGTGAGATCGCACTTAGACTATGCAAGCTCAGTTTGGTTTCCTTGCATAGAGAAATACAACGAGCTAATTAAAGGTGTGCAAAGGAGGGCCACAAAACAGTTGCCTGGACTAGGATCACTAGATTACGAGGAAAGACGGAGGAAACTTAATTTACCAACCTTGAAATACAGAAGATATAGGGGCGACATGATAGAACTTTACAAGATGACAAGTGGTAAATATGACCAACGCATGACAGAATTTATCAAATGGAGGAAAGACTTCACAATAAGAAAAGACACCAGCGGTAACAAAAAGAAACTGCTCACACAAAGACCAAGATTGGATGTGAGAAAACACAAGTTTTACTGTGAGAACAACGAAAATATGGAACAGTTTACCAGATTTTGTTGTGGATGCAAAAACCCTAAATAGCTTCAAGAGCAGACTAGACAAATTTGGTCTGACCAAAATGTTTTGTACAATTATAAATGCGCTTCAGATTGTAAAACCGGAAGCAACTTCAAAGACAAAGACAATGAAGAAATAGAGTCTGGCGAAGAGGACCTATAAGGACCTGTGCCGGAAACAATCCATAAGTATCCATAAGTAAGTAAGTAGGTGAGAATCTTGGAAATGGAATAACCTTAACTTTCCATGCTGTAAATGCTCGGATATGTGCTCACATCGTAAAAGCACCGAGATTACTTTAGTACTAATTCTGCTAATCAAGGTTAAAAGGTGCACCACAAGGCGTTTCGGTTTTGTTTTTGTTTTAAGAACACAAAACAAAATCGCTGCCAATTAATCTGTTATTCATTACTGGTATCGTTTCTATCATCGTGGCCCTCGACGGAAGTGAGAGGTGGGCGGTATCCACCATCTCATTGTGATCGTGATACTCTCGTCAGCCCAGTCTCGCCAACTGCCAGCAGACGACAAAAATGGTGGGGCATTCGTGACACTTCGCCGGGCCGCTTACACGACACGCCGTTAATTGTTTTGAAAACAATGCGACAGCTTGCGGCCATACAGTGGATATACATCAAATGCTTGGCAGGAATAATAATTGGTAAGTTAGCTTTACTGTTTCTACTTTAATTACCACGGCATATTTTTTTTTTAAGCAATATTTAATATAGTTTTTTACTTATAATATTATTATATTTTCCCAACATGTTATTTTGTCTGTAATTTGTATACAATTTTGATAAAAAATACAGTCGATGATGATGATGACGATGACGAAGACGGCGACGATAATGATGATTGATGGTGATGATGATGATGATGATGATGATGATGATGATGATGATGATGATAATGATATTGATGATGATGATGTTGAGGGTGGTGTTGGTGGGGGTGGACAACGCCAATGATGATGATAATGGTGATGATGATGATGATGATGATGATGATGATGATGATGATGATGATGATTATGATTATGATGATAATGATGGTGGTGTGGTGTTTCTGGTAATGGTGGCGTTAATAACGGTGACAACATTGATATTGATGATGATGAGGATGATGATGATGATGAAATAAATACCATGTTCTACGATAGGCTATCTAATACATATGAAATCGCATTCCTAATCCTGATAATGCCAACGTTAATGATTGCTAAATATATTATTGTTATTATTATGACTCACGACTACAGCATAAATGATGATTATGAGGATATTGTGATGACGATGGTAATGATGATGATGATGATAATGATAATGATGATGCATGACGATATAGAACAGTGTTACCAGCTATATCTGATGACAAATCGCATTCAGAATCCTAATAATGCCAACTCAAATGACTGTTGCATATTATATAATATTATTGTTCTTTTTATGATGATTCACACTGATATAAACACCCAATTCGTTCGCAACGGAGACGTAATAGAGGGATATATCTCGTTAAGGTTTCGAGCTTACCGTTTTATGTGTGTTGGGTTTATGACAATAGCAGTTTATATAATAGGGTATTAATTACACTCGGTGGCGGCTATGATAGCCGTTTCATAATATGTAATGTTATTGTTATTATAATTATCATGTACTGGCAATGGCGATGAACCCCCCCCCCTCTCTCTCTCTCTCTCTCTCTCTCCCTGTATGTGTGTATGTTAACATAATATGTAGTGCTGTGTATTGTTTATGTCGTGTGGTGTGTCTCATCCGCTCTGATAATTTATTATCATATTGATGGGTCATAATACGATGCAGACGATATCTGGTTATGTCCAGCAATAACACTGTGAATCATGTATGATAAATTGGATTCAGTAGTCTGATGTCACGCCGCCCGGCAACGGCGGCCTTCTTGGTTCTAAACAAAGAAAATCATTACTTTTTATTCTTCACGCTGCTAGAACTTTTCATATGCCTTGTGATCAGAATGTGTGAAGTCAAAACATGATCAAATTTATGTTTTTTTTTCCTCTGGATACGCTTTATGCTCGCCGGGGACATATTTCACACGGGCTTCCGCCATTGTTCCGATAGTTTAGAGCCAGTGTTACTAAGTTACCATGCGTCATTAGGAAGGAAGTGACGTTACGACTGTTGAAGGGTATTAAGAAATCAAGAATCAGTGAGTTTATCGTTAAATGTGGTGTAAACTTCAGCGCGTGTTCTTCATGCATCGTTAATGTTAATGTCTCCAGTTGCAATGATTTGGCATACATAATAATGATCACTTTACATAGCTGATGAGCTGTCATCCTTTCAGTAAAATACCCGGATTGTACATATCCTAATCAACAACGGAATCTGTGCAACCACTTGTAAATATAGATAGTATGCGCTTGGCTAAGAAGCTCATAACATTGCCATCCGGAAGTATAACGGACCAACACACAAAACTGTGTGTATCCATGAACGTTTATAGAGTAGATTCAGGCTTACCGGACACACAAGCCTTATCTGTGGTCGTCTCAGAGAATGGAAGACTGCTGGCCAGAAATAAGACCAATGCTGTATAGTGATGTCGTAAAATGTAACGCTCAAGTGGCCGGTTTCATGTGAACAAGCCGATTTTGCACCCTAAGCAGTCTTTTCCATGTTCTCGACGCAAAATGTTATTCGTGACATTTTGGTACTACCGGACACTTATGGAACGTTAAGGTCCAACCGGACACCCAACTTGGGCAAACCGGACACCCTTCACGGATGTTGAAAAACACTGTTTCCTTTTGTTTTTTTAATAGTTTTCAATTCATAAACAGTTACAACAGATCCATAGGCTCAGTTTGTAAAATATCTGCCGGGTCATTGGTCAATTTAGGGTTCGATTCCAGCATTCCAAGGACTTTGAAGGACTCTTTCCATAAATTGGCAGAATGTTTCCTTCCCCCAAAACGACTGCCATATATTTTCATAAATAGCTAGACTAGATCTAGACGTCTACTTAGATAAATAAACACGTTTATGTTCATTTTCAACAGAGAAAGCCAAAAATAATTTATTCAAAACAATTAATAGGGTACATAATCATAACGCAACATGTCACTTGCACAATGTACAAACAAACGTGAAATCACTGATCTCCTCCTCACTCATCCCCAGTATCTTCTCTCTCTCTCTCTCTCTCTCTCCTCTCTCCTCTCTCTCTCTCTCTCTGCCAGTACATCCTCTGTGGTACCACCTCCCACACTTGCACCAAATCCATCCATCCAGGTTCCTATCACTTCCACAAAAACCACATAAACGTTCATCTTTGTCATTCACACCACATAACTCATCCATATCCATCTCAACGTCCGACCTGTCATCATACACAACCATCGTATCATCATCCTCTGCACTAGACTCCACTCTTTCTTCCACTCTCCTCTTCTTGCCCTTCCCCTTCCGAGCACCGTCACTTGGGTTTTGTTATCGGAGCCGACTTGATAGGGGTGTTTGGAAGAAATGGCTGCAATGATGACTGAACCTCCCAGGTAGAAAGGGAAGCCAGTCTCGTCGCAATTGAAAACGCTGCTGGGGGGGGGGGGGGGACCTTGGTAATGTCGATGCCATTTGACATTAGCGATGTCCGCATGGTGTGGAACCACCCACGTATCTTTCCTTCTGATACCTGGGCGCGTTGTTCCCCAAGGGACATCGCTTTTCTCTCCGCACCTCCCCCTTGTGTCTCTCCATGAATGCTTTGTACCAGTAATATCCTGGCTTGTTGTTTTTGAAGGGGGTCTCTCTGCCTTCAGCATTCATTATTCTCTGCACCTCCAGGCACAGCTGCTCCCTGTCCTTCCCTTCACCTGCCCTGGCACAGGCCACCATCCATTTGACAAGTTTTTTTTCCTCCTCTGTGGCCAACACTGTATGAGATACCCTATTGACGGGGTATTTTCCGGCCATCTTGTCCATCAGGGTTGATTTCGGGACAGAGTAGGTCGCAGCGGCCTGGCGGAATGAAAGATTTTTGGTGCGGATGGCATCAAGTGCAGCATCCACACTCTTGTCAGTGTACTTTGATCGCGGCATCTTGGTGCCTGTAACAATGTGAAAAAATTAACTTTATTTAGATATTTGAACTTCATTTTCATAGACTGGCTAGTCTAATAATGTAAATTTTCCTTTACAATGGTGAACATAATATAATTTTAGGGAGGCCTTCCGAAAGCTCCTACATCACCAGTATTTTTTTATAATGTTCTAGTAGGGGGTTTGGGAGGGGGAAAAGTTTTATTTTTAAAGTCTCCCCCCTCCCAAACCCCCTACCAGAACATTATAAAAAAAGTTCCCCCCCTCCCAAAACATTATAATACTGGGGATGTAGGTGTAGACGCTTTCGGAAGGCCTCCCTAATTTTCTAATAATAATAATCATGATAAACATAGGCCGGTCAACAGAAATACAAGGAAAGCATTGCAACAAATAATATTATAGACGTCTAGAATAATAATAAACAACTTAATCAACCCGTCCGGTTTCACCTGAATCGTTTAAATTTTCTTTGGTCAAACCGGACACCCCCCCCCCCACTGGAGCTAAAATGAAAACCGGACATCGTCAGACGATCTAACCACAATCAAACAATCCTAAAATAGCATGTAGTGCAGTGGTTGAGCCGAAACTCCTAAATAAAAACGTATGACTTACTTGACTTAGATGCCTTTCGCGTCTCGACCGAAAGATCGGGTCGCCTTGGCTGTTTCCAGTATTTCCTGTGTGAGGTGTCTCCAATATTGCCGGTCCTCTGCTAGGGTTCTCAGATTTTCAAGGTCCCCTGCCGTTATGAGACTAATGCTTTGTCCAAGTGTTGTGAGGTTTTTGTTTAGGATCACAGGGAGTGTTGTGATCGGTCTTCCTCTGAAAAGGTTCCCGTGTTTTTGGAAGTATCCCGACATGGCTTGGTTTGCTGGTATGTTTTTGTCCCTGCGTAGTATGTGACCGAAAAGTTGCCATCGTTGTTGTAAAATGTCAAGGGAGATTGGTCTTTCTTTTGTGATCTTATAGAGTGATTCATTTGAGATCTTTTTGGGGTATTTGATGTCCAGTACCCTTCTTAGCTGTGTGCGATGGAAGGCATCCAGATGTTCTTCTTCGGATTTTGTCAACGCCCAAGTGCCGCAGTTATACAGAAGTACCGGTTTTACAAGAGCATGGTACAGTTTCAGTTTGGTTTTTCTCTTTATTTTGTCACCTCTAATCCATACATTGGTGAGTTTACTGAGTGCGGCGTTTGATAGCTGTTTTCTTCTTTGTACATCCTCGGTGTCTCCAATTAGTGAGCCGACTTTCTTTGTTCTTTTCCATTCCTCTTTGTTCCTCGATATTGTTGTAAATTCGGTTTTATTGGCATTGACTTGGAGGTTATATTTCATGAGGGTATTTTGTATGATGTCTATATTTGCTGGTGTTGATCCAATAAAATCGACATCATCTGCATAGGCGATTTCTCTAGGGATTGCATTCTCAATATGAGTCGTTGGTTTTGGAATGACTTTTCGAACTTCTTTCAGAGCGTGTTCTAAGTATATTGTGAACAGAATCGGGCTCAGACTATCTCCTTGGGGGGTCCCGATGTTACTTTCGAACTGCGTCTGTTTTGTGGCCCCGTATATCCTTGGTTGTATCTTTGTGTTGCTGAGGAGAAATCGGATTATTCGGAGCTCGTCTTCGTCTACTATTTCTGTTAATATCTCCAAAAGTTTTCCTCTGTCGATCGTATCAAAGGCTGCGGACATATCGATTCCGGTTATTGTTATGGATATGTTTTCTTTGAGTGCCTTTGCTGCCAACCATTTATGTGTCCATACAACGTCCGATGTGCTTCGGTCTTGGCGAAACCCGCTTTGGCTATGTGATAGGTATTTTTCTATTTTCGGTCTAATTCTGTTGAGGACAATAGTTGACAGTGTTTTTCTTATGGTATTCAGTAATGTTATTGGGCGCAGGTTGTTTACGGGTCCTTTGTTTTTCCTGGTTTTTGTATTGTAATTAGGACACCGCTGTTTATGTCCCAGTCTTTGTGTGTTGAGAATGTTTTGTTCATTATGTTTGCAATGCTCAGATCCAGGGAGAGTGTACCGCATTTCAGCAATTCAGCGGGAATTTCATCTTCGCCTGGGGATCTGTTATTGTTTAGGCACTTTATGCTATTTCTAACTTCAGTTGTTGTGATGCGGTTGTTTAGGTCTCTAGGGTTTCCTGAGAAGGGCGATATTTGTGAGATTTGTTTGTGAAATTTCTGCTGGAAGTGGTCAGTTACAATGTCAAGGATATCGTTGGGATTTGTTGTCTGTTTGCCAAATTTATCCTGTAGTTTTGGGTTCTCGAATGGTTTTCGGTTCAGAGATTTCGTCGCTTTGAACATAGACGATGCGTTATTTTTGGACTTTTCTATGTCTTCCACTTTTTTGTCTAATTCCTCGTTTCTGTGTTTTATTGTAAGTGATCGAATTGAATGCAGTATTTTGTTTCGTTCCGTTTTCAGGTTTATTATTTCTTCCGAGTCTTTCGTGTTTTGTATCCTGATCCTAAGTTCTTTTTGTTGCCGCGATAGATCGTTAATAGCGATGTTAGGCGTTCGATTTGGTTTGTTCTTAGTTGTATTAATAGAGCCTGCACTTTCTTCCCCCGCATATTTCATTGCCGCTTGCGTCTCTTTCCATTCATTGTTTGGGTTGCTGTTTTGCTTTATTTTAAATAGACTTGAGTTAAGTTCATATTGGTAATGAATGCGACATTCTCGCTCATTTACTATTTTTGCCGTGTTTATTTTGACTGCCGTTTTACCTTTCTGTCTTCGTTGTCTGTACACATTTATGTTGAAATTCGTTTTTACAAGTTTGTGATCGGATGTTAGCAGTGTACCACCGTATGATCGCGAGTTGGTTGAGTAGTGTTTATGGCGGTGTCGACATATGATATAGTCTATTTGGTTGTGTATTGTTATCATTTTGTCTTGGGTTTGGTCTTTCCTTTGTCCTACCCATGTTGTCTGGTGTCTTGATGGGTGGTTGAAAGCACTGTTTGTTATGAAAAGTTTTCTCTGTTCACAGAACTGGACTAATTTTTCTCCGTTATCGTTACGTTTTCCTTTTGAGTATGATCCTAAACATAGTGTGTCACTGTCGAGACGTTTTCCTACTTTGGCATTAAAATCTCCAGCAATTATTAATATTGATTTGTTTCCTATTTTGTTCAGTGTATCGTCTAGGTCTTTGTAAAATTTATCAGTTTCCTCTGGGTATTGTTTTGCGCGTTGACTTGTTGGTGCGTAAACATTTACGATTGAGATAGTGAACGTCTTCTTACCGTGATCGTCTTTATTATCGTTATTCTGGTTCCTTGAATTGATCTTACACTTAAGCTCAAGAACACATATTCTGTCCGAAACATTCCATTCGTCACTAGTCAAATCCCTGCAGTTTTTATTTATTAGAAATCCACATCCATAGTGAGGTGAACTGGAAGCAAAGCACAGCAGTCTGTGACCATTTATTGTTTGGTCGACGCCATCTTGGATCTTCGTCTCTTGTAAACACAACACATCGATTTTATAACTTTCTAAATCTTGACACAGTTGTTCCTTTCGAATGTTACTTTTAATAGATCTTAAGTTAAAAGTTCCAATATTAAGATTAGTCCACATCAGGTAAAAATTAAAGATTCCACACAGTGAATAAATAGAAACATAAGACTATCCACTGAGCCGAAGCTCAATGTCAACAGGTGTCAGCCATGTTGTCCTTCAAAAAACGTATAAATAGCTTAAATAGCAACTTCCTTGCACACCTTGCAACCCATAACAAAGAACGGGATACTTACGTTTTGTGAGAAATATCTCGATGAAAACACGATTCTTTGACTTCTCCTTGATTGCACTCATTGAAACGGCAGGAAAAACGTCACAAGAGACGTGTGCTTAGTTACTAGAAATATGCACCGGGGGAAAAAACAAAACAAAAGGAAATTAGACATCGAGTCGGGTAGCGTCCGGTTTGACCCGTGTCCGGTTTGACCTGAATCTACTCTAGATAGAATGCGCTTGGCCAAGGAGTTCACAACATTGCCATCCGGAAGTATAACGGACCAACACACAAATTCTGTGTAACCATGAACTTTTATAGTCTGGTTAATACAGTTTAGTGAGAACAACTCACAAACGCGGATGCAGATGACGTCACTCAGGCCTTTGTTATTGTTTTTGCCATCCGCGTTTGTGAGTTGTTCTCACTAAACTGTATTAACCAGACTATAAAAGTTCATGGTTACACAGAGTTTGTGTGTTGGTCCGTTATACTTCCGGATGGCAATGTTGTGAACTTCTTGGCCAAGCGCATTCTATCTATAGTCGGGTTGATACAGTTCAGTGAGCATTACTCATAAACGCGGATGGCAAAAAACAATAACAAAGACCTGAGTGACGTCATCTTCGAACTATCTATATGTACATAATGGACACCCAGTGTAAGGGAAATTAACCACGCCCCTCGGACAGTCGTCCGAATGTAAA
>NC_088362.1:76669532-76679532 GCF_034508935.2 Berghia stephanieae
AGAAGGTGGATGAGGAGGGGTTAATCCCGTAATCAAAGCTATATTTGATTTTTAATCCAAAAACAGCAGATTGCATTTTGATCGATAGAATTGTTGAGTACATTTCATTTGAGCGACATGTAATTCGAAATAATATATTGGATGAACGGTAGTTTTTGGAGTAGGTACGTTTATTTTATTTTTTTTTATTTTTTTTTTTCATTTGGCAAGGCGTCTTTAAAAAGTTAAGAAGAAGTATATTATATGAACATTGAATGCATGATGGAGACCTTTCACGTGAAAAACACGAATCATCCAAATTCAGTTCATCAAATAATAATGATAATAAATATGATTCAAAATGATAATGATTAATCTTTATTGCCCACCATATGGGAATTTAAACACATGCTGGAACAAACAAAATAAGCATATTATATGTCATCATTGCATCAAAAGTTACTCAATAACAACACACACAAACATCTTTCATAAAAGTACAACAGTGAATATAATGTTTTGATGCGTTGAAATTTAACATGATTACAAATTTATAAATCAAATTATTAAAAAAAACAACTTTACTCACACCGTCCACTCTCTCCTTCTATGAATGGATTGTACGACATGTTCCCATTACGTTCCTGTCTACAGCATCCCCCCCCCCTCTCTCTCTCTCTCTCTCTCTCTCTCTCTCTCTCTCGCTCTCGCGCACACATACACACACTCATTCACACAGACTTCGGCCCTATGACAATGTCATGTCCATTTGATGGGACTACTAAGTGCTGTTGTTACAACTGATGTAATGCCAGGAGACAATACAATTCATCAAGTTTTTATCGCCTGTCGGGAAATGGAGTTCGAGAGGAAATAATATAAGGGATGAATATTAATGGAACCATGGGCAGTTGCCGTAACCTATCCACTCTTTATGTACCACGTTTGTTCTTGACGACCAGTACGATTTCCACAGAGTAACGATTTAAAAAGAGCTTTTATGGAGCGCAATATCCACTAAACGTGCTCAAAGCGCTTTACAAAGGGTTCCTGACCAACAACAACACGTAACATGTAGAACGAGGCAAGACGCCTGTTAGGCGATATTACATTTTTTCCCGACAGAGATAATGCTGTTAACGGCCAGGTATTCATTTTTCACCTGAGTACGATGAGAGAATGTGAGTAAAAAGCCTTTTCCAAGAACTCAACTATGCGCCGAGCGAGGCTCGAACCGTATCCATCGTGATGGCTACGCTCGAACCCAGAACCTTCCGATGCGAAAGCGAGTGTCATACCACTAGACCACATAGCCGCACAAGAGGGGATTTGCTTTCACCAGACCTGCGAATTAAACAGATTTAGTCGATACGTAATTTTTCTGAAAGCCAAATTTAGATTTCGTAAAAAATTCAGATTTTGGCTTTCCTAATCAAACTTTTAGAGGGAAACAGGTGAAAATATTACTATTTCAGTCAAATGAGGTGGGATTAACTCTCTCCTTACCAGCCATTTTCAGGATTTTCCCCAAAACTTCACAGCCAACTAAGACAAAAAAAAATTTTTTTTTATCACTCAATCACAATAGTAGTAAGTTCTTGCGATACATAATTTCTTTGGTAAACCATGCTCTACAACACACTATTCATTTTCTTTAAATTTTATGATGTACAAAAGAAATTTGAATAACAAAAATGTTGGTTGTATCGTAACGAATGTGACTATTTTCCTATAATTGGTAAGGAGAGGGTTACAACGATATGTACTGTACCCTTTCTATATCATTTTAAAGTGACATTTCATATAAACACGATTGGCATGCATGTATTTTCGGTTGCTGTGCATTTTCCCCCGTTAAATTCGGTTGTTGTTCTTGTTCCGCCCAACAATTTATGTTTACAAATGTTTAATTGATGCACCTGACAGGCCTGATTCATTCTAATCTGACACCGTGCTACCTTTCTCTGTATGTTGCACGGACCATGAAAAATGTCCGTCCCTACGTTTTGTCTATGTGTAAGACATTTAATACATATTACGCCACGGGACTCAGCTATGAGTGAGTACCCGGTTGTAGGCAGTGGCGGATATTATAAGAGTGTCAGTACAATAAGGACGCCTAACAGGCGACTTGTACTTTATGAAATGAAAATGTGGTTCCATATGACCTGCTGGGGAAATAAGTTGTAAAGTGCATTCAGCATGGTCAATTCATGAAAACGCGCGATACAAATTTCCATATTTATTTTATTTTCATGATTGATACGGCTTGCATGTTATGTAACGAAAGGTTCGTAATAGTAAAATTTTACTTAAATATGCTAGAGTGTGCGAAATGGTCGAGGGGATAAGGCGCTGCACTTCCACCCAACCCAGCTGTCGTCATCTCGCCCCCCCCCCCCCCTCAAGTAAGAAACCTAGCCCCTATTGCTCACTTTGGGACGCTGCACTACGGTTGAATCTGGGTTAATCCAGTCTTTTCTTGAAATAGGCCTTACAGAGAAAAAAAATCCATGTGAATGAAAATAAGGATGTTTTATTTTGTATTTATTTTATAAGACCAGTTTTACCAAGAGAGCTGTGACAGCAAAGGGACTCGAATAATAACTGCTCTCTTGGTCATCACAACTCATTGAAGCTACCACCAGATAAAGAAATAGAAATCATGATCTGTAAATAAATAAATGAATGAATAAAGAGGACATAGTGGCACAGCCCTTTGTTTCGTACCCAAAGTGTACTGGGTTCGATTCCCCTCGCTGCGACGTGTGACTTTGAGTAAATCACCTCGCTCTAGCTCACTTTTTCGACACTGCGCTGCAGATCAAAATTTTATGAGTAAAACACATTAACCACGCAACCCCCCCCCCCCCCCCCAAAAAAAAAAAAAAAAAAAAAAAAAAAACTAACAAAAAAAAAAAAAAAAAAAAAAACAAACAAACAAACAAAAACAAAACAAAACAAAACAAAAAACAACAACCCCCCCCCAAAAAAAAAAACCAAAACAAAACAAAACAAAAAAAAAAACAAATCAAAAGAAAACAAACAAATAAAACAGGACTAGAAGTTATGTCCCTGAATAAAGACTAAATTTTGGACTTTGTTTAACGCGCGAGTCCAAGAAAGTATGCTCAGAGATATTTTATTTTAAAAAAATAAAATAAAAAGAAATGACAGCAAACATCACACTTAACAAAGGAATGATTTCCAAATATATTAAATGAAAATTGGCACGCACTGATTAAACACGGATTTGACTGTCTTGTGTTATGCCATTCACTTAAGGATCGATAGGTCCATGGTTCAAGTCCCGTTCTGGACGGCGCAAAGTTGAGTCCTTGCAGAAGGGTTTTTACTCTCATTCTCTCGCCGTACTTTTTATCAGTCGAGACAGAAAAATTGTAATGGCGCACAACATGTCATGTCTCGTCCTTCATGTTAAGTTTTATTGTTGGCCTAGGACCCCTTGTAAAATGCTTTGAGCATTTTTAGTGGATATTACGCTATATATTATAATAATATATATATATATATATATATATATATATATATATATTATATATAATAAAATATATATATATATATATATATATATATATAAAACTCAAAGGTTTCAAAGTTTATTCAATCTTAGGCTTTCGCCAATAAATCAACAATTTGATGCCAACATACATGAAAGTGGAAAAAAAAAAAAAAGAAAAAAAAAGTAAATGGAAACAAAAAATAAACTGATACACCACACAAAAATACAACAATCGTAATACCATCAATGCGTATAATAATAATACTACTACTACTACTACTAATAATAATAATAATAATAATAATAATAATAATAATAATAATAATAATAATAATAATAATAATAATAATAATAATAATAATAATAATAATAAGAACAAGAGCAAGAAGAAGAAGAATATCAATAATAATAACAATAATAATATTACCATCATCACTAGACCCTAATCATCACCGTTGCCACCACCCCCATTACCATTATCACTACCACTATCACCATCACTTTTACATTTCCAATCAGTTTTTCTCATTAAAAAAAAAAAAATAAAAAAAAATATTGACACCCATCACAACAGACCTCCTCACTACCACGAAAATTCCCGTAGTACTACGGCTAAATCCCGAGCTGGATATAATAAAGGTTTTTAGTTAAATGTCATTTCTTGAAAACGAAGTTCTGGTGCCAGAGCTATCACATAGAGTTAAAAATATTTTTCTCCACGCATTATAAGGACAAACTAGTGATTTTTAAGGGTAGTTAAAATGTCTACGATGTTATTTACCCTGAAAACTACTTATTACATTTTCCTATTTCAAGTAGGCAGGTCTGCTGTGATAAGTATCAGTTCCATAGTCAAAATAAGACAAACAAAAATAACTTGATTTTAATCAATAATCCATACAATTTGATGACAACAGACATGAAAGTGAGAAAAAAAAGGTAAATGAAACCAAAGCATAAAATGATACCATAAATAATCATAAAAATACAACATTGTAATACCACCCATACTTACAATAATAGTAATAATAATAATAATAATAATAAATAATAATAATAAAATAATAATAATAATAATAATAATAATAATAATAATAATAATAATAATAATAATAACAGAAGCGCCACAGCAATAATATCTAGTATTGTATTTGTAAATGAGGACCACACTTATATATCCTATTCGTTGACAATTAAGAAGATAGGGATTATATCATGGTAATTCTGTTTTGGATAGTAAAGTTATTGACTTTTAGTAATACTAGGTGCTCCAAAATGCTTTGGTCTGGGTGATCTTTATCTTTGGGGAAATTCCAACATAATAAATAGCCCACCACTTATTTAACACATTTCTATCGATGATTAAAGTTCTACGAGGGCTCTTTCAGAAATAACCGAAAAATGCCCATTTCTCAGCAACCAGTGGAGATTTTTTAATTCTGTAAACGACATGATATTCCTTATTTCCTTACGGATATTCCCAGAACGTCCTTCGGGTCGTATTCTTAAAAAGTGTCTAGCCGACCTTCAGTGCTTATGCAAATGAGGTAGGCGTGAAATACGTAAAGGGCATTTGACTGAAAGGCTGTTGTTTATATTTGTCACCGTATTTTTATATGTATTAAATTCAATGCAGCACAAATCCCTTTCGAAACGGTATTCTTTTTTCCACTATAACACAATAAGTCGAATGCTTGGCAGGTCTGTATCACTGCGTACATAGACACGTTAGTTGTAATACTATCTATTGAAATACCACCTTGAGTGGCGATAAGCCAAATTACACATCTGGAATACAGCATTTGCATACAAAGCTGTTTGAGTACAGAATTATTGAGAAAAATCGTGGATTTATTTTTCTTGTAACCATTGTTTTAAATATATCAATCTTATTATGTATATATTTCCGTCTTTCTATTTTTTAATTTTAAACTAAAGTTAGGAATTAGTTTTTGGCCAGTAATCGTAACTTTATCAGACCATACCCAGATCAAAACAACAACCCCAACCCCCTGACAACATTACCCCTTGTTCTGAGTTTAAGAACATAGGCAAGTTATTGTTCTTAGGCCGAACTGGGCTTTTATGTTCTGTATCATTCTATTTCACCCAGTTTCAACCCGTTGACATTTTAAATCCCAGCCCGTTGACATTCTAACTTCTCGTCAGGGCAAAAGTGGATACCAAATACTTAATGGTATTAGCTAACGAATGAAGTACTGAAAATATTGAGGACTTGGTATTAGTGTCCTTTATTAATCTTTAATATATTGACATCGTCTATGGAGATAAGTTTAAATGCAGAGGTTGTGCTTTCGGCTTTGGAATTAATTTGCGTGTTGTAAAGCCGCCAAATTCCATCCCGTCTATACAATTACCTCGTTTACTGCCAATTTGAAAACGCATTGAATTCGACATGAATTAAATCTATCATTATGTCATACAGCTAGTCTACTCAAGACTGTACAACTTATAACAAAATTTTCTGAAGTTAAAGGACAGGTATCGACATCGTTCAAAAATTTTGGCTCAATTCAAGCTATTATTGATGGCACTCACTGAATTATCAAGATTATAACATTTTTTTATAAAACTGCTTCTTAACAGATACAGAAATTTGGTGTTGTTTTTTTTTCTTGCGCTGCTTATACTATTATGACTAATATAATATTTTGACAAATTGAATACTAGTCATTTAAAACAAATAGTTACTGAGTGCTTACCCACTATTATAGATTGAAAAAAAAATGTAAAAAAGGCAAAACACACGTAGACACACACACACACACACAAATCAAACAAAAGCAGGGAAAATACCAACAAGAGAAAACAAATCAAAAAGAACAATAACCCCCCCCCCAAAAAAAAAACAAAAAAAAAAACAGCAAACAGAACAAAACAACAACAACCCCCCCCCTCCAAAAAAAAAAAAAAAAAAAAACGAAAGAAACCAAAACAAAGAAAACCTGCCGAATCTTCCTCTGTGCCTAGCCAACCCAAACTCTCGAGCAGGTATTTGAATTGGATACTTACCAATAGGAGAACACGACAATTGTTCCTTATAAGAAATCAATCACCATTCTGGAATAAAAATCATATCCCAGAAGAAAAAAAAACAAACAAAAAACCCCCACGAAATTAACACACACACACACACCTCAAAAAAAAAAAAAAAAACACACATAACTGATTATTTGACTCACAAACAGAGGAGGTGGGGTTTGTGAAACATTTAAGACGATACGGATATATCATGTAATTACGTGGATTCGAATCCAGCTCAGTAAAAGCAAAAACGGAATATTGCCCAGCTTTAGTGTGAAGGACGAATAGTGCAAGCAACACGATTTGTCCGTACGTACGGCAACCACGGTTGAAGCTATTCGACCTTAAGGACGAATAGGGCTACCCTTCCCAGAAATTATAAAGTGCATCACTTTGCACAATAAATTTCTAGACGATTTTAAAGATGGCGGCCCACCTTGAAACTTGGTCAAAGGAGGAAATCAGAGCTGTCATACGTTTTTTGAACGCCAAAAGTCTGAATCCTACCGAAATTCATAAAGAACTTCAGAGTGTATATGGTGAGCATGTTATAAGCCGTACACAAGTCTATCACTGGTGTAATTTGTTTGAAGCCGGCCATTCCGACTTGACAGACAGGGAAGGGAGAGGGCGTTCGATAACCGCGACGTCAGAAGACAATGTGAAGCGAGTTGATGAGCTTATTCGTCAAGACAGGAGGTTGAAACTTCATGAAATCGCTAGCAGTCTTGAAATTTCGGAAACTTCTGCCCATAGAATTGTATTTGATGAACTTGGCTACAGAAAAGTCAGCGCAAGATGGGTTCCTAAGCAATTGACAGACAGTCATAAAGAACAAAGATTGGACATCTGCAGGGAACTTTTGAGAAGAAGCAAGAGCTCACGCAGGGTTCACGGGCATACTGCCAACGCCGGCGGAGACTTTCTAGGGTACGATGTGACTTTTCTTGACAGCATAGTCACCGGTGATGAGACTTGGTTGCACCATTGCACCCCAGAAACAAAGCAAGATTCGATGACATGGAAACATCCATCCTCACCTGTCGCGAAGAAATTCAAAGTCATGCGGTCAGCAAAGAAAATAATGGGAACTGTTTTCTGGGACAGTCGTGGTGTTATTCTGTTCGAAACCTTACAACCTGGAGAAACAATCAATGCTGCAAGGTACTGCCAAACTCTTGACAAGCTTAGGGAGGCCATTCGCAGAAAGCGCCCAGGGCAGTTGACCAACGGGTCATTTTGCAACACGACAACGCTACACCCCACACAGCACGAGTGACGCAAGGTTGGCTAGAGAAATATGGATGGGAGATTTTGCCACACCCACCACACAGTCCAGACCTCGCACCATCTGATTATCATCTCTTTGGGCCACTGAAACGTGAGCTGGCAGGAAAGCGCTTTGATGTCGATGAAGAGCTTGTTGACCATGTGCGGAAATGGCTACAAAACCTTGACGGAAATTTCTTCCGAGAGGGTATCTATTCCATGGTGCGGCGTTGGCAGAAGTGTGTCGACAGACTTGGCTGTTACGTAGAGAAATGAAGGACGAGTCAAGGTATGAACACGTGCATGAATTGTGTTGATAGCATAAAAAACGCGGATTTTACAGGCATTTTTCGGTTAATTATGAAAGAGCCCTCGTAGAAGAATGGGATTTTGCGAACATTGCCTAGAAGTTACAGACATATTAGTTTAACGTATTGTTTGGTAGAATTACAGAATTAATTGAATCTTTTAGAATATCACAAACATTTAAGTAATTTTCCGTACTGATATAGTCTAGAGCGAAACTAGCTTTCGTACTTCAATTATTCCATGTCAAGGGTTTGTTTCTTTGTTTTTAAGAATTTTACGGCGTTTGTGACGCATTGAAAGAACAGAAAATGTATAAGGTAGTCTAAAAGTATACTTTTCTCAAAGGCACCTGTGGATAAATAAGGCAAAGGTAAATGGTGCGGATAGGCCACCAAGAGCACCCCTCGGTGTACTTAGATTGAAATCACTTAGAAGTCAAAGACACAAGCAAAGGGTCCTAACAAGTGAAATACAATACTTCTTTTACAAATCATATCAAATAGAAGAACCAAGAAAAAAAAAAGTATTACAATTCATTATTGAGAGATTATTTTACAATGGAAGACATAAAAATTAATAATAAACATATACTGCTAAAACTAATACTATACACCTGACTGTTTCCCCGTAGCCAATAACTCCGACCAGTGTCAGGACAAATCAATTAATCTAATTCCGAGACAGAGATAACAGGTCATTCGGACAACATATAAGGGGACAAAAACACAGCAAGTGATATCCTGTCCATTATTCTTATAACATGATTGGTGATGGCCAATGTATTGATATTTTATTTTGAATCACATAATGAGAGGCTTCTCACAATTGAAAGTCTTGTTTGGATATCAATGTGCACTTCTATATTTTAGGACTAAAGGCGCTCGCACGTTGGGACTCATTTACACTTCTTTTATTTATTTGGCCAAAAACATGTCTCTATTGTTTCTTTAAAGGTATCATAAGACATATTCCTATGTTCGGGAGTAGTGTCTGAAGTCCAGTATCAAAGACGAGCGACAGTAATGTTTCTCGAACTCAAGGATATGTCATATCATAAAGAGCGTTTAGGTTTCATTACTCTATCTAGTATCAAATACAGAAGAATCGTTACGTCTCTGAAAGATAATTTATAAATTAAATATCGTAATGCCATCAATTTTGTTTAAGTATGCTAAAGGCTAAACTAGTCCTTCAGAGCTCATAAGGCCCAAGGATCAGGAGTTTATCCCGGTTTCTATAGCGTTAAATAGGTCTTAGCAAATGCCTGCTACCCTTTTGATAGGACACTAGTCTATCGCAAAGTACTTTCCGCCAGATCTAACCAATCCTCTGCCCAATCACTGCTGTGGACAGTAAGGTCAGAAAAAAAATTAATCTCGACGTCACCCGGGGTCAAACTCGTGTGAAGCGAGTGCTCTACCAACTAGCTATTGGGACCCCCAACTCTATATAAAAGCCCACGTATCTTTTTCTTAGATCTGAGACTTTTTGACAAGTTGGGAGTCATCTTATCCAGTGTAACGTTTCTGGCCAAAATTGGAAGACATGATTATGTGACATCAAACGCGTAATTGGTACTATGCGTTTTTAGTTAATAAACTCACAACAACGTCATGCGGTTAACCCAGCGACATGTTGTACCCAACGTCGACGTTCAGTAAAACGCATTTCGTCGATGGTAATCAGCTTTTTTTTTTTTTTTTTAACCGTCTGCTGGATGATCAGTTCTCACTAAATTATGTTTAAGGATTGCATTCCATTTAAACGCATACCATCAATGATTACTTTAAAACGTTTGTAAAGACTGTTTTGCTGAGCAGATCTCTCACAGATCTCTCTCTCTCTCTCTCTCTCTCTCTCTCTCTCTCTCCCCCC
>NC_088362.1:76682032-76687032 GCF_034508935.2 Berghia stephanieae
GAAATAAGAATAGAACAGAAAAAGTGATGGTTGTATCGTTGTGCTGGTTATGATTGATGGTTTGTTACTGGTGATAGTAATTATGATGGGGTAGCGGTTAAGATAGTAATAAGAGTCATTATGATGATTTCTTCAAAAATCGACAGACTATAATACCCCCCACCTCTATTTATTTTATGTTTTCAAAGAATATCTAATCTTTAATCACATAATGACCATTTTCTCTCTAAATTTATTTCAGGTAAAAAATGTTAATGGTTCTTCGATTGTTTACGGTCGTTATCTTAAACGTTTTTTTTCGTCGTATGTAAACTGCATATTTAGAATGTTTTGCTCTCTGTCTATTTTAATGATTTATGTTGTGAAACCGTCTTCACATGGATAAGTAGTCCCCCCCCCCCCCCCCCCCCCCTCACCTTAACCACGTCACCTGGAAGTGTAGCACCAAATACTTGCAGTTTATGGCATGCTTCTCCAAAACGTATACAATTAGGCACCTCCCTATTACCTTCCCCTTTGGTTGCATGATTCGATGGATGGGTAGATGGATAGATAGAGAGGTTGATGGATCATTGGGTGGATGGACAGATGGATGAATGGATGGATGAGTGGATAGATGGATGGATGGAATAAATAGATGGATGGATGGATAAGATAAATGGGATATAGATGGATGGTTGGATGGATGATTTAAATAGATGGATGGATGGGATAAATAGGTGGATGGATGGGTTAAATAGATGAATGGATGGGTGGATGGATATATGGGATAAATAGATGGATGGATGGATTGATTGATGGATGGATGGATGGGTTAAATAGATAGATGGATAGATGGATGGATGGATGGGATGAATAGATAGATGGATGGAAATCTTTACGAATTCAGTGGTCTTCCATATGACATTGTGTCGACTATATGGTGTGCCATTGCACTTTTACAAATGTCCACACGGGAAGGATCATTGGTATGTATCAAATTTAATCTATCCAGAAGAAAATAAATACTCACTCCTCATAACAAAGGCTGTCACCATGACCACCATCATCATCACCACCACGAATTCAAAGACAGGTTAAAATCATATCAAAACAAAAATTAGTGTTGTTTTAGGATTCAGCAGAAAAAAAATCAGAAGGGCGAGGCGAGATGTGATGTATACATTTTTTTCCAATCAAATATACTGCTAACAAAATAACCGCGACAGCATAGAGAGAAACCTTTTCACCGACACATATTGTGAGCTGGAAAGTAATAGAAAAAAAGAAGGGGAAAAAAAAAAAGGGGGGGGGGGGGGGGGGGGGGCATTCTTAAAAAAAATAGACCAGGGGGTGGGGGGTGGGGGGTGGGGGGGGGGGGGGGGATACAGTAAGTGGAGTCTGTACTATCAACGCGATTTATATTATGTTACTTTTTGACCCAACGGTGAATTTGTACCACAGTCCTGTGTTATCTATGATTTGTACCTTTTCCAAATGTTAGGTCATGCGTGACCATGTAAACGTTACACATAACGTTCGAGAATGCCCTTTATTTATACGTACTTTAACACAAAGATGACTGAATAGGTAATAGATATAGGATATTTGACTTAGATATTAACTTTATTTTGTACTAACTTTCTACTAAATTTTCTGTAAATTGTAGTTGTCATCACTTATTCGCGGAAGAAGACGGAAGTGGGGTGGGGGTGGCGTGACGGCAGGTGTTCATTTACCCGTGGTTGTAAACTTGTTGAGTGTGTGTGCGTGTGTGGACCTATGTGTATAATATGTGTGTGTGTGTGTGTGTGTGTGTGTGTTTCTGTTTTATGGCCGTCCTTTAGGGTTTTGGGCATTGTGATGTGCTGTGTAATGTGTAGCTTTCTTGGAAGAACGTTTTGTCCTGTGTGCTACTCGTGATCTTGATTAAAACTTTAGATTTATAAAAGTAGACTTTGGATTTAAGCCTAAGTAAAATCCATTATAATAATTTAACGGGCCATAGTACACATGAGGTATGAGGTAGTTTTAATTTTTGGACACATGTGAACTTTTCCAGTTGTACTTTTAATATGGGGAATAATATCGTTCAGACAGGAGACAGGACAGGTATGCCTACTGCCATTATTTTTGTCGCTAAACATTTTATTATTATTAATATGCTCATTTTTCAATTTAATTCGCAAAGCGCTCTTACATCTTCAAAATGATGACAAGCATTTCTATAAACTAATGAATGGTATGCATTTATTGTTTTCCTTTAATATTTATGTTTTTTATGTTTTTAAGGGTTTTACGGCGCTTGCAACTTAGGTTATATCAGCGCCACCTTTAATATTTCTTAATTATTAATGATATTATAAATAGGTGTACATGTTGTGTGCAGTCACATTCCTACAAGTTTTGTCCCCAACTAAACAAACAAAAAACAAGACATGGTGAAAAATAAAGAGTAAATATCTCAACATTTCATTTCATCATTTGCATTTATATCCACTTTTTTTTATTTTGAAAATGTTGGATTCACCCCCCCTTCCCCCCCCCCCCCCCTCTCTCTCTCTCTCTCTCTCTCTCTCTCTCTCTCTCTCTCTCTCTCTCTCTCAGTGTGTGTCCGTATGTGCATGAATGTCTGTTTAGTTAGTTACCATTGATTCATGCAAGTTTAGACCATTTTGTAGACTACTATCTTAGATGTTGAACAGCGATGCACCGTACTTACGAGTATATATATGAATTGGTAGAGTGTTAGCATTAAACAGTCATGCAGAGTTGTTTTTATAGCCTCAACATGTTATTTACTGTCATTCTCTGACTAAGGTCAAATGCCTAAAGGTTGTTCGTTTTGTTGTTCGTTTTAAGTATTCTTACCAAAATTGGAAGACATGATTATGTGACATCAAACACGTAATTGATGCTATGTGTTTAGTTAATAAACTCACAACAACGTTATGCGGTAAACCAGCGACATCTATATAGTATAGCAGACCTGCGATTTATTTGTGTCTAGATGTCAGCCAACTCTTCTCATTCTAGCAAACATACTTTACGAAATGGCTTGAAAGGATAAGAAAGTGTACAGTAAAAATTTATGTTACCGTACAATTTAATACTTTATTTTTCATTTTGACCAAAACACTTCTAGTTCTAGTTTATGGTGTATGGTCGATATGAGATATGACCCTAAACTTATCATAGGTCTCAAACCTGGGTTGTGAACTTTTTGGGGGTCACTTTTCCCAACTTTTACTTTTCAAAAGGTCTCAAATCTGAATCTTCTTTGAAGACTTTTGACTTGATATGAGTTGGGGGCCATTTATTCTATCGATATTTTGATTTAAGTAACATTTTTTTATGGCCAGAATAGTGGAATAAATGTGTTTTGTCGTTGCTCAAAAGAACGATAGTTTAAAATTGTAACGTAGCTCTACAGGCATCGTGTCTCGTCCCATACGCTTTGTGTTACTGTTCACTTGGGACCTTAATCGCTTGTCCGCATGTTGAGAGAAAGATAGAGGTTCATTTCCTTGTCGTTCTGAAAGGCAATACAAGTACACATATCGCTTGATCGATTGCACGATAATGTTTGAATCTTGTTCAATAGTTTACATTAAAATTTAAATGAAATGTCTCTGACAAACTGTTTACAGCGCTATTCAACGATGGAAACAACGATGTGTAGTTGATGAAGACATTATTAATGTAAAGGTATCCCACCCCTTTCCTTAATTTTTTCCATCCATTTTCAATTGAACATCAATCATGGTGAACGACCTGTTGATATGAATTATTGAAGCTTTGCATTTAAAAATTAAAAAAAAAAATAATTTAAGAAAATAAAAAAAATCCCCTGAGTGTATTTGACAGTATAACCCTCTAATACCTTTCTACAAATGACCCGTTGATATCAAATATTGAAGTTTTAAGTGAGATACTTTAAAAAAATGAAATGTACATTTTCAGAGTGTATTTAACAGTTCTATCCTTTTAGCCGAGTTTACTAGTTTGAGGCTTTTGAACCGTCGTGTAGTTATTTGAAAGTTTTACGATTGATATGGGCCATATAGCGAGCTAGAGAGGGCTGTTTGTGTACTCATTGCTGTTATGAAGATATTCTTAAAGCAACACTCAAACCAATAATGTTGAATCAAGCCCATAATCGCGTTCGGTTATCAGACAAAATTATTGCCCTCTGTTTGTCTTAGTAATTGTGTTTGCCCGAACTATGTCGGTGTTTAAGGTTTATGTTTGAGAATTAACAAGTGTTCTTTGCTGGTGACGGCTATTTGTGCTCTCTCTCTCTCTCTCTCTCTCTCTCTCTCTCTCTCTCTCTCTCTCTCTCTCTCTCTCTCTCTCTCTCTCCGATCATCAAACAGTAGATAGCTGGGTTAGTTTAGGTATGGCGGAAAATATTATGTGAGAGACCAGATCCATGTTAAAACTTGCACTGATAATTCCAAGCTTCAAAAGCTAGGTCATACAGTCCATAAACCTATATCTGATATTATGTTGCTCAAGGGCTTTATAACTCCAGAATCTCAACATGTGCAAGATAGATGATCCAGTGTTAGGTTATAGATACCATATCTTATGGTTTTACCAATATGCTATGTATGGACATAAATGATTTATATCTTATAACAGTGCAATTCTTTTCATATTATGTAGGAATTTTTATTGTGCTCATTATGATTTATCGTAAATTGATATGTTTTGTTTGTTATTGTTTATAAACTGGTTATCTCGATTTTTGTTCTTGCGCTTAACACGGATTGGGCACTTTAAAAACAATGATGATGTTGAAGATGATGATGATGATGATTATGATGGTGGTCTTGGTGGTGATGATGATGATGATTATTATATTTGTTATCATCACCATCATCATCATCATCAACATCATCATCATCATCATCATCATCATCATCATCATCATCATCATCATCATCATCATCATTATCATAACTTTTGTTATTATTATTATTATTATTATTATTATTATTTATTATTATTATTATTAT
>NC_088362.1:76692032-76694532 GCF_034508935.2 Berghia stephanieae
AGATAGTATTTAATATACGGCAAAGCACCGAATGTATTGCTGACAGTTGTTTGACTAGATGATCACAGTGATCACGATGTGGGTGGCCAATCGTCTCAAAATGCTATTATTATTATTATTATTATTATTATTATTATTATTATTATTATTATTATATTATTATTATTTATTATTGTTATTGTTATTATTACTATTATTATTATAATAATAATAATATATTATTATTATTATTATTATTATATTATTATATATTATTATTATATTATTATTATTATTATTATTATTATTATTATAATTATTATTGTTATTATTATTGTTATTATTATATTATTATTATTATTATTATTATTATTATTATTATTATTATTATTATTATTATTATTATTATCTCGAGTTGAACTTGATGCTTAAAATTTAATCAACCCATGTTGTAATGCTTTTTCCATGGATCACTTTTCAACCAAATAATCAGCCGATGTACCGTTCTATTTTACATGCGAACGAAATGCCGACTTTGTCCACGTGAAATCTCCAGAATTGTTGTGAAAAGAGTAAAATGTAATGGTCTACTTATTTGTATTCTTACGGAGATTCAACTATTAGTCAACTTGAAATCAGCGTGGAGTTTTCAACTGCATTGTATACAAATAATAATATATTTGTTTGATTTATTATAAATAAGAAAACGAGTTTTCTTCGCTAAATTTCAAAGAGCGGAGAAATTTCTTAAATTCTTAATAATTTTGACTTATAACCAATTTTCTTTATCTAATTCATTCCGACCTCCACCCCCTCCCTCTAGCTTGACGCGATGAGTTCCATACTAGTCACGATATTTTTCGCCTAATGAAACTTGGGACCGTCGGATGACTATAGTTATAATTAAGACTTCATTCGAGATAATCATAAAATAGTTGCGAGACTGACTATTTTTTCACTTTTCTGGCTTAAACTGTAACTGCGATTCAGTCATTTTATGCGAGGGTAAAATTATTGTTCTTTCAGTGAGTGTGGCAAATTAGTACCGATTATTCAGGACTCTATAGTGTCTCGACCCAGATATTGTCCATCTCAGTTCCACCACTTAACAGCATGCCTTCATTTTATAGGAAATAATCAGGAGCAATTACTAGGTATTAGATACTATTAAACATTTATAAAAATGGCGCCTGTATTGGTCGTTTTTCCACTTTCACAGACGCGAGAAACTTAATCGCAATTAGATACATCAAAATTCAGTGGATTGAAAAAGAGATTTCCCTCAGCTAGTTTGCCGTCTACATTCTTCCTCTGCATCACCAGTCTCTTACTTACATACTAATCCTCTTGGGGCTTCAGTTGCACCTTAGGCATCATCAGTCTCTTATCAAACGCAAATGTCGAGTATATTTTTATGTCTTAACCTAAATTATACTTGAATAATTACAAATATGTATATAAAACTTTGATGTTTATTTTTCATGTGATATGCACAATTTCACAATCGTGACATTAATGCTTTTTTTTCCCTTGTCATCCTCAGATACCAACCCGCCACCAAAAATCAAGCCACTGTTCTCCTCTCACCAATAAATTTCGCAACCAGCAAAATGACGATAAAATTCAAGCGAGTTTTTTCAGTCAAATCCAAGTTTCAACCCATGTTGTAATGTTTTTTTTTCTTCCATGGATCACTTTTCAACCAAATAATCAGCCGATGTACCGTTCTATTTTACATGCGAACGAAATGCCGACTTTGTCCACGTGAAATCTCCAGAATTGTTGTGAAAAGAGTAAAATGTAATGGTCTACTTATTTGTATTCTTACGGATTTGTCAACGTGAAATCAGCGTGGAGTTTTCAACTGCATTGTCTACAAATAGTTATATATTTATTAAGTATCTTTGCAAGATTACTCTTTGTTCGTTCTGGAAGATATATGAGCCAGCCGACAAAAAATACCGAGGACCAATCTGGATTTAGGGAGACTGATAATTCTACCCCATATTCACCATCAATTAAAAAAAAAATATCACGCGAATTTTCTTCAGTTCTTAGTGGATTTGTTTCTTCTAAAATATTGTGTTTCCATTATAACAGTGAATATAACGTGATGCAAACTTAAGCCTAGGATTTGTTTTTTCACGGATCGCCTGCTGCCAGATATTTTTACAATTCTGTCACCTTCCTCTTTACTGGCTCTGAAATAAGCGCCATAAAACTCGTGAAAGCAACTAAACAATTATTTTTGTGGCAAATCTTTATACAATTATAACCAACCACCAATGTCTCTTATGCTCGAACTTGTCTCCATGATTCGGCCGTTCGGCCACTGGCATTTCCTCCTGGCCGTGTGTCTCCTCGACCTCTCCCTCATAGCGGTCCACGTGACCAACAAGATGGACCGCACTGAGGCGGACCTTCAGGAGAGGTTGGTCGAAGTCCGCAAGGCAGTGTCTGAGCAGAAGGAGATATCCCATCGTTTGACGGAGAGGATTATGGAGATGAGGAACGCTCGGGA
>NC_088362.1:76697032-76739532 GCF_034508935.2 Berghia stephanieae
ATAATAATAATAATGATAATAATAATAATAATAATAATAATAATAATAATAATAATAATAATAATAATAATAATAATAATATAATAATAATAATAATAACAAAAAATTAATAATAATATTAACAAAAAAATGATAATAACAACAACAATAATAATAATGATAATAATAATAATAATAATAATAATAATAATAATAATAATAATAATAATAATTATATATATTATTATTATTATTATTATTATTATTATTATTATTATTATTATTATTATTATTATATTATCATAGTCATCATCATTATCATCACCATCATCATCATCATCATCAGCAGCAGCAATAGCAGCATCTTTTCACTAATATGATGTAAAAGTTATCCAGGAGACATTGATCTCAGATAAAAACATTCCATTGGGCAGATTCTCGCGAGTGTCAAAATACTTCATAATAATATTTAACAATTGTGTGAAAGGAAGAGGAGAGGAAGGGGGATGGAAGAGGAAGGGCGAAAATTACAAAAGTATGCCAAAATATTACTATTTTAGTTTGTTTCAGAATCATTTTTCGTTTGTTAATTTATTTATATATTTTTTTTAAAGTGAAATTAATTAGAATTCCTTCCACTGTCACAAAAGGTCAACACACAGTTTTCCGTGGTTTCGTGAAGAGATTCTGAATGCCACGGTGATTAATGCAATGGTTATGAGTAATTCTGTCGGCCCTGTGTTGTATCGTAGGTTAATTGGCGTGTAATCTGACTGTACACACACACACACACACACACACAAACACACACACACACACACACACACACACACACACACACACACAGACGTCTGGGAGTCGTGTTTGGGAGTCCCAGCATAAATTATGGAATGGTGAATAATTAACAGACTGCATTTATTATTTGGTATAGGTCGTCTGATCTAGTCTCCTTAACTCTCTCCTTATCGACCGTTTTAAAAGGATTTCTCCCGAAATTTCACAGCAATCCAACACAAAAAGTGAATATTTACATTCAATTTCGTTCCTTCTATTGAAACCATAACCTTATGCCAGTTGGGGGATCCCGTTAGCTCAGAAGATACTGGGTGCAGTTGAGATTTTTTTCTGCCCCCCCCCCCCCCCCCAGTCCGCCCAGAACTGATTGTGTAGCTGGTTCTGTTAGAGCTGGCGGAAAGTACTTTGCGATAAACCTATCCAAAGAGTAGCAAACACTTGTTATTATCCGTTTCACGCAATAGAAACGGAGGTAGACTCCGGCTCCATGGGCCTAATGGCTCTGAAGAACTAATGCCAGTAGGTGCACAAATGATGTGCTATCTGGTTTCTGTCCTTGGGCAAAAGGATTCCATTATGATTTTAAGAATTCCTCCCGTAATTTGCGGGTGTAGGCGGTGGTTTAGTTAAGTTGTTTATGTTTTGAACTGAAAATGGAAATAATAATTATTGTTGTTGCAAGCATATTTTTCTCGCATCACGTTATCAAGTATTCATAACCTGAGCTTTTGTGTGAACGGTTTCCGCTTTTCAATATCAAGCCCGTCGATTTGAGGCTTGTTCTTGTGTAAAAATTACCCTTCATGCTTCGTGTGTGAAGAGTTAATTTGTTTGTGCCAATATCAGTAATGCCGTGCTAAAAAAAACAACAAACCAACAAAAAAAAAACAAAACCCCAAAAAACAACAAAACAAACAAAACAAAAACAAACACTTTAAAAAATTGGCCAGAAAACTCGTCCATCAAATATCGATTATGACCCTCATCTTGTCAAAATCTCTCACGATATTTTCTGGCCAAGTTTTAAAAAAAGTTAAATACGTGTTTTTCCAGAGTACGACAGTTAACTGGTTGACAGATATAATTTGATTTCAAATGATATAAGTGTCCAGTATATATTTAGTTCTGTTTCAAACAATTTTTTTTGTTCAATGTCTTGTGAGCGTAATATTCTATATTATTTTTTAAGATTATGTCGGCCAAAAGGCTGCATGTGACTGAAGTTTTTACTCTCTGAGGCTACTAGAGCCACGTGGCATTTCATTAAATAAAATGCGAGTAATTTATTCCCCTACACGCCCTTTAAACACATTACAGCACTGTTTTAACATTAGTCATTGTGGTTTAACATTAATAATAATATTATTATATCATAGGCATTGTCGCACAAATTGTGTTTTCTTTGGTCGTAAAAAAGTTACTGTTGACTTAGTACACTGACCTTGTTGGATTGCCGCTAAGCTGCTAGAAGCTCTAGTAGCGGTATAAAAAACTATTGAGCAAAAAAAAAACAAAAACAAACAAACAAAACAAATCAAAACAAAACAAAGCAAAATAAAAAAAACAAAACAAAACAAACAAAAAACAAAACAAAAACGGAATACTGTAAGTTTCGAGCTAAAAACCCATCTCCAGATAGCAACAAAAACAGTTCAAATGTTAATACTTCACTCAATACACGGAAGAATATAATATCTCAGCTCGTCCAACCGGGACTACTTTTGTTTTTTGTTGTTGTTGTGGTCGAGCTTTGATCCCGAAACGCTCCTTGCAATGTATTTGGATCTTTTTGACAAGATGTGTTTATATTTTAGTTCAATGTCTAATTTAATGCCCTAATAATCAGATGATCATAATGTTTTTATTCTCAATAACGTGAGACTTTATACGCATCTCCAAATGCCCCACCATCTTTGTGGACCTATGCATTTATTGATGGTTTGATCTATATTTTTTAAAATTATTGGTTTATTATTATTTTGACTGGCCTCGAAATGATCTAAACGCGTCACACGCGCCGTAAAATCCTTTAAAAAAAAAAAAAAAAAACAAACCCAAAAAAAAAAACCCAAACAAACAAAAAAACAAAACAAAACAAAACAAATAAAACCAAACAAATAAACAAAGCAACGGTAGCAATAAAATGGCAAAACTTCTTTTCACAAATTCGAGTAGATACCTTTTACTCGATATGTCTATCGATTAAGATGACCTCTAACTTGCCCAAAAAGCTTAAACATGAGATTTACTTGAACTCTCCAACCCAAGTCGTCCCTTTACATGTAATGGGTAATCTCAATACATGTATATCGACTTATCAAGCGTAAAGGTTTTCTGACCAAACTTTGAGTATTAGTTTTGTCATTGGTCGACAGAATGTACGATATTTTAAAAGCGAATTCTAAGCTGAGAGAAGAAAAAGAAGTAATGAACAAATATGAATGTAACAGTTTCATAGTTATTCCTGGCTGCAGAAGGGGTTTGAGCCCGAAGCGTGTTTGGTAATTCGTTCTTTTCCTTAAAAATTTTTTTTGAAGCGGACTTGTATTTAGAGAATTTTAAAGATTAAAAAAAATATATAAACGCCATGTTTAACTCTGACGGTATTAAGTAAAGACATTTGGGCTAGATACCCATGATATTTTGAAAAATGTGTCCACTTTCACTTTTTAAAAAAATGTCCACGCGAAGTCCCAGGTTTGAGAGTTCTTGCCAAGATAAGGGTCATTTAAATCGATCGATATTTGAAAGACCAGTTTTCTGGCCAACTTTTGAAATATGTGTCTTTCCAGAGTACGGGAGTTAAAAGACAATTTTAGACTTTTACATAAAGATCGTTTTTTTAAAAATGATTAAAGCGCTTTTCATAAAACACCGTCATTGTGGAGTGTTCGAATTTTGTCTTGTAAATAAATAATAAAAATAAGAAGATATTATAGTGTACAAGTGAGTTATAATAATTGATGGGATAGCCTTCTTGCAATAGATAGCGACCAATAATGAGAGTTGTCTCGCCTTATACTATTTATACAAAACTTATTTCGATGCATTCCGTTGTTGGTTGGTTGTACCTTATATTCATATTTGATATACTTTTCTACAAGTGAATAAACCAATGTGAGTTGAAATGAAATTATGTTGATTGTTGTACGACTTATTTTGACATGTTCTATAGAGCTATGTAAAGATGACAATTAAAGAAAAATAAAATTTAAGAATGTGACATCTTGTGGAATATTGTTTTTTTAATTTTTTACATTTGATTTAGCCGACACGAATATACATTTGCAGGCCTGATGATAACCGGACACAAATATGGGCTCGTTTTAACATTGTTGTAATGAAGAGTGTTTTGCGTTGGTTTGAGAGTATTTCAATTCCAACAATGAGACCATACCAATTTGGGTTATCAGACTTGCAAATACGTATTCAAATGTAATCCACCGAGTCCATCTAGTATTATGTTGGATCGGACAGGGCGAATAAAATTGTGTTTAGTGTCTCCATTTCTTGGGTGAAGTTCCTGACCTCCCATAGTCGTCGGGGACATTTAGCAAATTTTTAGGGGGGTACCTGGACAAAATCGATAAATAAATTATTTTTATACAGCCGGGTGGAACAAGTTGAGTTCTACAGCATATTACTCGACCAAAATCTATAGTGCCAATTTTTTGGTATCTTCACTTTTAAAATTGAAAAACCACTTTAGTTTGACGTTTTCTTGAAAATGGATCTCCGTACATATTCCTACTCGGACCCCCTCAAAGTATTTGACCGGAAATCCCATAAATCAGTTGACTATAGAAGTGCACCGTTCTTTAAATTACCATAACCGTAAACATAGCACGTGAAATGCACGAATGACGGAATGACTGTATCTGGCATTTTCATCGTGAATCTTTCCATTTCAATAATTAATTCTAACTGTATTACGGCAAATATTACTTCATTATTTTCTTTGGTTGCATATTTATATGGAGATGTAACGCCTAATGATGATAATATTAAGTTATTTCTTATAAACCCTTTCCTTTGAAATATATTGCCGACGATGATATGCAATAACTATTATGTCCACGTTAAAGGTAGCATGAGCAATTAAAACATTGATGACAAATGTGGTGGTGGCGATGATGATGATGACGACGACGACGGCGACGATGATAATGATGATGATGGTGATGATGATAATGATGGATGATGCTGCAGATGAGGAGGAGGGGAAGGAGAGGAGGAGAGAAGAGAGAAGAAGAAGAAGAAGAAAGAAGAAGAAGAAGAAGAAGAAGAAGAAGAAGAAGAAGAAGAAGAAGAAAGAAGAAGAAGAAGAAGAAGAAGAAGAAGAAGAAGAGAAGAAGAAGAAGAAGAAGAGAAGAAGAAGAAGAAGAAGAAGAAGAAGAAGAAGAAGAAAGAAGAAGAAGAAGAAGAAGAAGAAAGAAGAAGAAGAAGAAGAAGAAGAAGAAGAAGAAGAAGAAGAAGAAAGAAGAAGAAGAAGAAGAAGAAGAAAGAAGAAGAAGAAGAAGAAGAAGAAGAAGAAGAAGAAGAAGAAGAAGAAGAAGAAGAAGAAGAAGAAGAAGAAGAAGAAGAAGAAGAAGAAGAAGAAGAAGAAGAAAGAAGAAGAAGAAGAAGAAGAAAAGAAGAAGAAGAAGAAGAAGAAGAAGAAGAAGAAGAAGAAGAAGAAGAAGAAGAAGAAGAAGAAGAAGAAGAAGAAGAAGAAGAAGAAGAAGAAGAAGAAGAAGAAGAAGAAGAAGAAGAAGAAGAAGAAGAAGAAGAAGAAGAAGAAGAAAGAAGAAGAAGAAGAAGAAGAAGAAGAAGAAGAAGAAAGAAGAAGAAGAAGAAAAGAAGAAGAAGAAGAAGAAGAAGAAGAAGAAGAAGAAGAAGAAGAAGAAGAAGAAGAAGAAGAAGAAGAAGAAGAAGAAGAAGAAGAAGAAGAAGAAGAAGAAGAAGAAGAAGAAGAAGAAGAAGAAGAAGAAGAAGAAGAAGAAGAAGAAGAAGAAGAGAAAGAAGAAGAAGAAGAAGAAGAAGAAGAAGAAGAAGAAGAAAGAAGAAGAAGAAGAAGAAGAAGAAAAGAGAAGAAGAAAAGAAGAAGAAGAGAGGAGGAGGAGGAGGAGGAGGAGGAGATTTGAGTGAGTGATTGGCTCTACGTTATTTTTTTTTTTATTTTTTCAAGAGAGTTGAAATTAAAAAGGACGCTTAACAGACGGCCGACACTGTACGAAACCGAAATCTGGTTCCATAACTTGGCCAGGAATGGGGAGTGGCGGAAGGGGGGCAAAAGAAGTATTGTAAATCACGTTAAACATGAAAGACCACCGCTCTCTGTTGAGAATTGTAAATGTATATAATCGCGCTATATAAATCTTCAAATTTATTGCAAACCCGGTGATTGATATTGGTGGTAATGATGAGGATGGTGATGCTGGTAGCGTTTTTGAAGGCGCTCATAATTGTAACTAGATTTTTGGACTATCCCATTTTCTTCTTCTTTTATTTATTTTTATTTTTTTATTTATTTTTTTTTTTACTGACGCTGAAATGTCCTAAATGAGTCGTAAGCGCGTAAAACCCTAAAGATACCCTCCCCCCCAAAAAAAAAACAAACAAAAAAAAAAAAAAACAAACAAACAAAAAAAAAAAAACAAAAAAAAAAAAACAACAAAAAACAACCCCCCCCAAAAAAAAAAAAAAAAACAAAAAAAAAAACAAAAAAAAAAAAAAACAAACAACCCCCCCCCCCCGAAAAAAAAAAAAAAAATCAAGTAATCCTCAATAATCGCATTAAAAAAAAAAACAACTCCTAAATCTTATAAATTAAACTTGGAATGGAACAATAAGCATTTGGTTCATCCCGACACAATAGCTTTACGAGACGAGTAGTCACAAACTACATTCGGATTCTTTCGTATTGATGCATTGCGTTTATCAAAAAAAAGCTCATAACATCCGCCATCCGGATAAAACATACCAACGCACAAAACTATTTGTGACCTTGAACCTTTTTAGATAGATCGAAGTTGACGTTGTTATTGGTTTTTGCCATCCGCGTTTATGAGTAATTCTCACTAAACTGTATTAACCAGACTATAAACGTTTAAAGTTTATGGTAACTCATATATTTGTGTGTTGGTCCGTTTTACTTTCGGATGGCAATGTTGTGAGCTTCTTAGCCAAGCGCACACTATCTATAGAAAAATCGAAGTTGACGTCATTCCGGTCTTTGTTATTGTTTTTTGCCATCCGCGTTTGTGAGGAGTAATTCTCACTAAACAAAATTAACCTGACTATAAACGTTCATGGTTACACACAGTTTTATGTGTTGGTCCGTTATACTTCGGATGGCAATGTTATGAGCTTCTTAGCCAAGCGCATACTATCTATAGTCTGATTGATACCGTTATGTGAGAACTACTCATAAAAAAGGATGGTTAAAAACAATAACAAAGAGGGGAGTGACGTCAACTTCTCTGAGAATGCGTCATGCTTCAGGCCGACCACAGTTGTGGATGTTGCTCGGACCTTCTTTCCGAATTATTATTTTCTCCCCTCATTTTCTTGGCCACAATGATCATTGTGTTTCGAGCACTGAATTCCAAATAATTTACGCATCTCTCTTTTTGTTCCATCTTTCAATTTCTTAGGCGCTAATAAGACCTTAAAGTGCCATTAAACTTCCACAACCCAACATTGTGTCATTTCTGTCTCCAATGTAAAGTTAAAGCAAAATAATTCGATTATTAAAAAGAAAAATAAAGCTAACTAATACCATTATGGTGGTAATGCCATGTCATAAGATAGAAAAATAACTACTCGTGAAGAAATAATAGGCACAAAGTATCCCCCCCCCCCCCCCCCCCTCTCTCTCTCTCTCTCTCTCTCTCTCTCTCTCTCTCTCTCTCTGTGTCTCACACACACACACACACACATACACACTCACACACCCCACACCGACACATATTTATAATTAATCATAGGATATAATATTATAATGATACTTACTGATATCGATGTCTATTGATTTGTATTCTGGTGTATTTCTTCCAATAGTATTTACTGTAGTTCTGATCTGATAAACAAAAAATCGATGATAACTATAATTAAATATCGAAATTTTTGTCAAGGATTGAATGTCAGGATGTAATCACCGGAGTTGTTAACCCTTAAACGGCGAGACAGGCTTGAGACAGGTTTTTTGAAAGATAAATTAATTTCATATTTTAATTAAGTGAATTACGCCCTTCCACGCGGCATCGTGAGATGTATCGCCTTAGCATTCCATGAAGGAATAATATTAATACAGATAATCCATCAAACAAACGTCAGATGTCAACAGGAATCTCCCACGGTGTCCAAAGTGAGCAAATTGGGAGGTTGATATTCTTACCCAAGGAAAAATAAACGACAGTGTCAGAAACGGGGCTTGAACCCGGTAACATCTGGGTAATGTCTTAACTATTCGGCAACTTTGCCCCCTTATTCATATTCCTGCCATCATTTATCTACTGAAAAGTAAGCCTCGCCTAATTATTTTTCCTGAAGTAACAAAGTGAGAGGGTTTCTAATAAGCCACACTTTCTTGAGAAAAAAAAAAAAAAAAAGAGCTACCGTACTGGAAAGAATATAAATATATCACATATTTGTCTAATTTTCTTCACTAAATTCTATGTTTGAATATTGAGTAAAAACAAAACAAAACAACAACAACAACAAAAAAACAAAACAAAAAATAAACAAACTCAACTTTTCTTTTTTTCTTTTTCTTTTTTTTTTGTTTTTTTTTTTGTTTGTTCGGAATACAACTGCTATTCTAAACATTGTTTTCCACGAAACTTCTGTTCGATTTTCTCAATTGTATATGTAAGATGGAACGAATTTGACGTCACTCAGCTCTTTCAGAAAAGTTCCACTTCAAATATCGATATCTATAGTACCCCCCTCCCCCCCCCCTTCTGACTAAACAGTTTGAAACTTGATATTTTAAAGAAGTAACAGGTTTACGACTTTTTGGCTAGTTGAGGTTTATTTTAATCGATTGACATTTAAAAGTTTTCGAAATGAAAAAAAAAGTGCACAGTTAAAGTACGACAAGGATGGATTTCGCAAGACTTGACCTGCCTACTACAATGAAAAAGCCGTAGAAATGCGATTTGTTTTGGCTTGAAATTCAGTTGTAATATGCATTTTTGATTCATTACAATGTGTTAAAATGAAAAGTAGACAGGTCTGGCTTGAGTAACATTGAGACAATCGCAGGCTGAGGTTCACAATGCTATATCTTATATTTCCTTTCATTTATTGTCCTCTCCATAATGTGGATTTGTATGAAATGAAACGACTTGGTTTTGCCTTGGTTCTGATATTTTGCACATGACCGAGAAGTTGAAACATTAAGACTAATTTATCTTTTAGCGCGGGAGAGAACATTTCCACTCGTTTAAATAATTGTCCGGACATGTGATTTTGTTAACGTTTGTATGTGTCTCTTTTGTTGGAGATCCTGTGGTTGTGTCTTTGATTTTAACATGGTCGTAGACTAAAAATACCTCAACAAAACCACGGATACATTGCGCTTAGATTTAATTCTCTTCTGTTAAATTTGTCCCCCTTTGACTCACTTTTCCTGGGGTACTTTATGCCAGATCTAATACCTTTTACTCATACCACCATACTCATTTTATTATTGATCCAGAAATGGCACACCTTTAATAAATGAATTGAGAAGAAAATAAAAAGAAACAAAAGAGAAAAAAAAAGAAAATAACAAACAACCCCTCTCTCCCCACCCCCTCCCCCAATAACACCCAAAAACAAAAGAATAAAAAAGATCAAAGAAAAACAATGCAACCCGTCCCAAAAAACAACAACCCCAGAACAAAACAAAAAGAAAAATACAAACAAAAAAACAAAACAAAACCAGACAAAAAGCAGACGACAAAATAATAAAGAAAAGAAGCGCAACCAAAATTGAAAAGATATAAAAAAAAAACCCCGAAAAAAACCCATACAACAAAATAAAAACAAATACTGAGTAGAATCACTTTCAATGTTGCTGGTGCTGATGAAAATGACTTGAAGTATGAAGTATCTATGGTTAGAATTAAATATAATCACGCCATCAAAGGGATGAAGTCGTGGTTGGGGTAGGAAAGGACAAGCTTAGAAGTTGTAATTATTTGTTCTCTCATTCTAATTATTATTTTAATCAGATTGTATATAGCAGACTACATGTAATTATTTTTCGTGATGATGTAGCATTGGTTGAATGACTTTGGTGGAAAACACAGCCAGGGGGTAAGATACTTTGGTCGATCTATAGATAGAACGAAGTTGACGTCACTCAGGCCTTTGTTATTGTTTTTTGCCATCCACGTTTATGAGTAATTCTCACTTAACTGTATTATAAACGTTCATGGTTACATCGTTTTGTGTGTTGGTCGTTATACTTCCGGATAGCAATGTTGTGAGCTTCTTATCCAAGCGCATACTATCTATTGACAAATGAGTAACCAGCGTTGTCACGAGACAATCTAATGTATGGTTAAGCACTGAATAAATTTACAAATAATTAATCAGAATTCTGTGTAAATTGATTGCATTTAAAAAAAAAATTCTTATGTTTGAGACTTTTAACCACCACCGTCATCATTATCATCATATCATCATCGTCACCCTCATCAACAACAACAAACAATAACACAGAGACAATGAAAACACACAAAATACAACAAAACAAACAAACAAACAAAAAACCCAACAAAAAACAAAACAAAAACAAAACAAAAGCAAAAAATCTAAAAACAGGACTCTTGCTTCAATCGTGAGCAATAGTATTGATTACAGTTTGATTGATTTGCTTGTAAACTGAGATAACAATAATATTAATACCAGGTGCATTTATTTGATGCTTTTGGTAACCGACTCTCTTGTTATTGATTTTCCATTTGATTGTGAGGTTACAGGAGGAACGAAGTTGACGTCACTCAGCTCTTTGTTACTGTTTTTTTTTTGCCAGCCATTTTTATGAGTAGTTCTCACTAAATTCTATCAGACTATAAACGTTCAAGGTTACACATAAATTTTGTGTGTTGGTACGTTTTATCCGGCTGTACCTCTCTGAGTCTTGGGTTCGCTCCCCACTGATGTGCATCTTCCATAGTCCAAGGTTTACTCCCCACTTATGTCCACCCCCTATTTTATATATATATATATATATATATATATATATATATATATATATATATATATACACACACACGTACACACAAATCAATATAACATACACACAGACATAAATGTGCACTCACACACACACACACACGCGCGCGCGCGCGCACGTATGCTTTTTGCAATAATCTCCTGGCATAATCTAATTTAAATACTTCCCAAAGAAAAAGGTTTTCAGATTATTTTTGAATTTATCAACGCTGCTTTCAAGTCTGACTGACAGTGGGAGTGAATTCCAAGTGATGGGGCCCTTACGTTCACTGACGCAAACTATTTAACTGAGTCCATTTCAATAAAACCAAAATTCACTGAACCATGAAAGCAAAAGAAATCGTGCAAAGAATTCAAACAATTAAAATTTGGCTTTTATTGTACATTATGGAATTTCTTGATACATTACATGCCTGCACTGATGTAACCTATTTAACCGAGTACATTGCAATAGAACCCAATTTCAATGAACCATGGAAGCAAATGAATTCAAACAATTAAAATGATTGGCTTTTGTTGTTCATTATCAAATTTGTTTATACATGCGTTCACAAAGGTAAATCATTTGGCTGATTTTATGTCATTATTTGTTGTCACTTTAGATAACACAAAGCATTGTTCCCGAAGGTCTTTAGTCTCATTATTAATTCAACACAAAGAGCCCAACCCCTGTTACAAATCTCTGACTTTATAATAGGTTATTACATTGGCTAATTTCCAGTTATTTAGAAATTATCAAATGTAAATACCATTTATAAAGAAAGATAATAAAAACATATCTCAAAATGAGAGGCCTATTACTTTCATGTTTATTTTTTGAAAAGAATTGGAATCCAGTCTCAAAGTGTTTCTTTCAACGTGTTTTGTTGACTAAGGAGAAAACCGAAACGTCCACATTATCTGTATTTGTTAATTCAATTAAAGCTTCAATTCCGTATTTCTTCTAACTTCAAGCAGCAACAATTGTGTTTTATAAAATGATGACATTTGGAATGAGGAAAATGTCATCATTCCTATTTTTTTGGCATTGAATCCAACAACTACTATGGAAAGTATTAGGGGGTTTAAAATTAAAAGGATTTTATAAAACGAAGAAGTCTTGTGCTTCAGCAAATAGCAAGCGACTGGCACGGCCCATTTAGTGAAATGAATGATAAAAAAAATATGAACAAAAGAACCCCGATTGACTCGGCTGCACAGGTTAAATAATATGAACACGCCAATAGACTTGCCTACTCTCTTAAAAAAAAAAAAAAAATTAAAAAAAAAAAAAAAAAATATATATTATATATATATATATATATATATATATATATATATATATATATATATATATATATATATATATATATATATATATACCTACGCTATCATCATATTCATAATTAATATTATAATAATTACTATTATTATTGTTATCATGATCATGATGACGAACCTCATCATCATCTTCTGGGGAGTGAGCCGGACACTATGGGATGTGGGCACCAATGGGGAGTGAACCCAGACCTGTTAGAGGGGGAGGGAACCGTTATCATTATTATTATTATTATTATTATTATTATTTATTATTTTATTATTATTATTATTATTATTATTATTATTATTATTATATATTATTATTATTATTATTATTATATATTATATAATAATTATTATTATATATAATAATAATAATAATAATAATAATAATAATAATAATAATAATAATAATAATAATAAATAATATAATAATTATTATTATTATTATATATTATTATTATTATTATTATTATTATTATTATTATTATTATTATTATTATTATTATTATTATTATTATTAATCTTACAATGGATTGTTATGTTGTCAGCTGTTGTTTATGTGCGATTAGAGACAATACTCACACCATCCGCCAACTGGATAAAAAAAAGTCCTGACACACAAAACTATGTAAAACCTTAACCGTTTATTGTCTGATTGATAGAATTTAGTGATAAATACTCTGGCTGGCTAAAAATAATAACAATGAGCTGTGTGCGGTCAATTTCGTTCCATCTATTCAAAACTATCTTCAATGGACACATCAATCTATTTTTGTTCAATCTTTATAGGTTATGACTCAAACTCAATCGTAAGCATTCGCTCCGACACACCACCGTTTTGAAATGATACGTCACAGAAGCAAGCACACACACACACACACACACACACACACACACACAGACACACACTTGTCCATATGATAAACTTAGTAACAAAATTAGATTGTTAGTTGAGAATTGCATTAATCTTTACAAAAATTATGATTCAAACTCTCCAGCCACCCAACGATGCTTTGATTATAATATGTTGTTTAGATAAAACTTTTGAAAAATACTAACTTTCGGAACAAAGGGTTGGACATTTTTATTTTTAAACATTTTCCCGATTATATGTTATAATTATTACAACTTAGAAATTATTTCAACAAATCAAGGGAGGCCAGTCAGTCATAAAGTTATCAATTATTGAGTTGTATCCCCTGCTGTTCCTTGTAATTTGGTCCTTGATTCGAATACCGAACTGGGCGACGCAAAATTGAGCCACTGAAAAGGGCTCTTTATTAATATTATCAATTATCTCACTGTACTCGGGTGTAAATGAGTACCTGGTCGTTAATAGCATCGAATAAAGATTAATGAATGTGTGATGATATATCGTAGTGTTGTTAGCTAGGGACTCCTTCCCTTGTATATCGTTTTGAGCATGATTAGTGAATATTGCTTTACATAAAAGCTCAAGTTTTAAACGCAAATTAATTCTTTGCTTTCTTCTTTTAATATCCACCCCCCCCCCCCCCAATCCCCCGCCTTTCTTTCTCTCACTTCCCACCCTCAGATGGAGTTGATATGTGGAGGAGTCAAGGAAAGCAACCTGAAGCTGACGTTGGCCTTTGGTATAGGGATCCACCATGCTGGTCTGACAGACAAGGACAGGAGGGTGGTGGAAGAGCTGTTCGTCAACCAGAAAATACAGGTAATACATCGTCGTTTTTGTATTTGTTTTTTTTTTTTTTTTCTTTTATGGTCGGGGTGTCATGGTTGTGTCAATGCAATCAAAATAAAGGTCTGAAAAAGTGTGTATGAAACAGTGCCAGACAAAACACACACACACACACACACACAGAGAGAGAGAGACACACACACACACACACACACAGAGAGAGAGAGAGAGAGAGAGAGAGAGAGAGAGAGAGAGAGAGAGAGAGAGAGAGAGATCATCCCTAAAATTAAACCTACTGGGCAGGATATTTTTTTCTTCTTCTTGTATTTTTCTCACGGCTTTGTGTGGCACTGTTTCATACACGTTGTTTCTATTTGAAAATAAAACAACAAAGCTGTAATAGCTCCTTACAAGCGGCGAGTCTCTTCCTATGTGTTAAGCGTCGCTGTTGACTTGGGACCCTTTGTAAAGCGTTTTGAGTACATTTGCGACCCATCGCATCAATCTGGAATTATTTCAATAAAGATCTGATGATGAAAACTGACTTTACAGTCGAAATGGTTGGGCGTATGAATTTTTAGCCTCATAGGTCAGTTAGTTGGCAGAGCACTCTCTTCACATTCAAAGGAACCGTGGTCGATCCCAGATACAGTCGATAATTTTTTTTCTGACCACCCATCCCTGTCCACGTAGCAGTGATTGGGTAGCTGGGTCTGTTAAATCTGATGGAAATTACTATGCAATAGATTAGCGTTCCTATACAAAGAATAGCAAGCAGTTTCTATCGTACGTGTCTGTCACGCTATAGATAGTATGCGCTTGGCTAAGAAGCTCATAACATTGCCATCCGGAAGTATAACGGACCCACACACAAAACGGTGTGTTACCATGGTCGTTTATAGTCAGGTTAATACAGTTCAGTGAGCATTACTCATAAACGCGGATGGCAAAAAACAATAACAAAGACCTGAGTGACGTCATCTTCGAACTATCTATAGAAACATTTGTTCGTTTCACGCTTTAGAAACCAGTATAAACTCCGAATCCAGGAACGTTATGACTCTAAAGGACTACTTTACATTCTGTTATTAACAAAGCACATTGCATACTTGAGCCGTTCTTATATTTCTAGCAATCAGATTAGTTTTCTAATAATAAACCCTATGTAATACTTATTGTTCGAGGCTATTGGTCATATTTAGTGTATATTGCTCTATACTAAATCTCCTCTTTAAAAAATAAAAAAATAAAATGCGACTCGCCGTCTCAAAATGGTATTATGTCGCGATGGATTAGGAGTTTTTTATATGAATTTATAGCCACACAAAATGAAACGCGGGGTTAATATGGGATAGCGTGGCTCAGCGGTACGGTCTTTGCTTCATACCCATAAGGTACCGAGTTCGACTACCCGCCTCGTTGTGTGGCCTTGAGCAAGTCACCTCGCCCTAGCTCAATTAGCGGCGCGGCACTGCGGCTGACGCCTGGGTTATTCCAGTCTTCCTTTGGAATAGACCCTAAAGACAAATTTCCCCTTGGGGATGAATAAAGGGAGTTTCTTTTAAATTGTTTATTATATGTATTCTTTATTTTGTAGAACATACTACAATATCTTACGTTTTAAATGAGTCGGAGTTCGGATTTCAGAACATTTTAATTGTAAACTAATTTTTACTGGTCTTATTCATCCTGTCATAATAATAATAATAAATAATAATAATAATAATAATACACATTTATATAGCGCTCATTCTCGTGTAAAACACAAGCTCTGGGCACTTTACAATATAAATATCAATGTTAAGTGAAAAAAATAATAACAACAATAATAATTCATAGCCAAATCAAGGATTCATATAGAGTAAAGAAAAACAAATACAGTGAAAATGTGTCTTGATATTCTTTTTAAAAGTATGTAAAGACTTGCACTCCCTCAGACCACGTGGCAATTCATTCCAAATCTTGGGGCCGAAACAAGCAAACGATCTATCACTAAATAATACCGTTTTGAGACAGTGAGTCGCATTTAAATTTTAATGATAAAAAAAACAACAACAAAAAAAAAAAAAACAAAAAAACAAGCAAACCCTAGAGCATTTATATAGAGCAATGTCCACTAAACTTACTCAGAGCGCTTTTCAAGGGGCCCTGGCCTAGAGCAACGTTTAAGATGTAGGACAAAACATGACGCTTATAAGGCAATATTACACTTTTTATTCGGACAGAGACAACGCTGTTAACGACCAGGTACTCATTTTACACCTGAATACAGTGAGAGAATGTTAGTGAAGAGTCTTTTCTAAGGACTCAACTATGCGGCGCTCGGGAGTCGAACTCAGGACCTTCCGATATGAAGGCGGGTGTCATGCCACTAGAACACATAGCCGCACAATATTCTAATAATATTCTATTTTTTATTATTATTACTACTACTACTACTACAACCACTACTACTACTACTACTACTACTACTACTACTACTACTACTACTACTACTACTACTACTACTACTACTACTACTACTACTACTACTACTACTACTACTACTCCACTACTCTACTACTACTACTACTACTACTACTACTACTACTACTACTACTACTACTACTACTACTACTACTACTACTACTACTACTACTATTACACTACTACTACTACTACTACACTACTACTACTACTACTACTACTACTACTACTACTACTACTACTACTACTACTACTACTACTACTACTACTACACTACTACTAAATACTACTACTACTAACTACTACTACTACTACTACTACTACTACTACTACTACTACTACTACTACTACTACTACTACTACTACTACTACTAACTACTACTACTACTACTACTACTACTACTACTACTACTACTACTACTACTACTACTACTACTACTACTACTACTAGTTCCACTATCACCTTCAACACCATCCTCATCACCTTCACCTTTTTTCTATCCATCCCCCAGATCCTGATCGCCACATCCACTCTTGCCTGGGGTGTCAACTTCCCAGCCCACTTGGTGGTGGTCAAGGGTACAGAGTATTTCGACGGCAAGGCCGGCCGATATGTGGACTTCCCCATCACTGGTAAGGTCTCGAGTTCCAATCTTTTGCCCCAGTAGAAAGGTGTCGAGAATGTTTAGGAAAAGAGCATAACGTATGGCCTGAAAATGGGAGTGGGATGGGGTGGTGTCGGGGTGGGATGATGGGGGTGGGGAGGGGTCGAGCAACGGCGAATTATCATCAGATTTGGAGTTATAAAAGAATACAAATTAATAGGGAACAAAAGTGTGATGTCAAAATACTGGTTCCAATCTGATTGGAAGTATAAGGCCAGTCGTCCAGATGACTGGAGAATGCATTGTGCTACTGATCTTCTGGTTTCAGAGTGTTGGTATCTTATTTTCTAGCCCAAATATATGCCGGTCGTAAATAAAGATCATCCATCCTCGCCCTTACGCCCCATAATCATAAGAATCGGCCTTTACATCCTGTTTCAAAAATAGTTATATCACCTAATTAATTCAATTTTAACCCAGACATTGTCTATACATTGACCGGAGGACTTGTTATACACTTCCAAAGGTTTTGCATCGGAAAAGAGGAATAGTGACAACACGACTTCTTTGGCCTATTTGCATTGTTTAATCCACTGGAGTAAATAAAACCCCCCCCCCCCCAAACAAAACAAAAAAACCCTACAAAAACAAAAGACAAAACATCAACAACAACAAACAAACAACAACAAAAAGAACAACAAAACCAACCCGTTAAATCGTTCCAACTGTTGGGTAATCTCAGTTGGTAATGGTCTGACTAGTAATCAGGATGTCTAAGTCTAAAGTCTAAAATTCTATTATCAGTCAAGAAAGGCTGATTATTTGGGATTATGTTTTCTTGTTTTGCCCCTGTGATTTTTCTAGCGCTGTATTAGGCACAGCTTTTCAGGTTTCTTGTCTACTCCATAATTTTTTTTTGTTTTTAAATGTCATCTTATCCTTTTTTCTTGTGTCGCTTTGTGGTGCTGGCTTGACACTAGACTTTTGATCGGTAGGTCCTTGGTTCGATTCCCGATTTGGGAGGCGCATAGTTCAGTCCCTGGAAAACGCTCATAACTCACGTTCTCCCACTGCACTCGGGTGTAAAATGAGTCCATAGCTGGCAACAGCGTTGTCTCTGTGTTGAAATGTGTTCTAATAGCAGCATCATAATATTGTGCGTCACGTCTAATCCTACAGGTTAATTGTCGCTGTTTGCTTGAGACCTCTATGCGCTTTGAGCTTATTTTGTGAATATTCGGCTATATAAAAAAATCTCAAGTTTACCTGACACAGTATTTTACCCACCTTATTCATATTCGTGTGCTCGCCCTCGACATCAACCAGTGTATAATTTTGTTTTGACCATCCCCTCCCACCCCCCCCCCCACCCCCCCACCCCACCCCTCCTTTCCACCCTTAGACGTTCTGCAGATGATGGGAAGGGCTGGCCGACCACAGTTCGATGACCAGGGAGTCGCTATGATTCTAGTCCACGATATCAAGAAACATTTTTACAAGAAATTCTTGTACGAACCCTTCCCTGTGGAGTCCAAGTAAGATTTTCAATTGAAAAACATAATGCGGCTATGTGGTCTGTTGGTATGACACTCGCTCTTCGGATCGGAAGGTTCTGGGTTCGAGCCTCGCTCGGCGCATTGTTGAGTCCTTGGAGAAGGCTCTTTACTCACATTCTCTCACCGTACTCAGGTGAAAAATAAGTACCTGGCCGTTAACAGCGTTGTCTTTGTCAGTAAACAAAATGTAATATCGCCTTACAGGCGTCCTAAATGTTAAATGTTGCTATTGGCCAGGGACCCTTTGTAAAGCGCTGTGAGCACGTTTAATGGATATTGCGCTATATAAAAAGCTAAAAAAAAAAAAAAATAAATAAAAAATAAATGTGACTTACCGACTCAAAGCGGTAGAGTATGTAGCGGTGATTAAGATGCGACAATCCAATTTATTGTTTGGTTTTATCTTTGATTTGGGAGAATGAATGTCATTTCTCGAAAATAGAAGAAAGAAAGAAAAAAAAAACAATTTATAAACCTTTTAAAAAAAGTTATTAGGCTCAATGTAGCCGGAGTTTACTCCAGTTTTTCTAGCGTGAAATAGGACGGTAATCTATCGCAAGGTACTTTCCACCATTCTATTAACAGATCCAGCTACTCAATCACTGCTGGGTGGGCAGTAGGGTCAGAAATAAAAAAAATATTGACGTCACCCGGTATCGAATTCGGTCCCATTTGTGTGAAGCGAATGCTCTACTAACCATCGGGACCCCCGTAATTTCTCAAAGTGATTAAAAACTAAAATGTTACATTTCTGGTCATTTAAATTTATTTTTAAAATTTCCTTTTTTTAATATGGTTAACTCCGACATAATGCCGTTTAGGAACGATGGGTCAAATATGTAGTTGAATTATGGATATATATGATTGAATTCTGAATGGCGTCGTCAATGACCAAGCGGTAACATGTTTTGTCAAGTCAACAAAAGCAAGGCGAAAATTTAACGATATCAGTAACTAATGTTTCTGGGTCTCGTATAAGTTGTAAAAAGTTTGTGGGTTTCGTTGTAATCTATACTATAAAATGGTTCTGGGTTTCCAGATAACGATAAACATTACATAACCCTTGAATGATACAGTTTCAGAATGGTTTGAGAATTTCATTACATTATTTTACGGTCACGTGATCTTCATTACTCCTGTACTATTATCAATTGATTGATTGATTAATTGATTAATTGATAAATTTGTTATCTTTTTACTTTATATGTGTGCTATTTATTGATTATGCAAATGCGATCATTTATTTTATCTTTCCTCGTCCAGTTTATTGGAAGTGTTATCAGACCATCTGAACGCTGAGATCGTTGCCAGCACCATCAGCTCCAAGCAAGATGCCATTGACTACATCACGTGGACATACTTTTTCAGGAGACTGGTCATGAACCCAAGGTAAGCGTTTTGTGATTTTTTAAAAATGATTGTGAGTTCTGGCCAGTGTCACATCAAATACAGGATGCTCTCTGGGATTTGAACTTAGGATGAGCATTAGATGACTGTGTGGCACAGTTTTATTGTCATTGCTTCGTACTCAAAAGATACTGAGTATCGACGTACGTACACGAATGCGGCGCTGAGTTTGCGGCCTGGATAGATCATCATAACTTAGTAGTGTGACACCATTAGAAGCTGCTGCAAAGAAAAACAAATACAGAAAACGAAGAAAGAAGCGAAACGAAATATAACAAAACAAAACAAAGAAAACAAGCAAGGTAATTCAATTAATTCATTTTTATAATAATATTTATTTCGCCTTTCAAATTATCATAACCATCTACTTATTTCATTGGTGAACATTGAGAATAACAAAAATCAAGAAGGTACACGAAATATACAACAGAAACAACAACTTTATAATAAGCCTAGTCACAACCATTATGCCCTCATTGTATGTGGAAACATTAATTATCTTATTGCAAATGAACTCTTAACGCTCATACGGCAGCTTGCCAGTTTTCATACCGATCAGGAAAGCGCCGAAAAGTTCCCAATGCTCAAAATAAACATAAAGAATTTAAGCTACATCGAACACAGATCTTTATTTCTAAAAGTCTCAGCTAGAAATATGAGAGTTTATCGCCAGTTAGACTATCTAAAAATTTGACAATAAACAAATAGTGTGTGATGTCTTAGAATACTCAAAAATTGTATATAGTTTCGACCAACAATCCTTTTGCAATTGATGAACACGTTATTCAATTCGACTGCTAAAATTCGAGTTACTGCAAGTATTCCTTCTCATATTATATGATATTGTCTTTATTTAAAACAAATCTTTGCGTTTTAAAGTAAAAATTAAGTTTAAACAGACGTCTAACATGGGACTACGTCTTCATATGTGCAACGGCTTGTGACATATTATTTTTATGTGGGACTGAGCCATGAACACTCTGTAGCGAGGTTACAAAAATGTCCCAAAATATCTCTCTCTCTCTCTCTCTCTCTCTCTCTCTCTCTCTCTCTCTCTCTCTCTCTCTCTCTCTCTCTCTCTCTCTCGCTCTCTCTTCCATCAAGATTATCTAGTAAGGTTAGGTTTTCATATTATGCTATTAGCGTGTTCACTATTACTTCTTATACTCGTCTAGGTTGACCGTTTGTTCTTCGAACTAAACAAATAATAATATTATTATAATGTCCTGAATAATCATCCATCCAGCCATTCAGACATTTGTCACCCATCGTCTCAAAATGGTGTTTTGTCGGAGTGAACCTGGCATTTCTTATCGAATTTTAAGCCTACCTTATGTAATTGAAAGTTGCATTCAATGTATAATTGAAGAGAATGAGACTTATCATTCAGACTCTAAAAAAAACAAACACTTCCTAATTTTCTTGGGATTTTCTATAGCGCAATATACTCTGAACGTGCTTAAAGCGCTTTACAAGGGGTCTCCAGCCATCAGTAACGCTTAACAGGTAAAACGAGACATGACGCCTGTAAGGCGATATTAGAATTCTTTTTCTTTTCAACAGATACAGCGACGCTGTAACGGCCAGGTACTCATTTTACACCTGACGACGGTGGTAGGATGTGAGCAAAGAGGCTTTCCAAGGACTCAACTATAATATATGCGCCGCTCAGAGCGGGACTCGAACCCAGGACCTTCCGATCCGACGGCGAGTGTCATACCAAAAGACCACATAGCCAAACGATCATTTCGATCATTAAATACTTTAAAATCAAAGTTCTTAGTCCAACATGAAACCAGATTGATGCGATGGGACTTATTTAACTTAAGAGACTTTGTAATGTATTATATATATTTAACAAAATCTTCATTCTACATCTAAAGCAGGGCGAAATTTAGAATCAAACATCAGTATTTCTGACTCATAATATGCTTTAATTAGCTGTGCACATTGAAAGCAATCGACATTGAATAATAATGTAACGATAAAATGATAATTAACTATTTTTCATATTATGTAATCGTTCAATAAATTATGAGTTGGCAGTTTGAAAAAAATATTTACATCCGTTTGTTACACAAACAAAAAATGTGTTCATGTCAACACCATGTTGTTAAAAAAATAATTTAAAAAAAATCAACATTCTCACAATAACCTGTAATGCTATAGGTTCTATTCTCACAACAGTCAAAAGATTCAGTCATATATCACTTCGATAATGATGATGGTGAAGAAGAAGAAGAAGATGATGATGATGATGATGATGATGATGATGATGATGATGATGATGATGATGATGATGACGATGATGATGTTGATGATGATGATGATGTTGATGAATATGATGATGATGATGATGATGATGATGATGATGATGATGATGATGATGATGATGATGATGATGATGATGATGATGATGATGACGACGACGATGATGCTGCTGCTGATGTTGATATTGATAATGATAACAACGGTGATAATGATGACGATGATGACAACAATAAGATAGTAGTAATAAAGTAATGTATTGTTCCCCCACTCATAATTTTAGGCCATATTTTCGTATACCTTGTGGTAGTTGGGGGGGGGGGGGGGGGGGGAGTGTGGGGTAAAGACTCTAAACCACACGAAGAGAAAGGAATCAATTTTTAAATAATACTAATATATTGGATATACTACTGGAAATGTCCATTCAAGAAAATGCTCATTGGTTTTCCTGATATTTGAGATGCTCATGGACTGTTCCTTGAGTGAAACATCCGTACTTAATTTCCCATAAGTATTATTAGACACATATAAGAATTAAATAACTTCAAATACGTACAAAGAGATAATAATATTAACTAGTAACTGCCATGTTTTGGAAAAACTCAAAGTTAAAAATTTGGGCAGAAAACTCGTCCTTCAAATATCTATCGATTTAAATGACCCTCAGCTTGGCAAAAACTCTCAAACCTGGGACTTCGCGAAGTCCCAAGTTTGAGAGTTTTTGCCAAGATGAGGATCATTTAAATAGATCGATATTTGAAGGATGAGTTTTCTGGCCAAATTTTTAAATACGAGTTTTACAAGAGTACAGCAGTTAACTGTTTAAAAAAGAAACTAAAATGGAGTGCAACAATGTGAAAATGTACAGAGGTGACTAGATGCCTCAAGAGTTGTCACGTGGTGACCAATCTGTCATTCACCCGTAAAACGCCAAATATATATATTTTTAGAGAGAAAAAAAATGGCCAGAAAATTTTCTCTTTATATTATGTCGATAGATTTTTTAAAAATGAACCCCTAACTTTTGATTTCTAAAACGTTTTAATTTGAGATTTTAAAAAAGATAAAGAGATTGAAAAGTTTTTGATATTAGTTATTAATCTTTTTCTTTTTTTTTTTTTCTTTTTTTTTTTTTGAATGATAAAAAAACTAGGCGTTTTGTACGACAGAATATTGTGGATATCAGTTAGCCACGGTGACATTGGGAAATGACTTAGATTTCACGGAGAACAAAAATAAATGCGACTCTGGTGCTGCTTTAAGCTTGAAATAAGTGGTAAAAATCAATGACGAAGTTATGTAAAATCCAAGTATGTATATCATTAAAGATAAAGGTGACATTCATTGTCAAAACTGTCTTTTTGTTGTTGTAAGTTTGGCCATAAATATTTTATTTCAAACATCAATCGATGAAAATGACCCCTAACCTCACAAAAGTCATTGAATACAATGACTTTACATCATTGAGAATACAAAGAAATATCGGGTTTGAGACTTTTTTACAAGATGAGGGACATTAAAATCGATTGACATTTTAAGTAAAAATGTTTCTGGCCAAGTAAAAGCAAATCCTGTTTTGTTAGTGTGAGAGTACTTATAGAAAATACGTTAGGTTGTACAATTTTCAACAATCAGTGTAAGCAGATGATCGATTTAATGCAACCTCACCATTAATAATTTCATTTTTTTTTTAATTAAGAAAAAAATGATTTCAACCTTTTTTTTACGTAGAAGAAAAGATTAGCTTAAAGTGCAGCATAGTAGGAAGCTAAAAGACCGAATAAAGGAATAAAAGAAAATGGGGAGATCCGAGTGTCAATGATTATTTCATGATATTAGACTAGATTGCATTATTTTTAAAAAAAATGCTCTATCGTGCATTCATCATAACATTTACAAGACAACACTGAAATAAATTAGGTGATCAAATTATGGGACTTTGAGATTTTGGAGTATTCCATTTTAAAACAACCAATCATATGCGGACACAATGGCAAAAAAAAAAAAAATATATAAAAAAAAGATAAATTTTATTTATAGTATTTACAAACATTATATATTTATATATCATGGCTTCATATTGTATTTTTCTTGACAAAGTGAATTTATTTTAATACTTCATAGAGATTTCATGAGCAAAAATGTAACGTTGAGGAAAAGAAGAATCAGATAAAAGAAAACAATGATTATGATTTAATATTGAAAACAAACAAAACAATTCTGACTTTTATAAAACCATTTAATTGGTTAAATACAAATCAAAATGTTGGAAATAGTTTGTAAAAATAAACAAAACAAAACAAAACAAAAACAAGACCACTGTAATGACTGAAACAAGTACGTATTTACCAAAATATAAAGGAAGCAAAAATAAAATCTAAGTTGTTGAAATAAATTTTCGGAAAAGAAATAAATATGAATTTAGACGGATTGACACGTCTGGTAAATTAATAAATAAATGGCTGCATCATAACAGATGGCTGTGCAAATAAATAATAAATAAACATTATGAATTCTAGCCAGGCACTTTTGGAATTATTGTCTTCTTTTTCTTCTTCTTCTTTTTTTTTTGTTTGTTTATTCCTGCCATTTATAACAAGTCATCACCATTGTAGAAAAATGATTATTATAAAAAAGGAAATACTGAACTGAGGTATATCATGACGTGCGTAAAACGTTTAAAGCAAAATGATAATGGAAACTAAAAGAAACAAGCTAACAGAAATCAAAACAGTAATGTATTGATACAACACGCATTTTTCTTCTCCTTTTATTTATTTATTTATTTTTAAAAAAAATCTTTTTGTCAAAAAGAGAATTGTATTGGTCTCTTCTGTCGTGCTGACGCAAGTAGCATAAGATAGCAAAGATGAGCAGTTGGTAGTGTGAGGTAGTGCGAGAGAAAAACAAGTTGGTTGGGATTGAGTTGTTGGTATAAAAATTCTACTGCAATAATTTTTTTTTCTCGTTGTGGCAAGATTGACTTCAAATGTCGATCGATTAAAATGACTCTCATCTTGTCATAAATACAAGTTTTCAAACCTGAGAATGTGCATTTTGAATCTACGCGCTGTTTTCTTTTCCTCGACCACACAATGGGTACTGTCGTAAGCATGCATACATTTTCCAACTTCTTCACAACCAACTTTCTCTATTTTTTCTGACACTGCCGCATACTACATGCTTTTCTCTGCTTGCTCCTCTTACATATTGTTTTCTCCTTTTTGTTTTCTTCTTCTTCGTCGTCGTCTTTTTATTTTGATGCATTTCACGTCTGGGGGAATGTTTATGTGTGCCAAGTCAAAGCTGCATGACGCCCCCGCGCTCACTCCAGAAGGGGCTGGTGTAATTCTAATTTGCTGCTCGTTGCGCCTAAAACAACAATTTTATTTTAACTCAATTAAGTTAACAAACGTGCAAAGTTACACAGTTAAAAAGCTTTTCCATTTACCTAACAACAGTCTCTAATTGTGCTAGGCTTGTTTTAATACAAATTATTTTGTGTTATCACGAATTACATTTTTATATATATATAAAATTTTTAATCTTCTTCTAATTTTTTTAACAGTATGAAAATTTACTCATCAAAACTACATATCGCACAATGTTATTTATGAAATAATTCACTCAAATTCAAGGACTGACGTTCAGTAATAAGAAAAATCCTCTTTAACTGTGGGTAACCAATTTTATTTTAAAATATTTCCAACCCGTTTAAATGACTAAAAAGCATTCTACGACTACTACTAAAATCATCTCACTCCTTTACTTGCAACAAAACTATATCAACTTCTAAAAAAATGATTCGGTCCTCGAACCACACTCGACTCTGGATTCAATTTATGACTCATCCTCATACATGTCGATGATTTTTATGAAAATATTATGTGTATTTCTCATTTTTCCTAATCCGTAACTAAAACGTTCTTATGACTGTCAGAATGATTAAATATCTCATTAAGTTAACTCAGCAAACGTAAAGAAATGGACATTTAATTCCAATTAATCAAAATGGCAAGAATTTTTTGTTTGCTTTTTTTTTTTGTTTCTTGTGTTTTTGTTTCTTCTCTTCCGTGAGACAAACATGAAAAAAAAAAAGTTTCTTTGCAGGAGTGTCGTTGCACCATCACCCATGGCAAGATGTCATCAGTCAATGTTCATTCATTATAATTTTTAAAATATCACAGATAATAAATGGATGAAGGGGATCACCTCGTTGTGTATGTTGTAGTTACCCCGTTCCGCCTCCTCTTCGTAGATTCGTTTTGTCCCAACACTGTACAAAACAATGAGCAAAAAAATGGACTGCGTTGTATTGTTCGAGTGTTTTTGAATGTAATCCGGGCGTCTCGAGAGTTCTCAGAGATTGTTTGGACGAAATAGTCCCACAAGGATGTCAAATCTCAGCACCTTTTGTCATTCTCTGACAAGTCACATTGAGGGTTTTTTTTAATATATTTTTTTCTCTCTCCACATTTTAACCAGAAAACTTTTACTTCAAACCATCAACTTGTCAAAAAAGCTCAAATCTCAGACTCCAAAAGAGTGTCTGCATTGTACTTTCCCAATTGAGGGTCTTTTTAATCTCTCGGTATTTAGTAAAAGTTTCACTGGCCAAATTGGGAAAAAAAGATGTGTTTTTGTCGGAGCATGGCAAACATCTTCCATTTAATTTAACGTTTAAATTTATCTTTTCCTCACTCGCATTATTTGAAAGATGATTTTGTTTGTGATTTGATGAAGCGATTACCTCTTCTCCTCCCCCCCCCCCCCCCCCCCCCCCCCCCGAAATAAATCAGCGTTGTATCTTGATCCGAGTGGATAAGAAATAATTTGAGCTCAATATTTGGTGCTTATTTGAAGATTGTGTGACTTCACTCTTTGTTGTTGATTGAAGAAAAGTATGGTGCTGATCCGGGTTAGGATGCGAGGATCTCCTTTGTCATCGCTGATTGTGGTGGTGTTTTATTATTATGACTGCAGTAGTAGTACTGTGTCGTATCAGCAGCGGCTGTAGTAATGGATGTTGTTTGGCACCTGTGGCTGCGGCTGATGTTGGTGTTCGTAGAAATCGCCGCTGCTACGGAATGCTGGGTTTCTGATCTCCAGGATTTTCTCGGCTTTGAAATAGCGACGTTCTCTCAACCTGGGAAAATGTAGGGATAAAAGTATGAAAGTAGTGTAAAAATTTTGATATATTTTAAGTGTGCAAAAGTCTAGACCGTCTATTTTATTTAGAAAATAGCAGTATTTAAAGATATGCGAAATAAAAGCAAAAGCAAATGCAAAAACAACAAACAAACCAAAAAATAAAAAAGAATAATAAAAATAATATACCCCCCCCCCTCGAATAATCAAACAAGCAAACAAAACAAACACTCATTTGACTCTTTGATATGCATTCATTCTCTGTCCCCAATATCTACCATTGTATTTGTACCCCAATCTCTATTTGAGTTTTCTGTAGTTGTTTAACGCATCGATACTACGGAGTTTATTCCATTCAGAGGAAATAAAGTGATAATAATAATAATACATTTTCTTTTAGACTTTTATTTTGGGGTCACACAAATTATGTGAGGCCATTCAAGTCCAGCTGTACGCTTTGATTGCCGCATATACAATTTGACTTTATTGTTAACTCTCTAAGATTTTTATTATTTTTAAAATGCAACAAAACAATAACCTGTTTGAACAATGAGCAAACTCACCATTTGATCAGTAATAAGAGCAATAAGATGATCAGGATAAGGCTGAGGGTTCCAATCACACCTCCTGCAATGGCAGCTGTTGTTGAAGATAAAGGAAATAGTAACTGTTAACAATGACGTAACAATAAATGCTCTCTCCCTCTCTCTCTCTCTCTCTCTCTCTCTCTCTCTCTCTCTCTCTCTCCCTCTCTCTCCTCTCTCTCTCTCTCTCTCTCTCTCTCTCTCTCTCTCTCTCTCTCTCTCTCTCTTTTTTTTTTTCCTCTTTTCTCAATCTCATTATTTTTCTTAATGTCTCTGTTTCTGTCATTGTCTCTTTTTTTTCTTCTGTCTTCCATTTTCTCGATGAATCTACCGGAGACTCCCTTCATATACACCCTCTTCTCATTTTAATCAAGACATAAATTAAGTTTTCTCCATGTTATGTTGGTTTTTAATCTTTATTATTTTTCCTTTTCATTATTTCATATCTAACTACCTCGGAAAATAAAATACCGTCAATTCGGGTGACTTTGCGTCAACCGAGATATATCATTTTGAGTTTTCTCCGGCTTGTTGCAGTTATTTTCCTTATTAGATGACTATAGATGAAAAGTCACCCATTGAGTCAAAGTCACCCCGGTTGACATAATGATTATTTTCTTATTCTTGATTAGTTTTGCTCACCGAATGGCAGATTGCTGCTTGATGAACGAGTCTTGTTCCTAATCAAAGGGACTGTATTTCCATTATTTTTGTAGACTGGGGTGGTTTCAACTGAATTATCTGGGTTGTTTCCCCTGCTGTGTATCTCTTCCTCCGTATTGTGCACTGTGTTGCCTTCGGTGTTGACGAAATTACTTTTTTCGTGCAAATGGCTGTTCGTCATACTGTGCCAGTTGTTGTCAAAGCTGTTCGTGTTGTCGTTGTTATTGTTGTTGGCAGTGTTACTGTTAGTCTTGCTGGGAGTTGGTCGCTGAAGGCTGTTGGGCAGTGGCGGGAATGCTGGAAATACGAGCAGATAAAAATCAAATAAATTATTAACATGCTATTAGATATGTCTACAGCACGGTATTGGTAAATTAGCAAGACATTTTAGGTAAATTGTTTTGCAGAAATGTATTTTTCTTGCGCTTAACTCAGCCCATTTATCGATTTGTTACAATTTGCACTAATTTTAAAACTATAAAAGCGTAAAGTAGATATTTGTTCAAACATAGTTACACGTTTAAAGCATTGCATTGAAGACTGTAGAATTAGAGTTTTTGGTACACTCTTGACAAATATGGGCCAGAGCCATATTGTTTAAAAAATCAAGAAGAATCATTCAACCTTACTTTGTGATTTCATTATCGGTTGTTCAAGTTTAGAACATCACTGTTTAAAAGGAATTTTTGCTTTGAGAAGACTATGAGTAAAAGTTTGAAATATATTCTGCGCAGAAAGTGTGAACTGGAGGGGGGGGGGGTGTTAAATATAGAGTTACAGAAGCTCTTGCTTACCTTCGTAGTGCAGCCAGAATCCTTTACTTAGGCCTACCCTACTGGAGAAGACCTCAATGTGCAGGGATGACTTCATGATGTAGCTGGTGTTGATGCGTCGGCCACAGAGAGTGTAGCTGCGCTTCGTGTCCCGGAAGTAGATGTAGTCGTAGCAGTCTGTGTGGCCTTTGTCTTGCAGCTGGAGATCAAGGATATGTAGGCGGATCTGCTGAGATGGGTCAGCCTGGATTGAAATGTTGCACGGTCCCTGTCGACAAAAGAACATGAAATATGTATATATGTTTGTGTGTGTGTGTGTGTGTATATATATATATATATATATATATATATATATATATATATATATATATATATATATATATATAATATATATAGGATTTGTTGTAAGATTTAAAAGAAAAGAGTTTACGATGGCTTGGATGCGGTTAATAATGTAGAAAGTATCACCAATTTTTTGTGTAGGAGAAAGTTAACTAGTTGAAAAAAAGAGAGAATTATATACCATATATCATTATGAATAATCAAACAATATAACCTTTTAAGATATAACCGTCTGTTGCATTCGATAGAGTGCGTTTTTTTTCAAATTTTATAAAGAAATAATTTGAGGTTTGAGCATTGTATGAGTTCAATTACGAATTGAAGACAATGTGTGTTTTTAATCATTGCTGTAACAGTTAATGACTATGTATTTTTCTCCTGAAAAAAATAGCGTCAAAATTGCTATTTATTTTAATTTGCTTCAACTAATACGTAGACCTACCTGTCGGGCAAATTTGCTTGGGTAGTTCGGAGTTCGAATGTAACCACTTTCCTCCATCAATCGTCTCTCACTGCAAATATCGTACACTGTGCTCTCTGGAGATAGGAAAGAAAAATGCTTATAAAAAAAGTTTTCAACGTATTAAAAATATATAAATAGATATAGCCTTAGGATCATCTCCATGTTACCTTTCAATTGACAACAACAAATTATAAGAACTTTCTGTCGTTATCAAAATTTCTATCATGAAGAGAGAACGTTTTTCTATATTCAAAAAGAGACGAAACGAAACACAACAAAACAAAACAAAAATAGATAAATACAAAGAATGTTTGTGGAAGTAATTCAAACTATACGCGGGCTAAGAAATAGTGAAGGTGGCTAAACAGGTAACGAATATCAAAATCATAATGTCTTAATCCTCTTTTTTTTAATATAAGCAAAAAAGAAAAGAAATTAGCTTGGACTGACGATTTGCCATACACGGATTATGTTTTATAGCTTAGTTTAAAGATTTTTTTTGGATCCACGTTAAGTATGTCACTTCGGAACGAAGCAGGCGAAGAAAATTTGAGTTTTATCTCAAAACAATAGGACTATGAAATTAATTGCTTTAGTTAAAGTTCTTTTTAAATTTACAATAAAGTTCTAAGCATCAAATTCACTCCGACATAATACCGTTTTGAGACGATTGGTCACATGTTATAAAGGAACAGGAGGAAAAGCATCTAAATTCCTTTCATTAAGTAGGGGTGTGGAGGAATGCTTCATTAGCGCCAAGGGGTGACCAGGTCTCACGAAAACAATGAGATTAAAAGTAGGTGAATCAATAAATGACTGAATGAAGATGCGAGAAAACAAAAGTTGGAAACAATGACAGCTGTGTGCTATGACTTTTTACGGAGATTTGATTGGCTATTGTCACGTTATTGTCTGCGGGATTTTGGTCGGCCATCTTGCCCGGCATACTAAGCTAAGTCGTGCAGACGTCAAATAGGGCGTAGCGATTGGTTGACAAATCGGAAGGAAATAGCGACACATGTTTAGTGAGTTGGAGGAAGTAAAAATTAAATCCTGGTTAGGGGGGAGGTGTAACTCTATTATGAAGATGTGCATTCATTAAACATACAAAATAATATAACGCTTTATCTAATAATGGTTGTCGCCATAATTGTGGAAATAGCGAAACATTCTTTAACGTATTTCAAACAACATGCATAACGCTGTTGTTGAGGTTGAAATACATAATAATCTATTGTAAGTGGAAAGAATTGCAAACAATACTGTTCAAATGCTTTAGGAAATATCAGCTATTTGGAACAAAAGACGAAAAGAAATCAACTTTATTATTTTGGCAGGAAGACGCGTTGTAATATTATGTGGAAAAGGAGAAGTTTGTTTTTGATGCGAATTCTGGTCTAAAGATAGATTATGGAATGGAGGGGTCGGAGTTTCGGTAATGACGTTTTGCCAGTAATTTGATTCTTAATCGAAACTGGATTTTTTAAAAACATGTCAGCATTTGAATGATTGAATAATTCAACCCACATGCGTAGTTGCGTATTTGTTAGGTAATATCTTACATTTGTATTTTTTTGTTTGTTTGTTTGTTTTAAAGTAGTAGTATTTTAGCTGCTGCATGCGAGTCGATGAAATGAGGGAGGGAGATGGAAGGAGGGATATATATATATATATATATATAATATATATATAATATATATATATATATAATATATATATATATTTATATGGAGAGAGAGAGAGAGAGAGAGGGGAGAGAGAGAGAGAGAGAGAGAGAGAGAGAGAGAGAGAGAGAGAGAGAGAGAGAGAGAGAGAGAGAGATGGGTCTGTACGTTGTTTTTTCAAGTTTCTTCACCCGCCATAAAATGGCGCCTTTTCCACACATTTCACCTCCTACATCTGAACACCTACATACTACAGTAACTGTTACACCTGGGTAGGTTAGCCTTGACTTTTAACTTTTCCTGATGCCAACTTTCAAGACCGACCTACCTTCTACAATCTGTTTTATGTCTTTCACCTACTTCCGTCTTACCCGCTATCTCCTTCATTGTTATAAATCTAGTCAAATCTAATCACTTCTAACAGCAGACTTATTATTGAAATAGATAACAATCAACACGAAAATATAACAACTAAAAACAAGAGACTAAATCTAAACAAAATCAAAAACGAATAACAGAGCAAGCAAAACAAAACAAAAAATAAATAAAAATAAAAACTATATTTTTTAAAAGCCAACAAAAGACGAACAAACAAACAAAAACAAAAACAAAAAAAAAAACAACAAAAAACAAAACAAAAACAAAACAAAATCAAAACAAAGCTAAACACAAAAAAAAAAACAAACCCCACAGATATAAAACAAACAAACAACGAAAGAAAAAATAACAGTTCAGAGAAATGTTAAATAAAACGGAAAAGAAATAAGTTAAAATAAAACAACAAACAGCATACAAATAAACAGACCTAAACAATACTTCCTGCATGGCATCGTTCAGAAATTAATTTAATTATTTCCTGCCTCCAAAAGGTGAATTTAAGTAACCCAATAGGATTAAAATGTGTTTACTTGTTTACGATTTTTTCAAAGCGTTTTTCCCTTTCATTGAAAAAAAATGTTTCTTTCTTTCTCTTTCTTCTTCTTCTTTTTCTTCTTTAAAAAAAAAATATGATAATCCTGTTGAAAGGAATTAATTGGATATTTAATGTCAAAATACAGCATGAATTTAACCAGAAATTTCTTCTTTTTTTAAAAAAAAAAATTAAATCCTTCAAAATCTTTTTAAAAAATTGATTGGAAATCTTCAAGCATTTGTAATGGTTTGGAAGAGTGTCAGAATTTGGTGTAGACAAATTAACTTTTAACGCCATTTTCGCGAGTCATTTGGGATGATTGCTCAACATTTATGGCCTCGCATTTACTCATTACCGTTTTCCATAATATCCTACCCCTAGATTGTAACGCGTAATGTGTAGAGAGAAAATTATTCGATTTCCTTCTTTTGACATTCTCCCCCCCCCCCCCCCCCACCAATCTCTCTCTCTCTCTCTCTCTCTCTCTCTCTCTCTCTCTCTCTCTCTATCTATCTATCTATCTATCTATCTATCTCCCCGTTTCCTTCATTCCCCTTCTCTTCCCCTCCTTCCCTCCCTCCGTCTTCTCACAATATCACCCTATCAACCCCTTCTCTCTCCCTGTCTCTCTTTCTTGCTCTCTCTCTCTCTCTCTCTCTCTCTCTCTCTCTCTCTCTCTCTCACTCTACCTTCCTGTGCATTTAACATCGCCACCTTTATCTTTGGCCAATACACTTAAAGAAAACAATGGTTGCTTTTGTTTTCTGTGTCTCCCAAGTATCGGAAGACGTTGAAATCACAACACAGCACATCAATCCATACATCACAAGTACACATCATCAATCTAATCCAAGTACAAAAAAGCAATCCCCTAGAGATACACGATAACGGGCGCTTAAATGACTTACTATTACTAGTGTTGAAAGCGCACCAAACACCTAAAAACACAACAAGCATCCCCATATTATCCTTGGCATAAATTGAACTGTAATAAATTGCTTGCTATCTCATAAAACATGTTGAAAGATCAAAATTCGATCCATCATCTATCGTTTTGTTGTTGAGCGAGGAAGAGTTTCGAGCTCGAAATGTTCCATGTCAATTTTGTTTGTTTGTTTAAAGCAGTAATCTCCATATTTGTTTAATACTTTCTTCAGTCCGTAGCCTTTTCAATATTCACTTAAATTACATTGACGACTCGCTCTACTCACCTTTAACGCATTTGTAATCCACTTGGAAGTAATTGCTGGATTTGTTACAACTCTTGATGTTCACGCCGTGATCTCCAGGCGGCAGGTTGATATCGCAACTTTGTCGTCCTACACACGCGTAGTGGACATGGTCATCCTCCACACACCCGTGATGTTCTTCGTCGGCTACCAGTCGACATTGGCCAGACTGACTGTAGCCGTAGAAGGAACGCAGGATGTACAGCATGTATCCAGGGCCGCACTGGATGTTCATGGTCTTTTTGGGGTTGGACGAACACACAGACATGGTATCTCCTGTGGAATGGAAGTCAGAAATGGACATATTTGAAAAGGTTGGAATAATGATCACAGTAGATAGACAGATAGACATCAAAGATGAACCTGGTCATGCAACGTCATTGACAATGAGCATGGAAAAGTAATTCGAGGGAAAAGTAAATGCTCATTGGAAAGAGAAAAAAAAAACAAATAATGATTAAACAAAATCACAATAAAAAACAAAACAAAACGAAAAAACAAAAACAAAACAAAAAACACAACATGCCAACACCTACAAGACAAAATTCTTTACTCAGTACGTATTCCCAAAATGACCTCGTAGTGTTGTTACTGGATGCAGCATGTACGACTAAGAACTTTGCTGGTATTTTAAACATACTTAAGAATTATTTGTCTTTGTGTTTTTTTTTATCCCGACCCCCCCCCCCCCCCCCCCCTTCTCCAGAACAAAATAAAACCAACAGACAATATAACTGATGTCTATGTTACATTGGGATGTATGTTTATTTCAGAGCAATCGTATTTTACTATAGATTAAAAACAAAATAATCTTAACGGAATATTCGGAATAGAGTGTAGGCGCATTTCCGTACTTATTTATTTCTCTCCCCCCCCCACCCCCCCTCTTGTTATTCATCCATTTATATATTTATTTTTTTCAAAGAAAAAGGGGAAAAAAAAGATTTCCTACTTGAATCCGTGCCAACTAAAGTCTGAACGAAATAGTTGTTTCTTTTAGACATCGTACAACGCTAACTCTGGTCTTTAGTTCCTTTTTTTTGGTTTTGTTTGTTATTTAATTACTTTTATTTTTTCAAATATTTAAAAAGTTTAAAATTCTCCCAAAACTTCTCAAGTTTACTGTTTTGCTACCGACATCATCTCACTTCTTTTTTTTTCTTCATTATCTGCGTAGGTTAGATTTTTCTGTGGAAACGTGAGCCTTCATTTTACAAGCCATCTTCACCATTTTCCTCTTCGTTGTTTTTAACACCTTTAGAAACGGGTTGATGTAAAGATCTTGAAATTCTAAAATAGCTCTATGTGATGTGAAGGGTAATAATATACAACCATATCTTTATTTCATACGGAGAATTTATCTCAACTGGGATTTTATGGGCAATTTAAAATGATGTTATGGAGGATTTTGTTTGGATTTTCGTTAAGGGTCAGAATGATTTAAAAAGGAACGATGACAAAAACAATAATGATAATAATGCTAAGGATGGTAATGCTTAAGGGTCAGAATGATTTAAAAAGGAACGATGACAACAACAATAATGATAATAATGCTAAGGATGGTAATGCTTATGACGATGATGACGAAGGTGATGATGATGATGATGATGATGATGATAATGATGACGATAACGATGATGATGATGATGATGATGATGATGACGACGATGACGATGATGATGATGATGATTATGATGACCATGCCGATGATTTTGTACTGTGTAAAGATAAGTTTTTATTGTTTGTTGGCTGACTTCTCAATGTTTTAATGGGTCCCAGAATGGCACTAACACCTTCATGTGGAATCGTGAAGGGTTAAATATTTGTTTTTTCGACCTTTACCAACACAGCAGTGATTAGGGATCTGATAGATCTGACAAAAAGTGCTTCGCTTGATCAAGAAATTTTTACTGTCCATTTAGCGCCGCAGAAACCGAGGTAAACTCTGGCCGCATGTTAATATTATGCTTTAATGGGTCTAAAGGACAATTTTGACAATGAAAACGATTGAATAATATTTGGAAAATGACCATGACAAGAGATTGACAAGAGATTTACATGATTTTAATTTTTTTTTCTTTTAGAGAGAGAAGAACTATATAATTTCATCTAATTGGTGTGCATATTGTCCATTTCCCCCGGTTATTACTGGGTCTTTGTTGCATTTCTTTTTTACCCAGAAAGAAAAACAAGTACTTGGGAATATCGATTATCTTTGTTTAACGTGAGAAGTGGGGGTAGGTGTAGGGAGTCGGGGGTGTTGCTATCCTATAATATTGATCGAGTGTTTGATTGGATATTGACTCGATTTCCAATTATTGCGGTTTTGGATGAATTGAATGACTGACTTGATTGTATTGCTGATTTGCAAGATTAAAGACTGAAGGCATAATTAATCATCAGGTTATTGGTTGGATCAATGTTGACGGTAATAATTAGTATTACCAAATTGAAATATCCGCGGCTAAAATGTCTACGGTTAATTTGGCTGGTGCGAGTGAATTGCCACTTGTAATTTGTCCTGTTTGCACTGTAGATTTCTTTGTCTCGTTATTGCCACTAATGGCCAAAGTCATTAGGTTTTATTGAGACGACAGGTATTTTCCTGTCGTACATTGACAAAAAGCTTTTTTATTTTCTTCCTTTTAGCCAGAATACTTTTACTTCAAACTATCAATCAATTAAGCTGACCTCAATATTGTGAACCAGTTTCAAACATTAGAAGACGTCTTTAGAAGTCTAAGTTTTTGTTACTTTTTGACAATCTTGGAGTCTTCCCAACTATTACATTGGGGGGGGGGGGGGGGGGGGGGGGGGGGCAGAAAACTCGTCCTTCAAATATCGATCGATATAAATGGTGTCGAATGACAAACTAATCCGTCAAAGTGTGACGGCATGTCATTGTACCAAGTCACGATACTATTTAATTAATCATCGGACAACTAAGGCAGTGATTGTTTTCCTTCACTAACATGTAATAACATTTGATTTGAGTCCGACATTGGTTTGTGTACTCAGCTAACACAGTCCTGCCTGTAACGAGATGAGGTGACTGCCTGCTCATATCCAATGTCAAGATTTCTCCCAATACAATAATCAAGTCCACTCTCTGCTGGATTCCTGCAGTGTTGTAAGCAATTCCATTTAGCTTAGTGTTTGACCATGTCGAAACATTCAATCACGAATACATCGCAATTTGATCAATCACTCCCACCCTCTCCTCACGTCCTCCACCTCTGTTTGTGGTTTTATTAAATAGTACAAATGGTTCACTCTATGCCGACCATACAATTGTAAATATATTCACTGCCATGTTAGACATGATCACTCTGAAAGGCAAAAATGTATTTTGACCAAAACGTCCCCGCCGATATCACATCAAACCATCAATCTTTGGCCTTTCGAGTCAACTCCCCCCGCCCTTTTACGTTACTGCTATACTCTGAAAAACAAACCCCCACCACATTTTAAACATTTTGGACAGAAAACTCGTCCTTCAAATATCGATTGATCAAAATAACTCTCATCTTGTCAGAAATTCAAACCTGGGATTTCACCGAGTGTATTTTTACGAGGTCGGGGTCATTTTAATCGATCGATATTTGAACATGCGATTTTCTGGCCAACAATTTATAAATGTCTTTTTTCAGAGTACGACACTTTACACCCCCCCCCCCCCCCCTTCTCGTAGATATCCGTTTAAGTTGTGTTTCTGACGCTCACTGTTTGATCTTAAGTTTCAGTTTTCTGACCGTTAATTACTCAAATGTTTTTAGATGGCGTACGGGTGGGCTTAAGGCGGCTAGTCAGATGAGATTGCTTTTGGTCTGTCTGGTTGTTGGTTCAAGGATGTTGGTACGTGATATCAATGTAGCAGTCATGGAATATACATTAGACCTTCTATACCTACGTCGTGTTCATAGCACTGAAAAGTTCTTTCCTAATATATAAATCACGGGTTATCCAGAGTTCAGTTTATAATATACGAAGATGCCTGCCCAACATTCAACAATAATCTGCTCAGGTTTCAAATAATATTTTAAAAATATGAATGTTTCGGATGCTGACCCTTGGTCAGTAAAACAAATAGGGAAAGCAGAAATGAAATACAGTAGTAAAATTCACATTTTGTATAGTTCCAGGCACCCCTGGAGCTCACGATAAGCTAAACGATTTGTCATTCATTAAAATCACATTAAAAACTGTTAGCGTGGAGTTAATTACAAAATAATTTTTAAAGCGGGCAAGACCCGATTAGTGATGATCATTAACATTTCAGTAAAGGTTTTTACTTGAGTGTCTACTCGTGCTAACGATGCTAGTTTCTCGTGTAATTCTAACATATATCAATTCTTGAGACGAATATCTGATTGCAATTATTCTCTTTTCTGTTGAGCGACAATTTATACTCTGATGTTCTGTTATCTTGGTGGTCGAAGTATCCAAGACTCTACATTATAATTTTTAACGTGTCTTCTTTAATCTCTGTTTTGTACTTTCAAATTTACCTCCTCCGCATTACCTGTTCGCAGAGAATCTCAAGGTCTTATCTTGGCAAACGTTACATTTAGAACGACATTGATCTCCAGTCATTTATCTTATCATTTTAGTGTTGACTGAAATATGTGTTTTCATCAATCTCTCTCTCTCTCTCTCTCTCTCTCTCTCTCTCTCTCTCTCTCTCTCTCTCTCTCTCTCTCTGTGTGTGTGTGTGTGTGTGTGTGTGTGTGTCCAATACTCGTCTTTCCCGAGCACGGCAGTTACTGGTTAATTCTCCGATTTTCTTTTCTTCATATCACCGATAATCGATATTATTATTGAAGACATTTAAGATAGATTCCCGTTTTGTTTCCATCTAAACAAGATAATTCCATATGCCATCAATTACCAGTTTTCATTCTGAATGCTGTCTCGTCAATGTTTACCATTACAAGTGATGCTTTGAGTGTTTGGTGCCAATATTTGTATCCATTGTGTCAGCTTGTTGACTCAATCAATAAGTCAGTTTTAGAGTGGCTCCTGTGGTTGTATTTGTATTTGTGTTTGTGCGTGTGTATGTGTGTCTGTGTGTGTGCGTGTGTGTGTTTTTTTGTTGTATTTTTAGGTATGTGGGTATGGGATAGAGAGAATGACAGAGAGTGAGTGAGTGAGTGAGTGAGTGAGAGAGAGAGAGAGAGAGAGAGAGAGAGAGAGAGAGAGAGAGAGAGAGAGAGAGAGATGGTATTTGCTTACCTTTAACAACATGTTGTCCTAACAGGAGTATAGTCAACACCGTGACGGCGAGAAGACAATGAGGGGCATTCTTCAAGTTGAGATTCTCCGATATCATCTTGGTAACCGTGTGATCTCTTTTTTGTTTATTAAAACGATCCTTTTACGAATGGCACTTTTTAAAATCAATATAATAATAATTTTATTATACCAATGATGATAATGATGATGACAGTATCAGCTGTGATTGTCGATATGTTTATAATTTTTCCAATTTCTGCCAAGTCTTTGAAGAAGATCGTATTTCTGTGGGAGACAAGAGAATGCAATATATAATTTTATCTATGAATTTAAGGGAATCATTCAAAAATGGAAGAGAAGAAAACAACAACAGCAACAGCAATAATCAACCACAACCACTAACACCATCACCAAATAAGCTGAACAAAAGTTGAAAAAACGAACAAAACAACAAGCAAGCAAGCGAGCAAACAAACACACACACACACACACACACACACACACACACACACGACAAGATTACGAAAGCAATGTATTATTATATTATAACACTCTTGGTATGTTGTCTAAAATCCACTCGATACATCCATTAGAATACTTGTTTTAGCATAATTATATTTTTTTATTGTCTTTTTTTTCCCCTGGATGAAAGTATCAAGGCTGCAGTTCATTTAACAATTGAGTACGATGCGGTACGTACGTATAAAGAATAGGACACGGAGCGCTACGCTTAGTATCACGCAAGAGGAATAAATCAATTATGCAATGCTACATTTACATTTAAATAATAAGTAGGGTGAGCGAATAGTGCAGGTGTGACGAAGTGTGTGGATCGATCGTACGACGACCTCTGTCTACATTGGTAATAAACCTCCTCACCCCCCCCCCCCCCCCCCTCCACTACATTCTGGACATAACACGTTTTACTTCTTAATATAGAAGGAATGGAGTTGACGTCACTCAGCTGTTTGTAATTGTGTTTTTTTTTGTTTTTTTTTTTAAACAGACATGTTAATAATTAGTTATTTAATGACATCAATCATGCTATAAATGCTCATGGTTACACATAGTTTTGTATATTGGTACATATTATATGACTGGCGGTTGTTGTGAGTATTTTACTAAAAATGCATAGCATCAACATGTCGGTTGAAATGGCGCCCAATTTACAAAAAAAAATTAAAACCTGAGACTTCTTTGAAGACTCGGATTTTTTTTTTTACGTAATGACAAGTTAGGGTACATTTTAAATGATTGGTTACATCTGATTTAAGACTTTTGACAAGAATTAGATTAAATCAATCTAAAAACAAATGAACATTTTTTTCTTGGAAAATTTTAAAAAGTAAATTTTTCAGATTTATGTTCATTTTAGTTGAGCGGAGGACTCGGGTTTTACATTCATATATATTAAGCTAGATAGAGCGATCGATAAATTATGTAAAAAGGTGCTTTTAGTTTATTATTTTTTTTTTAGGGTTTTTTGTTGTTGCTTTTTTATATGCCAGTGCATGCAAAACTGATAATAGTGATTTATTCGTAAGATCTAACAGAGGGAGCGATTGAGTGAAAGGATGGGAGTATGTCAAATTACCGAATGTCAAATCTAATGCGAGGAGGATAATCAATTAAAAGAAGTGAAAGAAGAGAAGACGATTGAATGGGAAAAAGTGAAGGAGGGAAAAACATGATAATAAAACACACCGATTTACCTGGCGCCAGGAATGAAAGCTGGAAATCTACTTCATAAAACTTGAGCGGTTGCATGTAACAACCTACCGTAAATAATGTTTGTAGAAGTTGAAATCTGACTTTTCTCCCGTTTTTAAGGAAAACAATAGGTGTGCATTTTTGTTTTGTGTTCTTTTTAAAAAAAAAATAAAAGATTCGTAAATAAAGACTCTCGTATAGGAAACTACAAATATGGAAAAGGCCGACCGTCACGTATACAGAAATGATTACCTTGCAGTCTGAGTTCCTTGGTCTCGGGGAAAAGAAATTAATGAAGCAAAAAACAAAAAAAAAAAAAAAACAACAAAAAAAAAAAAACACAAAAAAAAACAACAAAAGTTGTGTTTGTGAAACGGAATATATACGAAAATCTCGTGTTATAGTAAAAATGATAAAAGTAATTACATCCAAAAAAAATGTCAATGAACAAATTCCGTTATGGAATGAGGCGTCAGTAATTATTCTGTTTGTTTGTTATTTTTAAAAATATGGAAGCGATAGATAGAGCTTGTAGAAAATCAGTATGGTTTGAGTTCTAATTTCTTGGTCTTTACTGATTCTATTCAATTATACCCCCCCCCCCCCCCACATCCTCAATGTCCTGATGTAATTATACGGATATAGGTAATGCTCCTGTTAGGAACTGATGGTTTGAGATTGGAATTTTTATTGTATTTATTTATCTATGTATGTGATATGTCTGTCTATACATCCATCCACCCATTTATCTGACTGTTAGTCTGTCTTTTGGTCTACGTATTGTATTTTCCTCCTTATTAACACTTTTACACTCACACTCTCGTACACTAACTCACAAGCTCGCTCACGCACAGCTGTTGTATGGGGTGACACGCACCATAACTAGCTATGTAAGGACGATAATATCAGTCCCCGAGAAATTGGCTGTCGTCGATTAATTATAGATATCGTTGCTCAGTCTTACAACTCCTGCTTGCCCTATAGGAAGACTGCCACCACTACTCACTCAGAGCACCGTGTGGCTCTCTCTCTAGACAAGAGCTTTGTTGTCACATGACTCATCCAACCTATGTTAGTCACCTTTAGTAAGGTCTGACAGTCAAAATCATTTGGCCATCGAGGTTGTGAGTAGATATTACAAGTTTTCTACTCAGCAACGCAATACCTGTAACGTTGTACAAAGTCACATTTTGATGGCATGTGTTTAAACACAGTTATATGTCATATGTGAACCCTGTTTTAGATTTAAAAAATAAAATAAATTGAGCTTTTTATATAGTCCAACATCCACTTAATGTGCTCAAGGCGGTTTACAAGGGGTCCCTGGCCAACAGCAACACTTAACATGTAGTAGGACGGGACATGACGCCTGTTAGGCGATATTACAATTTCTTCGGACAGAGACTGATAAATTTGGCTAACATGAGTGGGGTATAGATGATAAATGATTATATATGGAAACTCCATGCCCACATTACTTTCATCCTACTTCATGTCATTAAAATGGAGTTTTAATACAAGAATAAATCATA